>NC_084850.1:102414009-103031152 GCF_033115175.1 Lepus europaeus | reverse complement strand
ACTACTGTAGGGAAAAAAAAAAAAAAACTTCTCCTTTACTCTCATGGTGTGTTTTTTTTTTTTTTTTTTTTTTTTCAGGCAGAGTGGATAGTGAGAAAGAGTCAGAGAGAAAGGTCTTCCTTTACCGTTGGTTCACCCTCCAATGTCCGCTGCAGCCGGCGCATTGCGCTGATCCAAAGCCAGGAGCCAGGTGCTTCTCCTGGTCTCCCATGCGGGTGCAGAGCCCATGGACTTGGGCCATCCTCCACTGCCTTCCCGGGCCATAGCAGAGAGCTGGCCTGGAAGAGGGGCAACCGGGATAGAATCCGGCGTCCCGACTGGGACTAGAACCCAGTGTGCCGGCACCGCAAGGCGGAGGATTAGCCTGTTAAGCCACGGCGCTGGCCTTACTCTCATGTTTAGTAGCCGAGGGATGTGAATTAAACTGACAGAAGACATTATCAGAGGCCGGGCGCCGCGGCTCAATAGGCTAATCCTCTGCCTTGCGGCGCCAGCACACCAGGTTCTAGTCGCAGTCGGGGCACCGGATTCTGTCCCGGTTGCCCCTCTTCCAGGCCAGCTCTCTGCTGTGGCCCAGGAGTGCAGTGGAGGATGGTCCAGGTCCTTGGGCCCTGCACCCCATGGGAGACCAGGAGAAGCACCTGGCTCCTGACTTCGGATCAGCGTGGTGCACCGGCCACAGTGCACCGGCCGTGGAGGCCATTGGAGGGTGAACCAACGGCAAAGGAAGACCTTTCTCTCTGTCTCTCTCTCACTGTCCACTCTGCCTGTCAAAAAAAAAAAAGACATTATCAGGAGAAAAAGGCATATACATTTAATCAGTGATTTTGGTTTTATATGCATAGGAATGGAGGAGATAGAAAAGAAGGGAAAGCTTCAAGGAGGCAGTTAGAACTGGGGTTTATATACCATTTTAAGAAAAGTGTGATGAATTATGGAGAACTAACTAAACAAAGTAGAAGGGATTTGGGCTCCTAGTAAGGGTAGCAAATTGTGGGAATGTGGCCGGCGCCGTGGCTTAACAGGCTAATCCTCCACCTTGCGGCGCCGGCACACCAGGTTCTAGTCCCAGTTGGGGTGCCGGATTCTATCCCAGTTGCCCCTCTTCCAGGCCAGCTCTCTGCTATGGCCCAGGAAGGCAGTGGAGGATGGCCCAAGTGCTTGGGCCCTGCACCCGCATGGGAGACCAGGAGAAGCACCTGGCTCCTGGCTTTGGATCAGCGCAATGCGCTGGCCGCAGTGGCCATTGGAGGGTGAACCAACGGCAAAAAGGAAGATCTTTCTCTCTGTCTCTCTCTCTCTGTCACTATCCACTCTGCCTGTCAAAACAAAACAAACAAAAAAAATTGTGGGAATGTAGAAACTAATGATAGATAAGGGATATTCTAGTGAGGTCTGTTATGCAGACTCAAGGCTGTGCTGTCTCCAGGAAGAAGAGTCATTCTCATCCTGCTATGAGAGAGAGAGAGAGAGATCTGCTGGTTCACTTCACAAATGGCTGCAATGGCCAGGTCTGGGCAGGGGCAAAGTCAGAAGCCTGGAACTCCATCCTGGTATCTTGCATGGCAGGGGCCCACTTAGGCCATCGTCTGTTACTTTCCCAGACACATTAGTAAGGAGCTGGATCAGAAGCAAAGCAGCTTGGACTCAAGCTGGAGCTTGTATGGGATGATGGTATCACAGGCAGTGACACAACCTGCTGTGCCACAGTGCTGGCCCTAAGAGAAATCTTTATAAGTGGAAAGTTATGCCCTGCTTTCAGGTAGAGCAAAAAATGGTCACAGAGTTCTTCTTGTAGCTGTTGTTTCTTATTTTTTAAAGGCAGAGTTACAGAGAGAGAGAGGGAGGACAGAGAGAGAGATCTTCTATCCGCAGATTCACTCCCCAAATGGTGGCAACTGCCAGTGCTGGGCCAGACAGGAGCCAGGAGCCAGGAGCTTCATCTGGGTCTTCCATGTGAGTGCAGGGCCCAATCATTTGGGCCATCTTCTGCTGCTTTCCCAGATGCATTAGCAGGTGCTAGATTACAAGTGGCGCAGCCAGGACTCAAACTGGCACCCATATGGGATGCCATTGCTGCAGCAGGCAGCTTAACCCACTATACCACAGTGCCAATCCTGTCTGCTATTTCTTAGTTGCCATCAAATCAGAATAATCCTTAGGCCAATGTGACATATTCTGATCTCCTTTAGAACCTGGAGGACCTTATTTAAGTTTCACTTCTTAAATCTCTGTCTCTTCCCACTCCCACTGGAATGTAAGTTACATGGGGATAGGTACCTTATCTATACAACTGGCTTAATAATTGTCAAATGAATTGGCCTGTATCTCCTTTGTTCCTGCCCAAGTGTTCTCCTAAGTATGCCTCACCCCAAGTAATGAATAAAGGAATCTGGATGTAAATTAATTGATGAAGCTTCCCTTAAAGCCTAAAAAGGCAAAAAATATGTGAAAAAATAATTTGCAAAATAAATGACATTCAAAAGTCACTTCTTATTTTTTTAACATTTATTTAATAAATATATATTTCCAAAGTACAGCTTTTGGATTACAGTGGCTTTTTCCCCCTCCATAACTTCCATCCCACCCGCAACCCTCCCCTCTCCCACTCCCTCTCCCCTTCCATTCACATCAAGATTCATTTTCAATTATCTTTATATACAGAAGATCAATTTAGTATGTATTAAGTAAAGATTTCAACAGTTTGCACCCACACAGAAACACAAAGTGTAAAATACTGTTTGAGTACTAGTTATAGCATTAATTCACATTGTACAACACATTGACAGAGATCCTACATGGGGAGTAAGTGCACAGTGACTCCTACTGTTGACTTAATGAATTGACACTCTTGTTTATGGCATCAGTAATCACCCTAGTTGCCAAGGCTATGGAAGCCTTTTCAGTTCGCTAACTCCAATCTTATTTAGATAAGGTCATAGTCAAAGTGGAAGTTCTCTCCTCCCTTCAGAGAAAGGCACCTCCTTCTTTGATGGCCCGTTCTTTCCACTGGATCTCACTTGCAGAGATCTTTCATTTAGGTTTTTGTTGTTGTTGTTGTTTTTGTTTTTTGTTTTTTGTTTTTGCCAGAGTATCTTGGCTTTCCATGCCTAAAATACTCTCATGGGCTCTTCAGCCAGATCTGAATGCCTTAAAGGCTGATTCTGAGGCCAGAGTGCTATTTAGGACATCTGCCATTCTATGAGTCTGCTGTATATCCCTCTTCCCATGTTGAATCGTTCTCTCCCTTTTTAATTCTATCAGTTAGTATTAGCAGACACTAGTCTTGTTTATGTGATCTCTTTGACTCTTAATCCTATCATTATGATCAATTGTGAAATGAAACTGATCATTTGGACTAGTGAGTTGGCATTGGTACATGCCACCTTATGGGATTGAATTAGAATCCCCTGGCACATTTCTAACTCTACCATTTGGGGCAAGTCTGATTCAGCATATCCCAAATTATACATCTCCTCCCTCTCTTATTCCCACTGTTATATTTAACAGGGATCACTTTTCAGTTAAATTTCAACACTTAAGAATAATTGTGTGTTAATTACAGAGTTCAACCAATAGTATTAAGTAGAACCAAAAAAATGCTAAACGGGATAAAGTAAGTTGTCAGGACAAGGGCTGATCAAGTCACTGTTTCTCATAGTGTCCATTTCACTTCAACAGGTTTCCTTTTTGGTGCTCAGTTAGTTGTCACCGATCAGGGAGAACATAGAATATTTGTCCCTTTGGGACTGGTTTATTTCACTCAGCAGGATGTTTTCCAGATTCTTCCATTTTGTTGCAAATGATCGGATTTCATCATTTTTGACTGCTGTATAGTATTCTATAGAGTACATGTTCCATAATTTCTTTATCCAGTCTACTGTTGATGGGCATTTAGGTTGATTCCGGGTCTTAGCTATTGTGAATTGAGCAGCAATAAATATTAAGGTGCAGATGGCTTTTTTATTTGCCAAATTAATTTCCTTTGGGTAAATTCCAAGGAGTGGGATGGCTGGGTTGTATGGTAGGGTTATATTCAGGTTTCTGAGGAATCTCCAGACTGACTTCCATAGTGGCTTTACCAGTTTGCATTCCCACCAACATTGGGTTAGTGTCCCTTTTTCCCCACATCCTCGCCAGCATCTGTTGTTGGTAGATTTCTGTTCTAAAATAAGTTAGTATATAGGGCTATAGTATATAGGTATCATGAAATATTTTTGTAAGAAATATTTTTAAGTTAATAAAGCTCATTTTCCACCTTTGAATTTATCTTTATCAAGAAAGAGATGGCCTTCCTTCTCAGCCAACAGTAAAATTAAATGAAATGAGAAAAGCAAATTTCTAGATTAAAGATCTACCTTACACATCCAGCAAGGTCTCTCTCATCCCAATCCTCTTCCAAAATCATGATCATTGTCATTGTCATTGTTACTCTGCTTTTGTAATAAAGATTTTATTTATTTATTTGAGAGGCAGAGTTATAGACAGAGAGATGGAGTGACATAGAGAAAGGTCCTCCATCCACTGTTTCACTCTCCAAATGGCCACAATGGCCAGGGCTGTGCCAAGCCAAAGCTAGGAGCCAGAAGCTTCTTCCAGGTCTCCCATGTGGGTGCAGGGACCCAAGCACTTGTGCCATCTTCTATGGTTTTCCCAGGAACATTAGCAGGGAGCTGGATCAGAAAAGGAACAGCTGGGACTAGAACTGGTGTCCATATGGAATGCCGGGATCACAGGCAGAGCCTTAGCCCACTAAGCCACAGAACCGGCTCCTGTGCTCTGCTTTATAATTCTCTTCTCATTCACATATCAAGTTTCAGATATTTGATTAGGCCTGTTTTTTCTTGATGGGAAATTATTGATTTTCACTGTCTGTGTGAAATGGATTAAATAATTGCTTATGATTCATTCTATGAATGTGCAGTCTTGAAAGAGTGTCAGTGTTATGCAAGGAAAGGTAATATCATTATATTACTATGAGGACATCTTCATGGCAGAAGGAGCAGATGCTTCTATTTCCTTTAAAGCTTCTCTATAAGCCATCCTGGCATCATTGATACCCCCCAGATGCATTGATTTTACATAGAATCAAATAAGATTGATTACTGTTATAGGGACTTAACTTTAAAGGAGAAAGGCTAAGTAGCATAAAATCCAAGTCAGAACTCATCTATAGGAGTTTTAGATTCATTTAGAAATGAACATCTAAAAACAAACCTCAAGTGCAGCTATGATCCACCTATCATCCATCAATCCTGTTCATCACAGCAGTCTTCATAAAGTTAGTGATAGTAAGGCATCAAAAGTGAAGGAAACCATAACTACACACTTCACTGTGTTAACTACACACATTCACTAGCAACATGTTGCAGTGGGTAAACTACTGCCTGCGGCATCCGCATGCCATATGAACACAGATTCCCCTCTTATCCAGCTCCCTGTTAATGTGCCTGGGAAAGCAGTAGAGGATGGCCCAAATGCTTGGGCTCCTGCTACCACATGGGAGACCCAAATTGAGTTCCTGACTCCTCGCTTTGGACTGGCTGTTGCAAACATTTGGGAAGTGAATCAGCAGATAGAATATCTCTCTCTGTGTGTGTCTCTCCTCTCTTTCTAATTCTGCCTTCCAAATAAATAAATCAAGTTCTTTTTTATTTAAAAAAAAGGAATTATCTTTTGGGATATGTTTACACAAATGCAACATTATGCTACATTATGCCCTTTGCACACATTAGAAACTTCTACAGGGGCTGGCACTGTGGTGTAGCAGGTTAACTGGCCACCTGCAATACCAGCATCCTCTATGGGTGCCGGTTAAAGTCCTCCTGGCTGTTCCACTTCTTTTTTTAATTAATTAATTTATTTTTAATTTGTATGTATCTCAAATATATCATTATGTACATAGTAATTCTTCCCACCATACCTGCCCTACCACCCAATCTCCCCCACTTCTTCCTCCCTCTCCCGTTTTATCTGAGAAAGAAAAATAAAAAGAAACAAAGAAAGAAAAGAAAAAAAGAATGAATGGAGTAAGGAAAACTAAGAGAAGTGTTGCTCAATAGTCTATATAAGGACTGATCTATGCTATTGCTTAGCAACTTACTTGTCTTTGAAGAAGAATCCAAGGATGATACATCATTTGTGAGCTCTTAGACATTAACTATTACTTATGAGACATAATAATATCTTCCTTTTAATATACTATGATGAAATGTTTCTTGAGAACAAGTTTTACTATTAAGTTTCATGATACAACTCTTTGGGGACAAAGGTCCTGCGTGGGAAGTTAGTGCATAGTGACTCATTTATCTAACAAATATCACTCTTATGTATGATGCCAGTGATCACCCAAAGGCTCTTCACATGATCTGCCTCGGCTATGGAAGCCTTTAAGATCCACCAGCTAGACAAGGCCATAATCAAAGTGGAAGTTCTCTCCTCCCTTCAGAGAAAAGTATATCCTTCTTTGGCTCACCCACAGGGGTCTTTTATGTAGGACATCTTTTGCTGGAGTGTCTTGGCTTTCCATGCCTGATATGCTCCCCCTGGGCATTCTAGCTGGACTGGAGTGCCTTAAGGACTGATTTTGAGATCAGAGTGTTACTTAAAGCGATTGTCCATCTATGAGTCTGCTGTATGGACTGCTTCCCATTTTGGAGCCTTCACTCCTTTTTAATTCTTTTAATGTTTCCATACACTTAGTCCTATTTATATGATCATTTGATCACTTGATCCTATCTATATGGTCATTTTACCACTTAATCTTATCTATCTGGTCTTTATTACACTTAAGCTGCTATTTTTATCATCCAGCGTAAGGGAATTTGGGGTTCTATGGCAAGTTGTTTAGTTGTACTCTTAGAAGTCAATCCATAGGAAAGTATATAGGACAATACTGCTTTGCAGTTACACACTTCATGTATTTCACAATTATAGCTTTAGTATCTAGGTAATTCTTCCCATTGTGCCTGCCTTCCCACTCATACTCCCACCTCCCATCCTCTTCCCTTTCTCAATCTCACTCTTATTTTTTACTGATCTATTTTCTATTAACTTTATACATATATGATTAACTTTATGTTTAGTAAAAGTTCAGTGGTACATATGAAAGTGAAAAAGATAGGAAAATATTATAAAGGAAAAAAAGAAAACACAACCAAAAATATAGAATAAAGAGCTGTTCCTAAACAGTCAAAAGAAGGGCTGTTCAAAATCATTGCTTCTCATAGTGTCAATTTTATTTCTACATGTTGTTTTTTAGGTGTTCTATTAGTTATTGCAGGTCAGGGAGAAAATATAGAATTTATCCCTTTGAGACTGGCTTATTTCACTAAGTATGATGTTTTCCAGTTTTGTCCACTTTGTTGCAAATGACTAGACTTCATTTTTTTCCACTGCTGTGTAGTATTCCGTGGTGTATATATCCCATAATTTCTTTACCCAGTCTTCAGTTGATGGGCATTTGGGTTGATTCCATGTCTTTGCTATTGTGAATTGAGCTATGATAAATATAGAAGTGCAGATACCTCTTTCATATGCTGATTTCATTTCCCTTGGGTAGATTCCCAAGAGTGGGATGGCTGGGTAATATGGTAGGTCTATATTCAGACCTTTGTGTTATCTCCACACTGTCTTCTATAGCAGCTTTACGAGTTTACAATCCCAACAGTGAATTAGGGTACCTTTTTCCACACATCCTCTCCAGCATTTCTTGTGTGTTGATTTCTGTACGAAAGCCATTCTAGCTGGGGTGAGGTAAAACCTCATTGTGGTTTTGATCTGCATTTCTCAGATGGCTAGTGATCCTGAGCATTTTTTCACGTCTGTTAGCCATTTGGATTTCCTGTTTTGAAAAATGTCTGTTTTCTTAACCGGATTGTTTGCTTTGTTGTTGTTGAGTTTCATGATCTCTTTATATATTCTGGTTATTAATCTTTTATCAGTTGTATAGTTTGAAAATATTTTCTCCCATTCTCTCAGTTGTCTTTTCACTTTGTTGATTGCTTCTTTTTCAGTGCAGAAGTTTCTCAACTTGATGTAATCCCATTTGTCAAGTTTGGCTTTGATAGCCTGTGTCTCTGGGGTCTTTTCCAAGAACTCTTTGTCTACACCAATGTCTTGTAGGGTTTCCCCAATGTTCTCTAATAATTTGGTGGTGTCAGGTCATAGATTTAGGTCTTTAGTCCATTTTTAGTAGATTTTGGTGAAAAAAGTGTCAGGAAAATGTCTTTCTTCATGCTTCTGCATGTGGAAATCCAGTTTTCTCAGCACCATTTGTTGAACAGACTGTCCTTACTCCAGGGATTGATTTTAGCTCCTTTGTTGAAGATTACTTGGTTGTAGATATTTGGATTGATTTCAGGTGTTTCTATTCTGTTACATTGGCCTATCCATCTGTTTTTGTACCAGTATAAGGCTGTTTGATTACAACTACACTGTATTATGTCTTGAAATCTGGTATTGTGATGCCTCTAGCCTTGTTTTTGTTGTATATGATTGCTTTGGCTATTCAGGCTCTCCTGTGTTTCCATGTGAATTTCAGCATAACTTTTTCTAAAAATGAGAAGATTGGTTTTGGTATTTTGATTGGTATCACATTGAATCTGTAAATTGCTTTCAGTAGTATGGACATTTTGATGATATCGATTTTTCCAATCCATGAACATGAAAGATTTTTCCATGTTTTTGTGTCTTCTTCTATTTCTTTAATGTTTTGTAATTCTCATTGTAGAGATTTTTGTCATCTGGTTAAATTTCTTACAACATATTTGAATTTTTTTGTAGCTGTTGTGAATGGAATTGATCTTAGAAGTTCTTTCTCAGCCATGGCATTGCCTGTGTATGCGAAGGCTGTTGTTTTTTGTGTATTGATTTTATATCCTGCTACTTTACCAAACTCTTCTTTGAGTTCCAATAGTCTCTTAGTGGAGTCTTTCGGATTACCTATGTATAGGACCATGTCATCTGCAAATAGGGATAGTTTGACTTCCTCCTTCCCAATTTGAATCCCTTTGATTTCTTTTTTTCTTGTCTAATGACTCTGGCTAAAACTTCCAAGACTGGGAAAGCAGTGGAATATTACCCAAGTCCTTGGGCCCCTGCACCCATGTAGGAGACCCAAAAGAAGCTCCTGGCTACTGGCTTTGGATCTGTGCAGCTCCAGCTGTTGTGGCTGATTGAGGAGTGAACCAGCAGATGGAAGACCTCTCTCTCTCTCTCTGCCTCTCCTTATTTCTCTGTGTAACTCTGACTTTCAAATAAATAAAAAATATTAAAAAAAAAAACTTCCAGGACTGTATTGAAAAGCAGCAATGAGAGTGGCTTCCTTGTCTAGTTCGAGATTTCAGTGGGATTGTTTCCAACTTTTCCCCTTTCAATAGGACACTGGCAGTGGGTTTGTCATATGTTGCTTTGATTGTGTTGAGAAATGTTCCTTCTATTCCCAGTTTGATTAAAATTTTCACCATGAAAGGGTGTTGTATTTTGTCAAATGCTTTCTCCATGTCTATTGAAACAATCATATTGCTTTTATTCTTCAGTTAGTTAATGTGATGTATAACATTAGTTGATTTACAAATGTTGAACCATCCCTGCATATCAGGGATAAAACTCACTTGCTCTGGGTGGATTATCTTTCTCACGTGTTGTTGGATTCAATTGGCTAGTATTTTGTTGATGATTTTTGCATCTATGTTCATCAGAGATATTGGTCTGTAGTTCTGTTTCTCAGCTGTATCTTTTTCAGGTTTAAGAATTAAGGTGATGTTGGCTCCATACAAAGAATTTGAGAGAATTCCCTCCATTTTAATTGTTTTGAATAGTTTGAGAAGAATTGGAGTTAGTTCTTCTTTAAATGTTTGGTGGAATTCAGTGGTGAAGCCATCTGCTCCTGGGCTTTTCTTTGTTGGGAGGATCTTTATTGCCGAACAGAGTTCTGTCTTGGTTATGGGTCTGTTAAGGTTTTCTATGTCTTCATTGTTCAATTTAGGCAGGTTGTATGTGTCAAGGAATCTACCCATTTCTTCTAGGTTTCCTGTTTTGTTGGTGTACAACTCTTTGTAGTAATTTCTGATGATTCTATTTTTGTGTTGTCTATTATTACATTTCCTTTTCCTTTTTCAACTCTGATTTTATTAATTCGGGTTTTCTCTCTCCTTTTTTGGTTAGTTGGGCCAATTGTGTGTCAATTTTGTTTATTTTTTCAAAAAGTCAGCTCTTCGTTTTGCTGATCTTTTGTATTTTTTGTTTCAATTTTGTTGGTTTCTTCTCTAATTTTAATTATTTCTATTCTCCTACTATTTCTGGGTTTGGTATGCTATTGTTTTTCTACATCCTTGAGATGCATTGATAGCTCATTTATTTAGTGCCTTTCCAATTTCTTGATGTAGGCTCCAATTGCTATAAACTTTTTTCTTAACACTGCTTTTGCTGTATCTCATAAGCTTTGATATGTTGTATTGTCATCTTCATTTATTTCCAGAAATTTTTTTTATTCCTCTTTTGATTTCTCCAATGATTTCTCTTCATTCAGGAGCATGCTGTTCAGTCTCCATGTGTTTGCATATGTTCTAGAGATTCTTGAATTGCTGCTTTCCAGCTTCATTGCACTGTGATATGAGAAGATGAATGGTATGATTTTGTTTTTTTTTTTAATTTGCTGAGACTGGCCTTATGGGTTAGCATGTGGTCAGTCCTAGAGTAAGTTCCATAAACTGGTGAAAAGAATGTGTATTCTGTGGCTGTAGGGTGGGAAGCTCTGTAGATATCTGTTAGGTCCATTTGGTCTGTAATGTTGATTAACTCTGTTTTTTCCTTGCTGATTTTTTGTCAGGTTATCTGCACACTGCTGAATGTGGGATATTGAAGTCCCCCATCACTACTGTATTTGAGTTTATATCTCCTTTTAAACCCATTAACATTTCTTTTAGAAGGCAGGTGCCCTGTAACTATGTGCATATACATTTATAATAATCATATCTTCCTGTTGAATGGACCCCTTAATCACTATATAGTGCCATTATTTGTCTCTTTTAATAAATTTTGTGTTAAAATCTACTTGTCTGATATTAGGATGGCTATACCAGCTCTTTTTTGGTTTCTGTTAGCATGGATTATCTTTTTCCATTCTTTCACTTTCAGTTTGGGTGCACCTTTGTTGGTGAGATGTGTTTCTTGTAGGCAGAAAATAGATGGATTTTCTATTTTAATCTATTCAGCCAGTCTGTATCTTTTAACTGGGGAATTGAGACTATTGTTAAGGAATGACTTTGTTAAGTAATGGAGTGATTATTGTTAAGTAATGACTTTGCCCTGTCATATTTCCATTAATAGTCCTAATTTTTTATTTTGGTTTTCCTTTGTACTTTTACTGGGCCATTTTTTGTGCTCACCTTCTTTCATAGTGATGTTCCTGTTTCTGTGTGTAGCACATCCTTGAGCATCTTTTCTAGGGCTGGGCAGGTAGTTACAAGTTCTTTCAATTTCTGTTTGTTATGGAAGTTCTTTATTTCGCCTTCATTCATAAATGAGTGCTTTGCAGGGTACAGTATTCTGGGTTGACATTTTTTTCTCTTAGGACTTGAAATATATCTTGCCTGTAGTGTTTCTGATGAGAAGTCTGCAGTGAGTCTAATTGGAGTTCCTCTGAATGTGATTTGGCATTTCTCTCATGCACATTTTACGATCTTTTCTTTATGTTTTACTGTGGAGAGTTTTACTACAGGGTGTCATGATGAAGATCTTCTGCTCGTGTCTATTGGGAGTTCTGTGTACTTCCTGTAATTGGATGTCTCCTTCTTTCTCCAGATTGGGGGAGTTTTCTGTTATTATTACATTAAGAAGGCCTTCTAATCCTTTTTCTCTTTCCACACCTTCCAGAACTCCTAGGATCTGTGTGTCAGGTTGTTTGATATTATCTTGTAGATCTCCAACTATGTTTTTTAGTTTTCTTTCTTTTTTTAAATTTATTTGACAGGTAGAGTTATAGACAGTGAAAGAGAGAGACAGAGAGAAAGGTCTTCCCTCCATTGCTTCACCCCCCAAATGGCCGTTGTGGCCGGAGCTATGCTGATCCAAAGCCAGGAGCCAGGTGTTTCTTCCTGGTCTCCCATGTGGGTGTATGGGCCCAAGCACTTGGGCCATCCTCCACTGCCCTCCAGGGCCACAGCAGAGAGTTGGACTGGAAGAGGAGCAACCGGGACTAGAACTGGCACCCATATGGCATGCCGGTGCCGCAGGCAGAGGATTAACCAAGTGAGCCATGGTGCCAGCCCATTTTTTAGTTTTCTAATTTCTTCTTCTCCTTCTCCTTCTTCTTCTTCAGTCTGACTGAAAAATTTACAGAATTTTGTCTTCTATTTCTGTTATTCTTTCTTCTGTCTCACCTATTCTGTTGTTAAGGCTTTCCACTGCATTTATTATTTGATCTATTGAATTCTTCATTTCTAGTATTTCATTCTGACTTCTCTTTAACATCTCAGTTTCATGGGAAAACTTTTCATTTAGTTCGTGAATTTGCTTCTGATTGCTTCTAAGTAACTTGATGTTTAATTCTCTAAATTCTATTTCTGGCATATCCTTGATCCCTTCATCTTCACCTTCTACTATTGAAATGCTATAGTGTTCCTTTTGAGAGCTCATAGTGTCTTCTTTATTCTTATTTATGGTTTTTCCTTTGTTTTTGAGCATTTGTGTGTGTGTGTGTGTGTATACATATATTTGGTCTGGTTGCTTTTCTCCTTGATTTGTGTCTTTGTGTTTTAGTGGGACTCACTTTCAGTGAGTACCAAAGAGGTGTGTGCTGGATGTGTCCAGGGTGTTCTGCTCAGTTTTCCAGGGTGGAACAGGTATTCAAGGCAAGGCCCCCGTGAGGCTTTGTGGCTTAACTTTGGTTATTTGGTTGGAGGAAGCTGTTCTTTTCTGTTGGTGTGAGCTGCCCTTTTCCTCATAGTTGTGGGACTTTCTGATGTTAGTCTTTGGTGTGTTCAGCTCTAGTGTGCCCTGCTTAATGAACTGAACCTCTAATCTGTGGAGGCTTTTCTGTGGGGACGGTTCCCTCTGTTACGAGCTGCTATGGGTCTGTGCATTGTGAGCAAGTGAGCAGAGCCCTGCCTACTGGAGCCTGGCTCACTTCTCAGTGGTGGGGGGGCTTCTGATAGTCAAGGTTTCTCCTTGCTGTACCACTTGCCTGGTGGGGGAAGAAATTCTTCTGAATTGTTGTGGTTTTCATTCCTTGGTGAGGGGTGAGATGAGGTGACCCCCCACTATTGATGGATGCAACCACAGGAGGAAATGGTGACAGTTCCCTGCTTGCATCCAAAAATGTAAACAAACAAAGGGGCAAAGTGGTTTCTCCCAGCTGGCTGCAAGTCCACATGGGAGGGGAGGGAGGTGGGCAGGGAGGTGCTCTATCTCCCGATTTGTTATTCTATATTTTCTCTTTTTTTCCCATGTAGAACTTCAAAAGCAGTTGGCAAACTCTCTCTCCTGCTGCTATCTGCAGCTCCATGAACCTGCAGATTCCCATCTCACCTGGTCTGGTGGGGCCGGAGCCGCCCTTCCCAGTCTGAGCCTCTGCCACTTCCCTTTCTTATTTGCTCTTTCAGCACAGACCTGCTCAGTCTGCTGTTCTCTTGGGTTTCCCACTGCAAATTTTCCATGGCTTTATCTCAGACATGTAGCTTCTCTCCTTTTTAATTATCAATTTTGCCCTGTGTGATTTGGATCGTCCTGCTCCTATTCTGCCATCTTGGAACTCCCACTCCACTCTGATACAGCTCCTCGCTAATGGCCTGAGAAAAGCAGCATAAGGTTGTACAAGTCCTTGGGCCCCCACATCCACGTGGGAGACCCCAAAGAAGCTCCTGGCTCCTGGCTTTGACCTGGCCCATGAGTGAACCAACAGATAGAGGATCTTTCTCTCTATCTCCTTCTCTATCTCTATAACTCTACCTTTCAAATAAATAAGTAAATCTCTTTTTTAAAAAAAAAGAAACTTCTATCAATATTGCAATTCATTTTGTCACTAGATTCTGTTGTACAAGCTGCTGCTTCTGTATAGCAAATCGAAGTCTGGACACTGTCCAAGGCACTATAGCCTCAAGTGCCTATTTAACCTGCAAAAAGAAAACAGTTATAGCCCAAGAAAGCACCTCAGATTCTGCAAGAGCATGATTCAGCATTTCACGTGGCTTCCTACTCTGTGGCAACGATTTGCCTCAGTGACTGCATGGCCCACAGTACAGCATGCTTGTCATAGCATGGCCAGAAGTGTCATCAAGGAAAGCCATAAATGTGATTGGAAGTCACAGGATAGTCGTGAAGTCATGATTATATGTGATGACATCTAGTAATAGTGTCACCCCTGCCCCCTTAAGTGACTATGATTCGTCACAGACTTCTCTGGGCTATTCCTGAGCTGGTCCTTCAGAGTGGAGGCCCTGGCACTCATTTTCTGTTGTGGGCTAAGAAATGACCACAAGTGTAGTAACTTAAAGCAACACTAAGTATTAGTTCACAGTGCTGTTACATCAGGAGTCAGCCACAGTGTGGCCACTTCTATCCTCAGGGTATCAGTGGTTGAAATCAAGGCTGGGTTTTTGTCTGAAGACCTAGGGGAAGAAACCCACTCCCAAGTTCATTCTAATTCTTAGAAGAATTCAGTTCTTGTGGCTCTAGAACTGAGGTCCCCACTTCCTTATTTTCCTTACTGGTTCTCATCTGGGGGCCATGCTCTGCTCTTAGAAATGCACCCACTCTCTGACACTGCCCCCCCATTTCATGCCAGTGATGGTCATTGAATCTTGCTAGTGCCTCAAATCTTTGACTTCCTCTTCTTCAAACAGCTCAAGGACACTTTTTGCTTTTAGCATGCTTGCCTGATTAGGCCAGGCCCACCCAGGATAATATTTTTGCTATACAACTGACTCTCAGTATTCGTGGGGCCTTGGTTCCAGGAGAGCCCTGCAGAGATCAAAATCTACTGATTTTAAGTCCTTTAAGTAAAATGACATAGTATTTGCATAGAACTTGTATATACTATACTCCTATATACTTTAAATCATCTCTAGAGTACTTGTACTACCTAATAGAGTATAAATAGCAGTCATACTGTACTGCTCAAGGAATAATGACAAGAAAAAAGTCCACATGTTCAGCATGGATACGACATATTTAGGATATTTTTGACCCATGATTGGTCGAGTCTATAGATGTGGAACCCACAGATACAGAGGGCCAACTATGGACCATCAGCTCAAGAGCACTATCATGAAACTGTGGGTTTTATCCACACTCTAATGGGAGAGGATTAGACCAGGACAAAGCTCACTTCGAGTTACCTTCTAAGCCTGCCTACCACAGCCTAAAAGGAATAAAGGTGACAGAAACAGTGACTGTGGGTGAGTGGAGGATATAACACGCTGACAGGGTCATTTCAAGGGCACACAGCTCTCCAGCCCCTTAGTCTTCCCAGCTTGCTTACCATCCTTTTTTTGTTTTTAGAGGGCAATCATGAATTCAGTGCATAGTTCCATGTGGCATTACTGTCTCTAAAAGAGTGCTTGTGGGGCAAGCATTTAACCTAGAGGTTAAGAGGCCTGCATCACACATCAGAGTGCCTACAGTTTAGTTCCAGCTCCAGCTTCCTGTTACTGCACACCTTGGGACACAGCAATGATGGCTCAAATAATTTGTGTTCCTGCCACCTATATGCGAGACCTGGATGCAGATCCAGCCCTTAGTTTTGGCTCCAGCTCATCCCTGGCCATTGGCAGGTATTTTGGAAGTAGGCCAGAGGATGGAAGCCCTCTTTGTCTCCATCTCTCTGTGTGTGTCTGTTGGCCTCAAATAAGGTTTCAAAATAAATACATCTTAAAAATTAGAAGTTTGCTTCCTGTTGGAGCTTCCCCCAAGCCCCTCAAATTCAAAGGAGCCTTCCATGTTTACCTTGTCACCCAGTTTATTTCAAGATTATCTGATAGGCTTTGTATGTTTTCTATAAGATTCCAACTTAAGGGACCAGTGTTCTGGCACAGCTGGTTAGGTCACCTTTTGGAGTGCAACTGTGCTTCTGATCCAGCTCCCTGCTAATGCACCTAGGAAAGCAGCAGAAGATGGCCCAAGTACTTGAGCCCCTGCCACCTATGTGGAGAGACCTCGATATGGAGTTCCAAGCTCCTAGTTTAAGCATGGCCTGGACCTGGCTTTTTCAGCCATTTGGGAAATGACCCAGCAGATGGCAGCTCGCTCGCTCTCTCTCTCCCTCTCTCTCTCTCATACACACACACACACACACACACTGGCTTTCAAATAAGCAAATGCATCCTTTAAAGAATGATCCCAATTTAATAGTAGGATTGTGCTTTCTTCATTGCTCAGCCCCACAGTGCCTGTAGACAGTCAGCTCTAAATACGTGTGTATTAAATGGATAGTATATGACAATGGCAGAACAGTTTTTGTGAAGTCTCCGTGATACACTATGGTTTGATTATGTTTGCTGGCTTATTTATCATTGTTTTGACCACCTGCATGGTATTTATAAAACCGCATTTAGATCAACCAGCACTTATCAAATGCCTATTATGTGGAACACTTCAAAGGGGATACAAAAAGATGATGATGAAATACCTGTCAAAGGATTTCTTACCTGTCCTCTGGTTTAGAAACTACTAGAGCAGTGACATAAATCTGACCCTGCTTTGCCGCAAATGGCCCCTAATGAAAATTCTCAAGGATCCCCCAGTTGCTGCAGAGCTAAAATCCAAAACCCTTGCTGCAATCTTCAAGACCCTCTATGGCCTGCCCTGGCCCTTCCATCCAGATCCACTACATCAGGGTCCAGCCAGACTAGAAGCACCATTATTTTTTTTTTTGGACTCATGGCCTTCAAACCAGTGGCTCAGGGAAAGTGTTTCACAACTGTCACTCCAGAAGGAAAAAACAACAACAAAAATAAAAATAATCCTGGGGAATCTGTAGCATTTGCCAATTTCCATGATGCAAATTCTCCCACCTGTGACCCATTTCAAGTTATCAATGTAAAGTCAACCAGATAGCCAAATTGCTGAAAATTTAATAATTGACTCTTGAGAGCAGGTTCAATTCAGCATCAGCACACCTTGGCTTCAAACATACTATCTTTTGTGCCCATTCCCTATAGTGGATTGAATAGTGTCCCCTAAATTCATCTCCACTCAGTTTTGGCACGTGACCTCATTTGTAGATGTCACTGTCCAAGGATCTTTTTATATTATTTATTTATTTATTTGAAAATCAGAGGGAGGGAAAAAGAAATCTTTCATCCTCTAGTTCACTCCCCATATGGCTGCAACAGCCAGGACTGACTCAAGCTGAAGCCAAGAGCCAAGAGCTTCTTCCAGGTCTCCCATGTGGGTGTCAAGGGCCCAAGCACTTGGGCCATTTTCCACTGCTTTCCCAAGCCTGTAGCTGGGAGCTGGATCAGAAATGAGGCACAAAAGTGCACCCATATGGGATGCCAGTGCCACAGGTAATCTGCTACACCACAAAGCCACCCCCAGGATCTTTTTTTTTTAACTGAGCCATAAAAATTGTACATTTTTATGGGGTTCCATGTGATATTTTGATACATGTGTACATTGTGTACTATTCAATCACAAAAAACCTATCTCCTCAATCATTTATCATTTCTTTATATTTAAAGCATTCAAGATTTTCATTCAAGATCTTTTCTTCTAGTTTCTTTAAGGATCTTCTGGTGAAATCATCCTACATGCATGGTAGGTCCTAAACCCAATAATTAATTAATATACTTTTAGGAAGAGGAGAGGGGCCAATATTGTGTTGTAGTGAGTTAAGCCACCACCTATGACACCAGCATGCTCTATGAGAGTGCCAGTTCAACTCCTGGCTGCTCTGCTTCTGATCCAGCTCCCTACTTATGCTCCTGGAAAAGCAGCAGAAGATGGCCCATGTACTTAGGTCCCTGAATCCACGTGGGAGACTCAAAGGAAGCTTCCATTTCCTGGCTTTGGTCTGACCCAGCCCTGGCCATTGTGGCCATTTTGGAAGTGAATCAGGGGATGAAATCTCTCTCTCTCTCTCTCTCTCTCTCTCTCTCTCTCTCTCTCTTTCTGTGTGTGTGTGTGTGTGTGTGAGAGAGAGAGAGAGAGAGAGATAAAGAGAGAAAGAGAGAGACACTTCACCTTTCCAATCAATAAAATTAATTTTTATAAAAAGGAGACTACATAGAGACTCACACACAGGAAAGAAGGCCATGTGAATTCAGAGGCAGAGATTGGAATTTAGGCTTCCATAAGACAAGGAATGCCTGGGGTTACCAGAAGCTGGAAGAAACAAGAAAGGATCCTTACCTAGAACCTTCAGAGACAGCATGACCTTGCTACACCTTGATTTCTGACCGCCGACTGCCAGAACTGTAAGAGAAGAGATTTCAGTTGGCTCAAGCTACCCATCTGATGGCATTTTGTTACAGCAGCACCTGGAAACTATTACATTCCCCAAATTTGAACATGTAAAATCCCTCTTTATCCTTAAAGCTTCAACATAAATACCATTTCCTGAGAGAAGCCATTCCCAACTAAATCAGACCCTCCTTACATTTTTCCACTACTGTTTTTCTCAGAGCCTGTATTATATTTCCTAATGGGTTTGATACATACGACTTTGTTTTAATGTGTCTGTCTCCTTCATTTGACAAGCTCCATGAGAGCAGGGAACTGGTTGACCTTGGTCACTGCTGTGTTCCCAATACCTGCCAGAGTTCCTGTACTTGACAGATGTTCTTTCTTTGTTTTCATTCTTTCCTGGGTCTCCTCCTATTTTACCATCTACTCCTTCTCAGCCTCCTTGCCTGTTTCCCTTTCATCTATCCAACTATTAAATGTTATAAAGTCCCACAGCTTCATCCTCAGACCTGTTGTTTATCTACATCCACTTCTGGGTGATTGCATCTCACTTCGAGACTTTACTATCTCTATGCTGCCAAATCTCATATTTATATCTCCCCAAACAACAGACTTGTAAATCCACATCTCTATCTATGGATCTCTGATCGTGTTTCATTTCTTGGACTGGATGTCTGGTACAAGTGCAGCTACTTTGTGAAAATTCACTAAGGACTTTTCAATTAGAATATGATATTTCAATTAATAATTATTTTTTAAAATATTTATTTATTTATTTGAAAGGCAGAGGTAGGGGCCGGCATCATGGCTCACTTGGTTAATCCTCTGCCTGCAGCACCGGCATCCCATATGGGCGCCGTATTCTAGTCCCGGCTGCTCCTCTTCCAATGCAGCTCTCTGCTGTGGCCCAGGAAGGCAGTGGAGGATGGCCCAAGTGCTTGGGCCCTGCGCCCTCATGGGAGACCAGGAAAAAACACCTGGCTCCTGGCTTTGGATAGGTGCAGCGCCGGCCGTAGTGGCCATTTGGGGGGTGAACCAACAGAAGGAAAACCTTTCTCTCTGTTTCTCTCTCTCACTGTCTATAACTCTACCTGTCAAACAAACAAACAAAAAAAAAAGGCAGAGATCGAGAAAGAAGGGGAGGAGAGAGAGAGATGAAGAGAGAGAGAGAGAGAGGGAGAGAGAGAGAATGGATGTCTCATCTGCTAGTTCATTCCCCAAATGACTTCAACAGCCTGGGCTCAGCCAGGCCAAAGCCAAGAGACTGGAACTCCATTTGGGTCTCCCACCTGAATAGCAGGGGCTCAAGCACTCCAGTCATCTTTCATTGCTTTCCCAGGTGTCTTAGCAGGGAGTCGCTATTAAAAGTGGAACAGCCTGTACTCAAATCAGTGCTCATATGGGACGCCAGTGTCACAGATGGTGTCTTTTTTAAATTCTTTTTGTTATTTAATAAATGTGAATTTACAAAGTGCAACTTTTGTATTGTTGTGGCTCCCCCCCCCAACCTCCCTCCCGTGGCTCTCCCCTCTCCCACTCCCTCTCCCATCCCACCCTTCATCGAGTTTCATTTTCAATTACCTTCATATACAGAAGATCAACTTAGTATATACTAAGCAAGGATTTCAACAGGCTGCACTCACACAACCGCACAAGGTATAGGGTATTGTTCGACTAGTAGTGTTGTTTTTAAGTTTGTTTTACAGATGGTGTCTTAACCCACTGTGCCACAACACTGCTCCCAATTGAGAATTATATTTAAAATAAAAAGAATAATTAACAAATCTAAAAAACAAGACTCATGATCTCTGACCCCCCTTGCCTGCTCTTTGTACCACCTTCCTCTTCTTGGTATCTGGGAACTCCATTTTTCCAGCTGCTTTGGGAAAAGTCACTGGAACCATCCTTGACTTTTGATCCCTCATGTCCAATTCACTAATTATGCAATTCTGTTCTACCTTCAAAATATAACCAGAATATGAGCACATCTCATCACTTCCTTGTGCAAATCACCATTATCTCCCCTTCTCCTTTTGCCTACCCATGGTGTATTCTCAATACCAAAGCCCTGTCACTCATCAGTTCAACACCTTCCAATGACTTCCCTTTCCATTCAGAGTAAAATTCCAAATTGTTTCCATAGTCTAATCTCATCCCTTTCCATTATCCCCCTCACTCATTCCACATCATTGTCCACATTGCTATTCCTCAAACTTGCCAAGAAGAATCCTGCCTCAGGGCCTTCATACTTGTTATTCCTTCTGCACGCAATGCTCCCCCCCAAAAAAATCTGCATAGCTCACTCCCTCCTTTCCTTATGGTTTCTGATCAAATGTCATTGTCCCAGAAAGATATTCTCTTTTTACCCAATACAATAGAGCAACCCACTTTTGGCTGGTACTCCCTAATTCCCTTACTTATTCATTTTATTATCTGTGCACATCCACTAGAATATAATCTTCATGGGATTGAAAACTTTGTCAATTTTGTTAACTATTCTATCCCTAGGCCTAGAGCAATGCCTGGAACATAGTAGATATTCAACAAATAAATGAATTCAGAAGGCAGATTTAACTAAGTGCTAGCATAGATGTATAATGAAACAGCCTTGATAATGTCAAAAAGGAAGAAATTTATTCTGCTATTTGTGGAGGGGCAGAAATCAATACTGCCTCAAAAAGAAACTACTCTTTGAACAAAGTCATGGACAACAGGTAGGATTTCTATTCTTTGAGAAAGAATAAAGGGCATTCAGCAATTGCTGAAATATCATATTGTTACTTGAACATAAAATGCCAAAATAAATTTTTAAAAATAAGAGGAATCATCACATGTTATAAATCAAGACCTTTCTCTATCAATTGTGCGACAAGATGAACATATAGGGCAAAATTAATGCTGCAGAATTAAACAGTCTCAATTAAACATTATCATTAATGGAATGTGAATAAAAGTGAAGAATTTATTAGCTGTTTGTCAAAAGAGAAACATGTTAAGAGTAGCTCAGCAATGCCTCTTGAACTTCAGTTAATAAATCTGCCCCAATTTAATTTCAGCTTATTCTAAGCCTATGCCTATAGGAAATCAAATTTTTCAACTACTGCCTTAAATAGTGGTTCCTTATAATACAGCTAGTTTAATTCAAAAAATTCAAGAATATTTATAAATATATGTATTCCACTAAGATTTTTGAACCTAGCACTATAGAAGCACCCAAAAGTGTCTTCTTTAATTTTGCATGTGCTTCAATTGATGCAATGTGTAAATAACAGAGCAGAAAACAGAATGTCAATATTTCTTTGTTGTACTACTGATTATAAGAAAAGGAGCAAAATATCACACTGAATGGCTTTTAAATGTATAACCTCAAAATGCAACACTGTTTGGGTGGCCAAAGGAAATGAAAACTAAGGCAGTCTTGTTTAAAAGACAAAGCCATGCATTCTGATGTTCTAGTTTGGGGTTTGCCACTTATTGGTTTAGGCAAGTCGCTGGGCCTCTTTCATTTGATCTGTGCTACTTACTAGGTCAATTCCCGCTCTCATGTTCTATTTGTAGGAGCTAATGCATTTGGAATTAAATAAATCAGTCATTACAGAAGCTTAAATGTTTTGAAATTCTGGTGCAAAAAAATCATACACTTTCCCAGGGTCATATGAGATTCAAGAGGAAGTTATTTTAATTGGTACAGATTCTGATTTTGACGTGCCTATGGCCTTACACCATGAGTCATTGTTTTCTCTTCTATAGTCTTCCCACAATGAACCGTGGAATGTTCCCATCCATCATTCAAGTTGTAAAATAATCAATTCACAAACCCAGTAAACCGGTTGTGAATCTGAAAGGCTCTATAAGATCCAAATAAATTAAATGATACCAGCCTACACGCAATGAAATCCAAGTAAACTTATGAGCTTTCTATTTTTCTCCTAGTCCAGTCACATGCAATAGCAAAGGGGAAAATTTTTTCTTCTTCTGCTCTTAAAAAAATTCCCTTCCTAACTGGTGTTGAATCAAGCATATGGGTATTATTTAAGTTGACACATACTGCTTCTCTTTCCTTTTGCTAGAGGACAGAACATGCAGCAACTTGAAACCTGACCTCAGACACTGGTCATTATGTGACCCATGAACCTGGCCTGGGACAGTGTGGTCATACACAT
This sequence comes from Lepus europaeus, assembly GCF_033115175.1. Lineage (NCBI taxonomy): Eukaryota > Metazoa > Chordata > Mammalia > Lagomorpha > Leporidae > Lepus > Lepus europaeus. The sequence continues at coordinate 103,008,584 of NC_084850.1, read as the reverse complement.
TCATGAATCATGTGGCTATCACTTTTCCCTGTCACAGCTGGTTAACCTCGGGGAATTACCATGGGAACACTCTTGCCCCATCAAACACTCACAGGATCCAGCATAGATACTGTGTACCTGCCCCAATTGAATTCCTGGGAAAATGTTGCTCTTTTCTCCCCTCTCAGTGAGAAGAGGACTTTGTGAATCCCCCATGCACCCCAAGACTTGCACATCTGTAATGAATCCAAAACCCAGGAGACTGAACTCTTCACTTTCCTGATGTTTACATTTGAACTGAAATCTTTGAAACCTAGAGGTTGCCTTCTTATTATATTAACTTCGGAATTCCAAACATTCTCACTTAAGTGTGTTGCAGGGGTAACTTCAACACAGAGAAAAGGGCCTTCCTGGAAGCCAGGGAACCTGGGCTCCTGCCATGGGGCTTCGTGTACTGAGAACTTATTCCAGAAATTCGAGTGGTACTTCTGGAGGGCTGCTAACGCAAAAGAAGACCCTGAAGATCTACAGTTGGCTGACATTGCCCAGGCTCTGAAAATACTCTGCAAACTGAAGTCTTTTGTAGTTTGAGTTAAGGATATGCTTGGAAAAGTGCATCATGCAGCTCTCAGACAGAGTGATGTGGACTCTAAATAGCTCCCATGACAGTCTGTCTCAGAAACGAATACATTTTACAGAAATGCTCAGGAATTCCAGTTTAAAGGGTTCTTATATGCCAGCAAGAACTGCATGCATAAGACCTTAGTAAGAGAGGAAAAGCATGAAGAAAGTTCCTGTAAAAACACTCCCTAGAAACTCAACTTGAGGTCCTTAAAAAATCACAACCATTCACTGCAACCAGAGACTTGCTGGAGAAGAAATTATCAGGCATTAGGGGAACTTCACTCACTTAGGAACACAACACACACAGTAATAGTGGTGTTAAGGGTATTTATGTAAGCTCACTGGTATCAGTTGGTATTAATGTTTACTGAGAATTAAATGCCCACAACAAATACTCAATGGTGACTCAAAGGGGATCAAACAGATCCTCGGTAAACAAGCTGCTGCTCTCCCACTCAAGGAAAACTCTGGAAGACTCTGTCAAAGACAGAACACATAGGTCTGGCCATTCGTGAATTCACAGATGATCACTGCTATCTGGATCAATAAGACTATTTAGAAATAAAAAAAATACAAATCCAAGTCAAAAGGAGAGTTCATTGTCTACAGACAAAAGTCCAACAACAGTAGGTCACCAGGGATGATGGATGATGAAGGACTGTGAATGTCTTTCTCTGTTCAAGGAGAAGATTGCAAACAAAATAATTTTCTTCTTCCATGACACTCTTTAAGAACACTGTTATCACTCACTCTTAAAATGCCAGGAAAGAAATGGTGGTGGTAGTTATTAGGTGGGGGTGGCGTGTGGGAGTAGGGAAAGGAGATATGGGTACAGATAGCAGAACAAACAAACAAACAAACAAAGCAGTGCTTATTCCAGAAACTATTTTCACTTAATTTCAAGTTTCTTAACTCCAAAGCTAGGCATGTGAGAAGTCATTCAAAAGTAGAAAACGACCTATTCCCCACCAGAACATAAATTCCAGGAAATGCCAGTCGCTTTGATTATTATGGCCCATATGCCATGAATTCATTAAAACACAGACCTATTTAAGTTACAGGAAGTACAGATTTGTGGAATGAGCAACAGACAGAGTCCTGGCTTGACTGCTCTCTTTTAAGTGATGCTAGGCAATTCACCTAACCTTTCTCTATGTTCTTACTCTCCAATTCCAAGGAGAAATAGAGGAGAGAGAAGGAGAGAAATTCCATTTCTATACCTTACCATTCAAAAATGCTGTGAGAATCAATGAACATCATGCTTAGAACACAGAGAGGCTTCTGGAAGCTGTTCACCTTCATCCCACTAACATTGGCTATTGTTGATGTGCGGCATCTTTCAGAGCTGCATGCCTGGAGCTTGGTTCATATCCCCATAAGACCTTACAGTGCCTATGACATGACAGAGGTTCACAGTCCAAAATTCCTCCTTCAGCAGGTCCCACTTATAAACAATGGTTCATTAATATTCATTGATATGCCTTGTGTAGGAGGTAGAATATGACTGCTTATTTTAAATATAATTTCCTAAGAAGGATTTTTTTTAGAAAGCATTTTAATGGGGCAGGGGGAGATGGAAGGGAAGATAGACATCTCATTCAGTGATTAAGGGATTAGTTCATTTACTCATTCCACAGCCCCAAAGTGCCTGAAATTCTTCTAGGCAAAGCCAAGTAAGATGGAGCTCAGACCTCAGGGAGCTCATAGTCTCACAGGAAAAGAAGAGGAACAAGTCTGTGATCTCTATAGTGTAGTGAAGGTAAGACCAAATGTTGAGGGTTAGATTAGTTGTGGCTCCCTCTAAACTGTATTGAGGTTTCCAGAACAGGGCATGCCTTGAGCTGGATTGTAAAGACTCACGGGAATTAAGTCAAAAGGAACAAGGGGCCGGAGCTATAGCGTAGCAAGTAAAGCCACCGCCTGCAGTGTTGACATTCCATGTGGGTGCTGGTTCAAGTTCTGGCTGCTCCACTTCCAATGCAGCTCTCTGTTATGACCTGGGAAAGCAGTAGAAGATGGTCCAAGTCCTTGGGCCCCTGCACTTGCATGGGAGACCTGGAAGAAGCTCCTGGCTCCTGGCTTTGGATTGGCACAGCTCTGGCCATTGGTTCACTTGGGGAGTGAACCAGTGGATGGAAGACCTCTCTCTCTGCCTCTTCTCTCTCTATGTAACTCTGCCTTTCAAATAAATAAAATAAATCTTTTTTTAAAAAAGTCAAGAGGAACAAAAGGATATTCCAGATAGAGACCAGCATCTAAAACACGGATGTGAAACAGCACTCCTACATGGATAAATATTGAGATTATGTGTGGATCTGCGGGACAGCGGGAGCGCAGCAGGTAAAACTGCCACTTGCCGCACTGGCATCCAATATGAGCACCAGTTTGAGTCCTGGCTGCTCCACTTCCAATCTAGTTCCCTGCTAACGTGCCTGGGAAAAACAGCAAAAGATGGCCCAAGTATTTGGGCCCCTGCCACCCACGTGAGAGATCTGGAGGAAGCTCCTGGCCCCTGGCTTCAGCCTGGTCCACCCTTGCCAATGCAGCCATTTGGGGAGTGAACCAGCAAATGGAAAGACTCTCTCTGTCTCTCCTTCTCTCTCTCTGTGATTCTGACATTCAAATAAATAAATCTTAAAAACAAAAGAGGTGGAGCAGCCAGGACTCAAACAGGTGCACTGATATGGGATGGCAGGTGGTGGCTTAACTCACAGCATCACAACACCAGCTCCTGGAATAGTTTTACCTTCTGAGAGCACTAAGAATGAGCAATACTGATGGAGTATCTCACCAGTTGCCAGAACTGTGACTGTCCTAGGAGATCCTGATGGCTACAAACTGTCCCATACCCTCAATGCCCACTGAGAAACTAGCCGTCAGAAACACACACACAAAACAAGCCTTTGCCAACCTCTGATTAAAACTTGAGGTTTCTGTTTGCTAGTGTTTTAAGGACAGTCATTTCCTCCCGTTTGGCAGTCTGGAAAAGACACTTAAACCAAAGGGTTTCGTATGAAAGATCTCTCCCCATTTAGCACATTTTCTGGAGAGAAAGCTTAGAAAAACCAGGTGTCTGCTGCCCCTGTGTGGCCACAGTCATCCTGTGCTCCCTGCGATCACGTGAAAATGCATGACACACACCAACCATACGGAACTGTGAAATTAAGAATTTGGATGGAAAAGCCTGCAGTCTTGCACAAAAGGTTTCTTCTTTTCTGGGTCGCTAGTTTTAATCTTATGATTAAAACTGAAAAACATTTCAATCCCTTGGGGAAAAGCCGCCAAGATCCCAGTGGTAAAATCTAATTTATCCTTTTTGAATTGCAGGCTTTTGACCTGGCATTGTACACTCTGTATGTTTTTGCAATGTCCAAACTGTTCAAACAATTGTTTTACAGGAAGTCAGCAAATGTATTCAACCAGTGTCTTAGCCACTTGCTGTGAAAGTCATGAAGACTTTCAACCAAATTCCAAATTGGTTATTTTCAGGTCTCCTTCACCTGGAATCCTCTCCTTCCTACACACACTCCTTAACAATCTGTCTTGAATTAAGCTTTCCCAGACAAGTATATTTGTTCTTCTGCCTATATAGGCTAACAACTACTGAATCAAATTCTTCCCCCATAACCATTTCCCTTCTCTGGAACATTTTCTTTAGTCTCTTTATCACATCACTTCCTTTTAGTCTAGGACATTTCTACCCAGAAATTAATCTTTCCTCAAAATATTACCAGACTCAACCCAAAAAACTCAGTCAAGCCCATGATTTCAACATTTCCCACATGGAGACAAAAAAAAAGAAAAGGGAAAGAGAAACAAAGACACAGATAGAAAGAGACAAAGAGAATGACTAGGAAGACTTTATTATTGACATATTTGTATAAAAGCCACTCAAAAGCAAGAAATGATTTCCAATTTTGTCTTATCTTACACTAATACTATATATGCACATTCATATAGCAAGAAAGGGAAGAGATTAATAATGAGATTAGACTTCAGGACACTTTCCAAGAAGCATTTTTGATTTTGAGATCAGGCATGAAATGCCTGTAAAACATTGCATTTATTGGCACAACTGTCTGTCTTCTTCTCTATTAAATTCCAGGCACTTTTTACCTTGTGGGTAAGAACCACACATGCTTTGAATTTTTAAAAAAACACGTATTAATAAATAAGTACTGTGCCACAAATTCACCCATTTTGAGTAATTTAATGATATTTAATAAATGTGTAGAGTTGAGAAGCTTTCAACACAACCCAGTTTTTAAAAACATGTCTATCACTCTAAAAACATCCTGCATTGATGTTGGCAATCCCCACTCTCACCCCAGCCATGGGCAACAATGAAAATGTTTTCTGTCCTCCATTGATTTCCATATTCTGAACATTTCATATAAATAGAACCATAGAACAGGTATTCTTTTTCTCCTGGCTTCTTTCCCTTAGCATAATGTTTTGAAGTTTAACCATGCTATGGAATGTATCCGTATTTCATCCTTTTTCCTTGCCGAATAATAGTTTACAGAGCCATAATCCATTGTTTTGAAAATAACACGTTTTGTTTATCCATTCATTGGTTTATGGATATCTAGATTCTTTCCACTTTGTGGCTATTATAAATAAGGTTCCAACAAACATGGATGTACAAGCTTTGTGTGTTATGTTTTCATTTCTATTAAGCAGATATCTGGGGAATGACTGGATTTTATTTAAGAAACTATCAAAGTGTTTTTCCAAAGCAGATGTTCCGTTTTACAACCCTCCTCAAGCAATGAGTGAAAGTTCCAGTTTCTCTACATCCTCATCAACACTCTAATAGGTATGGAATGGTATCTCACTGTGGTTTTTACTTGCACTTCCATAAAGATTAATGATGTACAGCAACTTCTCATGTGCTTATAGGTTATTTGTATATCTTCTTTGGTGAAATTTGTATTCTTAAAATTTTCCCAGTCTTAAAATTCAGTAGTTTGCCTTATTATTATTGAGTTGTAAGAGTTCTCCGTAAATTCTAGACACAGGTCCTTTACCAGAAATATGAATTCCAAGTATTTTTTTCAGATCTGTGGATTGTCTTTTCATTGTCATAATAGTGCCCTTTGAAGCATAAACGTTTTATAATCTGGATGAGGTTCAACTTGTGAATTTATTCTCTTATGTACCATGTGTTTGGTGTTATAGCTAGGAGATTTTTACCTAACCCAACGTCATCAAGGTATTCTCTTATGCTTTCCTTCAGAAAGTTTCATAGTTTTAACACTTACATTTAGATCTATGACCCATTTTCTTTTTTAAATTTTTTTTTATTTGACAGACAGAGTTAGACAGTGAGAGAGAGACAGAGAGACAGAGAGAAAGGTCCTCCTTCCATTGGTTCACCCCCCAAATGGCCGCCACAGCTGGAGCTGCGCTGGCCTGAAGCCAGGAGCCAGGAGCTTCCTCCTGCTCTCCCATGCGGGTGCAGGGGTGCAGGGGCCCAAGCACCTGGGCCATCCTCCACTACCCTTCCGGGCCACAGCAGAGAGCTGGACTGCAAGAGGAGCAACCGGGACTAGAACCCGGAGCCCATATGGGATGCCGGCACCACAGGTGGAGGATTAACCAAGTGAGCCACAACGCCGGCTCCGGTGTATGATCCATTTTCAGTGAATTTTGTGGATGGGGTGAGACAAGAGTACAAAATCATTCATCTCAGCACTATCATTGAAAAGATTATCCTTTCTTCATTGAATTGTCATGACACTTTTGCCAAAACTCAACTGATCATAAATGTAAGAGTTTATTTCTGGACTTTCAAGTCTATGCCATACTCCATTCTCATGATGATACTATATTGTCCTTTTTTTTCTTTTTTTTAGAATATTATTATTTTTTAATTAATTATTTATTCAACATGAGAGTTTACTTCTACCTATAGGATACCATTTAGTCTTTAAATTTGCAGTCCCTGGAGACAAGAAATAAAGATTTATTCTTTACTTTTTATTTATTTGAGAAAGCAAGCTTCCACCCATTGGTTTACTCTCCAAAATGTTTGTAATGGCCAGAGCCAGGCTGAGTCAAACTAAAGCCAGGATCTAGGGATACTATGTGGCAGAAACCCAATTAGTTGAGCCTTCATTGCTGCCTCCCAGGGTCTGCATTAGCAAGAAGTTGAAGTCAGAAACCAGGGCCAAGAATTGAACGCAGACACTCTGATGTTGCAATACAGGCATCTTAACTGTTAGGCTTAATACCCATCCTTATTTGCATAATTTTAAAATTCACTTTAAAAATACTTTTTAAATTTGTATATGTTTATTTATTTTCAACTATTTGAAAGGCAGAGTGACAGACACAGCAAGACAAGGACAGAGATCTTAATCCACTGGTTCACTTTCCAAGACCCAGCAATAGCCAGGGCTAAGTCAGGCCCAAGTCAAGAGCCTGGGATTCCATCTGGGTCTTTCACGTGGGTTGCAGGCACCTAAGCATTTGAGCTATCATCTGCTGCTACCTAGGACACAATAACAGAAGCTGGATCAGAAGCAGTGCAGCCAAGATTCAAACCAGCATTCTCTTATGAGACAAGGACATCCCAAACGGTGGCTTAACCCACTGTACCACAACACCTGCTTCTCAAATATTTATTTTGATTAACAATAATTGTATTTGTTTATGGGGTACAGTACAATATTTCAATACATGTATACAATACATATTGATCAAATCAAGGTGGTTAATATTTCCTTCTCACTATTTTTAATTGACAAATAAAAATACATATATTCCTGGTGTGCAAGATGATGTTTCAAAAGAAGTATACATTGTGGAATGGCTAAATCAAATTAATTAACATACGAATTACTTTGCATACCTATCATTTTTTTGTAGTGAGTCTGCTTAAAATACACTGTCAGTAATTTTCCAGTATACAATACATTGTTATTAATTATAATCACTATGTCTTACAATAGGTCTCGTGAACTTGCTTTTTCCTCTGTCTAGCTGAAATTTTTTAGCCTTTAACTAACACTGTCTTGATTACTATAGCATTACAATAATGTTTGAAATCCACAAGTAAAATTCCTTCAGCTTTTTCTTTTTCAAAAACAACTTTCCTATTCTGAGTCCTTTTAAATCAGTGTTTAAACTTCTGCAAAAAGGGGGAGGGGTCGAAGCTTGTTGTGATTTGTAGACACATTAGATGGATATATACATCTATCTGGTTTCCATACAAATCTATATATCTAGCAAATAATAGTTGATTTTCCAATCCATGAACAAGGAATGTCTCCATTTACTTAGGTCTTTAATTTCTCAGCAATGTTTTGAACTTTCAAAGTACAATTCTGATACTTCTTTGGTTTCATTTATTTCTAAGTATTTTATTGTTTTTGGTGCCATTGTGCATGGAATCCTTTTCTTAAATTTCCTTCGTAGGTTGTTCATTGCTAGTATATAAAAATACAATTGACTTTCATGTACTAATATTCTATCTTGCAATCTTACTCAACTTTTATAGTTATTCTAATAATTGTTTTTTTGAATACCCTAGAAACATATCATCTGCAAATAAAGACAATTTTGCTTCTTTCTTTCCAATCTAGATGCCTTTAATTAGTTTTCCTTGTTACAGCAGCTAAAACATCAGCTCAACGTTAAATAAAAGTGGTGTGAGTAAACATTCATACCTTGTTTCCAATTTAGGTAATACATTCCATCTTCCATTATTAAGGATGATTTTAGCTATAGATTTTTAACATATGTTATTTAGTCAAAGTTTCCTTCCTATTCCTAGTTCGGTGAGAGTTTTGGACTTTTTTTAAAATCACAAATGGGTGTTTGATTTTATCAAAATTTTTTCTGTATTTCAATGAGATGATTATGCATTTTAGCCTTTATCTTATTAATATGGCTTATTATATTAATTAGTTTTCAGCGCTAAGTCAGCCTCACATTCTTTTTTTAACATCAGATTCTGATTTAGTAGAATTCCAGTGGAGGCTGCATTACTTTTTTTTTTAGTTTTTTAATAATATTTATTTTGCATGAACTTTTAATAGACCCCTCAAATGCAACTGACAACACCCCTCCACCCTCAACCATATACACACCCCAACCTCTTTTTAGGAATATATTTGCAGCCTGACAAAGGAAGATTCCAGAGGTGACAAATTGGTAGCTTTAACATTTACAGTTTCTCTTTTAGGCTTCTCTAAAGTAGGTGCAATGTTAGATGCTCTTTTCTAAAAAGTTCTCCAAGCTATTTTGTAATAATGTTTATTTTCTCTTTTGCATTTCCACAATCATCCATGAGGTGAAGATGGACAGAGAGAGACAGAAAACAGACAGAGAGCTCCATCTGCTGGTTCAATCTCCAAATGCCCTCAGGAACTCAATCTGGGTCTCCCTCATGGGGAGGGAGACAGAGATCTCACCACCACTGCTTCACAGGGTGCACATTAGCATAAAGCTGGAACCTGTGTGGAGCTAGGCACTCCTATATGGGATGGGGCATCTCAACCAGTGTCTTACACACTGCACTAAATGCCAGCCCCAAATCTTGCATTCTTGAGATATCACTTGGTCGCAGTATGTGATCTTTTTTATACATTGCTAAATTTGGTTAATATTTCATATCTTGTTGAGGATCATCCCATCTATGTTCATGAAGGCTCTCAGTCAATGTTTATTTATTTGTTTCTTATGATGTGTTTGCCTGGTTTTGGTACCAGGGTAATACTGGTCTAATGAAATAGGTTGGAAAGTTGTCTGCTTTTCTGACTCCAGAAACTTTGTAAGAATCTGTCTTAATTCTTTTTTAAATATTCCATAGAACACACCAATGAAACCACTTGAGCCTGAATGTTTTGGTGGAATTTTAATTACTAATGCAATATCTGTACTTATTATGGGTCTATTCATATCCTTTATTCCCACTTGAAACAGTTTTGGTAATGTGTGTATTTCTAACAATGTGGCCATTTTTATCTACATTGTCTTTAAAGTCCTTCATTGAACTATTTTACTATATTTAAAAAATTATTTTCCTAATTTTTTCTTTAGATATTACATTATAAATCTTAAATTGTCACTTTACTTTATATTAACACTAACTTATCCTTGGTAAAATATAAAAAGTTTTCACTAATATATATCCACTTTTCTCCTAATATTACAGCTATATGTTATAAGTATAAACAGAGTTTTATAATTATTATATTATGCAATCATATATTTTAAATCTATTAAGAAAAGAAAATATTTTAAAATATATTTCTGCAGTATTTTATATTTACCTACATTACTTTTCTGGAGCTTTTTATTTCTTTGAATGGATCTGAGTTAGCATCCAGTGTCATTTACTATCAGTCTGATGGACTTTATGATTTCTAGAAAAACACATCTGTCTATGATGAATAAGATTACTTCTGCTTTACAAAATATAGGTGTATCCAGTACAGAGGCAAGTACAAGGTTAAAATGTAAAGGTATCCATATTTTACTTGTATCCCATTACCACCAGTGCACTCATACTCTCACATAGTATCTATAGATATTCCAGAAAATGCAACTGATAGGTGGTCAATAAGACTGGATTATTAGTTCACCATCCCTCTCTAACCTGTGTAAGAGTAGATTAGATATTCCTCTTTTAAAAGTATTTTTTGAAAGCAAAGTCTTCATGTAAAGAGCATTTTGCCACTTTCCTATAGACATCATCATTTCCACCTCAAACTAAAAGAAGAGGTATCAGGATAACTCAGAAAAATAGAGGCTAGGGTGAGCATTTGGCTTAGTGGTTAAGATGTCACTTGGGGTGCCAGCATCCACATTGAAGTCCTTGGTTCTAGTCACAAGTACTCAACTCCTGATTTAACTCCCTGCTAATGTGCACAACGGGAAGCAACAGATGATGGCTCAAGTTGAGGACCTGTTACCCTCATGGGAGACCTGGATAGAGTTCTTGGTTCCCGGCTTCAGCCTGGTCCAGCCCTGGCTGTTGCAGGCATTTGGGGAGTGAACCAGCAGATGGAAGATCTCTCTATCTCTATCATCTCTATGTTTATCTCTATCTCTGTCTCTATCTCTAGTTCTGTGTGTGTGTGTTGCTCTGCCTTTCAAATAGATGAAAATAAATACAATTTTAAATTACAAAAAGGTGGTTGCCATTTACAATAGAAGAATAATGGAGGTGGCCTTCTACACGAGGACATTGGTCTACGTCTTTCCTCCAGCTGCAGAACTGTAGAACCTCAGGCCCACCCAGTTCTGTCTCTGGGGCACAGCCTGAGAATTTTTGGTAAAGCTTGACGTGTGTCAGGGTTTGGTACATAGGCAAGGACTTCCAGCTGGATGAACCTACAGAGAGGAGGCTAGTACAGCAGCCTGACATGGCAGGGTGGGCAAAAGGCAGCCATCTAGACAGTGTGCATATCCAGAGTTTGGTGAGGTAGAGAGGTATGTGAGCTTCTCAGCGTCCAGAGAGACACCACAGAAGACAGCCAGATAGAAGAATCTTAAAGGGTCTAGATCAAAATGGACAGCCTGTCAGGTGACCAGACTGGGTCTAGGGGTAACTCCTATGGTAGAAACTGGGGCAGTAAGTAACTGACAGAGGAGTGTTTGAAAATTCAATACTGTGGGGCTCGTCTCTATGGTCCCTCGCTACTCTGCCATATTGCTGCCAAACCCATTCCAGAAAGGATCTTGCAGTTGTTGATGGCTGGGCTTAATCCATTTGCATTCTGGGGTTCCTGGGGATGCCTGTCACCTTTTTTTCCTGGAAATGTAGTCTGTGAACATTTTTTTTCTTCTGCTATCATAATAGTTCTGCTTTTAAAATAGTATTCAAGAAGATCAAAAATGACACCATCACCTTGCCCTGATCTGTCAGTCCAGCACTGACCTTCTATGAGACCAAGCCGGTTGACTTACCAAATGTCCCATATTCTGTACCCCTGATTGTTTGCTCACAATGTCATCTAATCTTTTTCTTTATCTATTTTTATCCTTTATTTTTATCTTTGTCTTTCATTTCTGTAGACCTGAAGTGAGGTCTGGAGGTTTGATCATTTCCAGGTTAAGCATTTTAACAGGAATAGTTAATAATGGCCAAGAATATTTCATAGGTGACATTGTGCAAGCTACTTTAATGATGCCAAATTTTCTAATTAGCAAGAAATCTTTGAAGTGACATTTTGTTTCTATGTTAGCATCTTGTTCTAAAACAACTTTTTTTATCAAATGCTTTTAACTAACATCCCTTGAGGATCCCTGCCTGAATCAATTATTACACTGAACCTTGCAAAATAGTGATTTACAATTATGTAATTCTTGCCATACTTATTATTCTTCCACAGATAATTGCTGTCGTGACCAGGGTGCTCTGCCCAGATCTCCTCCAAAGGGTCAACACATCCTGCAGCTTCTGGGGAAATCAGCTATGTCCCTCATTAAGGCCTGCCCTCAGCTACTGGGAACTGGTTCATTCAAGGTTACCTACCCTTCCTGCTCCTCAGGGAGCAGGCAGTAGTCTGTAGGTTTGTCACATAGGAAAGCAAAGGTCCAGCCTATGCTCCTCAGTTTGAAACAACCATGAAAAGCCATCTCAACTCCAGAACTCCCAATAGGATTGTCTAAGGCCCCAGTTGTAACTGCCTGGTGGGTCAACTTCTCCCCATGTCCAATTCTGTCTTACTCACCCTCGTACTTAGGTTTTCTCCATAGAACTCTCCCCAATACACCTTCTGTATGAAACTCTCCATCTTTGGGTCTATTAACTGGGAACCCATTCTAAGACAATAAGAAAAAAAGCCTTCTCTTTTTTCCCTTTTCATTTTTCCTTTTTAAAAAGTATCACTGGGGATGGGGGAGCTGGCATTGTGGCACAGTAGGCTAAGCCTCCACCCGCGGGGCCAGCATCCCATGTGGATGGTGGTTTGAGTTCCGGCTGCTCCTCTTCCAATCCAACTCTCTGCTATGGCCTGGGAAAGCAGCAGAAGATGGCTCAAGTGCTTGGGCCCCTGCACCCTCATGGGGGACTTGGAAGAAGCTCCTGTCTCATGGCTTCAGATTGGCCCAGCTCCGGCCGTTGTGGCCATTTGGGGAGTGAACCAGAGGATGGAAGATCTCGATCTCTGTCTTGCCCTCTCTCTCTCTCTCTGTAACTCTGCCTCTCAAATAAATATATAAAAGCTTTAAAAGTTTCACTCTGAATTAATGCACTTTTATTTATCTACTTGTTGCAACAAATCGCAGCCATTTTTCTTGGTGATCAAATGACGGTAAATGTGACCAGTGAAGGCCCTCCCTTCATGCCTTCCGTGTCCTTTAGACATGCTCCATTAGTCGTTAAGTTGCTTTTCAGAACAATAAGTAGTCCATGATCAGCATGCATTCATCCACCCATAGACTCAGAACATGATATTTCACTAACAATGTCCTGTTCCATTTTATGTGGGAATGGTTGCTGGAGATCAAGGTCTGAGCACTGGGGAATAAACTATATTTCCTTTTCTAAATATCTTGTTGCTGGTATAGAGAAATAGAGTGCATTTTTGTATAGGTCACATCAGAATCAGAATCAAGTTCTCCTGAATCTCAATCTATTAGGAACATTTTCCATGGCAAATAACAGGAAATCGACTCACATTGGCCTAATAAAATGAAATGTTTAAGGAGTATGGTTATCGTCATACTGGGACTGATGCAATGGCTTAACGCACCTGTCTGAGACCCAGATTATCACTATTTAACCGCTTCTCAGTTTGTTCTCATGCTTCTTGCCTGGATGACACAAGATGACTGGCCTACTAACAGGTATCCTCTGCATTCCAGGCAAGAATAATGAAGGATAAAGAAGTTAACAGTAAAAATATAGTCTCATTTTCAGATTTTGCTCTTTTGAAAAAAGTTTGGGTTCTTTTTAAAATGTATTTACTTCTTTTTAATTGAAAGGCAGAAAGACAAAGAGAAAGACAGGAAGACTGAGAGAGATCTTCCATCCACTGGTTCACCTGAGATCTTTCATCCACTGAGCTGGGCCAGGTTGAAGCTGGGAACCTAGAATTCAATTCACGTCTCCCACAGGATGGCAGGAACTCAAGTACTTGGGCCATTCATCTGCCACTTCCCATGGTGTGCAATAGCAATAAGCTGGAATCAGAAGAGGAACCAGGGGCCAGCGCTGTGGCGTAGCGGATAAAGCCATCACCTGCAGTGGCCGTATCCAATATGGGTGCCAGTTTGAATCCCAGCTGCTCCACTTCCGATCCAGCTCTCTGCTATGATCTGGGAAAGCAGTAGAAGATGGCCCACGTCCTTGGGCCCCTGCACCCATGTGGGAGACCCAGAAGAAGCTGCTGGCTCCTGGCTTTAGATCAGTGCAATTCTCGTCACTGTGGTCATCTGGGGAGTGATCCAGTGGATGGAAGACCTCCCTCTCTCTCGCTGATTCTCCTTCTCTGTGTAATTCTGACTTTCAAATAAATAAAGAAATCAAAAAAAAAAAAAAAACAGAAGAGGAACCAGAACTCAAACTCAAGCACTCTGATATGGGATGCAGGCATCCCAAGTGGGGTCTTAAACACTTCCCAAAATGCCTGCCCTGCGTTTTCCTTTCTTGTATGGAAAAGATGCCCTCTCCAGGTAAGTTCACTTACTCATTGTTAGAACTATCCCAAGTCCAACTCTTGATATAAGATATGTTAGAAAATTGAAGAAATTTTAAACTTCCAATAACCGTTCAAAGAAAGCAATGTTAGTGTCAAGGATGGTTGTTGAGAATATTGTCTTGTGATATCTGTAATAAAGGCAACGTTCTTCCCACTAGAAAAATCTTGTTAGTTAAAGCTTTTTTTAAAAAGACATATTGGGGCCGGCGCTGTGGCATAGTGTGTTAATCCTCCCCCTGTGGAGCTGGCATCCCATTTGGGCACTGGTTTGAGTCCCAGCTGCTCCGCTTCCGACACAGCTCTCTGCTATGGCCTGGGAAAGCAGTGGAAGATGGCTCAAGTGTTTGGGCCCCTTGTACCCATGTGGGAGACCTGGAAGAATCTCCTGGCTCCTGGCTTCAGATCAGCCCAGCTCCGGCCGTTGCGGCCATCTGGGGAGTGAACCAGCAGATGGAAGACCGCTCTCTCTATCTCTCCCTGTCTGTCTGTAACTCTGCCTCTCGAACAAATAAATAAAATCTTTAAAAAAGACTTAAATTTATTTATTTGAAAGGCAGAGTAACAGAGAGGGAGAGATAGAGAGAAACAGATCTGTCTGCTGGTTCACTCCCCAAAGGACTACAACAGTGGAGGCTGGGGCAGGCCAAAGTCAGGAGCCTGGAACTCCCACATGGATGGCTGGGGACCCAAGTACTTAGGTCGTCATCTTCTCCCTTCCCAGGTGCATTAGATGGGAGCTGGATTGCAGGCAGAGCACCCAGGACTTGAATCAACACTCTGATATGGAATGTTGGCATCAGGTGGTGGCTTAACCTGCTGTGCCACACACAACATCAGCTCCCTCTTGTTAGCTAAAGCTTAGACAAACTGTGACAAACCTTGACTCATGTAAAAAGGATTCCTTTCAATAACTTCAAGATGTTTATATTTAGTGTGTGCATTGGCAGTATTTGAAGACTAAAGATATAATTATTGGAGAAGAATTATCATCTAGTTTCCTGGGTGTAACTAATTGATGTATAACATTATCATTCCATGGGAAAAATTATAGAAAAAGCTGAATTATCTTTTTGGACCAACAATCCTGTAGAAACAATTAGAAGACCTGGGAAAATATAAAAACATCTGTTTGAAGGCATCAAGCGTCATTAAGGCATTAAGAATGTGTAGAGCTAAGATTCAGAGGAATAAGGAGAACAAGAGGGGCTATCTTTCTTCTCAAGCAATTGTCACTCTGTACATTCTGCAAGCGAGAGCTGTGGCTCAGGGATTTCAGCAGTCTCAGGTGGCCAGAGAAAACTCAGCTTTTATAGACACCCCAAGATTTTAATTGGAGTCAGGGAGAACTGAAATAGATCACTCTCAGGAAGGAAGCCCAGACCTCAATTAGTTCAAATTCTAACTGGATTAGGGTGAGTCATAAATAAAGCAATATTAAGAATGGAAAAGGGTGGGGCCGGCGTCGTGGCGCAGCAGGTTAAGCAGCTGCCTGTGACGCCGCCATCACATATCAGAGCTCTGGTTCAAGTCTCAGCTATCCCACTTCCAATCTAGATCTCTGATAATGCACCTGGGAAAGCAGCAGATGATGGCCCAAGCACTTGGGTCCCTGTCACCCATGTGGGAGACCAAGATGGAGTTCTAGGCTTTTGATTTTGCCCTGTTCTATCCCTGGTTATTGCTGTTATTTGGGGGAGTGAACCAGCAAATGGGAGATTTTCTTTTTCATCTGTCTATCTCTCTCTGTCTGTGTCACTCTGCCTTTCAAATAAATAATAAAAATAAATCTTTCCCCCCAAAAAAACAAAAAGGGAACATATCCATATCTCTTACAGATGCTAATAAGATCATTAGGAAATACAATGAAAAAATTTTCACTAAAAATGTGAAATGAATGCGATGAGCTAAAATCTAAGGGGAAAAAAGCAACACACTGACATGCATAGAAAAATCTAAATTGTCTTGTATCTGTTATATAGATTTAACCTATAATTTTAAAATGTTCTGTTTAAAAAGCCTGCAAGCTGCACATGGCTTACTTGATGCATCTTGCCAATTATTTAGGAATAACTATCACCAATATCACAGAACCTATTTCAAAGAAAAGCAACTCTCCCAAAGAAATGGAAAGGAAGGAAGGAACCTTTTCCATCTTGTTTCATGAGATCAGCATTACCTCAATTCAAAACCTGAAAAGAGTACAAGAAAGACAAATGAAGTCCAGTCTTCTTCATGACATTCTAAGCATATTAAAAGACTACAGATCATTAATGAACTGAGTTTATTCAGGAAATGAAAGGTTGGTTTACTATTTGCAAGTCAATGAATGTAGCATTACATTCATGGAATAAAGGAGAAAAATGACATCTCAATAGATACAGAAAAGTCATTTACTAAAGGTGAAATCCATTTATATTAAAGCACCTTTGAAACCAGAGATAGACAAGGACTTTCTTAAACTGATAACTAGTATCTGTAGAAATACTATAGTAAGGACTTCTTCCAAGTATGATAGGCCATCTATCTCCTCTCAAATTAATTGTCTGGCTAACAAAAACTATAGAAACTAGATGAAACACAAAAAAAGCACAGCTGTTCAAGGCATCAGACATAAACCAAGGAAAGCAGATTAAGGTAGCATATTTAGGTAAGTTGCCCAGTTTCCATTGAGATATTTGTTAATCCTTAAGTGATATAGAGCCAAGGGGAAGAACAGAAAATGGTAACTCAAAGCTTTGAGAAGTTTCATAAGGAAAGGCATAAAACTGGTAAAAGGCAACCAAGATTGTAGGTCAAGATCCAACTTAAGAGGAATCATGAGAGAATGACCTCTGAATTGTGGGAAGAGTTTAATTTCTTTCTTTTTTGTTAAAGATTTGCTTATTTATTTATTTATTTGAAAGGCAGAGTTACAGAGGAGAGAGAGAGAGAGAGAGAGAGAGAGAGAGAGAGAGAGAGAGAGAGATCTCCCATCCATTGATTCACTCCTCAAACAGGAGCATTAGCCAGAGCTGGGCCAATCAGAAGCCAGGAGCCAGGAGCTTCTTCCAGGTCTCCCATGTGGCTGCAGGGGCCCAGGGACTTAGGTCATCTTCCACTTCTTGATCTTTTCTTTGTGGTTATAGTCTACAAGCTCCTCTCTTGCAGTTCTCCATACAAGTCATACATCATTGTAAACTATAGCTGCTCCACTGTGTTAATACATCACTAGAACCTGTTACTTCTTTTTTTTCCTTAAAGACTTATTTTTATTTATTTTAAATGGCAGAGTAATGGAGAGGCAGAGGAAGAGAGAGAGAGAAAGAGAAAGGGGTGGGGGAGAGAGAGAGAGAGAGAGAGAGAGAGAGAGAGAGAGAAGTCTTCCATCTGCTGGTTCACTCCCCAGATGGCCACAATGGCTGGATCTGGGCCGATCTGAAGCCAAGAGCCAAGAGATTTTTCTGGGTCTCCCACATAGGTACAAGGGGTCCAAGCACTTGGGCCATCTTTTACTGCTTTCCCAGGCCACAGCAAAGAGCTGGATCAGAAGTGGAACAGCCAGGACTCAACCAGCACCCATATGGGTTGCCGGCATCACAGGCAGCAGCTTAACCCACTACACCACGGGTCCAGTCCCAAAAGTTCAGTTTCTAAACTACAGAGGACACTATGTCATGAAGCCAAACAGAAAGCAATAGTCGAGAGGCTAGGAACTTAATCACAGATCTTGAAAGTCTTTCAGTGGTAGAGACACAAAAACAAGAGTTCAGAATCTATCAGGCTTTCAGCTGAAAATTCCAAATGGCTTTGTCCTAAGAGTAAGAACAAATCAGATACATACAGATCCACTCTCATGAAAACAAAACAGAGCCTGTATCAGCCTAATCCATGATGGAATGGCTGCCAGAAGAAAAGTAAATTGTTTCTGGAGGATGGTCTCAAATTTTTTTTTAAAAAAACTTCATGATTATAAAATTAAAAATGATTCCCATCTATTAAAAATAATCAAAAGGAAATTCTAGAAATGAAAAAATATAACTTAAATTAAGCACTGCTAGAAGGAACCAAGACGGTGGCAGAGTAAGACTTTCTGGCAACCACCTCCACACAGAGATGCCAATCTGAACAGCTTTTCACACACCAGGTCACTTTTTAAAAAAGCTATGGGGAGCCGGCACCGTGGCTCACTTGGTTAATCTTCCGCCTGCGGCACCGGCATCCCATGTGGGCGCCGGGTTCTAGTCCCAGTTGCTGCTCTTCCAGTCCAGCTCTCTGTTGTGGCCCGGGAGGGCAGTGGAGGATGGCCCAAGTCCTTGGGTCCCTGCACCTGCATGGGAGTCCAGGAGGAAGTACCTGGCTCCTGGCTTCGGATCGCCGCAGTGCACCAGCCGTAGCAGTCATTTGTGGGGTGAACCAATGGAAGGAACACCTTTCTCTCTCTCTCTCTTTCTCTCTCTCTCACTCTCACTGTCTAACTCTGCCTGTCAAAACAAAAACAAAAACAAAAAAGCTACAGAAGAGGCTGGAATTGTGGTGTCCCTGGCTAAACCACTGCTTCCAATGCCAGCATTCCATATCAGAGCACTGGTTCAAGCAGTGGCTGCTCCACTTCAGATCCAGCTCCCTGTTAACATGCCTGAGAAGTCAGTGGAAGATGGCCCAATTACTCGGTCCCCTGACACTCATATGAGAGACCAGGATAGAGTTCCTGTCTCATAGCTTTGGCCTAGCCGAGGCCCAGCTGTTACAACCATTTGGGGAGTGAATCACTCACTCTTGTGCTCTGTGTGTGTGTGTGTGTGTGTCCTCTCTCTGCCACTCTGCCTTTAAATAAATAAATCTTTTTTAAAAAGCTGCAGAAGTCAAGCAGGTGTTACTGGATGGAGTCTTGGACTTCCCCCAGTTTGAAGCACAGACCTGTCCTATGAGAAAGACTTCATTCAGTGAATATCACCACGAGCCCCATGTGGGCCTGGTGTCCATCCCAAAGATTGGATAGGGCCCATTCACTGTGAGACCCAGGTGGAACCCATCTAGCGCCATCTGAAGGGCAACTTGTATCATCCTTCCTACAACCTTGGGCAGACAGCAAGAAACCACAGGGTCGTTAGAGGACTCAGTGCCATGCTGATAAACCTAAGACTAGGCAGATTTAAATAGTCCCTCTCCCCAGGTCAGTGCCTGTATAGTCAGAGTCTCTGGACCTGATTCAGTACCAAGTGGACTTCCATGGTCCCAACTGATTAAGCAGCATGACCAGTGTCTGGTAGGAGCAGCTGTGGTCAGCAAGTTCACCTCAGCAGCAGATATACCTGTAGCAGGGTCAGTAGGTAGTCCTACCCCTAGGTTGCACTGGTCTCAGTGGGCTGTGTGATCTGGGTGTGATCTAACATAGTGGCATTGGTAGATGCAGGGCAAGGAGCCTGGAGCTATCACAGTCTCAGGCACAGGCTTGTAGGGATGGAATACCACCTTTTTAAGCGGTTCCCCAGTTCATTGTGAAGAACTCAACTGCATATTTGGGACAAATGTGAGTTTGAGGAGTATTGTAGGACTAAATAAGTAAAACTATATCAACAGCAGACCTGGGACAAACCCTGACTTAGTATACTATCTAGGGCATAAATATCAGAAGTATCCATAAGCTCCGAGGAAAAAAAAACAGACTGCTTCGGCTTTCTGGAAGGACAGCCACAAATGAAATCAGATTATTAAACTAATCCTCCAATGTGCAGACATCATACACCAACAAATGTCAAGAACTTCCAAGCAACCATAAATATATGGAAATTGACCAACTTATTCCTAAGCAACCAATGCATCAAGGAAGAAATCAAGTAGGAAATTAAAAGTTTTCTTAAAATGAATGAAAATAAAAATACAACATACCCAAACCAATGGAATATAGCAAAAGTAGTACTAAGAGGAATGTTTAGAGCAATTGAAGCTTATATCAGAAAAATCAGAAACATCTCAAATAAACAACTTTCCACTATACCTTAAGGAACCAGTAAAGCAAGAATAAATCATATACAAAATTAGTAAAAGGAAAGAAATAACAAAACGTGAAGCACAAATAAATGACATAAAGACAAAAAAAACCAAAATCAATAAAATGAAGAGCTGATTTATTGAATTAATAATAAAACTGATAATTCCTTAGCTAGAGTAACTAGGAAAAAAAAGAGAGAAGATTCACATACATAAAACCAGAGAATAAAATGGACATACTATGATTGACACCATGAAAATGCAAACATTGTTAGAAATTACTCTGAACAACTGTTTGACAGCAAATTCGATCATCCAAAAGAAATGGAAAAATTCCTGTACACATACATCTTGCCAAAATTGAATCATGAAGAAATAAAAAACCTAAACAAACCAACAACAAGTACTAATATGGAATCAGCAATAAAATGTCTCCCATCAAAGAAAAGTCCAGGACTAGATGGTTTCAGTGCTGAATTCTACCAGTATTTAAATAAAAACTGACAACAATAAATAGGAAACAGTGGAATTCTTCTAAACTCATTCTATAAGGCCAGCATTACTTTGATTCTAAAACAAGACAAGGAGACAACAACAACAACAACAAAAAGCTACAGGCTAATATCTTTGAAGAACATAGATGCAAAAGTCCTCAACGAAATGCTACCAAACTGATCAACAGTACATTAAAAATATTATTTACCATGATCTAGCAGGATTTATTCCAGGGACACTAAGATAGTTAAACATATGCAAATCAATAAATCTGATACATCACAGCAACAAAATGAAAGACAAAAATAATATGCATCTCAATAGATGCAGAAAATACTTTTTAAATAAAATTCAACACCCTTCATGATAAAATTCTGAACAAATTAACTATAGAAGGGACATATCTCAACATAATAAAGAACACATATAACAAACCAATAGTCAATATCATTTTGAATAGGAAAAAGCTGAAGGCTTTTTCCCTAAGATGTGGAACAAGCAAGGATTCCTACTTTTACCAGTTTTATTCAAAATAGAACTCAGAGTCCTAGCCAGGGTCATTATGCAAGAGAAAGTAGTAAAGGGCATCCAAATCAGCAAAGACCAAGAGAAACTGTCACTGCTTGCAGATAACATGATCATATATATATATATATATATATATATATATATATATATATATATATAAAACCCCAAAGACTCCAGCAAAAAACTGTTAGAACTATTAAAATCAGTGGAGGTGCAAGATACAACGTCAACACAAAAATCAATAGCACTATTGTACACCAATAGTGAATTATCTGAAAAAGAAATTAAGTAAACATATCCTGGAGAGATGTGTAGCTAGATAACTTTTAGCAGGAGAGATTAGGTATGTGACTCATGGATCCACTCAATCATCTCAGGAGAAGCCGGGAATGTCTGGGTGGAAATGAGAATACCTCCACGCACCTCTAATGAGCTACTAGCAAAATTTTTGCTTCCAATCCTTGCAGCATTATGCTCTACTTGTCTAGAGGTCTGAGTTCCAAAGGAAGGAATGCTTCCACCAGGGAACACAATAATAATTCCCTTAACCTGAAAGTTAAGACTGCCAACCAGCTGCTTTGGGTTCCTCACTCCTCCAAATCAACAGGCAGAAGGAAGTTACTGTGCACTATCTCCCCCTTTATTCATGAGGGATACATTCCAAGATCCCCAAGGTGTCTGAACTCACAGATAGTACCACACCCTATTCCTGGGGGTGCTTCAAAAGCTTCATGGAAAATAGAATGAAAAATCACATGGGTTGGTGGAGCAATATGAGTCAGAGGCCCTAGTGACCATTTCCCTCTAAAGACACCAATTTGAACCTTCACAAGAGCTATGGAAGCCAGGCAGACAGTGGGGGGACTGTCTTCACCACGCCTCCCCCACATTCCCACAGAAAGCAGAGTAAGAGTCCAGCTCCTGTGGAGTACGGCAGGAGAGGGAACTTAGGACCTTGCCTTGGAGCTCAGAGCTGGGCCCACTGCCTTGAGACCCAGCACAGAAGAAAGCCTAAAGACCAGTGCTCACAGATGGGCCCCTAGACTTTCCCTGATATCAGGCAGAGAGCTTCACTCCAGTGAGATGAACTTCTTTCAACCTGCATCACTACTAGCCTCAACTGTGCCAGGCCTGCACTCCCAAGATGTCATAGGGTCCAGTGACTGTGAGTCCCGGATTTCAACCAACCTAGAGTCAGTGTGAGTGGCTACTTTTACTACCTTTCTCATTGCAGACAGCAAGGAACCACAGAACTGTGTCCTGGGACTCAATGCAAGGCTGGTAAAGTCCAATACTAGGCAGATTCCCATGCCTAAGCAAATGCCTGTGAACAGAGTCTCCTGACTTGCCCCAAGATCAGGCAGAGACCTATACCCTGGTGGGATGGACTAGTAGCAGCCTGTATCACAACTGGGCCCATGTGCTCCTGGAATGCACGCCCAATATTGCACAGGGCATAAAGATTGTGAGAACAAGATGTGACCCAACTAGTTCTTGATCGGGCAGCTGAGGGGTTACCTCTGTCACCCTTCCTACAACCTTGGGTGAATAGGAAAAACCACAGGACTCTTTCTGAGACTCATTTCCAGGCTGGTAAAATGCAACACTGAGCATATCCTAATGGTCCCTGTCCCCAGGCCAGTGCCTGCAGACAGAGCCTTGAGATCAGTTTTTATGCCAAGTAAAGCTCTGTGGCTCCAGGTGATCGATCTTATACCCCAGCCCACATCACTAGAGACTGGTAAGAGTGTCATCAGGCAGTGAGTCCACCTCAGCAACAGACAGATCATAGCAGGGTTGGCTTTGGTCCTATCCCCAAGCTACACTGATCTCAGTGGGTTGTGGGCTCTGGGCATGAACTAGTATCATGGCATTGGTGGCTACAGGAGTAGGATTGTGGGCTACAGCTCAAGGAAGAGGCTTGTAGGGGAGGACTGTTCATATTTAGGCACTTCCCCAGTTCATTCTGAACATACCTGCTGTGGATTTGAGAGAGGAATATAGTAGGACTGAAGTAGTAAAAAAAATAAATAAATGGGGGGGGGGCAGTGTTTTGGTGCAGCGAGTTAAGCCACCACCTACAATGCTGGCATCCCATATGAGCACAGTTTCAAGTCCCAGCTACTTGGCTTCCAATCCAGCTCCTTTTAATATGCCTGGGTATACAGCAGAAGATGGCTCAACTGCTTGGGTTCCTGCCATCCACATGGAAACCTGGATGGAGCTCAGGGCTCCTGGCTTCAGCAGCCATCTGGGGAGTGAACTAGCCAATAGAGAATCAATCTTCTCTACCTGCACCCCCCATAACTCTGTTTTTCAAATAAATAAATCTTCAAAAAAACAAACAAAAAAGACCTGGTTCAAACCTTGACTTAGGGTGCTTTCTGGTGTTTAAATAACCAAAGTGCCCATAAACTCAGAAAAGATAAACAGACTGTTTAGAATTTCTAAAAGGACAGCCATAAATAAACCACATCAGTATGATTTCACTGCCCATATGATGTCATACAACTAGCAAGCATCAAGAATTCCCAGGGAATCATGACCTCACCTAAAGAGCAAAATAAGGTGTCAGAAATCAACCATCTAGGAATTGATACAACTATCTAGGTACAAAAAGGTCAAGGGTCACCAACAGATTCAACCTAATCAATCAACTCGAGACATATTAAAATCAAGATCTCCAACATTAAAGACAAAGAGAAGATTCTCAAAGTTGTAGGAGAAAAGAAAAACTAATACATAAATGAGTCCCAAATTAGCTTAATGTAGGCTACTCAGCAGGAAACTTCCAGACCAGAAGGGATGAGACATTCACAGTACTAAAGGAGAAAAAATTTCCAGCCAAGAATACTCTACCCAGCAAAGCTATCCATCAGACATAAGAGTTAAAGACATTCACAGACAAATAAAAGTGGAGAGAATCTATAACCAGATCTGTCTTTGAAGAAATATCAAAGGGTACTCTTCAAACTGAAAGACACTAATGAGTAAGAAGAAAATATCAGAAGATAGAAAACTCATTAGTAAGAGTAACTATACAGACAAATTTAGAATGCTCTAACATTGCAAACATGATCCATAACCCATTCATATCTTTAGTGTGAAGACTCAAAACCCAAAAGAGTTAAAATGATAATAACCATGTGAAAATGTTAAGGGACAGGCAATACAGAAATAAGTAAAATAGAGAATCAAAAATCCAAAACATGTATAGGAATGGAGTGCAAGTGTAGAGTTGTTTATTAGTATTTCTTTTCTTTTTATAAATTTTCCTATCCTTATAATGAATGTTAAGTTGCTATCATTGCAAAATAGCTTGTTATAAACAAAATAAATTTTTAAGTCTCATGATAATCTCAAAACAAAAATATATAATAGATTTATGAAAAATAATAGACAAGGAATCAAAGCATACTACTAGAGAATATCACTTAAACACAAAGGAAGATTGTAAGAGAGGGAGAAGGAAAGAAAGGAAATAAAATAAAACTGGGAAAAAAGTTTCATTATGACAGTAGTTAGGACTTACCTATCAATAATTATCTTACATATAAATTTATTAAGTTCTCCAACTAAAAGATATAGTGTGATTTAGTGGATTAAAAAAAATAAGAACCAACTATGTTTTGCTTACAAGAAACTCATTTCATCTCTAAGGACACATACACTGAAAGTGAAAGGATGGAAGAAGATGTTCCATACAAATGGAACCCAAAAGAAAGCAGGAGTAGACATGTTATAGCAGATAAAATAGATTTCATTTTAATTTTTAAAAAAAAATTTTAAAGACTTATTTATTTATTTGAAAGGCAGAGTTGGGGCCAGCGCTGTGGCGTAGCGGGTAAAGCCACCGCCTGCAGTGCCGGCATCCAATATGGGTGCTGATTCAAGTCCCGGCTGTTCCACTTCCTATCTAGCTCTCTGCTATGGCCTGGGAAAGCAGTAGAAGATAGCCCAAGTTCTTGGGCCCCTGCAGCCGGGTGGGAGACCCGGAGGAAGTTCCTGGCTCCTGGTTTCAGCTCGGCGCAGTTCCGGTCGTTGCAGTCAATTGGGGAGTGAGCCAGTGGATAGAAGACCTTTCTCTCTCTTTCTCTGCCTCTCCTTCTCTCTGTGTGTGTAACTCTGACTTTCGAATAAATAAATAAAACTTAAAAAAAAATAAAAAAAGAAAGGCAGAGTTAGAGAGAGACAGAGGCCGGCGCCGTGGCTCAATAGGCTAATCCTCGGCCTGTGGTGCTGGCATCCCAGGTTCTAGTCCCGGTTGGGGCGCCAGATTCTGTCCCGGTTGCTCCTCTTCCAGTCCAGCTCTCTGCTGTGACCCGGGAAG
The DNA here is from genome assembly GCF_033115175.1 of Lepus europaeus. Taxonomy (NCBI): domain Eukaryota; kingdom Metazoa; phylum Chordata; class Mammalia; order Lagomorpha; family Leporidae; genus Lepus; species Lepus europaeus. Next base: position 102,983,000 of record NC_084850.1, on the reverse strand, counting down.
GCATATGAGGATGGCCCAAGTGCTTGGGCCCTGCACCCACATGGGAGACCAGGAGGAAGCACCTGGCTCCTGGCTTTGGATCGGCGCAGTGTGCCGGCTGTGGCGGCCATTTGGGGGGTGAACCAACAGAAAGGAAGACCTTTAAAAAAGAGAGAGAGAGGTCTTCCATTCTCTCATTCACTCCCCAGATGGTTGCAATGGCCAGAGCTGTGCTGATCCGAAGCCAGGAGCCAGGAGCTTCTTCTGGGTCTCCCATACAGGTGCAGGGGCCTAAAGACTTGGGCCATCTTCTACTGCTTTCCCAGGTCATAGCAGAGAGCTGGATCGGAAGTGGAGCAACTGGGCCTTGAACCGGCGCCCATTTGGGATGCCAGCACTGCAGGCAGCAGCTTTACCTGTTACATCACAGTGTTGGCCCCAGATAAAATAGATTTTAAATTAGAAGCAATACAAAGAGACAAAGGAAGGTCATTATGTAATGATACAGGGCTCAGTCCAGCAAGAGGAAATAACAATTATAAATACAAATGTACCCAATATTGTTGAATCCAAATATATAGAGCAAATATTAATAGACCTATAGGAAGAGAGAGACTCCAATATAATAATAGTATGGTATTTTAATGCCCTACTTTCAGAAATGGATAGATCATACAGATTGAAAGTCAACAAAGGCCATCAAAGAAGGAGGTACCTTTCTCTGAAGGGAGGAGAGAACTTCCACTTTGACTATGACCCTATCGGAATAAGATCGAAGTCAGCGAACCCTAAACGCTTCCCTAGCCTTGGCAACTCATGACTAGAGCCTAGGGAGATTACTGATGCCATAAACAAGAGTGTCAAATTGTTAAATCAACAACAGGAGTCACTGTGTACTTATGTCTCATGTGGGATCTCTGTCCTTAATGTGTTGTCCAATGTGAAGTAATGCTATAACTAGTACTGAAACAGAATTTTTACACCTTGTGTTTCTGTGTGGGTGCAAACTGATGAAATCTTTACTTAATATATACTGAATCGATCTTCTGTATATAAAGATAATTGAAAATGGAAAAAACACTTGGTGTTAAATGGGAAATTGCATAGAAAATTAATCAATTCTTAAAAAAATATCATGTAGGATCTCTGTCCTTAATGTGCTGTACATTGTGATTTAATGCTATAACTAGTACTCCAACAGTATTTTTCACTTGGTGTTGCTATGTGGGGGTAAACTGTTGAAATCTTTACTTAATATATACTAAACTGATCTTCTGTATATAAAGAGAATTGAAAATGAATCTTGATGTGAATGGAAGGGGAGAGGGAACAGGAAATGGGAGGGTTGCGGGTGGGAGGGAAGTTATGGGGGGGGAAGCCATTGTAATCCATAAGCTGTACTTTGGAAATTTATATTCATTAAATAAAAGTTTTTTTAAAAAAAGTCAACAAAGGAACTGAAGAGTTAAATTGCACCCTAGAATAATTGCACCTAACAGGCACCTACAGAACATTCCACCCAAATTAACAATTTTGTCCTGGAAAAACCATTGGATCAAGAAAAAATTTGAGAGAAATTAATGCCTTTCTTGAAACAAGTGAAAATAGAAACACCCTAGTTTTTACGTTAGCCATAACATGCACTCTCTCTCTTTCAAATCAGAGAAAGATCAATTATCCAGGAAAAATGTTATCATGTTAGATATTTAAGCATGCATCTGTTTGAGCAGGATGATGTCAGGATGCTGCGAACGTTTAATGTAACAGCACTGAACATCTCCCATCACCTGACCATCACACCTCCCATTACCTGACTGGTAACTTCAGAGCCAGTAAGGACAGCAATAACACTCTCTATAACAAATATACTCTGCACAGCAACAACAAACATACTCTTTACAACAACAAAAATATATAACACAGACACTTGCATATTCTGTATCTAACTACACCACAGTCTATTGTGTAAAGGAAGTTTTAAAAATATAACTGCTTGGCCAGCGCCGCGGCTCACTAGGCTAATCCTCCGCCTTGCGGCGCCGGCACACCAGGTTCTAGTCCCGGTCGGGGCACCGGATTCTGTCCCGGTTACCCCTCTTCCAGGCCAGCTCTCTGCTATGGCCCGGGAGTGCAGTGGAGGATGGCCCAAGTGCTTGGGCCCTGCACCCCATGGGAGACCAGGATATGCACCTGGCTCCTGCCATCGGATCAGCGCGGTGCGCCGGCCACAGCGCGCCAGCCGTGGCGGCCATTGGAGGGTGAACCAACGGCAAAGGAAGACCTTTCTCTCTGTCTCTCTCTCACTGTCCACTCTGCCTGTCAAAAAATAAAAAAAAAACAAATAACTGTGCTTGATATTTTGATGAAGGGAAGAAGAGAGCCTTTTGAGGTTGGGCATATTCATGCCCAGCCAAGCACTTATTGTCATTCCACATGGGATGAGCCAAACTGTTGATTTTTTTTCTTAGAGCAGTATTTTCCATAGAGACCCACGAGTTATCATCGAATCAACATGGATGACCTCAAAAGGAGACTGCGAGGGCCAGCGCTGTGGCATAATGGGTAAAACTGCTGCCTGCAGTTTTGGTATCCCATATGGGTACCGGTTCGAGCCTTGGCGGCTCCACGTTTTATCCAGCTCTCTGCTGTAGCCTGGGAAAGCAGTAGAAGATGGCCCAAGTCCTTGGGCCCCTGAACCTGCATGGGAGACCAGGAGGAGGCTCCTGGCTCCTGGCTCTTGGCTTCAGATTGGCGCATCTCCAGCCATTGCAGCCAGTTGGGGAGTGAACCAGTGGATGGAAAACATCTCTCTCTCTCTCTCTCTCTCTCTCTCTCTGCCTCTTCTTCTCTCTCTGTGTAATTCTGACTTTCAAATAAATAAATCTTTAAAAAAAAGGAGACTGTGGCTGCTGAGCCAATGGATATAAAGCCAGATTCCTTAATCTGAGCAACATGACCCATTCTTCCTCACATCCAAATGAGCACTCACTGGCCAGCTTCCAGGTTCAATGTAGGCACATGATGGCGGCCTTCAATGAAGAATGGGGCATGGCTGATAATGATGCAACCTAGAAAGCAAGCCAGGCCACATCCTTTCTAACTTCAGGAAACAGGGATACCTCCTTGGGTGCCTCAGCCTTCAGATTTCACACCATTCTGCTACTGGCCTCTGCCTGCCTGTGTGCCACGTCACATGGGGTCATGTAAGGCAGAGAAGGGTGAGGCTTGGCTTCATCTCAACCCAGTGAGTACAAAGAGGGAGACCCTGAGGATGGGCATTATGGAAGACATCGGTAGGAGAAAGGGTTGTTCTCCTTCTCCACCTTCTGACTCCCAGAGCCATGAGCTTTGCCAGAACAGACAGCTCAGGAGTCATAATTGTTCATTTGGTGGATTTTTAAATCAGTACTCATTTTTATACCAAATCACAAGACGTTTTTGGGGGGCTATTATCATAGATCTAAATGAATGAGTCTAGCTCAGTCAGATCTGAGTCATGTTTGGGGACCTCATGTCTTTTGTCCCTTAAAGGAGAGTACAGGCATCCAGCAAAATGATTATCCCATCCATCATGATATTTCCTGGTTGAAGGGACAAAGTTAGGAACATCTTCCATTTTAAAGGTCACAATATATTCCCATTCACCATCCTGAGTCAATGCCTATCAATGGACTCCCAGGAACCCTGACTGAGGATTTCCACTTAACCACAATAAGGTGACAAACTTGTTTCAAAGCAGTTCCAACTTCTGCAGCATCCTCCCTCTGTCTGAACCTGATTCTCCTGAGCCCCCATTCTGCTACAGGAAGAATTCTGTATTGACCATTAGATTACTCACCACTTGCTTCACATAACTGTACAAATGTCATCTCTTTGTCATGCAGACAATAATCCAACCTTCCAGAGATTTCTTCAGCCTTTCATGGTTCCAATCTTGCAGGAAGTACTATTTCCACGAACTGTCACATTTTTACCTGTATCTGATTTTATCAAAATGTCCTCTGGCTGGCATATTATATGATGATCAGATTTGAGGGGTTGGGCTGCATCAACTGTCACAATGGTGACCAGATTAGGAAAGTACTCGTTTGTCTTTTTCCGTTCCTCTTTAAATCTCAAAAATAGAGCAGTCGAGAAGTATAACAATGGGTAGCCTTGTCTCTCAGCCTCATTTTCTCATAGGGACATAGCCAAATGACCTGTCCACTCAGGTGAACTACCCACTCATGAGTGCTTCTGTGACCTAGAGACAGTCTGGTCGTACAATCACAAGGCCACAGGTTCACATGGCCTGTTAATTCAAGAGTATTTGTGGTCCACAGAAAATGAAGCCATTCAGTTATGAACATTATGGGTGACTTTTCCTCAGCCTGGAAAGGACATGTCCTACCCCTCAAATGAAGTAAACTTCTCTGTTGCTTTCACGTCACACCAGGCACTACTTTCAAGCAAAGGGCTCAATCAGTCACAAGCAAGTATCATTGAGGCAGGCTTGGTAACAAATGTATATGTCAGCAAAAGGCACAGCTCCCCCATTTTCTCATTCTACAGAGAGGTATGCTTGGGCCAGGTACAACTGGGTGCAGGAGGAAAGGGCCTCTTACCCCCGCTGTTCTTTTCTTTTTCTTTTTCTTTTCTTTTCTTTTTTCCTTTAAAGATTTATTCATTTATTTGAAAGTCAGAATTACACAGAGAGAGGAGAGGCAGAGAGAGAGGTCTTCCATCTAATGGTTCACTCCCCAAATGGCCGCAATGGCCAGAGCAGTGCCCATCCAAAGCCAGGAGCCAGGAGCTTCCTCCAGTTCTCCCATGTGGGTGCAGGGGCCCAAGGACTTGGGCCATCTTCTTCTGCTATCCCAGGCCATAGCAGAGAGCCACATTGGAAGAGGAGCAGCTGGGACTAGAACTGGTGCCCATATGGGATGCTGGCGCTTCAGGCCAGGGTGTTAACCCGCTGCGCCACAGCGCCAGCCCCAGCTCTTTCTTTTCATACATAGAGCATGAAAGTGCCATTGTATGTGGGAGACAAACAGAGGGGTCTTCGCAAAGTTCATGGAAATGCGTATTATGAACAAAATTATGCACGGGTTTCAAAAAATTTTGCACCAAATAAACTTCATAAATTCCATTTTTCCAAGAAAAATTTTGAAGTACCTTTGTATTTGAACTTGGATGTCATTTGTTCAGGGGAATGCTAAAAATGACAGCTGCCCAATAACCTTGTAGGCGTTGAAATCATGAGAAATTCATCATCCTATTGGAGCTGGAGAGCCACTTGTCCCACCTACCCCATTTTCAGGCAACCTAGAGGAAATCTCTTATTGTTCTGCAAATGATCTGTTTTTTTCACCCTAAGCAATCTCTGGAAAGAGTTCTGGGGTGGGGCTGACATTGTGGCACAGTGGGTTAAACTGCCACTTGTGATGCTGACATCCAATATGGTTGAGACCCGACTGTTCCACTTCCAATTTACCTCCTTGCTAATGTGCCTAGGAAGACAGTGGAAGATCGCCCAAGTATTTGGGTCCCTGTGACGCATCTGGGAGGCCTGGATGGAACTCCTCATCCCTGGTTTCAGCCTGACCCAGCTCTGGCATTTGCAGCCAACTGGGAAAGTAAACCAGGAAATGGAAGATCTCTCTCTGTCTTCCCTCCCCTCCCTCTCCTTCTCCATGTACCTGTCGCTCTTTCAGATAACTAAATCTTTTAAAAAAAGTTCTGTGGTATGATATATACATTTTGAAAATGTATTCCACGAGCTGGCGCCGCGGCTCACTAGGCTAATCCTCCGCCTTGCGGCGCCGGCACACCGGGTTCTAGTCCCGGTCGGGGTGCCGGTTCTGTCCCGGCTGCCCCTCTTCCAGGCCAGCTCTCTGCTGTGGCCAGGGAGTGCAGTGGAGGATGGCCCAAGTGCTTGGGCCCTGCACCCCATGGGAGACCAGGATAGGCACCTGGCTCCTGCCATCGGATCAGCGCGGTGTGCCGGCCACAGCGCACCAGCCGTGGCGGCCATTGGAGGGTGAACCAACGGCAAAGGAAGACCTTTCTCTCTGTCTCTCTCTCTCACTGTCCACTCTGCCTGTCAAAAAATTTTAAAAAATTTAAAAAAATAAATAAATAAATAAGAAAATGTATTCCACGGATGCTCTGGGAAGATCTGTATAGTAAGTTAACATTCTAGAGGTTCAGTAGGCTATGTAAAAAAAAAAACCCACATGTATATGCTGGTTCCCAAGTTTTTATAGTCACAGAAATCTTTTCTCACATCATACTTGTTCACAAGCCAGAAAACCAATTTTTCACAGAGCACATTTTATGAAATGCTACATTTGGACAGGTATGGCAAATAAATTTCAGTGTAATTGCCAACTCTGACTGGTAGAGGTAGTCTAGAATAGACTGTTAAGATAGATTCTAAGACCCTGCCTGACCTTGGCTGAAAATAGTATAATCATTGACAAATGATAGCTGCCGTGGATGTAGAAGACTATAATGGAAGCACCAAGACAGTGGCTTTGCTAGTCTTGATCCAGGTCATCTATTTTCATTTCCTCTGGCAAAAGATATCTCTAGGTCAAATCAGTGACTCCAAAATTCTTCTCCACAGGAAGCCACCTCAGGAAATGTGTCTTGATTAGAGTTTTTTCCTATTCACTGAATGTTCACTGGGTGGACAGGCCCCAGAAGAGGGTGTGGAGATAGATGGGAATGCTAAGACACCATACAAAGCTCAGTACACAGGAGATGCTCCATTCCTTAATGCCTCCCTGACTGCAGCCTCAGAATCTGAGATCAGTGGCTTTGGGATAGAATCTAAGAAATTTTCCCAGACCCTATCACCTATGAATGTTTTGAGCCGTTTCATGGTGACTCAGAATTTGCTGTCTACACATGCTCTCCCACAAGGACACACACATATAAGTGCTTATAAGGGTAGTGTACAAATACAGAAAGCACACAAATTATACAGTTCCCTTGACATTCAGGTAGTCTAGGGCTTGGAAAAAGAAAATTCCACGACAACCACTGCCGTTTGCCTAAGCAGTGGATGCTTTAGTTGGCATAGTGTTGCTAGAGACTTCTATAGGCCTTGACTTCCATCTGAAAGGAAGAAAGGGCAGACAAATCCTTTAACTTCAATGGAATTTCAAAGATGCACCAGGTATTGTCACTCTCTTCCTCTTCCTTGGATTTCAGGAATGGGAAGGCTTTGGTTACTATTTTACAGACTCCCTTGCCAATGTGATCTCTTTGCATGAAATTTGGGAGAGAGAAAGGATGTAAAAGCCATGTTACTACTCTAGCAGGAGGAGCCCATAAGTACCGCTCAGCAGATGTGAGTTTTTGTGGTGTCTTACTAAAATTCTTCCTCGCTCTATCTCTTATTTAAACTTATTTATTTGAAAGGCAGAGTTACAGAGAGAGAAAGGGACACACAAACACACACACACACACAGAGAGAGAGAGAGAGAGAGAGAGAGAGAGAGGTCTTCCATCCACTGGGTCACTCCCAAATGGCCACAACCAACAGAGCTGTGCCGATCTGAACCCAGGAGCTTCTTCCAGTCTGCTTCGTGGGTGCAGGCCCCAAGCACTTGGGCCATCTTCTCCTGCTTTCCCAGGCACTAACACTACTAATCAATAATGATGTGTCCCTTCTGACGTCCAGTTCAAAGCACGAGAGAGTGTTCTTGTTCGGTGCAAGTATCTGATCCTATAAAATCAGGGTGCTGGAAATGTGTGGCTGGGGCCTCACAGCAGATGATTCTGCTGTGAGGGTTTCTCTACTGACCTCAGGACACTGTCACAATATTAACCCTATCTTGCATACTGATAGAGAAGTCCGAGAGGAAGGCTGCAGCGTCACCTCTCTAAAGAAGTAAGTAGGCTGGTATTTCTAAACCTGGCCATCATGTACACATGCACACGAGACACAGGCCCATGGAGAAACTGGCTGTTACCCTGGGACTTCCCAGGAGATGTCTATTCTGTCTGCAGACTTCCGCTGCTACCCATCCAAACTACATGGGAGATAGGAGGGAACTGTGGAAGTCAAATAGAAAGAGGCAGAAGGTACAGGTTCGAGTGGAAATTCTCTGGTGGGTCTCAGGATTCTCTCTGACACCTACATCTATGAATAGTGTCTGGCACTAAGTAGTTCCAGCACAAGAGGGGGTCGCAGTGACCCAGCCACAGACCCCAGAATACCCTGCCCAAGGAGGCCTGCTTGGTACCTGGTACTTGGAACTGGTGGGTACGGCAAGAACACAGCACACATGTGGCCCCTTTCCCACAGACACTGAGGGAAACGAAACTCTGCTCAAGGCTCCCCAGACCTTGTGTATGCCGTGTTGTCACCGGCTGCAACGCTCAGAGGGCAGAGCCGCGAGCGGAGACTGGGCTCCGGCCTCGGTGCGGCGGCTGCAAGGTCTGCGGGCGCCCTCTCACCTCGTGGGGTCCAGGGCCACTTGCGCAGGCCGGTCGTGGATCCTCTCCCTACCATCTTCCCCAGCGCCCGCTGTGCGACCGCGGACCGCGAGAGGCGCCCTGTGGCGCTCCGGCGGCCTTGCCCCCAGCCACCCAGTGCTACTGCGCGGGCGCCGCGCGGCGACAGACAGACAGACACACACACACACACACACAAACACCCCGCGTGTCCGGGGGTGACGGGAAGCGGAAGTGTTCTGCGGACCCAGGAGGGGGCGCGAGGTCCCACCGGCTGGTGCGACGCCCCTGAGGGCTCGCGCTGTGGCGGGGAAGCAAGGGCGCGTCGGGGATGGGTTTGGTGGGAAGCGGGTCGGCGGGGCCCTGGGGTCGTCGGGTAGCGCCCTGCAGGGGTTCTGGGAGTCCTGCGGCCGGGTGGGAGCTGGGGCCGAGGATCCGGCCGGCCAGCAATGGATGCATGGGCGCCTGGAGGCGTTCTGCGGCCGTGCGCCCAGAGCCTAGGAAAAGGCGGGCACCGTCGCCAGTGGCCACCGTTCACCTTCACAGCAGGCCGGCCCGGGCTGTGCAGTTCCCTTCGCTGAGAGGGCAGGGGGCACTGGGGGAGGGGCTTGTCCGCAGCGTGTGCATCACGTGTGGTGTTTCCTGTCGGTGTCCCCTGCTAGACTGTGAGCTCCCAGCAGCGGGGAGCCCGGAGTTCTAGCTCGCTGGTGCAGCTGCAGCACGCACCCCAGGCGCACAGCAGCCACTCTCCTGGACGTGGCACAGCAAGCAGTCAGTTGTTCCGCAGCCCCAACTCAGCCGAGCGGGCCTTAGCTCGCTGTCCACAGTTCAGCTCCCAGTGAACGATGGCTCCTCACACTGGGCGAGGCGCCGTGCCCCCTCCTGTCGAGTACTTGGTGCAGGGGGTGCTACTGAACCTTCTGTGATCACGGTGTTGGCGGGGCCGGTGTACATCACCGAGACCACTGCCCACCAATGTCACACCGCCGCCCACCTGCACCTGAGCTTCCTCACTTAGACTGGGAGGGTCAAGCTAGGAGGGGAGGACCCTGGGCTAGCTGTCCCAGCTGAGGTGCCTTTGTCTCCGAGGCCTCTGTCCTGCCTCCTGGGGACAAGCCATGGCCTGTGAGGCAAGTTGGAGGAGAAGCCTGGGCCCAGAGCCCGCACTCAGCTCCTCAAGGCAGAGGGAGGAGGCTCACAGGACAGCAGGTCCTGGAGGAGCTGCACCTGCAGAGCCCTCTGCCCCGTTCATCTGAGCTCGGCAGCGCTGGCCTAACGTCCAGGTGCCATCAAGCACCATGTGACAGTAGCCAGAGGATGCCCGTTGGGGCAGGAGATGAGAGTCCCGGGTGCATGGGGCAGGTGTCCCGCCGTGGTGCCTGCAAGGGCAAGGTGAGGCTGGGAAGCATCACGGCCAGCCACGGGGACTCCTCTGCTACCACAGCTGATGCGCAGCACTGTGCTCCCTTCTCCTGCCACTGGGACTCGGTCCCATAGCATCAGCATCCCACCTGATGCTGGGGCAAATGCTGGGTCTCCTGCCTTCCTGAGCCGAGTGCAGAAAGCGCAGTTTCTGGGTTTTGTTTCTGGACCGTCGGAGTAGCATAGCATCTAGGCGCGGTGCCATGCACTTCTGGGGCCTCCCTTTGGTGCTTACTGGCACAGGGCCTGAGAACAGGACTCTCAAGCCACAGGGAGCTGAACCCCGTTGTCCCAGAGCTGCTGCTGGGATGGCTGCAGTACACCAGAGTCACTCTGCACACAAGCTGCTTGCCTGGCAGTCAGCCTGCAAAGCCTGGGACAGGAGGGAGTGATGGGGCGGGAACAGGTTGGCAATGGCCAGTGATGAGTTTATGGCTCAGGCACGTGCACAGTGGTGGTCAGCTCCATGTAGAGCTCACGGCACCGGGCGGCTCCACCCCTCCACTGGCCTGTCCTTCCCTCCTGTGTGAATGTTCTATGCTGCAGGGCAAATAGCTGTGGGTCAGGGCCTGTGATGGAGGCTCTTCCATCTTCAGCCTGCAGGGATGGCCTTGGATCTGGAATGGCTCCGGCTTTAACAGTGAAATCCTGCGTCATTTCCCCTAAGCAGGGGCGCTCAGGCCTAGTTTGTGTCCCTCCTCCAAGCCACACATCAGGAGATCCTCCTCATCCACCTTGCTGAGGATCTTTCCAGCTCTTGGCTCACTGTGACAGTAGGTGGTTTTCATAGTTCTTAACTTCTCTTTCACTAGTATTAAGGCTCAAATGTCAAAGGATGAACATGCAAGCAAATAAAAGAAGATTGAAATCACCTAATATCCCCAATGTCTACATTTTAATATTCTTAGAAACTTTGTGTACAGTATTGCTCTACAAAATGGGATCACACTACACTTGCTTTTTTGTAACCTACTTTTAAATGTGAAGAACTGAAAACAAAGGTGTTTAGCATTCTGAAGACCCAGGCCCATTTTTGTATGCCTTATATATATTTTTTTAATCTGAGTCTCCTTAGCTGAACATTTAGTTGCTTCCAAATTTGTGAATGGTAGAAATAGCTGCAGTGATTGTCTTTACATTCTTGTCTACATTTGTGATTGTTTCATTATGATAAATTTCTAGGAATACTATTCTGAATATAGAGAAGGTATAAAGTTGATAGTTGGGCCCAACGTAGATGCTTTAAACACAAGTCACACATCTGTCCAGTCAGGAATCAAAATTCCATGTGCAAAACCCACATGGTCTTAGCAGAGTCCCAGTGGACTGACTTTGTAGATCTCCACCTTTTGGAACAGAACAGCATGTCCAAGTCCCATGGGAGCTCCTAATATGCCCTTATGTTGTTCTCCAGGGAACTTAAGGCACTTTTTAGGAATCCCTATCATAGTCTTGGAAAAAAGAAAATCATTACTCCACTCTGTTCTTGCTGTTCTCTATTCAAACTGTTACATCTTTCATGTTTTTCTCATCCTTCACTTCACTAGGAAAGAGAGAAAGAGGGGAAAGAAAAGAAAAATAAATATGAACAACAATTCTCTACTTTTTCCTTTGGAAGCTATACTTCATCTTTTCCTTAGACATACATTTGCTTAAATGGATACTTAAATATATAGGCCTACCTTGCCTTTTCCCTTTCTTCATTTGCACATCAACTGTTGTTATTCACTGCATTTAAAATAATAGACATAAATTTATGTGTAATATTTTCGTGTCTATACCAAAAAGTAGCCGAAAGTGTCCATTTCTTCTCCCTCTAGTTCCAGGTTCTTCCTCAGAGATGCCTACTGTTAACAATTTATTGATACATGATGTGAATGCTTAAATGTGTGTGTGTGTGTATTAAAGATGTGTTTATTTTAAAGGCAGAGCAACACAGAAACATGGACGGGGGTGGAGGGAGAGAGAGAGAGAGAGAGAGAGAGAGAGAGAGAGAGAGAGAGAATATAAATGAGAGAGAGAATATAAGTGAGAATGTTGCATCCATTGAGTTACTCCCCAAAAGCCTGCATCAGCTGGGCCCGGGCCAGGCTGAAGCCAAGAGCAGGAATTCCATCCAGGTCTCCTGCATGGGTGGCAGGAACCCTAGGACTTGGGCTATCATCTTTTGCCTTCCCAGCACTCTGTGATGAGATGTGAGCATCCAAGGTGGCAGGTTAACTTGATGTGTCACAATGCTTGCCCAGCTTGTACATCAAGTTAATTAACTGAATACACAAACATGCAGATAGATAGGTAGACAACTTTGTCTGTTTTTACACAACTGCCATCATACTCCCATACCCATATTCTTTTTTTACCAACTGATTATACTCATGGTGCTAATTCTTTTTCAGTATATTACAGGGTTCATTCATGAGCAGGCACTTAGTCTAGCACTTAAAATGCCTCTGTCCCATATCAGAGTACCTGGGCTTTATTCCCGGTTCCTGCTCCTGATTCTAGCTCCCTATCAGTACAGTCCCAGGGAAGCAGATAGCTCAAGTGATTGGGTTCCTGCCACTGCCCTGGGATACCTGGATTGAATTCCTGACTCCCAGCTTCAGCCTTGGCCCAGTCCCATCCACTGCAGTCATTTGAGGGGAGAACCAGCAGGTAGGAGTGCTTGCTCTTTCTTTTCCTCTATTTACCTCTCAAATAATTTTTTATAAAAGGAAAACAGTTCCAATTTTATAGTTTGGATGTATTTTTCTATTGATGGATAGTTACATTTTCAATTTTTATTTGCTGTATAGACCATGCCTGATGAGCAACTTTCTACATATCTATTTCTTCAATTGAAATGTGGGGCAGGTGTGGAGTAGCAAGTTAAGCTGCCACTTGGGAAGCCCACATCCCATATCAGAATTCTGGTTTGAGTCCCACCTACTACACTTCCATCCAGCTCCCTGCTAATGCATTTGAGAAAGCAGCAGATGATGGCCCAAGTGCTTGGTTTCCTGCTACCCATGTGGGAGAACCAGATGGAATTCCAGGCTCTTGGCTTCAGCCTGGTCCATCCTAGGCTGTTGTGGCCATTTGGGGTATAAACCAGCACATGGAAGATTGATTCATTTTCTTCCCTCTCTCTCCCATCCTCCTTCCCTGTCAAATAAGTAATATTTTTAAAAATAGTACAAGTGTTTATATACCTGGAAGGTGGATACACCTGGGATTTTTTAGTTGAATGTATTCATACTTTACCCTAAATCTATAGTAATTACTACTTTCACAACATTTTTAAAATAATTTATTTATTTGATTTTTTTTGACAGGCAGAGTGGATAGTGAGAGAGAGAGAGAGAGAGAGAGAGAGAGAAAGGTCTTCCTTTGCCATTGGTTCACCCTCCAATGGCCGCTGCGGCCGACGCATCGTGCTGATCCGAAGCCAGAAGCCAGGTGCTTCTCCTGGTCTCCCATGGGGTGCAGGGCCCAAGCACTTGGGCCATCCTCCACTGCCTTCCCGGGCCATAGCAGAGAGCTGGCCTGGAAGAGGGGCAACCGGGATAGAATCCAGTGCCCCAACCGGGACTAGAACCCGGTGTGCTGGCGCCACAAGACAGAGGATTAGCCTGTTAAGCCACAGCGCCGGCCTAAATTATTTATTTATTTATTTGAAAGTCAGACAGAGAGAGAGAGAGAGAGAGAGAGACAGGGAGAGACAGGGAGAAAGGTCTTCTGTTCACTGGTTCATTCCCCAAGTGGCCACAATGGCCAAGTCTGAGCCAGGCCAAATCTAGGAACTAGGAAGTTCATCTGTGTCTCCCACATGGGTGGCAGGGGCCCAAGCACTTGGGCCATCTTCTGCTATTTTCCCAGAACTTTAGCAGGGGGCTGGATCAGAAGTATAGCAGCCAGGACAAAAACTGGTGCCCTTATGGGAGGCTGGCATTGCAAGTTGTGGCTTAACCCACTGCTCCATACTTTACAATGCTTATCCCATACTTTACAATACTTCTAAAGACCAGATGATTTCTATGTTCAAGGTTCTGAAACCAATTAAAGTTGGAAAGGAATCCACTTCATTTCATGAACCTATTTAATGTTACATCAGAGGAAGTACTATAAAAAAGAAATTATACACCAGTTTCACTGAAGAATATAAATGCCAGTGCTGGTGTTTGTAATACAGTGGATTAAACTGCAGCCTATAGTCCCAGCATCCCATTTGGGCAGTGGGTCAAGACCTGGCTGTACACTTATGATCCAACTTCCTGATAGTGGGACTGGGAAAACAGCAGGTGATGGCTAAGTGCTTGGGCCCCTGCCACCCATGTGGAAGAGTCAGATGAAGTTCCTGGCTCCTGGCTTTGGCCTGGCCCAGCCCTGGCCATTGCAGCCATTTGGGGAGTGAACCGGCAGATGGAATATATCTTTCTCTCAATTTTTCTTCCTTTTCTTCTATACCTCTGCCTTGAAAATAAATATACACATCTTTTTATTTTATTTTATTTGAAAGAGTTGGGGAGAGAGAGAGAGAGAGAGAGAGAGAGAGAGAGAGAGAGGCATCTGCTGGTTCACTCCCCAAATGGCCGCAAGGGCCAGAACTGAGCTGATCTGAAGCCAGGAGCCAGGAGCTTCCTCCAAGTGTCACACGTGGGTGCAGGGGCCCAAGGACTTGGGCCGACCTCTGCTGCTTTTCCAAACACATTAGCAGGGAGGTGGACCAGAAGTGGAGCATCTGGGACTGGAACCTGCGCCTATATGGTATGCTGGCACTGCAGGCCAGGGCTTTGAGCCACTGTGCCATAGTGCCAGCCCCCCAAGTCTTTTCTTTTAGTTTTCATACACTCTTCCACAGGTCATCTATGCCTGTCTATCTATCTAGATATATGAATGCTGCTTTTTTTTCTTCCTTCCTTCCTTCTTCCCTGCCTGACTGCCTTCCTTCCCTCTGAAGCTAGTGATCATTCATTTCACCATGTTTTGGTCTGCCACAGGGTTTGTTAACCTTGTCACTCTTGACCTTGGGGGTGACATTTTTTTTTTGTTGTAGGGAGCTATCCTATGCATTAGAGGATGTTTGTTGATATAGCTGACCTCTACCCTCTAGATGCCAGTTACCCCCACTCTGCTTCCCTTAGAAATTTCTACTGACATTGTCACATGTTCCCTGGGGAACCATTGGTGTACTCCATTTAGAAAAATGGTTGCTTCACCTGCTTTCCCAGGCACATTAGCAGGGAGCTGGATCAGAAGTGAAGCAGCTGGGACTCAGACAAGTGCCCGTATGGGATGCTGATGTCATAAGCCACAGCTTAATGTCCTGTGCCATACCACCAGCCCTGTCTCCTTGAATTTCAGTCCACTAAGTGTGGGTGTGACAGGATGGAATCTTGATTTTTGGCAGGAATTAGAGGGCTTCTTGTTTGGTGGTGACAAGGACAGACACAGACCCTTCTGCCTTAGTCAGCTATTCAGTCCACAGTCCACTAGCTTCCTGTTGTTTATCTTAAGTTTGATAAGCTAAGGTTGGAATTGTCCTTGCTCCACGTCCCCTGTGAAATCTGCTCTGTCAGCTGCAACCAGAACTCACTTCCTCCTCTCTGGGCCGACAGGACGCTGTGTTAACATCTGTCATTGCTCCTTTAAGGCAGGACCCTCCCTTTTATATATGAGGGATTTTCAGAAACTTCATGGAAAATGTGTGTTATAGGGGAAGTATGCATGAATTTCAATTTTTTTGCACTAAAGTATGTGTAGACTTACTTTTTAATTCCATTTTCCCACACTTTTTGCAGTACCCACATATGAGTTTGTGTTATTTTTTTCCCTTATGTGGACTGAAGCTTGTTGATTTCAGGAAGAGTTTTTTATATTAACCTTTATATCCACAGGACTCATTAATTTGGACTCTATTCTCTGTATAGTGAATGAATGAATTTCCAGGTAAGATATTTGTGACACTGTATCTATTTGTCCTATAAATTTTAAAATAATTTTAAGTATATGAATAATCTATATATAATAGTCCCCCCATAACCATGTTTTGCATTCTATGTTTTCAGCAATGCATAGTCAACCACTATGTAAAAATGTTAACTGGAAAATTCCAGAAATAAACAATTCATAAGTTTTAGAGTATGTGTCATAATAAGTAGCATGATGAAATTCCATGCCATCTAACTGTCCTGCCCAGGATATGAATGATTCCTTTCTCCAACATATACATGTTGTGTATGCTACTGCCAATTAGTCATTTAATAGCCGCCTGTGTTGTCACAGTGCTGTGTTCAAGTAATCTTTACCTAATAGTCCAATGCTACATCATGATGCTTGCATTGTTTCCCTTACTTCATCCCATTATATGGGCATTATATCAGCTCACGGCACAAGAACAAGAGTATGGTATAGTAGGATATTTTGAGAAAGAGACAGCATTCATGGAACTTTTATTATAGTATATTATCATTTTTCTATTTTTTTACTAGTTGTCATTAATCTCTTATTGTACTGAATTTGTTAATCAAACTTTATCATAGGCTTAGGAAGAAAACAAAGTATATGAGGAAGTTCAATACTATGGGAAGTTTTGGGTATCCACCCAGGGTCTTAGAACACGTCTACCACAACTAAGGAGGACTACTGTAATACAGTATGCCAAAATGTGGCTGGTGAACAGCAAAAAAACAGTTAAACAGTTATAATGCAGTATATAAAAATGTGGGTGAAGAAGCTAGACTGCATGGATTTTTTTTTTAAGATTTTTTATTGGGTGCCAGCGCTGTGGCACAGCAGCTAAAGCCACCGCCTGCAGTGCCAGCATTCCATATGGGTGCTGGTTCAAGTCCCGGCTGCCCTACTTCCAATCCAGCTCTCTGCTGTGGCCTGGGAAAGCAGTAGAAGATGGCCCAAGTCCTTGGGCCCCTGTACCCACATGGGAGACCCAGAAGAAGCTCCTGGCTCCTGGCTCCTGGCTTTGGATCGGCTCAGCTCCAGCCACTGCAGCCATCTGAGGAGTGAACCAGCGGATGGAAGTGCACTCCCCAAATGGCTGCAACAGCCAGAGCTGGGCTGATCCGAAACCAGGATCCAGGAGCTTCTTCCGGGTCTCCCACATGGGTGCAGGGGCACAAGGACTTGGACCATCTTCTACTGCTTTCTCAAGCCACAGCAGAGAGCTGGATCGGAAGTGGAGCAGCCAGGTCTCGAACCGGCGCACATATGGGATGCCGTCATTGCAGGTGGCGGCTTTACCTACTACACCACAGCACCGGCCACCCGCTATGCCACAGCACCAGCCCCAATAAATCAATATTAAAAAAAAGATTTATTTTATTTATTTAAAAGACAAAATTTCAGACAGAGAGAGAGAGAGTGATGTTCCATCCACTGGTGCACTCCCCAAATGGCTGCAATGGCTGGGGTTGGGCCAGGCTGAATTCAGAATCCTCAAACTCCATCTGGTCCCTGACATGGGTGGTGGGGGCCTAAGTATTGAGGGGGGGGAAAGGCGTTTCAGATTCAGAAGTGTGATTATCAGGGACCTGGATCAGAAGTGGAGCATCTGGCACTTGGACCAGTGTAAGGGTGATTTGTATGAGGAACCATGTTTGGGAGAAAGGTTATAATCTTCTGGGATACCTTTATTAGACCAGTTTTCACAATTTATTATTTTATTCTCCCTTAAGTAATTTTTTTATGATTGGGCAATAGGAAGTTCAGAGTTTCTAGAAAAGATCCTATAAAAGCAGGATTAATTAAAGTAAAAATTCTAAACAACTTAAATATTCAATGATAGGCGATTGAGTACTGATGCATTTACAAGTTGGAATAATATGTTATCATTGATGTTTTCATATTTTAAGAAATGTCCTTGGGTCCCTGCACCATCGTGGGAGACTGAGATGAAGCTCCTGGCTCCTGGCCTTGGCCTGGCCCAGTCCTGACTGTTGCAGCCATTTAGGGAGTGAACTGGTGGATGGAAGATCTCGCTCTCTCTCTCTCTCTCTCTCTCTCTGCCTCTGCCTCTTCTTCTCTGTAACTCTTTCAAATAAATAAATCTTTTTTTTACAGGCAGAGTGGACAGTGAGAGAGAGAGAGAGAGACAGAGAGAAAGGTCTTCCTTTTCCATTGGTTCACCCCCCAATGGCCACTGCGGCCACGCTAATCCAAAGCCAGGAGCCAGGTGCTTCTCCTGGTCTCCCATGCGGGTGCAGGGCCCAAGGACTTGGGCCATCCTCCACTGCATTCCAGGGCCACAGCAGAGAGCTGGACAGGAAGAGGAGTGACCAGGACAGAATCCGGCACCCCGACCGGGACTAGAACCCGGTGTGCTGGCGCCGCAGGCGGAGGATTAGCCTATGGAGCCCCAGCGCCGGCCCAAATAAATAAATCTTTAAAAAAATAAGAATTGTGGAAAAGATTCATGGTAAAGTAAGATTATAAAGGTGTGCTTTCTGATCTGTTGTAAAGTAGCATGTTAGGGAGGATATATAACATTATAAATATAGGCATTTTTGATTAGTGAAAATTATATATGTGTTTCTATTTATATTATGTTTACATCTTTTTATCTGCATGCTTATCTTTACACGTGGAGAGAGACAAAGAACAAACTAGGATGAACATACATCTTACTATTAATAGTGGTCATACTTGAACATCAGAATTATTGATTTTTAAATGTCTGATTATAATCTCAAATTTCCAAAAACTACCAATAAGGATTATTTAAAATGTCTTTTGTACAGTTTTCTGATTTTTCTGTCTTTTTTTAAAGATTTATTTATTTATTTGGAAGTCAGAGTTACACAGAGAGAGAAGGAGAGGCAGAGAGAGGTCTTCCATCCGCTGGTTCACTCCCCAGTTGGCCACAATGGCCGGAGTTGTGCAGATCCAAAGGCAGGAGCCAGGAGCTTGTTCTGGGTTTCCCACGTGGGTGCAGGGGCCTGAAGACTTGGGCCATCTTCTACTGATTTCCCAGGCCACAGCAGAGAGCTGGATCAGAAGTGGAGCAGCCAGGATGTGAACCGGCGCCCATGTGGGATGCCGACACTGCAGGCAGTGGATTTACCCTCTACGCCATAGCACCGACCCCCTTATTTTTCTTTCTCCCCATTCGTTTTTGTATTTAGACTTAATTTCAATGGCACTTCTACCTTCCCTTCTGCAGAGGTCATCCTGCTTTGACATTATGTACACATTCTCTCTATTTACTTTTCCACATGTTTGTCGATTTGATGTCATCATTAGGAGAATGTATCATACACCTCTGAGAATGGATATCATGTAATTTTAGCTTCTATAGTGATTTTACAATGAGAATAAAAATATCTTCATACTTGTTTTTACACTTTTTCCTCACCAATCTGTGACCTAAGTTACAAGCTAGCAGATTTTTTAGACACGAAGCATTGCAGTGAGTAACTCAAGGTCCGATAGGTAATAAGTAATTCTGACACAGACCCAAAACTCCAAAAACCAAAACCAAAGCACTTTTCATTCTGATCCTTGTGGTTGCTACTGGATACTCATTTCCTCTTTTCCCCTTACTCTTTGTCACCAGACTTCAAAATGTGCTCTTATTGGTATCTTGTACTATTGAATCTCTTTGTAAGCAAAGGCTTTTCATTTTATAAAACCATTACATTGATGACTTCCTCTGATTCTTATAACACTTAAGTAGGAAGATGATGACTGTCCCACATCTTCTAACCACACACACCCTGATATTTTACAGATGAAGAAAAATTATGAGGAGTTTGTTTACTTAAAACTCAAACAGTAAGCAGTATAGCAAGCTTTAGCCACTGATTCTGACCTGATTCCATGACTCCTTTGTGAAACCAATTTGTGTGCTGTTCCACAATGCCCTTCATCCCTCCAGACCTTGCTGAGTGGAAGAAAGGAGGACATCCTATGTGGTTTTAAATATCTTCTCATTTTTGTCTTGGATTTGAATGTTTAATAAGAAAGTAATGAGCAGTCTTCAATTCCCATGTATATTGTAGTTGGTCTTGCCAGGCCAAGAATCACACTGCATCAAGGTGCCCTCAGTAAAAACAGATTGAAAGTGTGCCATGGCACCAAGGGAATGGTTGGAAAAGAGGCCCTGCTGAAATCAAGGAAACTGCAGTCAGGGGGCCTCAGCTGGGGCATCTCCAAGGCAACTATAAAGAATAAAGTGAATCTGTCTTTGGAAAACTTGCCATATGCAGAAGGCACAAATATGAGATTATATCCGTTAAGACAACTTGTTTTTGCCCTTTGATCTCTTTCTTCAGCTGTTTCACTCAAAGAGCCACAGACAGCCCATTTGTTGAGTGGAGGAGGGAGGGAGAGGGAGAAGAATTAGTTGGAAGAATAAAGAAAGAAAAAGTTGAGATGTTCCCTTTGCTACTAAAAGCCTTTAAGCCTGAAGCACTGAAGCAGGCATTAGCTGAGCAGAGAAAATTTCCCTTTAAACGAAGTTCATATTGGGCCTGATGTAGTGTAGTGGGTAAAGCCATGGCCTGAAGTGCTGGCATCCCATATGGGTGCCTATTTGTATCATGGCTGCTCCACTTCCAATCCAGCTCCCTGCTAATGGCCTGGGAAAGCAGTGGATGATGGCCCAAGAGAGATGGGAGAGTAGAACAACAATCAGAAAAGTGTGGGACAAACAAAAAAGAAAGAATAAATTGGTAAACCACATCCAAATATATCAATGATTACATCAAATCCAAACACACTGATTCAAAGGCAGAATGCTAATGAGATGAAAAACACAAGAAGATACTAATATACACCTAACCAGAATGACAACAAATAAAAGCCTGACAACACCAAATAATAAAGAATGAGAAAAAGAAAATATCATCTACTGTTGGTGGAATTATAATCTGGTGAAAATGCTTTATAAACCAACAACATCAAAAACAATACCTGACCTTAACTATAAAGTGAAATATTCACACCTCTAGCACTCAGCTTCCACAACCCAGGTATACATATATTCACACTAGAAAAGCCTTCACAGCAAATGTTCACACCAAACATGTAAAATAATAATAGTGTTTTCATTGGCTATAATAGCCATCAACAGGAAACAACCCAAATTCCATCAAGAGAAGAGAAGACACTTTAATTGTGGAACACCCAAACACAGAACATAGAACACTTGGGGACTGGCATTGTGGTGCAGTGGGTTAACCCGTTGCCTGCAATGCTGGCATCCCCTAAGAGCACTGGTTTGAGTCCAGAATCCTCCTCTTATGATCCAGCTCCATGCTAATGTGCCTGGGAAAGCAGCAAAAGATGGCACAAGTACTTGGGCCCTGCCACCACGTGGGAGACCTGGGTGGAGCACCTTGCTTCTGGCTTCGGTCTGGCCCAGCCTGGCTATTGTGAACATTTGGGGAGCAAACCAGCACAGAAGATTCTCTCTCTCTCTCTAACTCTGCCTTTCAAGTAAATAAACAAATCTTAAAACAACAACAACAATGACGACAACGATAAGGAGCTAGAGTTGTGGCGTAGCAGGTAAAAGTCACCACTTGGGATGCCTCAAACCCATATAGGCACTGGTTTGAGTCCTGGCTGCTCCACTTCCAATACAGCTCCCTGCCAGTGGCCTAGGAAAGCAGCGGCAGAAGTCTCAAGTACTTGGGCCCCTTCCACCCATGTGGGAGACCTGGATGAAGCTTTTGGCTCCAGGCTTTTGGCTTTGGATGTTGGGACATCTTGAGAGTGAACCAAGAGATGGAAGATCGCTCATTCGTTCTCTTTCTCTTTCCCTCCCTCCCTCCCTCCTTCCCTCTCTTCTTCCCCCCCTTTAACTCTGACTGTCAAGATAAATAAATAAATCTCTTCAAAAATATATAAAATGACCATAGAACACTATCATGCAACAAAAATGATTGAATTACATTTCATACTTCATCATGGCTTTACCTTACAACTCTAACAATGAGTAGGAGAAACAAATCACAAAATAATACATATAGAAGAATTCTATTTTTTTAAAGCTCAAAAAAAGTTCTAACAAAATCAGTGTACTTCAAAAAGTGTGTGAAATATATAATTAAAATGAGTTTATTTTCATGTAACAAGTTATGATATCTATGTAATTTTTTCATAACAGGCATTTTCCATGAATGTATTGAAGACCCCCTCATATACTGCATAAAGTCACATATATAGATAGCAGAATTTATTAAAAAAATCTGAAAATAATTATTCCTAAATTCAGGATAGAAGTCACATGCAGGAGAGAGGTAGGAGGGTGTAGTCTGGGAGGGTAACAGTTCAAATTCTCTGAGTGATGATTCTACAGGTGTTAGCTATATATTTCTTCTGCAAAGTGAACCTGTGTCCTAAATGCCCTTCTGTAGGCATACTATAGTAATCACAAGAATTATATATAATAAAAAATCAGCAAAATACTACCGAAAGGGAAAATTTAAAATCCCATAGAAATCAATGTAATCAAAAGCCCATCCTGTGGAAAAGTCAATAAAATTGATAAATATCAAGTCATGTTGATCAGAAAAGGGAGAAGATATACATTGTCAGTATCAGGATTACAACACAGAACAACAATGCAGAATCTATAAACATTAAAAGAATAAGGAAATCTGATGAAAAAACTTTGTGTCAAACTTTTGATGGTTCAGGGATGGGCATCTGGTGATTAAGTTGCCAGTTGGGATCTCTGCATTCCACTTTGGAGTGCTGGGGTTTGAGTCCTAACTCCGACTCCTGATTCCAGCTTCCTGCTTAGGCACACCCTGCAATGCAGCAATGCTGGCTCAAGTAATTGGGTTCCTGTCACTCACAAGAGAGACCTGGATTGAGTTCCTGGCTCCTGTCCTTGGTTGGCTCCAGCTGTTGGAGGTACTTGGGAAGTGAACTAGTAGATGGGAGCTCTGTTTGTTGGGCTGTTTCTCTATGCTTGTCAAATAAATAATAAACTAAAACAACTGAAAAAAATTTATGGTTTGGGCAAAACAAATTCCTTCAAAACCACAAACCAGGGGGTGGGCATTTATCTTAGGGTTAAGATGTCTGCATCCCATATTGGATTACCTTGGTTCAATACCTGGCTCCAGCTCCTGACTCAACTTCCTACTAATGCAGATCCTAGGCGGCAACAGTGATAGCTCAAGTAATTGGTTCCTGTTACCCACCTAAGAGATATGGATTGAATTCCAGGCCCATGGCTTCAGCCTGTCTCAGCCCTGGCCCTTGTGGGCATTTAGGGAGTAAACCAATGGATAGGGAGTACATTCTCTCTCTCTCTCTCTCTCTCTCTCTCTCTCATAGTTAAGAAATACAAAAACACCATTTATAATCTCTTATATAACATAAAATGGGCTGGCATTTTGGTTCAGTGGATTAAGCCCCTGCGTGTGATGCTGGCATCCCATATGAGCACTGATTCAGTTTCCAGCTGCTCCACTTCCAATCTAGCTTCCTGCTATTGTGCCTGAGAAAGAACCGGAAAATGGTCCAAGTGCTTGGGCCCCTACCACACACATGGGTGACAGGAGGGAATTCTAGGCTCCTGACTTCAGCCTGTCCCAGCCCCAGCCATTGCAGCCATTTGGGGTATGAACCAGTGTATGGAAGATCTCTCTCTCTCTCTCTCTCTCTCTCTCTGTGTGTGTGTGTGTGTGCATGTATGTCTCTCCCTCTCTCTTTCTGTAACTCTGCCATTCAAATAAAGTAAAATAAATCTTTTTTAAAAGAACATAAAACATTTAGGGATGAGTTAAACAAAATATGTGCAAGACCTGTGCATTCAAGACTACAAATATTACTGAGAAAAATTTTAGAAAACCTAAATAGAGATACACCACATTCATGAATTAAAGACTCAATATTGTTAATATTGTCTATCAATGATCCAGAGATTCCATGACACCCCAAACAAAATCACTGCAGCTTTTGTATGGAAAATCACAAGCTGGGGCTGGTGCTGTGGCATAGCAGATAAAACCACTGCCTGCAATTCCGGCATCCCATGTGGGTGTCGGTGTGAGTCCCGGCCGCTCCACTTCCAATCCAGCTCTCCGCTATGGACTGGGAAGGCAATAGAAGATGGCCCAAGTCCTTGGACCCCTGCACCCATGTGGGAGACCAGGAAGAAGCTCCTGGCTCCTGGCTTTAGATAGGCCCAGCTGTGGCCGGCCATCGTGGCCATTTGGGGAGTTAACCAGCAGATGGAAGACACCTCTCTATTTCTTTCTATCTCTCTGCCTCTGCCTCTCTGTAACTCTGCCTTTCAAATAAATAATTTTTTAAAAAAGGTAGTACATTTGGCCAGCGCCATGGCTCACTTGGCTAATCCTCCGCCTGCGGCGCCAGCACCCCGGGTTCTAGTCTCGGTTGGGGCACCGGATTCTGTCCCGGTTGCTCCTCTTCCAGTCCAGCTCTCTTCTGTGGCCCAGGAAGGCAGTGGAGGATGGCCCAAGTGCTTGGGCCCTGCACCCGCATGGGAGACCATGAAGAAGCACCTGGCTCCTGGCTTCGGATTGGCACAGTGCACCAGCCGTGACAGCCATTTGGGGAGTGAACCAGTGGAAGGAAGACCTTTCTCTCTGTCTCTCACTGTTTAACTCTGCCTGTAAAAAAATAGTACATTTGATTTTTTAAAAAACAAAGACAATCACAAGCTGATTCTAAAATTCATATCAAAATACCGAGGACCTAGAGTAGTTAAAATATTATGAGAAAATGAAGAGCAAAGTTGGAAGATTCACATCTGATTTGAACACCTCATTTAAAGCTAGTGTAATTAAAAAGTGCAGTAATGGTGTAAAGACTGATGCATTTGTGTTCTTGTTTTGAACAAGAGTGCCAAGACAAATCAGTGCAGAAAAGTTATTCTTTTCAAAAATGCTGGAACAATTTGGATATGCATATGTACCTCCCACAAGATTAAAAAAAAAAAACTTGCTCAGTAGGGCCAGGGTTATGGTATAATGGGTTAAGCTACTATTTGCTACACCAACATCCCATATCAGAGCACCAGTTGGAGCCAATCTGTTCCACTTCTGATCTGGCTCCTTGCTAATGCATCTGAGAAAGCAGCAGAAATGGCCCAAGTGCTTGGGACTCCGCCACCCATGTGGGAGACCTAGATGGAGTTCCTAGCCCCTGGCTCCACCTGGGCCAGTTTTGGCCATTGTAGCCATCTGAGAACTGAATCAGCAGATGGAAGATTGTTTCCTCTCTCTGTCTTTCCCTCTCCCTCTGTCACTCTGCCTTTCAAACAAATAATAAAATAGATCTTTTAAAAAACCTTACTCATTGTTTTAGGCTTAAATATAAGAGCTAAAATTTTAGCTCTTCTGAAAGGAAACCCATGAGCAAATACTTTATTACTCTGAGTTAGAGATTTCTTAGATAACACACAAAAAGCATTAGCCATAAAAGAACTTGACAGACTGATTTTTTCAGAATTAAAAACATCTGTTCTTCAAAGGACACTTCAGGAAAACAAAAGGCACTGTCTGGGGTACATATTGGAAAATAGATAGCTGATAAAGAACTTGCATCCAGAATATATGAAGAACGCTTACAATTTTAATAAGCAACAAAATGGCAAAAGATTACAACAAATACCTCACCAAAGGAAGACAGATGGCAAAAGAAGATTTGGAAAGCTATGCAACATGAAAGAAAGACTGATAACACCAATAAAAACAAACTGCTGGCAAGGACGTGAAACACCTGGAACTCACATCCACTGCTGGTGGAAAAACAAAAGCCTAGAGCCACAGTGGAAAATAGTTTGGTCTCATCTTATAAAGCATTCCATCCTGGGAGTAATGTCCTCTGATGTTTGTTTATTTTTTGTATAAAGAAAAAGATGTTGTAAAAAAATAAAAGAACTAAACGAGGTGGGGAAGTATTAATAAGAGAAGGAATCTGGTAACAGGATGTGCCATTCAGATTTTTGGAAGAGTCTGAGGTTAAACAAAAAGAGAAAACAGAGTAGTGTGAAGATTCAGTGTTTACCACAAAGCGAGGGCAGATAAGAACATGGTGGACACTTGGCCTTGATAGAGTTAAAGATCACCAGCACAGTTCTGTTTCCCATGGTGACCCCAATAAACCAGATAGGATAATTTCCCTAAGGTTAAAAATATTCCAAATGAGTGTGCCCAATAAGGAGGAAACATTGACAGCTCTAATATAATACAATACAGTGGGTAATGAAGTCAAGCTTCCAGAAAAGATGGGCAAAGAGGATGACAGTAGACTTGGCACTTCTCACTAGCAATCCAGGAGGCTAGAAGGTAGAAATGGGATCTGACAGAAAGAGTGGCCACACTCTGAATGCTAAAGAAAGAACATAGAGACTATAACTGGGTGACAGGCAGAGGTCCCACTTGGATATGACAGCTACCCATGTGGTCAGCTTCGAATTACACCCACAAGTCTGGGGCCTCTGAGAAGACCTCCTGGGCACATCCCAGAGGCCAAGCTCTCCCTGACCAACCTGGGTCCCCTTTCTTTGGCCTGACTCCCCTGGCTCGTGTTCACCTGGACAGCTCTGCATTGAGGTTCCTATGTTTGATACCCAGGCCTCGTCTCTTTTTCCCAACCTGACGATCACACATGGTTTGGCAACCACATACCTTGTTGTGGGAAATGACACAGGATTTCATTATTAATGCTGGAGTCATACCAGAGACAACATCCATGCCTGCAGGCCAAAGATGGTACAGCCCTTCTGATGGCCTCTGCACACAGCTATTTGCCCCTCAGTACAGAACATTCACATAGAAAGCAAGGACACGAATATTCTGTCCAGCATCTAAATGAGATTACGAACACCTGACAGTGAGCTCTAAATCCAAACTCATTAAAGATTTTTTTTAAAGAATTGTTCAGACCTGGTTAATGCCACTCTTAGGATCATTGGTTACTATCCTCACCCTGTCTTTTATGACCTTGTCTAAATATGATCAGAGTCGGCGAACTTGGAAGGCTTCCATAGCCTTGGCAACTCATGACAACAGCCTAGGGTGGTTACTGGCGCCATAACCTAGAGTGTCAATTTGTTGGGTCAACAACAGGAGTCACTGTGCACTTGCTCCTCATGTGGGATCTCTGTCCTTAATGTGCTGTTCATTGTGATTTAATGCTATAACTAGTACTCAAACAGTATGTTTCACTTTGTGTTTCTATGTGGGTGCAAACTGTTGAAATCTTTACTTAATATATACTAAATTGATCTTCTGTATATAAAGAGAATTGAAAATGAATCTTGATGTGAATGGAAGAGGAGAGGGAGCGGGAGAGGGGAGGGTTGTGGGTGGGAGGGAAGTTATGGGAGGGGGAAGCCGTTGTAATCCATAAGCTGTACTTTGGAAATTTATATTCATTAAATAAAAGTTAAAAAATTTAAAAAATTAAAAAAAGAAAAAAAGATGAATGAGATTATACTGAAAAATGGCACAGTGACTGATAAAGTAAAAGGCATTTAACAAACATTTCTTGAGGAGTGAATGCAATTGCTTTTGGCTTAAGTGGATGTTTATATAGATGTAATAGCTAAGGAGGAAGAAAGAATTAGAATAAAGAAAGTCTATATAATTTTTTAGTATGAATCTGTGGTAAAATGAAAAGTATAGATGTACAAGTAATGAACAAAATAATTTCGGATAATAAAGGCTATGAAAATATTGTAAAACAAGACAACATGATATAGCAATGTATATTGCAAAGGGCCTAATCAAGAGGTAGATCCACAAACAGTAATTTGAACATAAAGGAAGACATTAGTAGATTCTAAAGAATAAAGGAAACAATCTGATGTTTTGAAATGCATGCCTGTGAAACTGTCACTACTATCAAGAAAATGAACATTTCCTTTAAGGCCCAACATGTTCTCATGTACCTTGGTAATCCCCTCTCCAATACTCAGACATAAAATCTTCTTATCACTATAAAAAAAAAAGAAATACTGAATTTAACTACAAGTTTTGTGGAATTGTATTATTGAATTAAGCTCGTGGAGGGTTATGTTTATTTCACATATAAAATCTTATGAGATTCAAACTCAACTTTTAACAAAAATATTAAAATTCATGCCTACAAGCATTGAAATTTTGTAAGTCACATTAAGTGTTTATTGTCCTTATGAGCAAAACTTTCATTATTAGTGATATCAAAACTGTTAGTAAAGCATTACATTATTGCTTTAGAAGCCTGGAGTTTTACATTACTTTTTTTCTGGAATGATTATCTGTTTATACCTATGATAAAATTTATGTCCAGTATGTCTCTCGATGTTTACTAAATGGCATTAAGTGTCTTACTTTTATAGAGGGATGGGATGGGGAAGGTTGAAACAAACAGGAAATAACCAAATTTCTCTATTGTGATTTACTGATCTAGGGCTAAGAAATATTAACTTGAAAAAGCCTTGTCATTACAATCTCATATATTGCAGTAAAATGGAAAATACACCTAACGTAGGACTAGAAGGAGTTGTGTGACTTGTTATGGCTACGTTATCAAAAGTTAGTTCAATTTCAGAGCTCTTTATTTTCTGTCTTTTTATATGTAAACTACTATATTGTAGCCGTATTGAAAGATTTATATGAAGTAACATTTTAGATACGTCTTACAAATTATAAATTAATCCAATAATTTAGGATTTTATTATTATTGTTTATCATATTAAGCTTTGAATGACTTGGAAACTTCTGTTTTTACCCAAAAAAAGCAATTTAACTAGGAAAATACATTTTTATATAGATAAAAAAAATTATTCATTTACTTGACAGTCAGAATTACACAGAGAGAAGAGAGGCAGAAAGAGAGAGAGAGTCTTCCATCTGATGGTTCACTCCCCAATTGGCCACAATTGCTGCAGTTGCGCCGATCTAAAAACAGGAGCAAGGAATTTCTTCCAGGTCTCCTACATACAGGGGTTCAAGGACTTGGGCCATCTTCTACTGCTTTCCCAGGCCGCAGCAGAGAGCTGGATCGGAAGTAGAGCAACCGGGTCTCGAACTGGTGTCCCTATGGGATGCCGGCGCTGCTGTACCACAGCACCAGCCCTTAAGGGTTTTAAAATCCCTGAGCTCACAGCAGCTGGGAAAGGGAGACACTACCCAGTGCGTTCTGTGCAACATTGGGGAGCAGTCTCTCACCCACAGCCATCAGGTGGCTGTAGTTCCCAAGCATGATGTCCCTGTAGAGGTTGCTGCCACTCCTCCAGGGTAAAGTCCACAAACACGTTTTTGAAGGTCAGTGATTACTGTGACAGCACATTTATCTTGAGCACCAAGGGGTCAGCCAGGGGAACTGGGAGGTGACAGGTCATGCACATTGAGGCATTGGTCTGTGTCCATTCTAAGTCCTATACATGTACTGAAGGTTTTGATCCCCACTACCACACTGGGAGAAACTTGACACATGATGAACATGAGAGGGTAAAGTTACTATCTCAGGTCCATACACTAGCTCAGACTTAGGAAGCAAAATCCATGCAGTCTAGCTGCACCATCCATGTTTTTGAACACTATAGCAAACTTTATAAGAGAAACACACAGGTTGTTAGAAATGTTACCCTGGAAATTCATTCATTCAACACATATTTATTTATTTGAAATGCAGAGTTACAGAGAGGAAGGGAGAGAGAAAGGGAGGGAGGGAGAGAGGAAGAGGAGGAGGAGGAGAGAGAGAGATACAGAGAGAGAGAGTTTTTTTTTATAAACTTTTATTTAATGAATATAAATTTCCAATGTACAGCTTATGGATTACAATGGCTTCCCCCTCCCATAACTTCCCTCCCACCCGCAACCCTCCCCTTTCCCGCTCCCTCTCCCCTTCCATTCACATCAAGATTCATTTTCAATTCTCTTTATATACAGAAGATCAATTTAGTATATATTAAGTAAAGATTTCAACAGTTTGCACCCACACAGAAACACAAAGTGAAACATACTGTTTGAGTACTAGTTATAGCATTAAATCACAATGAACAGCACATTAAGGACAGAGATCCCACATGAGGAGCAAGTGCACAGTGACTCCTGTTGTTGACCAAAAAATTGACACTCTAGGTTATGGCGCCAGTAACCACCCTAGGCTGTCATCATGAGTTGCCAAGGCTATGGAAGCCTTCCAAGTTCGCCGACTCTGATCATATTTAGACAAGGTCATAAAAGACAGGGTGAGGATAGTAACCAATGATCCTAAGAGTGGCATTAACCAGGTCTGAACAATTATACAGCATTAAGTGGGGAAGAGGAACATCAGTACACACAGGTTGGGAGTAGAGCCATTGGAGGTAGAGTAGAGGTTATGATTACAAAGAAGTGAGGCCCAAGTGCGCTAGAGAGGGTCTAGAACAAAGGACAGAGTCATTATTAGAGGAGCTAAGAAAGGTGCTGTCTAAGCTACAATGAAGTTTTCTGATTGAGAGGCAAATAGAACCTGACAGAAGGGGCTTGATAATAATCTGTTGGCCTTTAGGCCTTGTAAGTTAAGAGGCCCAAACCTATCTATCTCTTCACATGGGGTACATCCTAAGGGAGGTGTGAAAATCCTAGGGGAAGGCACCCTGTTGACTTTCATTACTTGGCTGGGCTGGGAGGAGAGCTGGCCAGGTAAAGGCAGGTGGCATCTCTAACAAGAAATTTACAGTTCTGCCTGCAATGTTGCTGACCCTACTTGGCCGTCCCCTCAGCTGCAGTGGTCACTTTGGAAGTTGGGCTGAGTGAAGGGCTTTTCAGCTTAGAGCCAATAAGATCTGTGGCTCTGACCTGGGCATCCTTCAACTCCAGGGCAGGTTCATTTCCAGTGATCCAACTCTTGGCAGAGCTGCCAGGGCTCTTCACAAGCTGACTTCTGCTGAAGCCCAGGCTTACCACATTGAAAGCCACTGCAGTGGACTGGCCTGTTGGGTCTCCTTGAGGGCAGATCACTGTACAGATCAGCCATTAATAGGCCTGCCACCTATTGCTTCTGATGCCTAGTTTTCTTTTCCTCCTGGTTTGTGTTAAAGCAGACCAGAGGATGCAAGTCAAGGGAGTGCCCATGTCCCATCTCTAATCTTCAGTGGCCTGAACTACAAGTCTATAGTCACAGGCATGTTCTGTAGTAGTTTCTCTAAGGTAGACAATGCCCATGAGGAAAATTATATTCTCATTTAAAAACTTTCTTTCCCTCTGGGCTGAAAGGGAGGTTTTTTCTACTTACTGTTCACTTCACTGATGGCGAAGGGAATCTAGCTATGAGATTATTATTTAAGCTCTTATTTTGGCTATGCTATTACAGAAAAATGTTAGCCATCTCTTTTATAAGGTCTAAAGATTAAATTGTGCATCCTACAGATTCCTTCATAATAGAATTAGTTTCCCATCTTGAGGAGAATAGAGAAATGAAAGAACAAGTTGGGCTTAGAATAGAGAAATGAGGGAGCAAGTCCTAGATCGCTTCTGACAATAGCAATATTACATGAATACTTAGCAAACAGTTTCAACCATTAGATAACAACTTAAGAAAACATTTACCAGAAGGTCCAATGCCTTCTATAAATTTTAAGAATCATGTATTTGAAAACACCTCTTAAATATCTAACATGGCGTAGTTTGTTTAACCAGTAAACTTAAGCACAACCATATAAAATGTTTTTAGTTTCTTTCTACCAACAAGTTTAAAACATATGATGCAGAGATTCAGGTCACACGAATTAAAATGTATCTTTGATTAATTTTAGCAGCTTAAATTTATGGATAATTTTATCTATAAGCCAATTAAAATAAAACTCTTAATAAAATTTTCCTATGTGGACATACAATATGTACACACATATAACATAACATAGTAGACCAATATACCAATTTTAATAATAGCTTTTAAAATCTTTAACTCTTTTTGTAGATTGCCAATTGATTTGAATTGCTTTTTGTTTTTAGTAACCTCAGTTAACCATACTTTCTCTCAGTTGGTACTGTTAATACATTATTGGCTTCATCTGTTTACAGAGCCATCCCAAAGTACTGAATACAATAGAAGTGGCTGGAAAAAGTCCATAGAAACCTATAGGAGGACAGCTAAACACAGAACCAACAACGCTTTAGTTTTATGAGCAGCAAATCATATATAACTGTGGATGACAAAAGACTTTAAGTTGCCGTGTTTAAAATTATAAACTCATCAACCAACAAGAGACACTTGCTTACTTCACAGTATTTTTGAAAGCACCTGTAGGATTTTACAAGTATTTAACCCTTTAGGCCTCTGGGGCTTTCTCATTAAGATAACTATCATGTCTAGAAACACAAGATCATTAGACTTTTTAATTCTCAAACATTTGTATTAATAGCATTTTCCATTATAGACACTTAAAATTTAGTACCACATCACATCTTGACAGTACTTCTAATATAATCCAAATAGCCTGATTAGTTGGTGTCTCTATAAAATGAGAGACATAGGTCCTTCGATTTTTTCAGTTGATCCCAAACTGGAAAAACCACAGTCCAAGATTTACTGGAAATTTTAGAGTTCAGATTGTTTGAAACTTTGATTTTTTGAATGCCTGTCAAGAATGCCAAGAAGGCTCAAAATCCAAAATATCTGGTTGAAATAAGATTCCTTAAAATAATGACATAACATAGACCAAATTTGATCATTGTTGCAAGGTGATTATTCAAATCTTTGAAAATAAGCACATATTTAAATAACCCATAGCTCTTAATAAAAACCCAGCTGTTTTTGAACCATTAGAATTTAACAGACATCAAGAGAACATAATAGATTACTTTAACACATTGCTTTAACAGAGCATCAGAGTTTAATTCTATGTCAAAGAGAAATTGAGCTTCCTGTGATCTTTTGCTGTGAGGTTTCCTTCCTTTACCTTCTTTCATATTGATGACCATGTTTCTGTGTTTCTGTGTGTAACACATCTTTAAGCATATTTTGCAGGGCAGGATGAGTGGCAACAAATTCTTTCAATTTCTGTTTGCTATGAAAAGTCTTAATTTCACCTTCATTCACAAATGAGAGCTTTGCAGGATATAATATTCTGGGCTGGCAGTTTTTCTCTCTTAGTACCTGGGCTATATCTCGCCATTCCCTTCTAGCTTGTAG
Source organism: Lepus europaeus (assembly GCF_033115175.1). Lineage (NCBI taxonomy): Eukaryota > Metazoa > Chordata > Mammalia > Lagomorpha > Leporidae > Lepus > Lepus europaeus. The sequence continues at coordinate 102,950,069 of NC_084850.1, read as the reverse complement.
GGTTTCTGATGAGAAGTCTGCTGTGAGTCTAATTGGAGATCCTCTGAGAGTAATCTGACGTTTCTCTCTTGAACATTTTAGAATCTTTTCTTTATGTTTCACTGTGGTGAGTTTGATTACAACATGTCGTGGTGAGGATCTCTTTTGGTCATGTTTATTAGGGGTTCTATAAGCTTCCTGTACTAAGATGCCTCTGTCCTTCTCCAAACCTGGGAAATTTTCTGCTAGTATCTCACTAAAAAGGCCTTCTAATCCTTTCTCCCTCTCCATGCCTTCAGGAATTCCCAGAACCCAAATGTTAGGTTTTTTAATAGTATCCTGTAGATTCCCGACAATATTTTTTAGATTTCTAATTTCTTCTTCTTTTCTTTGGTTTGCCTGTTTCCTTTCCTGTTCTCTGTCTTCTAAGTCCGATATTCTCTCTTCTGCTTCACCCATTCTGTTTTTAAGGCTCTCTAATGTGTTTGTCATTTGATCTATTGAATTCTTCATTTCATTACGATTTCTCATCACTATCACAGTTTCTTGTTCTACTAGTTGTTTCATTTCATTTTGATTCCTCCTTAATATTTCATTTTTATGAGAGAGATTTTCTATCTTGTCCATTAAGGATTTCTGTAGTTCAAGAATTTGTTTTTGAGAACTTCTTAATGTTCTTATCAATTTTTTGAGATCTGCTTCTTGCATTTCTTCTATCTCATCATCTTCATAATCTTGAATTGGGGTGTCTTTTTCATTTGGGGGCATCATAGTGTCCTCCTTGTTCTTCTTACCTCGGTTTTTGCATTTGTTGTTTGGCATGTTGGAGATATTTGGTTTCTTCACTGTGGTGTTTTTTCTTGTTACACTATGGCTCTATATTAAGTGGACTGTCTGCTTTTGGTGGAGCCTTAGAGGCTTGAGATGAGTGTGGCCTGAGAGCTGTGTTTGGTTCCTCAGGGTTGAGGGTGTGTCAAAGGTGACACTCCCAGGTTAGGCGTGGTAAATCTCTCTTTCTTTCATTCTTTTTTTTTTATTCAAAAGGGAAGTAATTCCGCACAGCTGAATGTAATTGGAGATAGTTAGCAGGTTTATGATATACCCACAGGAGCCAGAGATCGGAAGCTCTTTCCCAAGGACCACACAGGGAATCTGTGCTGCCCTCAGTGTGGGCTCCAATTCTCCTGCAGTCTCCCACTGGGTTGCCAAGTTAGATCCTAATCTGTTATTTCACCCCTTCCCCCAGAGTCAGGTTTTTCTGCTAGGCTCAGGGCCGGTGCAGACCTGAGGTCGCCCTGCTTATGACATATGTCCAAAATGGCGCCTGCTCTTTGTCTTGCTCGCCTTTGAGGGGTGAGCAGAGAGAGAGAAATTCGTGTCCGTATTGGTCACTTTTTTTTCCCCTCTCTCTCTTCTAGTTAGCCTGGTGAACTTTTCCCCACAGGGTTTCAAGCCTCCTTCCCTCTAGTCTCCTCTTTCTGCTTTCCCGCTGGTGTCTCGGGCTATTGAGGTTCGGCTCACCTCGCGTTCCAGCGCTGGTGTGTTGATTCTGCCGCTGGTGTCCCAAACTTGGGCTCCCACGCTCTCCACGCAGGTCCACTGTGAATCACTAGTTCCAGAAGAGTTTCCTCTGCTGTTTCTTCCCCTACTCTTCCCTGAACCTGCAGTATCTCCACTTTTATTAAACTGTCTCTTCCCGGACTATCAATGTGCTCTCTTCCTATTCCGCCATCTTGCCCCAAATCTCGAGAGAGAGTTTTTACATTTGCTGATTCACTCCCTAAATGGCTGTAATAGTTGGGGCTGGGCCAGGCCAAAGCCAGGAGCCTGGAATCCCTACATATGGGTGCCGGGGCCCAAGTACTTGGGCCACCTTCTGTTGTTTTCCCACGTGCATTAGCAGGCAGCTGGACTGGAAGTGGAACAGCTGAGTCTCAAACCAGTGCCCGTATGGGATGCTGGCATTTCAGACAATGGCTTAACCCACTGTGCTGCAATGATGACCCCAATACATATTTATTGAATACAATCCCGAGGATGTAAAGATTAGTAGGAAAAAATATCCCATGAACTCAATGAGCTTCACTTTAGCAGAGGACAAAGAACAACACTTACAAGCACATACAGGAGCAATACCAGGAGGGAGGAAGTGAGTTTTGCTTGGGGCTAACTGAGCAGGCTTCACAGAGGATAAAGAACAAGGACAAACTGTTATAACCTTAGCTCATCAACCATGAGACAAAGAACTGGAAGCCAGAGGGTCTGTGGCCTCAACAGCCAACTGAGGCAAAAGAAGGAAGATTTGTGTCTAGCCTTGTCACCCAAAACAAGACTTCTAGAAGTGCCCTAATTCCTTTTAAAGACCAACATCCCACCTGTTTGCGCGCTGGAACCCATCCTGTCATACCCACACTTAGTGGGCTTTGATTCAGTTTGCAGATAATTTCTAGCCAGAAAGCCCACGTCGGCTTTGGAAGGGGATCAGCAGTGCAGAAGATAGCGGAGGGGAAAGCCAGCACACTAGAAGGCTGGGAAAGGTAGGTCCCCTTAGTTCCAGGGCTTCTCAGAGCAGCCCAGTAGCTATTAGCCTCAGATACTTTTCCCACATGATAGCCTATGTGCCCAGGAACAAAAGCACAATGATAACTGCAGAGGCCGCTGGGCTTGGAAGTGCTAAGCAGTTCCATAGCAATAGCCTCGTTATCATGCTTCCAGGGGCCCAGTGAGCAATATGCTCAGTTACAAGAGTGACAAGGTACTCAGGAAAATGGCTTTCTAATAGATATTTATACTTGATTCATAGTCCTCCCAGTCCAGATGCAATTTAGTCACCAATTGGGAGTCATTTTTATCCTAAATCATGTCACCTGGTGGGATATCATACAATATGTATTTAGCCTTTATTCCTGTTTTCTGGCAAAATGCTTCTAAAAACTCTTTGCATCTTGAGAGTGATGAGTGTTTTTTTGTATGTCAGTGAGAGAACTGGTGGCTAGGGATTCCTAGGTAGTTTTAGGATAGGGTACTTATTTTTTTTCTTTTTAAAAATTTATTTATTTATTTGAGGGGCAGAGTTACAGACAGGGAGAAGGCAAGACAGAAAGACAGGTCTTCCACCTGCTGGCCCACTCCCTAAAAGGCCACAATAGCTGGGCTGGGCTGATCCGAAGCCAGGAGCCAGGAGTTTCTTCCGGATCTCCCATGAGGAGGGTGCAAGGACCCAAGCACTTGGGCCATCTTCTGCTGCTTTTCCAGACTATTATCAGGGAGCTTGATCAGGAGAGGAGCAGCCAGGAATTGAACTGGCACTCATCTGGGATGCTGGTGCCACAGGCGGAGGCTTAACTTACTATACCATAGTGCTGGCCCCTGGGGTACTTGTTGCTGGAAAGACCAAGGCAAGGTTCAAGGATTAGTGCTTTCACCCTCAAATCTCCAGCCCTGGAGAGGGAAGGGGTAGGGGGGCTGCAGGTTAAGTCAATCACTAATGGACAATGATTTAATCAATCATGCCTGTGTAATAAAGCCTCCATAAAAACCCCAAAGTACTGGGTTCAGAGACCTTCCAGATAGCTGAACATATGGGGGTTCCTGGAGGGTAGCACACCTGGAGAGGGGACAAAAGTTCTGCATGCCTTCCTATATACATCTCCCTGTGCATCTCTTCCATCTGGTTGTTCATCTGTATCTTTGCAAGGCTCTTTACAATACAGTGGTAAGCATAAGTAATTCATTTCCATGAGTTCTCTAAGCTGTTCAAGTAAATTAGTCAAACCTGGAGAAGGGGTCATGGGAACCTCTCATTTACAGGCAGTTGATCAGAAATATTGATAATAACTCACTATTTGCAACTGGCACCTGAAGAGTGAGACAGTCTTATGGAACTGAGCCTTCAAATGGTGTTATCGGAAGCTATCTCCAGGTAGCAAGTGTAAGAATTGAATTGAATTGATTGAATTGAATTGGAATTGAATTGAATTGAATTAGGGGACATTATCAGGTTTCCAGTTACACGAAGCTAAAGATAATGATGATGATGATGATGAAAGCTGAAACTGCTATCAGATCCTACAATGCAACATCAGAATTCCGCTCACAGGAAAAGTATCTTAAATCTCTACAGAAAAGATGGCATTAGGGAAACTGGCTAGACATTTATGGAGGGGGAAAAATGCAACTCTAAAACTAGATTACCTATCTAACTCTGAGCTCCAAAATAAATTACAAATAGATTGGAGATTCCAATGTGTACAAGATAAACATAAAATTAACAGACAAACTAAAAATATAATTTTGGAGTAGCAAAGGCCTTTTTAAGCCATCCACAATTCAGGAGACTTACAGCTAACTTGACTTCCTAGACATTAGAAATTGCTAAATAGAAGAATGAAAACTTTAAAATGATCAAACATCAGTATCAAAACGAGAAAAATATTTGTAATGCACACAACAATGGACTAATTTCCTTACTACACTAAAATTCTAACAAACCATTAAGAAAAAGGCTACAAGCTAATATACAGCTGAAGGAATGTGTAATAAGTGTATACCATGTATCCCCTTCAGATTTTTAAATATTTAAAAAGTTGATAAACAAGCATGTAGAAAAAATACAAAGAAATTATAAACTGTTTATAGCATTTTGTGGTGGAATACTTGGTTAATATGCATACATATTAAAACTCACATTGCAAATACCCTTTTCTAGGATTTTACTCTAGACCTTCAGTAATTCAGCAGAACGGACAAAAGAGTTATAGCAATAGAATATTAATGGCCTAAAAACATATGAATGGGCTGGCACTGAGGTGTAGTGGGTAAATCCATTGCCTGCAGTGTTGGCATCCCATGTGGGTACTGGCTCAAGTTCCGGCTGTTCCACTTCCAATCCAGCTCTCTGCTATGGCCTGAGAAAGCAGTAGAAGATGGCCCAAGTCCTTGGGCCCCTGCACCCTCATGGGAAGACCCAGAGGAAGCTCCAGGCTCCTGGCTTCGGATCAGCACAACTTACCATTGTGACCAACTGGGGAGTGAACCAGAGAATGGAAGACCTCTCTCTCTCCACCTCTCCTTCTCTCTCTGTGTAACTCTGACTTTCAAATAAATAAATAAATAAATAAATCTTCTAAAAATTATGGAAAGGTTATAAACTTCACTAAAATGTAAATACATGCTAATTAAATGATGATATTGTCTTTCATCTATAAGGCTGGTAAACATCCAAAAAATAGATAAAAGCTACTGTTGATGAGACTATTGAGTACTGTCAAATAAGGTTGGTTCACAGGAAGTCAACTATTAAAGTTTTTTTTTTCCTTTTATTGAAACCAGTAGTTGTGTTTACAGGACTCTGTCCTACTAAAATATTTATAGCACATAAAGATAACCAAGGCACTACTATTTGTATTGGCTAAATGGAGGGGGAGAATGCCCCAAAAGTCTTGTGCTCCTGGGAATCTGATAATGATGGAATAACACCTATAATACTAGCTGTCATGAACAATGATAAATATGACCACTGTTTGGTAAATGAACTGCATCTGGATTGGAAGGATTATGGAGTGCTTAAACAAGTTGCTATATCTAGAGTCTGGAATTGCCACAACAAATTGACAGACATGTAAGAATGTTGGGAATTTTTTTTCTACCTGAAAAAAATAAAATTTAAGAATATGTATATTTTGGGGCCAGCACTGTGGTGTAGTAGGTTAATTCTTTGCCTGCTGCACGGGCATCCTATGTAGGCACTGGTTCTAGTCCCAGCTGCTCCTCTTCCGATCGAGCTCTCTACTATGACCTGGGAAAGCAGTAGAAGATGGCCCAAGTCCTTGGGCCCGGGCACCCACCTGGGAGACCCAGAAGAAACTCCTGGCTCTTGGCTTCGGATGGGGGCAGCTCCAGCCGTTGCAGCCATTTGGGGAGTTAACCAGAGGATGGAAGACCTTTCTCTCTGTCTCACCCTCTCACTGTCTGTAACTCTACTTCTCAAGTAAATAAATAAAATATTTTTTAAAAGAATATGTATATTTTCATTAGAAACAACTCATGCAAAATATTGTGGGTTCTGTATATATAAAAACCAAAAAACAAAAACAGACTAGAAGGCAGAGGGTTGAGAGTGGTTTCATTTGTTGGAAAACAATTGAAAAGAAGGAAATGAAAGTGAGCTCTGTTTTCCTGGCTTGAAAACTAGGACCAGTAAGCACTTTTTCATATGGCTTCTGATAAATTAAAAATTCTGATATGTCCTAGATTTAATTGCAACCACAGGAGGGTGGAAAAGGGAAGAGATAAGCTAAGGAAGTTAATCAGTTAATGGCCGCTGGCCAAACCAACAAAAAACTATTTCACATTCCTGACTGAATGTTAAAATCATGACTTAAAACCCCAAGCAGAGGGTGTGCATTTGAAAAAGCTGTTAGGACACTGCTTGTGAAACCTACATCCCATATCCCAGTGCTTGGGTGCAAGTCTTGGGTCTGCTTGTGATTCCTGCTTCCTGCTAATGTGCACCTGTGAGGCGCAGGTAATCATACTGCCAACCATGTGGGAAACCAAAATTGAGTTCCTGGCTCCTGGCTTTGGCCTGGCCCAGTCTCGGCTTTGCGAGCATTTTGGGAGTGAACCAGTGGGTAGAATACCTCATTTTGTCTCTCTCTTTGTCTCTCTTTCAAACAGTATAAATTTTTAAAAGACACCATGGCAGTGGATCCCCAAGTTTCAACAGCCTCCTGCTTACTTACTGTAATGAGCAGTTGTTACTTCTTTTTTTTTTTTTTTCACTTGACAGGTAGAGTTAGACAGTGAGAGAGGGAGAGAGAGAGAGAGAAAGGTCTCCCTTCCGTTGGTTCACTCCCCAAATGGCCGCTATGGTCGGCGGGCTGCACCGATCCCAAGCCGGGAACCAGGCGCTTCCTCCTGGTCTCCCATGCAGGTGCAGGGCCCAAGCACCTGGGCCATCCTCCACTGCACTCCCAGGCCATAGCAGAGAGCTGGCCTGGAAGAGGAGCAACCGGGACAGAATCCGGTGCCCCGACCAGGACTAGAACCCGGTGTGCCAGTGCCACAAGGCGGAGGATTAGCCTATTGAGCCACGGCTCCGACCTCAAAGATATATTTAGTTCTTGAATCAATCTGGAATCTACTTGTACTCATAGAAAGCTCTAAATTTGTTTCTATCCAGAGACCCAATTTTCCATCTTTTTTTATAAAAATTAATTTTACTTATTTATTTTGTAAACATTTATTTTTATTTCAATATCTACCACCCACATGGGATATCCAGATGGAGTTCCTGGCTCCTGACTTCAGCCTGGCCCAGCCCTGGCCATTGAGGCCATTTGGGGAGTTAACCAGTAGGTGATTCTGCTTCTCTCTCTCTCTTTCTCTCTCTCTCTCTCTCTCTCTCTCTGTAACTCTGCTCTTCAAATAAATGAATACATCTTTTAAAAAAAAAAAAAAAGAAAGAAAAGGATCCAAAGGAAGCAGAATATGCTCAACTTGTATGAGAGAGACAGAGAAAGAGAGAAGAGAGAGAAAGAAACAAAAATGAAAGAAAGATTTTTCTATCAAAACAGATATAAACACATGATCTCTGGAAGAATGTATAAAAAATGAAAGAGTCTTGGGGATGCAGTGAGAAGGACAATTATTTTCCTCCTTTGGTTGAACAAAGCTTTGTTTGAATTTTTAGCATGTACATGCATTACTATAAAACATGTTCAATTCAACTTATTAATGTCCTATTCAGAATATTTTTAGAATTTTGGCATCCATATTCTTAATTGAAACTGGCCTATAGTTTTCTTTTATGAAATATCTTCATCAAATTTAAGGTTAAGGGTCTTCATAAAATGAATTGTGTACCTTTTCGTCTTTAACAGGCTAGAAAATTGTAACACTGAAATTATCCAGTATTCAAATTTAGTGAAAGGAGTAATTATTAAGGATTTTGGAAGACAAACTTAAAGCTTGAGTACCTGTTAGTTGAAAATCCAATGTCCAGATAAAACTTCTATAAGAAATTTTATTTATGTTTTATTTAAACTTCTCTAAGAAGTTTATTTATGAGACAATAGATACATAGAAATTTATTCATGAGACCTTGGTTAAAATAGTAAAAAAATCAGACCCTAAATATCCATGGCTAATAAAATAGTAAAATGTTATGTCCATACTATGCAATAGTAAATGGATATCCTTTATATATTGACAAGGAACACCATCATGAATATATTCAGGTGGAAAAAGCAAGATGAATAAGGGAATATGAAGCCATTTGTGAAAAAAACATGCAAAGCAATACAAATGTATAGGTTTTTAGTTAATCAGCTTGGCATAAAGGCATGTACACCATAGTAACCGCAAACTGCTGACAGTGGACATCTCTGGAGGACCCTGGTACTGGGAGGAAGGCAAATACACATTTCTTGGCTACTGTTTTTTTGCATGTACATTAAAACCTTACACATGACCTTATATATCATGAAAGATCAAATGGAGAAAGGGAAAGAGCAACATGAGTCTGTTCTTAAACACTCTTCTCTGAGAAAGAAAGATGAAGTGCATTCCCAGAGGAACAAGTTGTCTCTGTTTGCCTCTCTTGTAGTAAGGGGAAGAATTAGAGAAACCTGACGTGTATGACAGGTGAATAGAGAGCAACAAGACAGAATAATTGAGTGTTTTAAAGCACTATATAGATTCCTAAAAGATACCTCAAGTTCACTGGAAAACAAGGTAGGATCAAATAAGGAACTCACCTAATGCCTGGCCATGTTGTTCCACTCCAGACAAGAGATGTGGATCTACTAAAGCAGAATTAGGAGGGTCGTGATCAGTAGGCACAGCCATGAGACTTCACAACCAGCCTAACAACGATCATCCCAGCAACCCAGGGAGAATGATCAGGAAGCATGCCCTGGTAGTGCCAGCTTGCTGCCCTAGGGCTCCACTAAAATGATGTGGGTCACTGCTTCCACCGTTCACAAATCATCCAGCAAAGGAAGTTCAGTTAAAAAACATGACATATACAAAAATGAGCATACCGCACAGGTCTTCAAAATGCTGTGCAACTTTGTTTTCAGTACTTATTTACTTACAATTTATTTGAGAGGGAGACAGAAAGAGACAGATGGGGACAGAGAGAGACAGAGAACTCCCATCTGCTAGTTCACTCCCCAAAGGCTCCCAACAGCTGGAGCTTAGCCAAGCTGAGGATGGGAGCAGGGATTTCAATCGAAGTCTCCCATGTGAGTGGCAGGATCCCAAGCACTTGAGCCATCAGCACTCCCACACAGGTCTGGACGAGCAGGAACCTGGAGTTAGGCGCTAGAACTAGGATTTCAATCCAAGTCCTCTGTGTATGATGAAGGCATATTAACTGGTATCTTAAGTGCTAGGTTAAATCCTGCCTTAAATTACTAGTAAAAAAGGACATTTGATGACTTCGATTTTCTTTTATTTGCTTGCATGTTCATCCTTTGACATTTGAGCCTTAATACTAGTGAAAGAGAAGGTAAGAACTATGAAAACCACCTACTGTCACAGTGAGCCAAGAGCTGGAAAGATCCTCAGCAAGGTGGATGAGGAGGATCTCCTGATGTGTGGCTTGGAGGAGGGACACAAACTAGGCCTGAGCGCCCCTGCTTAGAGGAAATGACGCAGGATTTCACCGTTAACGCCGGAGCCATTCCAGATCCAAGGTCATCCCTGCAGGCTGAAGATGGAAGAGCCTCCATCACAGGCCCTGACCCACAGCTATTTGCCCTGCAGCATAGAACATTCACACAGGAGGGAAGGACAGGCCAGTGGAGGGGTGGAGCCGCCCGGTGCCGTGAGCTCTACATGGAGCTGACCACCACTGTGCACGTGCCTGAGCCATAAACTCATCACTGGCCATTGCCAACCTGTTCCCGCCCCATCACTCCCTCCTGTCCCAGGCTTTGCAGGCTGACTGCCAGGCAAGCAGCTTGTGTGCAGAGTGACTCTGGTGTACTGCAGCCATCCCAGCAGCAGCTCTGGGACAACGGGGTTCAGCTCCCTGTGGCTTGAGAGTCCTGTTCTCAGGCCCTGTGCCAGTAAGCACCAAAGGGAGGCCCCAGAAGTGCATGGCACCGCGCCTAGATGCTATGCTACTCCGACGGTCCAGAAACAAAACCCAGAAACTGCGCTTTCTGCACTCGGCTCAGGAAGGCAGGAGACCCAGCATTTGCCCCAGCATCAGGTGGGATGCTGATGCTATGGGACCGAGTCCCAGTGGCAGGAGAAGGGAGCACAGTGCTGCGCATCAGCTGTGGTAGCAGAGGAGTCCCCGTGGCTGGCCGTGATGCTTCCCAGCCTCACCTTGCCCTTGCAGGCACCACGGCGGGACACCTGCCCCATGCACCCGGGACTCTCATCTCCTGCCCCAACGGGCATCCTCTGGCTACTGTCACATGGTGCTTGATGGCACCTGGACGTTGGGCCAGCGCTGCCGAGCTCAGATGAACGGGGCAGAGGGCTCTGCAGGTGCAGCTCCTCCAGGACCTGCTGTCCTGTGAGCCTCCTCCCTCTGCCTTGAGGAGCTGAGTGCGGGCTCTGGGCCCAGGCTTCTCCTCCAACTTGCCTCACAGGCCATGGCTTGTCCCCAGGAGGCAGGACAGAGGCCTCAGAGACAAAGGCACCTCAGCTGGAACCCGGACAGCTAGCCCAGGGTCCTCCCCTCCTAGCTTGACCCTCCCAGTCTAAGTGAGGAAGCTCAGGTGCAGGTGGGCGGCGGTGTGACATTGGTGGGCAGTGGTCTCGGTGATGTACACCGGCCCCGCCAACACCGTGATCACAGAAGGTTCAGTAGCACCCCCTGCACCAAGTACTCGACAGGAGGGGGCACGGCGCCTCGCCCAGTGTGAGGAGCCATCGTTCACTGGGAGCTGAACTGTGGACAGCGAGCTAAGGTCCGCTCGGCTGAGTCGGGGCTGCGGAACAACTGACTGCTTGCTGTGCCACGTCCAAGAGAGTGGCTGCTGTGCGCCTGGGGTGCGTGCTGCAGCTGCACCAGCGAGCTAGAACTCCGGGCTCCCCGCTGCTGGGAGCTCACAGTCTAGCAGGGGACACCGACAGGAAACACCACACGTGATGCACACGCTGCGGACAAGCCCCTCCCCCAGTGCCCCCTGCCCTCTCAGCGAAGGGAACTGCACAGCCCGGGCCGGCCTGCTGTGAAGGTGAACGGTGGCCACTGGCGACGGTGCCCGCCTTTTCCTAGGCTCTGGGCGCACGGCCGCAGAACGCCTCCAGGCGCCCATGCATCCATTGCTGGCCTGCCGGATCCTCGGCCCCAGCTCCCACCCGGCCGCAGGACTCCCAGAACCCCTGCAGGGCGCTACCCGACGACCCCAGGGCCCCGCCGACCCGCTTCCCACCAAACCCATCCCCGACGCGCCCTTGCTTCCCCGCCACAGCGCGAGCCCTCAGGGGCGTCGCACCAGCCGGTGGGACCTCGCGCCCCCTCCTGGGTTCGCAGAACACTTCCGCTTCCCGTCACCCCCGGACACGCGGGGTGTGTGTGTGTGTGTGTGTGTGTGTCTGTCTGTCTGTCTGTCGCCGCGCGGCGCCCGCGCAGTAGCACCGGGTGGCTGGGGGCAAGGCCGCCGGAGCGCCACAGGGCGCCTCTCGTGGTCCGCGGTCGCACAGCGGGCGCTCGGGAAGATGGTAGGGAGAGGATCCACGACCGGCCTGCGCAAGTGGCCCTGGACCCCACGAGGTGAGAGGCGCCCGCGGGCCTTGCAGCCGCCGCACCGAGGCCGGAGCCCGGTCTCCCAGCCCGGCTCCGTTCTCCGCTCGCGGCTCTGCCCTCTGAGCGTTGCAGCCGGTGACAACACGGCATACACAAGGTCTGGGGAGCCTTGAGCAGAGTTTCGTTTCCCTCAGTGTCTGTGGGAAAGGGGCCACATGTGTGCTGTGTTCTTGCCGTACCCACCGGGTTCCAAGTACCAGGTACCAAGCAGGCCTCCTTGGGCAGGGTATTCTGGGGTCTGTGGCCGGGTCACCGCGACCCCCTCTTGTGCTGGAACTACTTAGTGCCAGACACTATTCATAGATGTAGGTGTCAGAGAGAATCCTGAGACCCACCAGAGAATTTCCACTCGAACCTGTACCTTCTGCCTCTTTCTATTTGACTTCCACAGTTCCCTCCTATCTCCCATGTAGTTTGGATGGGTAGCAGCGGAAGTCTGCAGACAGAATAGACATCTCCTGGGAAGTCCCAGAGTAACAGCCAGTTTCTCCATGGGCCTGTGTCTCGTGTGCATGTGTACATGATGGCCAGGTTTAGAAATACCAGCCTACTTACTTCTTTAGAGAGGTGACGCTGCAGCCTTCCTCTCGGACTTCTCTATCAGTATGCAAGATAGGGTTAATATTGTGACAGTGTCCTGAGGTCAGTAGAGAAACCCTCACAGCAGAATCATCTGCTGTGAGGCCCCAGCCACACATTTCCAGCACCCTGATTTTATAGGATCAGATACTTGCACCGAACAAGAACACTCTCTCGTGCTTTGGACTGGACGTCAGAAGGGACACATCATTATTGATTAGTAGTGTCAGCATTTGCTGGTCATAACTTTGGTATCCCGACTGAAGAAATATCTCAAGGTATTTTTCTAGCCCGTACTCTACCCTGAATTGGCATCCACCAATCCATAGAAAAGGAGTTGATCCACCCGTTGGTCCTCTGTCCCCCCTTTTCTATCATTGGTAATGACCATATCTGCCTTAGATGACTGCTGTGAATATTCTGGGGACCATTTATAGAGCAGCAAGCCCAGGATTTGGCCTATGGCAGGCACCTGGTAAATGGTGGCAGTTTCAGTTGTCCTCTCCCACACAGTACGGAACTTAGTGGTGCCATTTGTGTATCTTCTCATACCACGGACTCCCCTTTTGCCATCTTTTGGTACTATTGTGCCAATGCCTGGTCTTAACCTTTCCTCATGTCACTAACTCACATAGAACTGGGCACATTTTTATAACAAATCAGACTTCTAATTTAATTAACATTTACTACATAGGGATAATTCTGCACGCTCAATTGCACAAGCCCTGTACATTCCATAGAAAATCTGCCTTCAGGAGAACTGGTCTTGACAAGTTCCTGGGAGACTGACTCATACATTCTTGGAATATCTTGCCTAATAAGTGTTTTTGCAACCTAAGTGTCCATCAAGAGATGAATGATTAAAGAAAATGTGGTAGAAGTTCTTCAAAATTTCATGAGAAATGTGTACCAGGAAAAAACTAAGCATAAATTTCAAAAATTTTTGAACCAAAATAAACTTATGTCTTTATCTCACTTTCCTAGAACTTTTTGAAAAATTAAAATATTGAGTTTATTTTGGTGTACAAAATGAAATATGCCTAAAGTTTTCATAATATGCACTTTCCATGAACTTTTTAAAGACTCCCCTTTATAAATGAATACTCCTGATACAATGTAGCAGCTATGCAATATGAACGCATCTATAAAGATCTAATATACAACAGGGGGAGTATAGTTAATAAAATTGTATTAGGAGTTTTTGTTAAATAAGTAGATTTTAGCTGCCTTTGTTTTTTAAAAATTATCTATGTGAGATGATAGATATGTTAATTTGTTTCACTGTAGTCACCATGTATCCTATAACACCATGCTGAGAAAAAGAATTGAAAAAGGGGATGAAAAATTGCCAACACGGTACAACCATTTTCAAAGATTATTTATTTTAAAGGCAAAATGACAGAGAGTAGACATGCAATATTTATTCATTGCTCTCTAGTAAAAAAAAAAAAATAGCGAAAGTCAAACCACTTGTGCCCCCTGGACTATATCTAATTTTTTATTTTTATTTATTTGAGTGGAACAAAGAGAAAGCAAGACAGAGGGAGAGAGAGAGAGAGAGAGAATCTCCCATCTGATGGTTCACCTCCCAAATACCTGCAATAGCCATGGTTGAGCCAAGCTGAAACCAGGGGCCCAGAAGTCAATTTGGGTCTCCCATGTAGGTGGCAGGGACCCAAGTACTTGAGCCATCACTTGCTGCCTTCCAGATGTTCTTTAGTAGGAAGCAGCATTGGGACTCACTCTGATATGGGATGCAGGTGTCCCAAGCCATGTTTTTGTTGTTGTTGTTGTTTGTTTTTTAAGATTTATTTATTTATTTTAAAAGTGGTTACAGAGAAAGAGAGGGACACACACACATACACACACACACAGAGAGAGAGAGAGAGAGATCTTCCTTCAGCTGATTCACTCCCCAAATGGTCTCAATATCCATGGATGAGCAAGCCCAAAGCCAGAAACTAGGAACTTTTTTCGGGTCTCCCATGTGGGTGGCAGGGGCCCAAGGACTTGGGCCATCCTCTGCTGCTTTCCCAGGTGCACCAGCAGGGCACTGGAATGTTAATGGAGCAGCCAGGTCTTGAACTAGCGTTTATATGGGATTCTGGCAGCACAGGTGGTGGCTTTACCCACTATGTCACAACACCAGACCCTCACTTCCTTAACAGTATCTTTTGAATTGCAAAAATTTTAACTTTTGGTAAAGTCCAACTTATTTTTTTCTTTGATAAATTTCTTTTCTTTTAAAAATTGTTATTTGAATTGTGCATATTTCTAAGAGGATAAGTCAACACATGTATTCAAAGTGTGAAGATCATAACAAACTAGTTTGGAGTGGATATTTAGCCTGCAGTTAAGATGCCTGCATCCCATATCAAAGCATCTGGTTCAATGCCCAGTTACAGCTCCTGACTCCAGCTTCCTGCTAATGTGTACCCTGAGAAGTATCAAGGATGGCTCAAATAATTGGATTCTTGCCACCCAGGTGAGAGATCTGAATTGTGTCTCCAGATCTTGGCTTTGGTTCCATCTCAGCCAGCCCTGGCCACTGGGGGCATTTGGGGGAGTGAAATAGTGGATGAGTCTCTCTCTCTCTCTCTCTCTCTCTCTCTCTCTCTCTCTCTCTCTCTCTTTCTCTTTCTGTGTGTGTGTGTGTGCTGAATAGGCAACAGAAGCAAAACTAGACAAATGGGATTACAGCAAACTACAAAGCTTTTTTACAGTAAAGGGAGCAATCAACAGAATGAAGAATGAAAGCTTTGCAGGGTATAATATTCTGGTGTGACATTTTTTTTCTCTTAAGACTTAGACTTTATCTCACCATTCTCTCCTGGCCCCTAGGGTTTCTGATGAGAAGTCCACTATGAGTCTAATTGGAGATCCTCTGAAAGTAATCTGGCATTTTTCCTGTGCACATTTTAGGATCTTCTCTTTATGTTTTACTGTGGTGAGTTTTATTACAATGTGTTGTAATGAGTATCTTTTCCAGTCATGTCTATTAGGAGTTCTTTGTACTTTCTGTACTTGGATGCCCATTCTTTCTCCAAATTAGGGAAGTTTTCTGTTATTATTTCACTAAAAAGGTCTTCTAATCCTTTCTCTCTTTCCACGCCTTCAGGAACTTCTAGAACTCATATGCTGGGTCATTTTATGGTATCCTATAGATTCCCAACAGTGTTTTTTAGTTTTCTAATTTCCTCTTCTTGTCTTTGGTTTTACTGTATAATTTCCTGTGCTTTGTGTTCTAAGTCCAATATTCTTTCTTCTGCTTCCCCAATTCTGTTGTTAAGGCTCTCTGGTGCATTTTTTATTTGTTCTATTGAATTCTTCATTTCATTTTGATTACTGTTTAAGATCTCAATTTCTTGGGAGAAATTTTCTTTCATGTCCTGTGCGGATTTCAGTAGTTTGTGCATTTGCTTCTGATTACTTCTATGTAATGTTATGATCAATTATTTGAATTCCATTTTTTTTTGCATTTCTTCCATCTCACCATCTTTACAACCTAGTATTGAAGTGTTGTGTTCTTTTGAGGGCATCATGTTGTATCCCTTATTCTTATTTCTTGAATCGGTGCATTTGTTGTTCAGCTTTTGTGAATATACTTGTTGGTTTCTTCTTTTTTTTGATGTGGTGGCTTTTATCTTTGTAATATGACTCTGTAGATATGTGGAGTGTCTACTTTCAGTGAATATCTAGAGGCTTGTAGTGGGTGTGGCCAGAGAGCTCTATTCAGTTCTCCAAGGCTAAGGGCATGCCTAAGGTGACACACTTAGGTCTGGTGCAGTAAATCTTCTCTTTTTTCTTGATCAGAAGGGAAATTTATTCTGCTCAGCTGAGCTCTTCTCCTCAAAGGAGACCAGTGCCTGAGCGCTAGCCCCAGTGGGTATAATATTCATCTGCTCTGTCCCAAGGACCACACAAAGGATCTGTGCAGTCCTCAATGTAAGTTCAGATTCCCGAGCAATGTTTCTCACCAGGTAACCAGGAAGCCCTGAGCATGCAGAGTCCCACACTGTGACTGCCCAAAGTCCCAGCCATACCATGAGTCCTCCCACACAGCCTCAGTTTTTTTTCAGTCCCAGTACAGAAGCCTCTACAGTCATAAGTTCCTAGTCCCCTGTTAGTTCTCCCTACCAGAGTAAGGAATGGACACGAGCTGTCAACCCAGAATACTATACCCTACAAAACTCTCATTTATGAACAAAGGTGAAATAAAGACCTTCCATGACAGAAACTGAAAGAATATGTCATCACTCATCCAGCCCTGCAGAAGATGCTTAAGGATGTGCTACACACAGAAATACAGAAACAGGGTCATCACTATGGAAGAAAGTAAAGAAAGTAAATCTCCCAGTAAAAGTACAAAGGAAATCCAAAGTAAAAAATAGGAATATTTATGGGAAAATGGCAGGGCAAACTCATTACTTATCAATAGTCACCTTGAATGTAAATGGCCTTAACTCTCCAGTTAAAAGACACAGATTGCCTGAATGGAATAAAAAACAAAACCCATCTATTTGCTGCCTACAAGAAACACATCTCACTAACAAAGATGCATGCAGACTAAAAGTGAAAGGATAGAAAAAGATATTTCATACTAGTAGAAACCAAAAAAGAGCTGGTGTAGCCATCCTAATATCAGACAAAATAGACTTTAACACAAAAACTTTAAAAGAGACAAGGAAGGGCATTATGTAATGATGAAGGGATCAATTCAACAAGAAAATGTAACTATTATAAACATATATGCACCTAATTAAAGGGTACCTGGCAATTTTAAAAAATGTTAAGGAATCCAAAGGGGAATATAGATTCAAATACAATAGTTCTTTCCACTGGGATCTCACTCACAGAGATCTTTCATTTAGGTCTTCTTTTTTTTTTTTCCAGAGTGTCTTGGCTTTCCATGCCTAAAATACTCTCATGGGCTCTTCAGCCAGATCCGAATGCCTTAAGGGCTGATTCTGAGGCCAGAGTGCTATTTAGGACATCTGCCATTCTATGAGTCTGCTGTGTATCCTATTTCCCATGTTGGATCGTTTTTTTCCCTTTATGATTCTATCAGTTAGAATTAGCAGACACTAGTCTTGTTTCTGTGATCCCTTTGACTCTTAGACCTATCAGAGTGATCAATTGTGAACTGAAATTGATCACTTGGACTAGTGAGATGGCATTGGTACATGCCACCTTGATGGGATTGTATTGGAATCTCCTGGCACATTTCTAACTCCCCCATTTGGGGCAAGTACGATTGAGCATGTCCCAAATTGTACATCTCCTCCCTCTCTTTTTCCTACTCTTATATTTAACAGGAATCATGTTTCAGTTGAATTTAAACACCTAAGAGTAATTGTGTGTTAATTACAGAGTTCAACCACTAGTAGAACAACAACAACAACACAAATACTAAAAAGGATAAAGTATTACATTGTACATCAACAGTCAGGACAAGAGCTGATCATGTCACTGTTTCTTATAGTGTCCATTTCACTTCAACAGGTTTCCCCTTTGGTGCTCAATTAGTTGTCGCCGATCAGGGAAAACAAATGATATTTGTCTCTTTGGGACTGGCTTATTTCACTCAGCATGATGTTTTCCAGATTCCTCCATCTTGTTGAAAATGACTGGGTTTCATTGTTTTTGACTGCTGTATAGTATTCTATGGAGTACATGTCCCATAATTTCTTTATCCAGTCTACTGTTGATGGGCATTTGGGTTGGTTCCAGGTCTTAGCTATTGTGAATTGAGCTGCAATAAACATTAATGTGCAGATAGCTTTTTTGTTTGCCAAATTAATTTCATTTGGGTAAATTCCAAGGAGTGGTATGGCTGGGTTGTATGGTAGGGTTATATTCAGGTTTCTGAGGAATCTCCAGACTGACTTCCCTAGTGGCTTAACCAGTTTGCATTCCCAACAACAGTAGGTTAGTGTCCCTTTTTCCCCACATCCTCTCCAGCATCTATTGTTGGTGGATTTCTGAATGTGAGCCATTCTCACCGGGGTGAGGTGAAACCTCATTGTGGTTTTGATTTGCATTTCTCTGATTGCTAGTGATCTTGAACATTTTTTCATGTGTCTGTTGGCCATTTGGATTTCCTCTTTGGAAAAATGTCTATTGAGGTCCTTGGCCCATCTCTTAAGTGGGTTGTTTGTTTTGTTGTTGTGGAGTTTCTTGATTTCTTTGTAGATTCTGGTTATCAACTCTTCATCAAAGAAGGAGGTACTTTTCTCTGAAGGGAGGAGAGAACCTCCACTTTGACTATGACCCTATCGGAATAAGATCAAAGTCGGCGAACCCTAAAGGCTTCCATAGCCTTGGCAACTCATGACTAGAGCCTAGGGAGTTTACTGACGCCATAAACAAGAGTGTCAAATTGTTAAATCAACAACAGGAGTTACTGTGTACTTATGTCTCATGTGGGACTGTCCTTAATGTGTTGTGCAATGTGAAGTGATGCTATAACTAGTACTGAAACAGTATTTTTACACCTTGTGTTTCTGTGTGGGTGCAAACTGATGAAATCTTTACTTAGCATATACTGAATCGATCTTCTGTATATAAAGATAATTGAAAATGAAAAAAAAAACCTTGTGTTAAATTGGAAATTGCATACAAAATTAATCATTTTTTTAAAATATCGTGTAGAATCTCTGTCTTTAATGTGCTGTACACTCTTATTTAATGCTATAACTAGTACTCCAACAGTATTTTTTCACTTTGTGTTGCTATGTGGGGGCAAACTGTTGAAATCTTTACTTAATATATACTAAACTGATCTTCTGTATATAAAGAGAATTGAAAATGAATCTTGATGTGAATGGAAGGGGAGAGGGAGTGGGAAAGGGGAGGGTTGTGAGTGGGAAGGAAGTTATGAGTCGGGGAAGCCATTGTAATCCATAAGCTGTACTTTGGAAATTTATATTTATTAAATAAAAGTTTAAAAAAATAAAAATAAAAATAAAGCAAATGCAATAGTAATGGGGGATTTCAATACTGCACTTTCAGCAATGGACAGATCAACCAGACAGAAAATCAACAAGGAAACAGCAGTTAATCAACACTATAGACCAAATGGACCTAACAGATATCTATAGAACTTTTCACTCTACAGTTGCAGAATAAACATTCTTCTCACCAGTGTATGGAACCTTCTCTAGGATTGACCACATGCTAGGCCATGAAGCAAGTCTCAGAAAATTTAAAAAAAATCAAAATCATACAATGCATTTTCTCAGACAACAATGGAGTAAAACTGGAAATCAACAACTCAGGAATCTCTAGAACATATGCAAAAACTTGGAGACTGAACATTATGCTCCTAAATGAACAGTGGGAAAGAGGAAGTCAAGCTATCCCTCTTTGCAAATGACATGATTCTATATATATATATAGGGCATCCAAAAGAGTCCACCAAGTGACTATTGGAACTCATAGAAGAGTTTGGTAAAGTAGCAGGATATAAAATCAACACACAAAAATCAACAGCCTTTTTATACACAGACAACACCACAGAAGAAAGAACTTCTAAGATCAATCCCATTCACAGTAGCTACAAAAACAATAAAATACCTTGGAATAAATTTAACCGAGGATGTCAAAGATTTGATTTCTACGATGAGAATTACAAAAAACTGAAGAAAGAAACAGAACAAGATCCAGAAACATGGAAAAATCTTCCATGTTTATGGATTGGAAGAATCAACATCGTGGGGCTGGCGCTGTGGCACAGCGGGTTAACGTCCTAGCCTGAAGCAGCAGCATCCCATATGGGCGCTGGTTCTGGTCCCAGCTGCTTCTCTTCCAATCCAGCTCTCTGCTGTGGCCTTGGAGAGCAGTGGAAGATGGCCCAAGTCCTTGGGCGCCTGCACCCGCGTGGGAGACCTGGAAGAAGCTCCTGGCTCCTGACTTCGGATCACCACAGGTCCAGATGTTGCGGCCATCTGGGGGGAGAACCAGCAGATGGAAGACCTCTCTCTCTGTCTCTACCTCTCTCTGTAACACAGTCTTTCAAATAAATAAAATAAATTTTTTTAAAAAAAGAATCAATGTCATTAAAATGTCTATTCTTCCAAAAGCAATTTATAGATTCAATGTGATACCAATCAAAATACCAAAGACATTCTTCTCAGATATGGAAAAAATTATGCTGAAATTCATATGGAGACACAGGAGACCTTGAATAACTAAAGCAATCATATACAACAAAAACAAAGCTAGGGGCAGCACAATACCAGATTTCTTTTTTTTTAACTTTTATTTAATAAATATAAATTTCCAAAGTGCAGCTTATGGATTACAATGGCCTTTTCCCCCCCATAACTTCCCTCCCACACGCAGCCCTCCCCTCTCCCGCTCCCACTCCCCTTCCATTCACATCAAGATTCATTTTCAATATCTTTAAATACAGAAGATGAATTTGGTATATATTAAGTAAAGATTTCAACAGTTTGCTCCCACACAGAAACACAAAGTGTAAAATACTGTTTGAGTACTAGTTATAGCATTAATTCACAATAACAACACATTAAGGGCAGAGATCCTGCATGGGGAGTAAGTGCACAGTGACTCCTATTGTTTACTTAACAAATTGACACTCTTGTTTATGGCATCAGTAATCACCCTAGGCTCTTGTCATGTGTTGCCAAGGCTATGGAAGCCTTTAGAGTTCACCGACTCTGATCATATTTAGACAAGGTCATAGTCAAAGTGGAAGTTCTCTCCTCCCTTCAGAGAAAGGTACCTCCTTCTTTGATGGCCCGTTCTTTCCACTGGGATCTCACTCACAGAGATCTTTCATTTAGGTCTTTTTTTTTTTGCCAGAGTATCTTGGCTTTCCATGCCTGAAATTCTCTGATGGGCTCTTCAGCCAGATCTGAATGCCTTAAGGGCTGATTCTGAGGCCAGAGTGCTGTTTAGGACATCTGCCATTCTATGAGTCTGCTGTGTATCCCGCTTCCCATGTTGGATCGTTCTCTCCCTTTTTAATTATATCAGTTAGTATTAGCAGACACTAGTCTTGTTTCTGTGATCCCTTTGACTCTTAATCCTATCATTATGATCAATTGTGAACTGAAACTGATCACTTGGACTAGTGAGTTGGCATTGGTACATGCCACCTTGATGGGATTGAATTGGAATCCTTTGGCATGTTTCTAATTCCACCATTTGGGGCAAGTCCGATTGAGCATGTCCCAAATTGTACATCTCCTCCCTCTCTTATTCCCACTTTTATATTTAACAGAGAACACTTTTCAGTTAAATTTAAACACCTAAGAATAATTGTGTGTTAATTACAGACTTCAACCAATAGTATTAAGTAGAACAAAAAAAATACTAAAAGGGATAAAGTATTAAGTTGTTAATCAACAGTCAGGACAAGGGCTGATCAAGTCACTGTTTCTCATAGTGTCCATTTCACTTCAACAGGTTTCCTTTTTGGTGCTCAGTTAGTTGTCACCGATCAGGGAGAACATAGGATATTTGTCCCTTTGGGACTGGCTTATTTCACTCAGCATGATGTTTTCCAGATTCCTCCATCTTGTTGCAAATGACTGGATTTCATTTATTTTTACTGCTGTATAGTATTCTATAGAGTACATATCCCATAATTTCTTTATCCAGTCTACTGTTGATGGGCATTTGGGTTGGTTCCAGGTCTTAGCTATTGTGAATTGAGCTGCAATAAATATTAAGGTGAAGACAGCGTTTTTGCTTGCCAATTTAATTTCCTTTGGGTAAATTCCAAGGAGTGGTATGGCTGGGTTGTATGATAGGGTCATATTCAGGTTTCTGAGCAATCTCCTAGCTGACTTCCATAGTGGCTTTATCAGTTTGCATTTCCATCAACAGTGGATTAGTGTCCCTTTTTCTCCACATCCTCTCCAGCATCTATTGTTGGTGGATTTCTGAATGTGAGCCATTCTCACCGGGGTGAGGTGAAACCTCATTGTGGTTTTGATTTGCATTTCCCTGATTGCTAGTGATCCTGAACATCTTTTCATGTGTCTGTTGGCCTTTGGATTTCCTCTTTGGAAAAATGTCTATTGAGGTCCTTGGCCCATCTCTTAAGTGGGTTGTTTGTTTTGTTATTGTGGAGTTTCTTGATCTCTCTGTAGATTCTGGTTATTAATCCTTTATCTGTACCATAGTTTGCAAATATTTTTTCCCATTCTGTCGGTTGCCTCTTCACTTTCCTGACTGTTTCTTTTGCAGTACAGAAGCTTCTCAATTTGATGCAATCCCAATTGTTAATTTTGGCTGTGACTGCCTGTGCCTCCGGGGTCTTTTCCAAGAAATCTTTGCTGGTGCCAATATCTTGCAGAGTTTGTCCAATGTTCTTTAATAATTTGATGGTGTCAGGTCATAGATTTAGATCTTTAATCCATGTTGAGTGGATTTTTGTGTAAGGTGCAAGGTAGGGGTCTTGCTTCATGCTTCTGCACTTGGAAATCCAATTTTCCCAGCACCATTTATTGAATAGACTGTCCTTATTTCAGGGATTGGTTTTGGATCCTTGATCAAATGTATGTTGGCTGTAGATGTTTGGATTGATTTCTGGTGTTTCTATTCTGTTCCACTGGTCTATCCATCTTTTTCTGTACCAGTACCATGCTGTTTTGATTACAACTGCCCTGTAGTATGTCCTGAAATCTGGTATTGTGATGCCTCTGGCTTTGTTTTTGTTGTACAAGATTGCTTTAGCTATTGGAGGTCTCCTGTGTCTCCATATGAATTTCAGCATAATTTTTTCCAGATCTGAGAAGAATGTCTTTGGTATTTTGATTGGTATCACATTGAATCTATAAATTGCTTTTGGGAGAATGGACATTTTGATGATATTGATTCTTCCAATCCATGAGCATGGAAGATTTTTCCATTTTTTGGTATCCTCTTCTATTTCTTTCTTTAAGGTTTTGTAATTCTCATCATAGAGATCTTTAACATCCTTGGTTAAGTTTGTTAAACTTGGTTAAGTACCAGCCTGGTACTGGTACAAAAACAGATGGATAGACCAATGAAACAGATTAGAAACACCAGAAATCAATCTAAGCATCTACAACCAACTTATATTTGACCAAGGAGCTAAAAGCAATCTCTGGAACAAGGACAGACTCTTCAACAAATGGTGTGGAGAAAACTGTATTTCCACATGCAGAAATATGAAGCAGGATCCCTACCTTACATCTTACACAAAAATCCATTCAAAATGGGTTAAAGACCTAAATCTACGACTGATACCATCAAATTATTGGAGAACATTGGGGAAACTCTGTAAGGCATGGGCACAAGCAAAGAGTTCTTCGAAAAGACCCCGGAGGCACAGGCAGTCACAGCCAAAATTAACAAATGGGATAACACCAAATTGAGAAGCTTCTGTACTGCAAAAGAAACAGTCAGGAAAGTGAAGAGGCAACTGATAGAACAGGAGAAATTATTTTCAAACAATGCAACTGATAAAGAATTAATAACCAGAATATATAAAGATATCAAGAAACTCCACAAAAACAAAATAAACAACCCAGTTAAGAGATGAGCCAAGGACTGAAACAGATATTTTTCCAAAGAGGAAATCCAAAGGCCAACAGACACATGAAAAAATGCTCAGGATCACTAGCGGTCAGGGAAATGCAAATCAAAAGCACAATGAGGTTTCACTTCACCCCAATTAGAATGGCTTTCATACAGAAATCAACAAACAACAAATGCTGGTGAAGATGTGGGGAAAGGGTACCCTAATCCACTATTGGTGGGAATGCAAACTGGTAAAACCACTATGGAAGACAGTTTGGAGATACCTCAGAAATCTGAGTATAGACCTACCATATGACCCAGGCATCCCACTCCTGGGAATTTACCCAACAGAAATGAAATCAGCAAATAAAAGAGTTATCTGCACCCCTGTGTTTATTGAAGCTCAGTTCACAATAGCTAAGACATGGAATCAACCTAAATGCTCATCAACTGAAGACTGGGTAAAGAAATAATGGGATATGTACTCTATGGAATACTACACGGTGGTAAAAAAAATGAGACCCAGTCATTTGCAATAAAATGGATGAATCTGGAAAACATCATACTTAGTGAAATAAGCCAGTCCCAAAAGGACAACTACCGTATGTTCTTCCTGATCTGTGAGAACTAATAGAACACCTAAAAGGAAATCTGTAGAAGTGAAATTGACACTTTGAGAAACAATGACTTAACAGCCCTTGTCTGGACTGTTAAGGAACAGTTTTTTTTTTTTTTCTTAATGGAGAATGGGACTGGGAATGAGGAGAGGGCAGAGAAGGTGGGGTGGGAGTCGAGATGAGAGGGTGGGTATGGTGGGAAAAATCACTATATTCCTAAAGTTGTACTTGTGAAATTTGTACTCATTAAATAAAAGGTTTCTTTGGGAAAATAAAAGAAATGATAGTAGCTTTAAATTGATGCTAAAGATAGGAAAGAAACAAATAAAAAGGAAGAAAAAATACTAATAAAGAACTCTACACATGCATGCCTGTCCTCCCCACATTTTAAATTTTTGATATCCTATTGTACCTGTTTTTATATGGCCTGGCTCTTAACATATTAATATAGTTATCATTATTTTAGTCATTTTGTTTTTTAGTCTTCAGACTAAGCACATGAATGGTTAATTGACCACATTTACAATATTAAAGCATTCTGAATTTGTCAGTATAGTTACTCTCACCAGTCAATTTTGTACCTTCTAATATTTCCTTTTTACTCATTAACATTTCTCTTTCAATTTGAAGAACTTCCTTTAGCATTGCTTGTGAGACAGATCTGATGGTTATCAATTTTCTCAGCTTTTATTTGTCTTGAAATGTTTTCATCTCTCCTTCATATTTAAAGAATGGTTTTTCTGGGTATAGTGCTCTGGGTGGCAAGGTTTTTGGTCCTCAGTGCTGTAAAAGCCTCATTCTACTCCCTCCTGGCCAGTAAGATTTCTGCTGAGAAGTCTGCAGTCAGGGGAATTGGGACCTCCTTATGTTTTATTTGTTTCTTTCTTTTTTTTTTTTAATTTTTGACAGGCAGAGTGGACAGTGAGAGAGAGACAGAGAGAAAGGTCTTCCTTTTGCCGTTGGTTCACCCTCCAATGGCCGCCGCGGTAGCGCGCTGCGGCCAGCGCACAGCGCTATTCCGATGGCAGGAGCCAGGTGCTTCTCCTGGTCTCCCATGGGGTGCAGAGCCCAAGGACTTGGGCCATCCTCCACTGCACTCCCTGGCCACAGCAGAGAGCTGGCCTGGAAGAGGGACAACCGGGACAGGATCGGTGCCCCGACCGGGACTAGAACCCGGTGTGCCGGCGCCGCAAGGCAGAGGATTAGCCTGTTGAGCCACGGCGCCGGCTGTTTTATTTGTTTCTTTTCTCTTGCAGCTTTCAGAATCCTCTCTATGTCTTCAGTCATAAAAAGTTTGATTATAATGTGTCATGGGGAAGATTGATTGGGTTGAATCTGACTGGTGACCTCTGACCTTCCTGTGCCTGGATAGTTGGATCTTTCTCTAGCTTTGGGAATGTTTCTGTTATTATCATTTTGAATATGCTTTTTACCCCTTTGGCATTTCCAATTACTTTTTAAATCCCAATTACTTGGATATTTGCTCTTTTCATGTTATTTCAAAAGTTTCCATTAACTTTCTTTGTTCCTCTTGATTTCTTTTTACTTTTATTCCACCGTGTATTTTCACACAACCCATCTTCAAGTGCACTGATTCTTTCTTCTGTTTGTTCTACTCTGCTATTGGTGCTTTCTATCATGTTTTGAATTTTGCTTAGTGTACATTTCAGTTGAAAAATTTCCATATGACTTTTTTATCTTTTTTTAAAGATTTATTTATTTATTTGAAAGACAGAGCAACACAGAGGGAGGATAGGTAGAAAGAGGGAGAGGTCTTCCATCCGATGGTTCACTCTCCAGTTGGCCACAACGGCCAGAGCTGCGCTGATCCGAAGCCAGGAGCCAGGAGCCTCTTCCGAGTCTCCCACGTGGGTGCAGGGGCCCAAGGACTTGGGCCATCTTCTACTGCTTTCCCAGGCCATAGCAGAGAGCTGGATAAGAAGTGGAGCATCCGGAACTAGAACCCGCGGCCATATGGGATGCCGATGCCTCAGGCCAGGGTGTTAACCCACTAGGCCACAGCACCGGCCCCTCCATATGACTTTTAAAATTACTTCCATCTCTCTATCAAGGCCTCCATTAAAAATATGAAATTATTGGGGCCGGTGTTGTGGCATAACAGGTTAAGCCACCACCTGCGACATTGGCATCCCACATTGGTGCTGGTTTGGGTTCCAGCTCCTCTACTTCTATTTCAGGTCCCTGCTAATGCACCTGGGAAAACAGTGGAAGATGACCCAAGACCTTGGGCCCCTGCACCCACATGGGAGACCCAGATGAAGCTCCTGGCTCTTGGCTTCAGCCTGGCCCAGCCTTGGCCACTGCAGCCATTTGAGGAGTGAACCCACAAATGGAAGATACCTCTCTCTGTCACTCCCTCTCTCTTTCTGTAACTCTGCCTTTTAGTAAATTAATATCTTTAGAACAGTAATATCAAATTATTTGTGTTTTCTTGAAGTTTGTTGAGTTTCCTTGAAACAGATATTTTGTTTGTTTTTCTTTTTTGTTTTGACAGGCAGAGTGGATAGTGAGAGAGAGAGACAGAGAGAAAGGTCTTCCTTTTCTGTTGGTTCAACCCCCAGTGGCCATTGAGGCCGGTGCGCTGCAACCAGCGCACCGCACTGATCCGAAGCCAGGAGCCAGGTGCTTATCCTGGTCTCCCATTCGGGTGCAGGGCCCAAGCACTTGGGCAATCCTCCACTGCACTCCCGGGCCACAGCAGAGAGCTGGCCTGGAAGAGGAGCAACTGGGACAGAATCCGGTGCCCCGACCGGGACTAGAAACCGGGGTGCTGGCGCTGCAGGCGGAGGATTAGCCTAGTGAGCTGTGGCGCCGGCCAAAACAGATTTTTTTTATCTTTTATTTAATGAATATAAATTTCCAAAGTACAGCTTATGGATTACAATGGCTTCCCCTCCTCATAACTTCCCTCCCACCCTCAACCCTCCCCTTTCCCACTCCCTCTCCCCTTCCATTCACATCAAGATTCATTTTCAATTCTCTTTATATTCAGAAGATCAGTTTAGTATATATAAAGTAAAGATTTCAACAGTTTGCCCTCACATAGCAACACAAAGTGAAAAATACTGTTGGAGTACTAGTTATAGCATTAAATAACAGTGTACAGCACATTAAAGACAGAGATCCTACATGATATATTTTTTAAAAAATTGATTAATTTTCTATGCAATTTCCAAATTAACTCCAAGTTTTTTTTTTCATTTTCAATTATCATTATATACAGAAGATCAATTCAATATATACTAAGTGAAGATTTCATCAGTTTGCACCCACACAAAAACACAAAGTGTAAAAATACTGTTTCAGTACTAGCTATATCATTACTTCACATTGGACAACCCATTAAGGACAGATCCCATATGGGATGTAAGTACACAGTGACTCTTGATGTTGATTTAACAATTTGACATTCTTGTTTATGGCGTCAATAATCTCCCTAGGCTCTAGTCATGAGTTGCCGAGGCTATGGAAGCCTTTAGGGTACGCCGACTTTGATCTTATTCCGACAGGGTCATAGTCAAAGTGGAAGTTCTCTCCTCCCTTCAGAGAAAGGTACCTCCTACCTTGATGGCCCCATTCTTTCCACTGGGATCACACTCGCTGAGATCTTTCATTTAGGTCTTCTTTTTTTTTTTTTCCAGAGTGTCTTGGCTTTCCATGCCTAAAATACTCTCATAGACTATTCAGCCAGATCCAAATGCCTTAAGGGCTGATTCTGAGGCCAGAGTGCTGTTTAGGACATCTGACATTCTATGAGTCTGCTGTGTCTCCTACTTCCCATGTTGGATCGTTCTCTCCCTTTTTGATTTTATCAGTTAGTATTAGCAGACATTAGTCTTCAAAACAGATATTTTGAATTCTTCATCCAAGCACTTGAAAATTTCAGCCCATATGTGGTTGATTTCTGGTGCTTTATTTGTTTTTTGCTAACTTTTTACTTATTTATTTTCGTTTTTTGAAAGATAGAGAGACAAAGAGATTATCCATCTGCTGGTTGACTCTTCAAAAGCCTGCAACAGCTAGAGCTGGGCCAGGCCAAAGCCAGAAGCCTGTAATTCAATCTAAGTCTCCATGTAGGTGGCAGGCATCCCAGTACTTGATCCATCACCTTTTGCCTCCCAGGGTGTGCATTAGCAGGAAGTTGGAATCCAAAGCAGAGTTGGGACTCAAACCCAAACACTCTGATATAGGAGGATGGCACCACAAGCAGTATCTTGACTGCTGTACCAAATGTCTACCTCTTATTTTGCTCTTCAGGTGAAATCATGAATCCCTGAAAATTCTTGATGTTTGTTGACATAAAATATAGTCTTCACATTAAAGGATTAGCTATAGTAATGTTGTTCCTTTTATATGATATGTTATCTTTATACCTGATGGGTCATTTTCCCATTTGATTTTCCATGATTTGAATATGGTATGTTTAGATATAGATCTCTGCATTTATCCTCTATGGAATTCATTAAAATTACAGTGTGTGTAGATTAATTTGAGATGTTTTAGCCACCATGAGCATACTTCAAAAATTCTGTGGAAAAATTAAATTAAAAGATAAATTTATTTAGGTGGAAAATATTTGAAATGCATGCATTGTTTTTTTCATGATTACATTTTTATGAAATTTTTGAAGACCTCTTGTATGCATAGATTTCAATTTTTGCAAAATAAATTTATCCTTTAGTTCCATTTTCTACAAACCTTTTGAAGTACCCTAACACTTCTGAAATGTTTTTCTGTCTTTTTCAAAATCTCTTTCCTCTCCTGGTCAATTTTCAAAGTCCTGAAAAGGTTTTTTCCTTTTTTTTTTTTCATTCTTGTTAGCTTTGTCATTGCTTTTTGAGAAAAGGGTTTGTTGAGCTTCTCACTAAACCGCTTTAGAAGTCCCACCTCTGCATTAACTGGTTTTAATACTTAATACTTCCATATCATGTACTAATTGCAAAGAATGAAAAACAGAATGAGTAGCCATGAGAAATAGCTACTTGTTAAAAAAAAATTTAAAGGATACTGGATCAGTTTGTCCATTGAAGAAAGTATTCTCAAAGCAGAATGGGAAAGTAATATTTGCATATGTGATCTGGGAGTTTTTCACCACCTGAGATAAGGCAATCATCGTGCTAAAAAATCTGTATTTCCATATAATCACATCAACTTAAGCTAGCACTTCACAAAGTTAAATTGTACATCTTTTCTTTCTCCAGCAGATGGTGACATTTCATAAAATATAGATAAATTGTCCAAATGGACCAGTGAGCTAAGAAACTAAAAAAGAATTGTGTCTATTTCCTTTCACCTTTTTCTACATCTTGAATTCATTTACAGAGAGCCATTCATCAAGAAACAACATTTATAATAGCAGACTAAGAATAATTTTAAAATCATAATTACTATAAAGAATAGACTTTTTCTACTTCTTCAATATCTACTTTGTACTGTATTCTCACCAGATATTTTCTTTTCATCATCTGGTCACATTAGCCTATCTATTTACAGAAACAGAACAGCAGGGACAGACTGATGAAGTGGGAAAATTTGTCTTTAAAAATACCCACTTCTGATTTGTCTTCACTCCTTTCTTCCATGAAGACTCCCTCCTTTCTTTGTTTCTCAACCAGTTCTTTAGAATTACTTCTCCTTTCATTAAAGTTCAACACATTGTTTTCTTACCTAGTTTCTAAGTTAGAATACAGCATATAATTAAAATTCACATGGGGTACATGGAATTAGTCCCAGCTTAATGTGTCAATTATACAAAGGGTGTTATAGTCACTAGTATTTTCATTAGTATATTTGAACCTCAATTGAACATCTATTATATTTCAGGTTTTCTTACAGAATTCACAGTCCAGCCAGTAAGGAAAACAAACTCATAACAGTAGGAAACAGGCATTTTAATGCACAAAGTTTCCATGAAGACAAATCATTAATTCTGCTGAAAGAATTTTGTATGTGAGCTTGATGTCTGAGTGGGATATCACAGACTGAGATGTGCACAAAAGGCACTTCAGGCAGAGGGAACAACTTGCGCTCACATCTCAAAGCACTGATTATTCCTCATCTTTTGTGGAAGCCAGAACACTCTGGCCAGAACACACAGTGTTAATAACATAATGCGTGCCTACAGAACTGGAACAGAAGATGGGGGAGGAAGAGGAAGGAAGTGGTAGGAAGTGAGACTGTTGGGATAGATTAGGGCCAGACTGTGAAAACACTCAGAAAGTATGCCAAGGAGTAAGGACAGCACTGGGAAAATTCCAATGAGATGGCTACAGGAGTTTGAATTTGATCCTACTGGCTTCAGAGTGCCATGTTATTCAGATGTGGAAGCAGTAGAGGATGGAAACAGAGGCCAGTTAAGAGATGATGGCTCACGAAAATGTAGAGAGGAAAAGCATACTGCAGATCAACGAATGGTAACATCATGGCTGGGAGAGAATCAATGACAGAAACATATTTACAAGACATTCAGATGGTAGACCTTATGGGCTAGGGTGGCTGGATGTGGTGCATGAGAAAGGAGGAGGCATGTACAAAGATGTCTATGAGGTTTCTAATCATAGCATCTTGGCATGTAATGACAATATTATTCAAAGCAGAAAATCCGTGAGAAATAACAGATCTGTAGAGAATTATAGAAGGTTTCGGTTTGGGACAAAGAGGAATTTGAGGTGCCTTGGAGGGCATCCAGGCAGAAGTGTTGAGGCGGAACTAGAAACTTTTGAGGAACTAGAGCTCAGGAGAGAAATCTGAAGATGATATTTCAGAGTGAACAATGTAAACTTGTTGAGAGAAGCCATGGCAATTGGAAAATGTCAGTAGTTGAGTACAATGGAAAGAGGCGTCCAAGCATAGAGCCTTGATATTCCCAATATTTGAGGTTAGGTGGAGACTATTAAGGACATTAAAATGGAGCCACTTGAGAAGTAGGAAGGGAACCACGGGGAATGGAGTTACATTTAAGGAGAAAAGATGGTAACTCCTCCTCTCACAGTTCAACCTTCATATTTGGGGTATATAGTAATACCCTAACAATATTTCTAGAATTATCCTTACCCCACTTTGACCAGAGCTTGGAAGCCCATCCAGTCCTCACCATGAGAGAAAGTAAACATCTTAAGAATGTGAAGACGGGGCCAGCATTGTGGCAAAACCTGTCAAGTCACTGCCTGCAACACCAGCATCCCATATGGGCGCCAGTTGGAGCTCCAGCAGCTCCACTTCTGATCCAGATCCCTGCTAATGCCTGGGAAAGCAGCAGAAGATAGGCCAAGTCCTTGGGTCCCTGCACCCACTTGGGAGACCTGGAAGAAGTTCCTGGCTCCTGGCTTCAGCCAGACCCAGCCCCGACCATTGTGGCCATCTGGGAAATGAACCAGCGGATAGAAGATCTCTCTCTCTCTCTCTCTCTCTCTCTCTCTCTCTCTCTCTCTCCCTCCATCTCTCCCTCCCTCCCCCCCAACTCTGCCTTTCAAAAAATAAAGAATGTGAAGAGTATTATAAAAGCTGCCCTGACATACATCATAGAATTATTTGTTCCTTACTATAGAGAAAAAGGTTGAAATTGATAAAATGAACAAAGTAAGTTGCATTACAATTTATGTTTCCCTTTCCACAAGATAAATTATGCATATTACAACAAGTAAAAAATGTGTAAAATTGGAAGCTTTTTGCTGAGAAGTCACTCTTTTCCCAGAAAATATCTTTTGTTAATTTGTGTGTCAGAAAATTCAAAGAGAATTGATGAGCAAAGTTTTGTCATTTGATTTCAACAGGAAATCATTCCTTCTCTTTAGAGAGGTAGTAAAAATAAAGGTTAGAATATCTCCTGTGAAGAGATCAGGAGTGTGATGAGTGCTGTCCAGATTTTTCTTTAGGAATAAAGAAAACATTCCTCAGGTGCCTGTAGAGATCCCTTGGGCGTCAACAACTTCAGGGATTGATTGGTGTAACAGAGCTACCCTCTCCAAAGTTTCATCCTTTTGGTGGTGAACCTGCATCTAATAGCTGAATGATATGGGGCCCAGGCCTCTCCCTTCAACTTGAGACAACTTTGAATAGCTATCTCATCTTCCACGATCACTATGTGGTAGGCCAAGACAGATGCTTGTATCACAGCCTAACTTCTCCCTCTGTCTGGTTCTGCATCTTTCCCTTCCCTTGAACAGGGAGTGACCCCAGGGCTCTCACCACTAAATATCCTGCCTTCTCACCTCCATCTCAGAGTCTGCTTCTCAGTCTGAAACAGGGGTGAACTCACTGATCTTGGACATGGTTGTGGGCAAACCCTATTTCCACCTTTTTATCCATTTGAGCTCAGAAGGTCAAGACTGTTTGGCCATCGCAAAAAAAGTACAGCCAGAGATATCTGGGGGTTTCAACATTTAATTTTTAATTTATCTTCAATAACATTCACTCTTTTTAGTGGACAATTCTGAGTTTTGAGAAAAGCATCAAGTCATATTACTGCTACTACATGTAACTACAGTCAACATAGAGAAGAATTCTAGTAACTTCCCCCTAAGAAAATTCTCTCCATGCTCTTCCTTTACAGCCACTCCTCTACTCTGTCTTTATTCCCTGGTGATCACTACTAATCTGTTGTCTGTCAATATGCTCATATGGAATCACACCAAATGTACACTTTTGGTGGTGGCTTCCTTCACACAGAGTAATGCATTTGAGATTCATCCATGCTTTTGTGTGTATCAGTAGTGTGTTCATTTTTATTATTGAGTAATATTCCATTGTATGGGGCACCAGTTTGCTTTTCATTCATTAGCTGAATGACATTAAGATTGCTTCCATTTTTTGAAATTTTGACTAAAGGTATTATTAACATCTTGTGAATAGAATTTTGTGTGAACTTAAGGGTTTTTTTTTAAGGAATAAGTAGTCATGGAATTGATGAATCATGTGGCAAGTGTATTTTTAACTTTATAAGAGATTACCCTGGCTCAAGCATTGTGGTGTAGCAGGTAAAGCTGCCTGCTATCACAACTTCATCCCATATGGGCGCCGGTTTGAGTCCTAGCTGCTCCATTTCTGATCCAGCTCCCTGGATCAGAATGCTTCTGGGAAAGCAGCAGAGGATGGCCCAAGTCCTTGGGCCCCTGAGCCCATATGGGGGACTCAGAAGAAGCTCCTGGCTTCTGGCTTCAATCTGCGCCAGCCCTGGCTGCTGCAACCATTTGGGGGATGAACCAGCAGATGGAAGATTTCTTTCTCTGTGTCTTTCCCTCTCATCTGTAACTCTGCTTTTCAAATAAGTAAATCTAAAAAACAAAACAAACAAACACACAAAAAAACTAGAGATACAAACTATCTTGCCTTAAAAAAAAATTAGTGTACCCAGCTGATGGCTCAAGTACTAGGGTCCCTGCCACACTTGTGGTGTATCTAGATGGAGTTCTGGACTCCTGGTTTCAGCGTGGTTCAGCTCTGACTAATGTGGGCATTTGAGGAGTATACCAGAGGATGGAAGATCTCTCTCCATCCATCTGTCTGTCTCTGTCTTTATTTCTCTCTTGCTTTCTTTCAAATGAAAATAATTCAACTAAAAGAATTTTTTAAATTGTAATTTATTTGAGAGACATAGAAAGATAGATACCTCCCATCCATTGGTTCACTCCAGAGATGCCTGCAACAGCTGGGGATGGGCCGAGCAGAAATAAGGAGTCAGGAACTCAATCCAGGTTTCCCACATGGGTGACAGGAACCTAATTACTTGAGCCATCATTGTTCCTCCCAAGATCCACATTAGCAGGAACCTGGAATCAGTAGCTGGAGACAAGTATCAAACCTAGGTCTTCCGATGGGGGGGGGGGGGTCTTAACTGACATCATAACTGCCAGGGTTAATTTCCCACCTACCACAGTAGCATCCCATATGGGCTCTGTTTCAAGTCCCAGCTGCTCCACTTCCAATCCAGCTGCCTGTTAGTGTGCCTGGGAAGAGCAGTATATGGTCCAAGTGCTTGGACCCCTGCCATCCATGAAGCAGACCCAGATAGAGTTCCAGGCTCCTGATTTTGACTTGGTCCAGTCCTAGCCATTGTAGCTACCTGGGGGGCGAACCAGTGGATGGAAGCTATTCCCCCCACTCTACTTTTCAAATACATAAATAAATCTTTTTTTAAAAAAAACTGCTAGGCCAAATGCCTACCCCTTCTCAGTTTTTTTAAGCCATTGTAAGAGGTGTATCAGTGGTATTTATTATGGCTTTAAAATTCATTTTAAAGCATCTTGTTCATGTTATTATAGGCATCTCCATATTTTTGGTGCAGTGTATATTCCGGCATCCCATATGGGCTCCAGTTCAAGTCTCAGCTGCTCCACTTCCAATCCAGCTCTCTGCTATGGCCTGGGAAAGCAGTAGAAGATGGCCCAAGTCCTTGGGCCCCTGCACCCGCATGAGAGACCTGGAAGAAGCTCCTGGCTCCTGGCTTCAGACCTGCTCAGCTCTGACAGTTGTGGCCAACTGGGTAGTGAACCAGTGGATGGAAGACCTCTCTCTCTCTCTCTCTCTCTGCCTCTCCTTCTCTCTCTGTGTAACTCTGACTTTCAGATAAATGAATAAATCTTTAAAAATTGTTTTGAATGTTAAAATTCTTTTGCCTAAGTAAAGTTTTGAATCATCTTTCTAATATCTACAAAGAATCCTGCTGGGGTTTGGGTTAGTGTTGAATTTATAGATAAATTTGCAGAGTGTTGACATCTTAACAATATTGAGTCTTCCAATCTAGAACGTACTATATCTCTCAATTCATCTAGCTCTCTATGATTTTTTAATTTTTTTGTAGCTTTTGGCGCATAGATCCAAGACACATTTGTAAAATTTACATCTAAGTAGCTCATTTTTTATATTATTGGAAATAGTACTTGTTTTTTTACAGATTTATTTTATTTATTTGAAAGACAGAGTTACAGAGAGAGGTAGAGACAGAAAGAGAGGTCTTCCATCTGCTGGTTCACTCCCCAGATGGCTGCAACGGCCAGAGCTGCGCCTATCCGAAGCCAGGAGCCAGCAGCTTCTTCTGGGTCTCCCACGTGGGTGCAGGGGCCCAAGGACTTGGGCCATCTTCTACTGCTTTCCCAGGCCATAGCAGAGAGCTGGATTGGAAGAGGAGCATCCGGGACTAGAACCGGCGCCCATATGGGATTCCAGTGCCTCAGGCCAGGGCTTTAACCCGCTGTGCCACAGCACTAGTCCCTGGAAATAATACTTGTGATAGGCAGAGAAATAATCCCTAAGGATATCCATGTCTTAGTCTCTGGAACCTGTCACACATACACACACACACACAGAGGCAATATGAAGATAGAACACATGCAGCTACAATCACAGAATGCCAGCAACTACCCAAAGCTGGAAGAAGCAAAGAACAACTTCCCTATAGATCCTCCAGAAGGAGAGTGGTTCTGCCAACATCTTGACTTTAGACTTCAGAACCCCAGTGACAAAATGAATATCTATTGTTTTAAGCTATCCAGTTTTGGGGCAATATGCTACAGCAGCTCCAGGAAATTCATACACATAGCAAAAGAGATTTTACAGATGTCATTAAGGATATGAGCCTTGAGATGAGGAAATTTCTTGGGTTACACAATATAATCACAGGAGTCCTTCAAAGAGAACCATTCCTGGCTGTGGTCAAAGATACACTTGATGATGGAATAAAGCTCAGAAAGATGGGGCTTTGAAGATAGAGGAAGCAGGCCACCAGATGACAAATACAGGTAACTACCAGAAGCTGGAAATGTTAAAAAAACAGATGGTCTTCTGAAAGAATCTAATTCTTTCTAGAGCCCCCAGGAAGGGACATAGCCCTGCTGACGTGATGTTTTTAACTTGGTGAGACCCGTATCAGATTTCTGAATTCCAGAACTATAAGATAATGAATTCATCAGTTTTAAAAGTCATCTTTTTAAAAAAGATTTATTTACTTAAAAGGCAGAGCTACTGAGAGAGAGGGAGGGGAAGAGAGAAAGAGAGAGAGAGAGAGAGAGAGAGAGAGAGAGAGAGAGAGAGAGAGATCTTCCATCCATTGATTCACTCCCCAAATGGCCATAGCAGCCATGACTGGGGCAGGTGGAAGCCAGGATCCAGGAACTTCATCCAAGTCTCCCACATGGGTGCAGAGGCCCAAGCTCTTGAGCCATCTTCCACTGCCTTCCCATGCCATTAGCAGAGAGCTGGATTGGAAGCAGAACAGCCAGGACTCAAATTAGTGTTCATATAGGGTGCCAGAGTTGCGGGAAGTAGCTTAACCCACTGCACGACAACACTGGCCCCTGAATTTATCATTTAAGCCATAATGTGTGTGGTAATTGTTATGGTAGCAAGAGAAAATTAATATAGTATTTTTTTCAGATTTATTTATTTGGAGGCCAGTACTGTGGTAAGGTGGTAGATTAAGCCTCTGCCTGTGGCACCAGTATCCCATATGGCTGCCGGTTGGATTCTCTACTGCTCCGCTTCTGATCCAGCTTCCTGCTAATGGCCTGGGAAAGCAGTGGAGGATGATCCAATTGCTTGGACCCAGACCTGGCTATTGTAGCCATTTAGGGAGTGAACCAGTGGATGAAAGCACTCCCTCTCTCTGTCTCTCCTGCTGTGTTGCCATGCCTTTCAAATAAATAAATGAATCTTTTTTTTTTAAGTAGCTGGTCTCCAGCTGTTGTGGACATCTGGAGAGTGAACCAGCTGATGGAAGACCTCTCTCTCTCTCTCTCTGTCTCTGCCTCTCTGTAACTCTGCCTTTCAAATAAATAAACAAATCTTTAAAATAAAATGAAATAAAAAGTAGCTGGTCCAGATGGTTTCCCAGAGGAATTTTGACAAATATTCCCTGACAAGACTGTCCAAATGCTACATAAATTATTCCATAGCATGGAAAATGAAGTAAAACCTTCATTCTGTTTTTAATTGATCAAATTTTATTTCATACCTCTAAAAAGAGCACAAAAAAAGAAAATTACAATCCAGTATAACATAAATATTGGTGCAAAAACATTGCTATGCCTTGAACATGATTTGGCTCCTGAACTCACACAGAAATTTAAATCCCAAAATCATAACTTAATGGTACTTACAGGGTGAAAACCTCATTGAATTATGATGTTTACAGTTGGGGCCTTCAGGAATTGATTAGACTGGATTAGGTTGTTAGGAGGGAGCCCATGGTTGAATCCTGATGCCTTTATAAAGGGAGACATGGGCAGACACATATGCTCCCTCTTGCCATGTGGTGCTCTGCCCTACTTTGAGACTTGGTCAGCAAGAACATCATTATCTGAGGTTGAATAAGTGAGGCCTGTCTGATATTGGACTGTGAACCTCCAAAACCATGAGCTGAACTAAACCTCTTTTGTCTTCATAAATAGTTTGTCTCAGGTATTTCATTGTAGTGATCAAAAGCTGACTAATACAAACACTAAATTAAAAATGGATAAACAGAATCCAATGTGACATTAAGTAAATAATATTCCCTGAAATTAAAGATTGGGTCAATATTATAAAAATCATTAATATAGCATATTAATACATCTGAGGAAAAAAATCATGATTATCTCCATAAATGCTAAGAAGGTCTTTGACAAAAGTTTTAACACTTTCCTAATGTTAAACACTTTCCAGAAAATAGAAATTAATGGATACCTCCTTTACATGATAATGCATGTATGTGTGTGTGTGTACTTGGGTGTGCGTATACACCTGGATCCTAAACTCAGCATCTTAGTTAATGGGGAACAACAGAAGAATTTCTGCTAAGATCAGGAACAAGGTAAGGATACCCATGGTCTCCATGACTACCAAACATTAAACTGAAGATAGTAGACGAGAGAAATTAATTAGAGGTTTAAGAGTTTGAAAAACAAACAATTTCTGTTTGCAGATTATTTGCCAGTAAACCTGGAGGCCCCTACAAAGTCAATAATAAAAACTAACCCAAACAATAAAAATAATTCAGTAAGCTAACAGGATATAAAATTAATATATAGGAATCAACTGTTTCATGTACCCAACAACCAGTAACATATGTAATCTTAGAGAAAATCCCATTTACAATAGCAAAAAAAGATACATATTTAAGAATAATTTTGACAAGAAGTAAGCAAATTTATACAATAAAATTTTTAAATATTCATGAAAGACACAAAAGTGGTCTTGAACAAATGAGAAGAAGTTTATTGTCTTGGATAAGACAAGCAAACATCATATATATGTTAGTTCTCCTCCCTAAGTAATTTTATTAAAAATTATCATACAACAAAAATACACATAACCTTTGATTCTAGACCCAAACAAGTTGATACTCAGGTTAATACAGAAAAAAATAAATAGCTACATACATGGTCTCTCTGTTTCTAGAACTGGCCAGGTTCCCTCCTTCCATCTCATTCACAGCTCAGTTAATCAGGTCCCTCTCCATCTTTAGATCTCAGCTTGAGCCCCCCTTCTGTAAAGCCTTTGCTACACACACACCCCTAGTCTAAGGCAGTCCCTTCTGTGACAGTCTCACAGAACAGTGTTCTTTTTCACAACATCACAGCTCTCAGATATCATTCACCTGCTGGGATATTTATTGAGTTAAAGCGGGTCTCTTCTCCTGTACTGGAGAGGATAACAGAGACAGAGACTGTTTTACTCATTATGTACCTCTGCCCAGCGCAACCTCAGGCACACGATTCGCACTTAATAAATATATTTGAATCAATAAATATCAACATGTGAGAATACAAAAGAATGATCCAGCCATGGTTGAGGAAGTTTTGATTTCCAGCTCCAGGGCTTGGAAAGTAGTAAAGACATGATTTTAGCACCCCCATTTGTAATGTTGACCCCTTATGAAAAAAAGACTAGGTAACAGAATAAATGAATGACAAGAATTTTTTCTCTATTTCCCAGTCTAAAATCTTGGTCTCATTTTTTTCTCAGCCAAGCCTGCAGATTCTTCCTTATCAATCTCTACATGGCTCCCCCTTCTAAGACTCCTTCAAATTCTCCACTGATTCTGCCACAAAAGGTCTTGGAGTCCTCAAGTACAATCCATTGTACCCCCCACAAAGATTGCTTTTGGAAAGTTGGCTTTGCTAATATTATTCCTGTGAAAATCATCAGCAGTTTGCTTTCAAAGATCAAATGTAAAAATGCTTTATCCCAGCAGTCATTCAGACAATAAATGTTTATTGAGCACCTACTAGGTGCTTAACACCATGATAAGCTCTGGCATTCAAGACCACTCACAACATAATCCCTGCCGATGATCTAATCACCTCTTAAAGGCCCTCAACCCTCTCAGCACTGCTACATTGCAATCAAATTTCAACTTGAGCTTTTTGAGAGACAAAACTTATTCAAACTATAGCATTCACCTCCAGTGTCAGTGTAGGAAGGCATTGCCAAAGGGTATGGAGAGAGGAGGGGAGTATTTTGTGTTTATTTATAAAACTGACCACATTGTCCAGTATTTGAGTTGAGGTGGGTTTTTTTGTTTTTGTTTTTGTTTTTAATATGAAAGGCAGAGAGGCAGAGTGAGGGAGTAAACGAGAGACAAAGAGAGAGCTCCCTTCACTGGTTCACTTCCTAAATGTTCCCAGTGGCCCCCAACTGGATGCCAGGAACTCAATCCAGGTCTCCTATGTGGGTGGCAGGAATCTAATCAGTTGGGCTATTACTGTTGCTTCTCAGGGTCTGCCTTAGCAAGAAGGTGGAGTCAGGAACTAGAGCCAGGTATCAAAGCATGAGATGCGAGCCTCTTAAGTGCTAGGCCAAACACGCACCCCAGTAGTTGAGGCTTTTAGAACCAAACATCAGCAGCCCTTTGCATTCTGCCCAGCCACATTCCTCAACTCAGCTGAGCACAGAGCCACCTACTTGCTTAAAAGAAGAGAGGAAGAAAAAGCAAAACAGGGACAGGGAAAGGCACAGATGAACGTTTGAGAAGAATATCCTTGTTACACAGGAGACGATGAGTAGAGAGGTGAGTGAACCTATGCATCCTGCTAGCAGAAAAGTAACTGATGGTTAACACGGTTTCCTTTCTCTATGAAGTACAAGACAAGGTCATCTGGTAAGAAGCGATGGACAGAGGGATATCAGAAGTCTGATGTGGGGTGGGCGTTTGGCCTAGCAGTTAAGCTGTCCGCATTCCCATATCAAAGCGTTTCGGTTTGAGTCCCAGCTCCACTTCCACTTCCAGATTCCTGCTAACGTGAAGCTTGAAAGGCGGCAGGTGATGGCTCAAGTATTTGGGTCTCTGCCAACCATACCCCGGGAGATCCAGACTGAGTTCCTGGCTGCTGACTTTAGCCCAGCCCAATTCCAGCTTTTGTAGGTATTTGAGGAGTGGGCTGTCAGATGGAAGTGCTCTCTCTCTCTCAAATAAACATTTTTAAAAAAGAAATCTGAGGAGAGTAGAGAGTTTGAAGTATTTATAATGCAATTGGAGATGGAGAATTGACTAGTAATCGAAGAATACAGGATTTCAGGGGCCATGTGAGGTTAATGATTATGGATTTGCCTTGATGCCAATCTGTTCCCTAGGGAAACTTTTTGCAATGGTGTCTGCAGGCCCAAGTGTAGGGTTTGGAGGATTTTGCTACACGAATGATGAAAAGACAGAGAGGAAGGCAGTTTGTTTTATTGGTTGGAGTGTTATTAAAATAATGGTCTGGTGATTCTTAGCTGAATAGGAAAATATGAGAAGAAAGTGGGAGGGGTGGGCAATAAGGTTGGTGAAAAGGGGAGATTGGGACAAGCAGCTGGAAGGTATGGGAATTGTGGACAGAAAATAAAATGCTGCAGCCAGCAGTCTTAAAGGTGGAGGAGCTTACGTGGTGAAAAAGATGGAGGAAATCTTCAGAGATGTTCTCACGTTGCCAATATGAACCCCTTCCGCTGGTGGAGATGAACAGATATGCTTTCCTTCTTCACCTTTCAACACCCAAGGGTGTCAGAGGATGCTCTCCTTTCCTTGCTCATTAGCCTACTTAAACCGAACAAAAATGATCCTTTTGGGTTCTCCTTTGAATTTTAGTAACTCTAAAAATCTCCCTCTGGGACTTCTGTCACCTTGCAATCTACCTGACTCTCTCCTATGGATCCTTTCAAACACCAAGCTCCTGAGAAAGTTCACCTTCCGATCACTCTGATTCTCTACATGTCTTTTGCTCACATGCGTCAGAATGGGCTGGGTGGTCACAAATGACCCCCAATATCTCATAACCTCAAGAGGTACCTGGGCATAAAAATTATTCATATTTTATGAATGAGTAAATTGAGCCTCGGAGTGAATGTAAAATGTGCAGGGCTCTCCATTTGCAAAACCCTAAGGATGCAATACTTA
Organism: Lepus europaeus; assembly: GCF_033115175.1. Classification (NCBI taxonomy): domain Eukaryota; kingdom Metazoa; phylum Chordata; class Mammalia; order Lagomorpha; family Leporidae; genus Lepus; species Lepus europaeus. Next base: position 102,908,236 of record NC_084850.1, on the reverse strand, counting down.
AAATTTCTCCACATGCGCTGAGTGCTTTCAGTGGTAGCTGCAAATCCCCTGGATCACCACGTAGTGTGCAATCGTGTGTCTTTATCTTAGTTGAGACTTCTCCATCCAGAATTCGGTAACACCACTCCCGTGCTGACGGGGGCGCTGACAGAGATGGCCAGGGAGGGGAATTAGACGAGGCGGTAGAGTTCTCTGGGTAGGGCTTACAGCCTGTCACTGGGTGCGTCCTGTTCCCACGAGCCCCTCCCTTGCCTGAAGTCAATTCATGAAGATCTGACTTCATTGTGCACAGTTTGCGGAAAGGTGGGATCTGGCTCGGGGCGTCCCCAGCTGGAGTCCCCACCCCGCGGCAGCCTCGCCCAGATCTGGCAGAGCCAGGGGCGCACCCAGGAGGGTAGAAAGGCGGGGAGAAGCTGCGAGGTTGAAGGCGGGGCGGGCGGCTGCCAAACTGGCCAATAGGCGGCTCCCCAGCTGCAGAGCAGAGAGTGCAAGGGCGCTGCCGCCGGCACCACTGCCTCCCAAGTTTCCCCTGGTGTGTGCACCTTCCTGGCCGCTCCGCTCCTCCGGGCGCATAGGGTCCGGAGAGGCTGGAGCAGAGGACTCGGGACGGGGTTTCTGAGGAAGGGGAGTGGACGGGCACCCGATCCGCTCTGGAGGGTCGGTGAAAGATGAAGGGCCGGCGGCGGCGGCGCCGAGAGTACTGCAAGTTCGCTCTGCTGTTGGTGCTGTACACGCTGGTACTGCTGCTCGTCCCCTCCGTGTTGGACGGTGGCCGCGACGGGGACAAGGGCGCCGGGCACTGCCCGGGCCTGCAGCGCAGCCTGGGAGTGTGGAGCTTGGAGGCGGCGGCCGCCGGTGAACGCGAACAGGGCGCAGAGTCGCGCCCGGCTGCCGAAGGGGGCGCGGGCCAGTCCCCCCAGGTTCCCGGCAACCTCAGCGGCGCCGTCGGGGAGGCGGTGTCCCGGGAGAAGCAGCACATCTACGTGCATGCCACCTGGCGCACCGGCTCGTCCTTCCTGGGCGAGCTCTTCAACCAGCACCCGGACGTTTTCTACTTGTACGAGCCCATGTGGCATCTATGGCAGGCTCTCTATCCGGGCGACGCCGAGAGCCTGCAGGGCGCGCTCCGAGACATGCTGCGTTCGCTCTTCCGCTGCGACTTCTCGGTGCTGCAACTGTATGCGCCGCCGGGGGACCCCGCCGCGCGCGCCCCGGACGCGGCCAACCTCACCACCGCCGCACTCTTCCGCTGGCGGACCAACAAAGTCATCTGCTCACCACCGCTGTGCCCCGGCGCGCCCCGGGCCCGCGCCGACGTGGGTCTCGTCGAGGACACAGCCTGCGAGCGCAGCTGCCCACCCGTGGCTCTACGCGCCCTGGAGGCCGAGTGCCGCAAGTACCCGGTGGTGGTCATCAAAGACGTGCGCCTGCTGGACTTGGGGGTCCTGGTGCCCCTGCTGCGTGACCCGGGCCTTAACCTGAAGGTGGTGCAGCTTTTCCGCGACCCCCGGGCCGTGCACAACTCGCGCCTCAAGTCTAAGCAGGGATTGCTGCGCGAGAGTATCCAGGTGCTGCGCACACGCCAAAGGGGAGACCGCTTCCACCGTGTGCTGCTGGCACACGGCGTGGGCGCTCGCCCCGGAGGCCAATCCCGCGCGCTGCCCGCCGCGCCGCGTGCAGATTTCTTCTTGACCGGCGCGCTCGAGGTGATCTGCGAGGCGTGGCTGCGCGACCTGCTGTTCGCGCGCGGCGCGCCCGCCTGGCTGCGGCGCCGCTACTTGAGGCTGCGCTATGAGGACCTGGTGCGGCAACCGCGCACCCAGCTGCGCCGCCTGCTGCACTTCGCCGGGCTGCGCGCGCTGGCCGCGCTCGACACCTTCGCGCTCAACATGACGCGCGGCGCGGCCTACGGCGCGGACCGGCCGTTCCACCTGTCGGCGCGCGACGCCCGAGAGGCCGTGCATGCCTGGCGCGAGCGCCTGAGCCGGGAGCAGGTGCGCCAGGTGGAGGCGGCTTGCGCTCCAGCCATGCGTCTGCTGGCCTACCCTCGCAGCGGAGAGGAAGGCGACGCGGAGCCTCCCAGGGATGGCGAAGTGCCGCTGGACACCGAGGCCGACGGTGCCACGTAGCCTCCCACTTCCGCCCCGGGTCGCATCCGGGTAAGGTGGCCCTGGGCACGCGGGAGAGGGTCTTGGGGGAGACTGGAACGGACTGTGGAGGAAGGGGGGGAAGGGAGGCTGCCATCCTGGATTCCATATGGTCAGATAGGGTCCCAGCAGGTGGGAAAGTCTTGATCTTGAATTTTGCAGAATTATCGGGATCCCAGGCTTAGCCACCTGCCTTCTCAAGGAGGCCCCTGAGATGAGAGAGAATATTGAAGTATGGCAGGGATGGAACCCAGGCCCCTTGATCCTCAAGGGGAGGTATCGGAGGTCTGAGGACAGCAGAGAAGGCTTGAAATAGTCATGATGGAACTCAGAACTGGGAGTTGACACGAAGAGTACAGATTTTGGGAAGCATTTGAGGTTGATGATTACCAGGTTCTCTTGATGCCAATTTGCCCTGTAGGGAAACTTCTTTCAGTGGCGTTTGCTGGCACAGAGAGCCAAAAGCAAGATTTGGTGGCAATATATGAACTCTAACCCAACCTCCCTCTGATCTTTCAGTTTTGTATTTCTTCTCTGTCTCCTTTATATGCAGGCTCCAGGGATTTCCCTCCTAAGTTACCAAGCGTGCTAGGCACAGTTAGAAGGCTCTTGCAACCATTTTATACATTTGTGTGTCTCAGGCCCTGGTGTAGTGGAGTGAAATAGAGTTTGCTTTTCCCAACTCATGTGCCTCCCTCCACCTCCTTCTCTCCGCCTCCTCCCCCTCTTCCCCCTCTTCCCTCCCCCTTTCCCGAGGCTGGCTTTTGCAGGATATTTGACCATATCCCATTCACACCAGGTCACAAAAGCTGCCTGGTCAGCTTCCTCTACTGCAACAAAACTTCAGGGCCCCATGCCATTGAGAGAGGGGGCCTTAGATTGGCATTAGCAGTTTCCCTGTGACTGTACAAGGAGCTATGTAAAAAAGCACCCCCCCCATTTTGGTTCTTTCTCTATAGACTGTTTATCTGAAGATGCTAAAGCGGGGCTTAAATGACCTCAAAAAGTGTTCAGCGTCAGGGTCAGTGCATTGCCTGTAACATTGGGCTGAGCAAAGAGTTGCTTTGGCACCATGCTGGCCATCGCCTCTACCTAGTGGCATGGAAGTGCATTTCCCCAAACTCAGTGTGAGTTGGAAGGGTGCCACCTTCGGCACTGTGCAGTCCAGAGGAGGAGGAAAAGCAGTACGGGGCGGGCGGAAGTGACTTAAGTTTCCATTCATTATTTTATGGTGTAATTCAGCATTCCCTTGGGATGAAGCTCAGGAGGACAAAGGTTGAAGATGTTAAGGGAGATGGATTGTGTTGCTGATTGAGCCAGGTTTCAGAGTGATTTCGGAAGCTGGCTAAGTGATTTTTCTCCCTGCATTCCAATCAACTGGTTGTCCTGGTCAGTTTCTGTAATTGCTAGGAAGTCTGTGTTCTTTCCTGATTTCCAGGGTAAAGGAAGGTAAGGCCCAGAGTGACTTGTCACATCTTAACAAAAACATCCTTTCATCTGCTAAGTCTGTATTTATAGATGTAACAGCGTGGTCCCTAACCCTCCTGGACAGGCCTCTGGAAGATTCCTCTCCTGGGCAAATGCTGTCCCGTTTTATGGTTTTACAACAGGGCAATCGCCCAGAAACGTTTGTTTTTATCCCCCTTCTTACTAACATTTACTGAGTGCTGACTGGCGTGTGCGGAAGGGTATGGGAGGAGGGTACCAGGCATCAGCTTTGCCCTGGAGGCAGTTAAGAGTGTGCTGTGGCAAAACACAGTAGAGCTGCTTTAGGCTCTTCCAGACTTGGGCGGCGGAGCACTTCTCACATTGGGCACTCACTGCCCATCAGTGGATTTACTAAAATGCTCCTGTTCCTGGTTCCAAGGAAGGTACCATTGCTAACTCGCTGATGGGTGACCCCAAAGTTTGTTACACTCTATGCAAGGGAAAGGAAGCACAGAGAGTGGATCCTTATTAAAGGACTTTGTGCTATGCATGGAGTTAGGTGTTACACATCTGTGGTTATTTAAACCCGTTTTACAGATGAGAAATCTGAGGCTCGGAGGAGTAAGTTGCCCAGAGTCACACCTGGGCTAGTGAGGGTGGAATAACATTTGACGTTAGACTCCCAAGATCATAATCTCCCCATGTCAACATACTTTACCTAGCTCCCCTTAGATTCTCTCGGCAGCACCCCAGGCACCCCGGCTAGCCTTAGAGACTAGTCTGGGATAGAAAACACACTTAGCTTTGTGACTAATAAAACCCAAACACTGAACAAATAAAAGATCCCCAAACTGCTAGCAGGACCTGATCAGGTGTTGATGAGCAGTCAACTGTCCACCGCAATGATTTCTGTGAAAAGGCTGGGAGCTGTGAAGTGGCAGCAGACGTAGGATGCTGTTACGGAAAGGGGAAGATGGCTTACATTATACGTGGGTGGCTCTATCACCCTCTCACATACCTTCAAGTGCCTTGTGCTTGAGAGCTTCTTGGCTAAGAATGCATGATTGTATGAGAGGGCTTCAGAAAGTTCATGGAAAAATGCATATTATGAAAAGTACTATGTGTTCATATCAACATCTTTGCACCAGAAGTAACTTATCTGTGAATCCCAGTTTTCTTCAGCTTTTTTGAGTACCCTCGTACATTATCTACTACTGTCCTAAACAGACTGGTGTATTGTCCTATTCTTTATAGCATGTCTCCCTTTGACCTCTGCCTTTGATAGGACCAGAGAGTTCATTTTCCCCTTTTGTTCTTAAAAGGGAGAGAGAGAGAGAGAGGTCTCCTATCTGCTGGTTCACTCCTCAAATGCCCACAACAGCCAGGGCTGGGTCTGACCAAATCCAGGGACCAAGAGCTTAATCAGGGTCTCTCCTGTGGGTGTCAGGGACCCAACTGTAGAGCCATCAGCTGCTGTGCACCAGGGTATGCATTAGCAGGAAGCAGGCATTGGGAGCACAGCTGGGTCCGGAAATCAGGCAGCCAAGCAGTCCAAATAGGAGATAGGCATCCTAAGCGGCATCTTCACTGCTTTGCCAAATGCCTGCCCCCAAGATTTCTTTTCTGTAGGCATTTAAGACACCTTGATGTTCTTCCCTGACAAAGTATATGCAGCCTTTGAAAGAAATGAGGCTTACCCTTGTAAGCCCTAACAATCAGCAGGCTTTCTTTTTTGTTTTGTTTTGGTTTTCAACTCTCCCTTGATTTTATTTATTTATTTATTTGTTTATTTTAAATCATGTTGAAAACGGTTTACTTTTTTTAACTTTTTTTTTTTTTACTTTTTGACAGGCAGAGTGGACAGCGAGAGAGAGAGACAGAGAGACAGGTCTTCCTTTTGCCATTGGTTCACCCTCCAAGGGCCGCCACAGCTGGCGCGCTGCGGCCGGCGCACTGCGCTGTTCCAAAGCCAGGAGCCAGGTGCTTCTCCTGGTCTCCCATGGGGTGCAGGACCCAACCACTTGGGCCATCCTCCACTGCACTCCCGGGCCACAGCAGAGAGCTGGCCTGGAAGAGTGGCAACCGGGACAGAATCCGGTGCCCCGACGGGGACTAGAACCCTGTGTGCTGGCGCCGCTAGGCAGAGGATTAGCCTGTTGAGGCACGGCGCCGGCGAAAATGGTTTACTTTTTTAACTTTAAAAAATTTTCAATTAGTTTTTAACAGATTCAATATGGTACATAGATACAATTGTATGAATATAATGGTCCTCTCTCTCTCTCTCTCTCTCTCTCTCTCTCCTACCCTCCTCCTCTCCCTTTCTTTCTTTTCTTTTTTAGTTTTTGAGATAACATATTTTAAAGTTACATTACCGTAAAAGGACTTAGTGCATCACCAAATAAGTGCAACATGTAAAAAGAAAAAGGACCCTAGTTTAGTCGGAATACAGACAACAGCTATAAATAATAATTGAATGGAAAAATGACCATTTGACCCATATACAGTAAATTTTAAAGTAATCACAGATCATTAAAACTGTAGAGCATAACATTTCTAACCATTGGTTTGACGAAGGTAGAAAACAAAGTTTTACCAAGCTATATTTGCAGCAATACTGATGCACACAGATATTTCCTTTTTTGTTTTTGTTTTCTTGGTTTTTTTTCTTTTCTTTTTTTAGTTCTACCTCACACATATAAGGGAGAACATGTGGTATCTTTCTGTGTCTGGTTTATTTCACTCAACATGATGTCCTCCAGTTGTGTCCATTTTTGTTTTTTTGCAAATGGTAGAATTTCCTTCTTTTCTTACAGCTGAATAATAAATATTGCATTGTGTAGCTCTACCACATTTACTGTATCCATTCATCTGATGGTGACACCTTGGTTGATTCCAAATTTTGGCCACCTCTAAATCCCTAACCAACAATTTTGAATGTCATTCCATTTTAATCAAGAGATGGAACCCTGAACGTTTTATATAGGCTTATGTACAACTACCCTTGGAAAGAAAACCTGTGACTTAAATACACACGGCTAAAGAACAGGCATTTTAAAAACACTGCTCCTTTGTAGAACTTCTCATTCAAAAAAATGTATGCAGACTCCCAGTAGCAAATCGATCTGAGCGCCGTCTTCCAACCAGAGGGCTGGAAGTTAGGCCAGGGTGTGTGTGTGTATGTATGTGTGTGTACATATAGGCGTGTATGAGTAGCAGAACTGCAGTAAAGTGTGAACAGTTTTTAAAGACACATCATGGCTGGCGCCGCGGCTCAGTGAGGCTAATCCTCTGCCTGCGGCGCCAGCACCCCGGGTTCTAGTCCCGCTCGGGGCGCTGGGTTCTGTCCCGGTCACTCCTCTTTTAGTCCAGCTCTCTGCTGTGGCACGGGAAGACAGTGGAGGATGGCCCAAGTGCTTGGGCCCTGCACCCTCATGGGAGACCAGGAGGAAGCACCTGGTTCCTGGCTTTAGATCGGCGCAGCGCACCAGCCGTAGCGGCCACTTGAGGGGTGAACCAATGGAAGGAAGACCTTTCTCTCTCTCTCTCTCTCTCTCTCACTCACTGTCTAACTCTGCCTGTCAAAAAAAAAAAAAGACACATCATGTGCAAATTGTTAGTGCCTCTTGCGCAGTTTGTACCACCTTTGATGCAGACATTCTCCAAGCCCCTGTGGGCCTGTCTTCTCTTGGCAGGACTCCTCGGTTAAGGGCAGATTTGGTGTTTCCGAAGAGTCAGGACTCATCAAGTCTGGGGGAGGAAGCTGGCCCTGAAAAGTGAGGTGTGGGCATAAAGTAGTAACAGTTGTTCCTTGGCTCATATGAAATAAGTCTTTCAAAAAATGATTTATCTATTTTTATTTGAACGAGAGAGAGATCCATTGGTTCACTCCCCCAGATGCCTGCAATAGCCAGGGCTGGGCCATACCAAAGCCAGGAGCTAAGAACTCCACCTGGGTCTCCCACAAGGGTAGCAGGGATCCAAGTACCTGATTCCTCTGCTTCCCAGGTAAACTGGCAGGGAGTGGATCAAACAGAACAGCCAGGACTCAAACCAGCTGGGATGACTCAGACTATGGAATGCTGGGGTCACAAGCAGCAGCTTGACTTGCTGTGCCACCACGCCCACCCCCAAAGGCTTCGGGACCCACCTCTTCTTGTTAATACTTCAGGAGACTTTGGCAAGACTCTACACTTTTTGGCTTGATTGCTCTTACCAGTAAGAAGAGGAGAGGCAGGAGTCTGGCACAGCAGTTAGGACCCTGTTTGGGATACTCACATCCCATATCCGAGTGCCTGGATTTCAATTCTGGCTCTACTTCTGATTCTAACTTCCTACTATGCGCACCTTGGGAGGCAGCAGGAGATGGCCCAAGTTCTTGGGTCTCTGCCACCCACATTGGAGAATCAAATTGAGTCCCGGGCTCCTGGCTTTGGCCTGGCCCAGCCCTGGATTATGGTGGGCATTTGGGGAATAAACCAGCATGGGAGTTCTCTGCTGTCTGTATGTCTCTCTCTGCCCTTCAAATAAATTAATAAATTTTTAGCTAAAAAAAGGAGGCTGAATTAAGGAGATTTTTAAGTTTTCTTGGTGCTAAAGGTAGGTGACTTTTACTGAGTGCCCGTTTTGTGTGCACCATGTTCCTCGCTAAATACAGTTAGCCCTCAGCATTGAGGTAGTCAGTAATCCTATTTTATGGATGGTGAAACAAGTCCAGGGAGGTTAGGTAATTGTTAAGGATAACACAGCCAAAAGATTAAAATCAAATGTTCTGTTTTTAAATGAGTGCTCTTAAAATTTGTCAAGAAAACACAAGAGAATTCAACAATATGGAAAGATTTAATGTTCCTGCCATCCTTACTTCCTAGAAGCAGCTACTACGTAGATTTCATATGGCATATTTCTAAAAATGCTTTATACACATTCAAACAAATGTATAGTTTGTTAAAGCACAAATGGGATTGAACTGTTATTTACCATTCTGCACTTCCTCTCCCTCCCCAAAAAAACTTTTTTTCTTTTTTTGTTAATTTTTTTTCTTTTTTTGAAAATCTTTTCATGTCATCTTTTGAATGGCTATATTGTATTTCATTGTTGGAACATGCGAGGGCAATTCAAAATATCCAAGGGAAAATGAAGTTAAAAGATTATTTTGGTGTAAAAAAATTGAAGTTCATGCATGGCTTTTTATGATACACATTTTCTGTGAAATTTCTGAAGGTCTTTTGTGTGCATGGATTCCAAAACATTTTGTACCAAAATGAAGTTTCCTTTTAATTCCATATTCCATGAAGTTTTTGAAGTTCCAAGTTCCATACTGTAGCACATTTAAGTTATTCTGGGTTTTTTTTTTTTTTTTTGCTATATTTCATTACAATCTTAGTAGCATCCTTATACTTTCTTTGCATCCACATGATCATATCTGTTGGAAAAATCCCTGTATGAGAGTGACCTCATTATCAAAAGGCTTTTTGATATGCTTTTTATATGTTGAAACATAAAGGTCTTCAAATTCACACCAGCTTTTGCTCCCACCAGCAGTTTCTGAGAGCATCTGTTTCCCAGACTTTCAACAACATGGATTTCATTGAATTTCTTCATCTTAGCTAGTCTGATGGTTGGAAAATCCCAGCAACCTTGGCTCTGTCTGTCCCTATAGTCAGTTCACATGAGACGATGAGTGATTGCTTTATACTTTGGGTTATGTTAACAAGGATGCCAAGATGATGAAATCAACTTCTTACCTCTGCACGGATGGTACAGTTTGACGGAAAAAACAACTATCCCCTTATAAAAGTGCACTAGCACATCAGGTTGTTGCCCAGATGACCGTCATTTTGTTCTGTTGCAATGGATTGTACTTGTGAACTTGAACATCAGTGATTTTTTTAAAAAAAGATTTATTTATTTATTTGAAAATCAGGGTTGCACAGAGAGAGAGAGAGAAAGGAGAGGCAGAGAGAGAGAGAGAGAGGCCTTCCATACGCTGGTTTACTCCCCAATTGGCTGCGACAGTCGGAGCTGCACCAATCCGAAACCAGGAGCCAGGAGCTTCTTCCAGGTCTCCCATGAAGGTGCAGGGACCCAAGGACTTGGGTCCTCTTCTGCTGCTTTCCTAGGCCACAGCAAAGAGCTGGATTGGAAGTGGAGCAGCCAGGACTTGAACCGCTGCCCATATGGGATGCCAGCACTGCAGGCAGCGGCTTTACCCATTACACCACAGCGCCGGCCCCATTAGTGATTTTTAAATGAGGTTTAATCCTTCATACATTTGCTCTGTGTTCCTGAGAACGCTCTTTGTGTTCTTAAGGGGGATGGGCACGAGTGCCCATCTGCAGTTTTTGAGGCAGGATTCAGAAGGGTTTCTAAGGGTTTTCTTTGTGTGTGTGTGTTTCTGTTTTGACCTTGGCAGAGATTTCCTTCTCACGAATACAAATGTCACATACATAGTTAGGAGTGATGCTTTTAAAAACATTCACAAAGTGCTGATTGGAAATTCTTCAGTACACTTTTACCGTGAGCAGCCCAGGAAAGAATGAAACTACAAAAGCCAAACTGGCCTTGGTTTTTTGCGTCTGACACGTTGGACAAGGTGACTCCTAAATGAACCTCTCTCTTTGTGAGATTGCCTGGCTCTGCGTCCTCTTGCTTCACAGTGGCACTGAAGGAACTTGCTCTCCTGAAAGAATCATTGCTGCTCAAGTGCGGTAGGGACTAAGAAACCGCGCTGGCCCAAGTTCAAGAACACGGGGAAGTAGAGAAGTGTTTGGGAGCTGAATGGGAAGCAGTGTCAATTGCAGAAGCATTGCAGAGCTCAGTGATGTCTTCAGGAGAACTGGACTCCTTTAGCTTTGCTCCCTTCCCCCTTAACCCCAGGCCCTGAGGCAGTGGCTACACTGACATCTACAGCTGGCTTTGTTCATACCGAAGTCTGTCCTGCTGGCTGCTGAGAATAAACCAGAGCGTTCAGCTGCTGGTGGATCTTTTTGCCTTCCCTGATGACCGTGTTCTGAGCCAGCAGATCCCCTCCTCCTGAAATGGACTTGGCCGTGGAATTGCATTCTGCCATTAACCTCTGACATAGATGTGTTACTGCTTATAGAATTGAAGGCCTGAAGCCAGAGCTGTGGCATAGCAGGTAGAGCTACCGCCTGCAGTGCCGGCGTCCCATATGGGCGCTGGTTCGAGACCCGTCTGCTCCACTTCCGATCCAGCTCTTTGCTATGGCATGGGAAAGCAGTAGAAGGTGGCTCAAGTCCTTGGGCCCCTGCACCCACATGGGAGACCAGAAGAATCCCCTGACTCCTGGCTTTGGATCAGTGCAGCTCCAGTCATTGTGGCCATCTGGGGAGTGAACCAGTAGATGCATGACCTTTCTCTCTCTCTCTGTCTCTGCCTCTCTGTAACTCTGCCTTTTAAATAAATAAATAAATCTTTTAAAAAATGAATTGAAGTCCTTTCCATGAAGGCTTACCTTAAGACTAGAGTGATAAAAGGTGCCCTGGAAGACATAGGATATTCTGGCCTGGAAATCCCAACGCCCAGAAAAAGTGCTTCAAGAGCAGACTACCGTGCGATTATTAGTATCATTGAGGCACAGTGTCCTCTGGCAGGGTGCAGAGGAAACAGCCTAACTGCAGGCCTGAAAGCATGTCATTCTGCCCCGAAATAGAACGTCACAGGAACATCCAAAGACGCTGAAGTGAGGCGAGATAGGAGCCGCCCTAAGAGGGGACGGAGAGGCTACCCGAAGAAGTCACTGCATACAGACGGGTAAGGTGAAAACGAGGGAAAGAAATGTCCCAAGGCTTTGAGATCACTTTTCCCAAGACTGAGATCAACTTTATCCAAAAAAAAGGACTCTTCACTCTCTCAAATTCGAACAACTGTAGCCCAAAATACTAAAATCAACATTTTTAAAAATAGGACTTCCATGCAACCAGCCAGGAGCTGGTCTATGTGAAGTATACAGATTTTAGAAGCAATAAAATGGATGCTGTATCTTCCAGCAATGAAGGATATCACCAACACAGACACAATGAGCAAACAATGTTTTTCAGGTTCTGTAAACAACAAAGATGTTACACTTTTCTTGTCTTGCCGCTCATCCTCTGCCAGCTGCTAGGAATTTCAAAGTGGACAGGAGATGGGTTCATTTGCAGGTGGGGGGGGTGGTTATGGGGGAAAAACCACTATAATCCAAAAGTTGTACTTTCGAAATTTATATTTGGTAAATAAAGGTTTTCTAAAAAAAAGGACCATTTTGTAAAACAGACATGATTGGCTGCGAACACACACACACATTCATACACACACACACACACCCTTGTAAAGAATAACCACAATCCCTAGCTTTATTAAATACTGTTTAAATTTATTTTATTTTTATTTCTCCGCAGTCAAAGGGGAAAGGGATAGTTTTGAGCTCGTGAGAAAACAAAAAACCAAAAACCAACCATGGCCAGATCCTAGGTGGGGCAGTCTGCAGCAATCCTGCAGACTGGGTGGGGTTGGGGAGGGGAGGCTGACTTTGGCCATCCAGTGTCTTGAGTCAACACAAACCTGCTCTGGGCAGCGGGCCATTTTACTATCCCCATCCTGAACTGTGCACCGGAAAATCTAGGAAAGGGTGGAACAAACAGGAAAGGGTGGAACAGACCTACTGTCTCACTGTGCAGCGAGGGAGAGATGGAGGGGCAGACTGGCCTTGGGCTGATCCACACACTCTGCACTCACTAGGCATCCTAACCTGGAAACCCTAATGCTGATTGAAGCTGTTGTAGGCAACCCCAGTGTCCCCCTCCCCCCACCTCCAGCCACTCATTTGAACAATAGCCCCTACGGGGACCAAATGACTATGTGAATTGCAGGACTAAACTCCCTCATCGCCCAACATCTGCAGGTGACCCGTGCAAAAACATATCATAAAATACTGACTTGGATCCTTGGCTGGAGTTGCAAGCCAGTTTACTCACAAAACCAATTACATCTGTCAACTGACATTTTTATCTCAGAGCAGCTCAATGAAAGGAAAAAAAAAAGTAGGCAAGCTCCCAGTTTTCTTAATACTACATTGGTGCGTGTTCATTTGTTCTCGAAGGAGTGCAAAAATTGGAGAAAAATTATAGCTAGGGGTGGGTATTATAAAATTGGAGACATGTAATTATTTTATTCTATTCTACTGGGGGAAATATTAGTGGTTTCATTTTTGCGCTGGCTGACTCTGGTGCTTCAATGACTCAGGGACTGAGGGGGCTCTCTGCATTCCTCCCACGGTGGGCGGGGACAGCGGGAACCTAGGTCAGCCTAACTCTTCACTGGGGCTGCCCAGCCCAGGCCAGGGGCTTCTCCCCTCCTTTCTCCCTACACTCCCCAGGCAAGAGTGTTGTGTGTGTGTGTGTGTGTTTCTGTTTCTGTTTTGTTTTATTGTATTGTGACTCAACCCATTTTTGCCTTGGGCAAGACTTGTTTCAGGGTCAGTACCGTTGTGACTTTTATGGACTGATACAAGTGTAACTGGCAACCTCTGCTACTGTCACTCTTTCACACTAAAAGTCTAGAAATTATAACATTTATGCTGTTTAAAGTACATTTCCAGGCTACTTAGGGGGCGCAGCTATATTAGCAAACTCTATTACATTTTATGTCGGAGTCACAGTGAGTGAATGCTCACACTTCCACATTTTTGGTATTTCAAATATTATTTTGACATTACTCCTGAGTGGCTCCCTTTAAAAGAAAAAAACACTTAATGGCTCTATTGTCATAAACATTGTCAGTCATTTCCGTTTTCCTTGGTACTGTATTTCACTGATTTGAAGTGAAAACAGGAAGGTTAAGAAAGCTTAACCTGGGTTAACAGATAAGCTTAGATGTTAACTTCATCCACAGTGGTGGGGATGGGGGGTGGGGCTCCATTTTAGGATGCTGGGAGAAGACCCCACGTGCCAAAGCCTTCCCTCAGCCCATTTGTTGTGACGTTTTCCAGAAGGAAGGCTAGTACAATAAGCTGGAAAGTAATCCAGCCGATGATAAGGGGACCTGCTAAATACCCGGAAGTCGCAGCCCCCTGGGCCCCAAGTGCTAAGTGCCAGCCTCAACTTTGAGCATCTGTGGAGTGGCTTTTGGTGGTCACCTCGGGGCTCTTCACCTGGTGCAAGTGTGTGGGCAGGGACAGGTTACGATGCACTGGTGTCCCAGGCATGTACCTTCCCGAGGCAAGACTTCCCGAGGCTCGGGGGAAGAAAGGCAAATGCAATAATGCAATGCAAGGAGTGGAAGTGAGGTGCCTGTGCAGCTTCCCAGATCCCCGCGGCAGGCCTGAAAGTCCCCTTCGCAGACTTGAAACAGGGGTCCCAGGAAGGCCACTGAGAGAGGCTTCATTTGCTTAAATCTTCTGTTCTGGAACTTGAAAGCCAGCAGGAAGCGGCTTCTTACCCCTCCCCCGTGCCCACTTCAAAGGTTGAAAAAGTGTGATTAAAATGCTACGAGTGTGTCTTCCTGAGTTATTCCGCAGTCACCAGGGGGAGAACCTCAGCCCAGCCAACTGCATGCAGTTCCGGCTCCGGAGACCTGCAATGAAGCTTCCCCTTGACGGCAGCGAGGCTATTAGTACGTCAGCCAGCTGCATTTAGGGCCTGGCTGCTAATTTAAACACACAGGGGGAGTGTAGCAAAGGAGATAAAATACACCCAGCTCACTGGAGTAAGACTTTGAATCTTTATAAATGAACAATCCATTTTTTTACGTGAAAGCCGATTTGTGAATTATTTGCCACCTATTCTAAAAAAAAAAAATTAAAAAAAACCTTTTATCCATGGTTCTCAAAACAAGGAGATATAGAAGCCTCTGTGATTCTTGCAATTAATTGTACAAGAACAATTTCTTCTTATTTATTTTCTGTTATCGTACAGAGTGGGCTTTGAATAGTTCTGATGTGGACATGAACGAAAAGGTGTACCTTGTCTCAAGTAGTGCAGGAGATGGCAAATGTTTTCATTCTCCCTGGAAGTTTAGCGGTTTTCAGATGTAAGTCTTCACTTCCAAACACCTAGCAGCTGGGGAAGAGGACAAAGTCACCGACCTAGTCACTGTAGCTAGCTGAGAAACTGAATGTTTGGAGACGGCGCCTTGGCTCACTAGGCTAATCCTCCGCCTTGCAGCGCCGGCACACCGGGTTCTAGTCCCGGTCGGGGCACCGATCCTGTCCCGGTTTCCCCTCTTCCAGGCCAGCTCTCTGCTGTGGCCAGGGAGTGCAGTGGAGGATGGCCCAGGTGCTTGGGCCCTGCAGCCCATGGGAGACCAGGAGAAGCACCTGGCTCCTGCCATCGGATCAGCGTGGTGCGCCGGCCGCAGCGCGCCTACCGCGGCGGCCATTGGAGGGTGAACCAACGGCAAAAGGAAGACCTTTCTCTCTGTCTCTCTCTCTCTCACTGTCCACTCTGCCTGTCAAAAAATAAAAATAAAAAAATTTAAAAAAAGAAACTGAATGTTTGGGTCTTAAATATGGGGGCTGCCGCTGTGGCATAGTGGGTAAAACCCACTACATGTAATTATTTTATTCTACTCTATTGGGGGAAATAATAGCAGCCAGCAGTGCCAGCATCCCATATGGGCACCGGTTCGAGTCCCCGCTGCTCCACTTCTGATCCAGCTCTCTGCTATGGCCTGGGAAAGCAGTAGAAGATGGCCCAAGTGCTTGGGCCCCTGCACCCACGTGGGCGATCTGGAACAAGCTTCAGGCTCTTGGCTTCGGATCAGTGCAGCTCTGGCCATTGTGGCTATTTGGGAAATGAACCAGCAGATGTAACACCTCTGTCTCTCTCTCTCCTTCTTTCCGTCCGTAACTCTTTCAAATAAATAAATATTTAAAAATTACATAAATATGAGGGTACTTCAAAAGGCTCATGGAAAGTGGAGTTCGATGTTAAGTTTATTTTGGTACAAAAGACTTTGAAATCCATGCATAGTTTTTTTTTTTTTAAATAGAGAATTTTTAAAAGAAATTTATTTATTGGAAAGTCCGAGTGACAGAACACACACACACACACATGCACACACACACGCACGCACACACAAAGAGAGAGAGAGAGAGATCCTCCGTCTGCTGGCCAAATGGCCACAATGGCCAGGGCTGGGCCAGGCCAAAGCCAGAAGGCTGAATCCCCATCCAGGTCTCCCACGTGGGTGCAGGGGCCCAAGCACTTGGGCCATCCTCCACTGCTTTCCCAGGTGCATAAGCGGGGAGCTGGATGGGAAGTGGAGCAGCCGACATTGAGATGCCAGTATTACAAGCTTCAGCTTAACCTTCTGTGGTACAACACCAGCCCCTCACCCATGCATACCTTTTTCATAATATGCATTTTCCATAAACATCTTGAAGACCCCCGCAGATAAGCATCCCTGACCTGGTATAGAGACATTTGGAGCTAGAGGCCGACATGAAAGAACGGGAACCCATCCTAGTATGGAGAGTGAAAGGGCCTGGGGAGGTTGCCGTCTGGTGCCCTGTAGGCTGCCCAGCTGGGATTAGGAAAATTTCAGTTAAGTTCTTAAAATACTCCAGAGCAGTAATAGTTCTTTCAGAAGTTTATTTTCTCCTCTCCCCACCCCTTGTACTGCCAATAATTTGGTTAAAAACTTGAATTTGATTGAAAATCAGCTTTTTGGGTAGATTAAAAAAAGACAATTTCTTTAAAAAAGATTTATTTGAAAGGCAGAGTTGGGGGTGGGGAGAGAGAGCAAGCTTCCATCTGCTGGTTCACTCCCCCAAATGGCTGTAATAGCCAGAGCTGGGCCAAACCGAAGCCAGAAGCCAGGAGCTTCTTCTGGGTTTCCCACATGTGTGACAGGGGTACTTCCTCCACTGCTTTCCCAGGTGCATTAGCAGAGAGCTGGATCAGAAGTGAAGCAGCCAGGACTCAAACTGGTGCCCATGTGGGATCCGTGGATCACAGGGGGTGGCTTTACCCAATACACCACAGCACCAGCCCTGTAAGACAACTTTTAACAAAAGGATGCAAACAGGGTTTATGGGTACAGAGGTAGGTCTGGTAGTACATTCCATAAATGTTAGTCAGGCAATGGCATCCCACCTGGCAACATTTAGCATTTAGTCATTGACAAAACCACCTGGAGTTACTGCCAAGCTTTCTGGGTTTTTAAAACAATCCAAAGGAGGCCAGCGCCATGGCTCAACAGGCTAATCCTCCGCCTAGCAGCGCCGGCACACCGGGTTCTAGTCCCGGTCGGGGCGCCGGATTCTGTCCTGGTTGCCCCTCTTCCAGGCCAGCTCTCTGCTGTGGCCCAGGAGTGCAGTGGAGGATGGCCCAAGTGCTTGGGCCCTGCACCTCATGGCAGACCAGGATAAGCACCTGGCTCCTGCCTTCGGATCAGCGTGGTGCACCAGCGGCAGCGCACCGGCCGCGGCGGCCATTGGATTGTGAACCAACGGCAAAGGAAGACCTTTCTCTCTGTCTCTCTCTCTCACTGTCCACACTGCCTGTCAAAAAAAAAAATCCAAAGGAAAACTTGAATACATGGACCAAAGAAATAGTGACAGAGGAAGTTATTTTTTTTAACTGTTTAATTTTGAAATAACTATAGACTCACAGGATGTTGCAGAGACAGTACACAAAGTCCAATATCCCCTTTATCTAGTTTCCCCTAGATGACTATCTTATGTGCACATTAATCTTTACATTAGGGCATTGACATTGGTACAATCTGATGATTTCCATTTTCAACAGGTTTTAGTTACATTCAATTTGTGTGTGTACATATGTGTATAGATTTGTGCAATTTTTTTCATAGACTTGTGTAAATATCACTACAGTCAAGACACAGAACTATTCTGTCAGCACAAGGAAACTCTCCTGTGCTACCCCATTATAGTCACACATACTCCTCTTCAACTCACCTCTTCCACTGGCAAACACGAATCTGTTCTCTGTCTCCATAATAATCATGTTACTTCAGGAACATTATTTAAGTGAACTCATACAATATGTAACCCTTTGAGATCGGATACTTCAGCTCAGTGTAATTCTCTGTAGATTCATCCAGGTTGTCTTGTGTAACAACAGTTCATTTTCATTAATTAGTATTCCATGGTGTGAATGTACCATAATTTATCATTTACCCTTTAAAGAACAATTGGATTGTTTTCAGTCTTGGATTATTACAAATAAAGCCGCTAGGAATACTCATGTTTAGGTTTTTATATGGGCACATTTTTTCATTTGTTGGATCATGTGGTATATCTGAAACTGATTTTTTAAATCAATTTTGTAAGAAACTACCAAACTGTCTTCCAGAGTAGCTATAGCTTTGTACATTCCCACCGGCAACGTGTGAGATCAAATTCTGTCCATCCTCACCAGCATTTAGTACTGTCATTTAGCATTGTCACCCGCATTTAGTACTGTATTTTATATGTTCTAATAGGTATGCAGTGATATCTCACCGGGGTTTTAATGTGATAGATAGTGATGCTAAACACCTTTTCATGTGCTTATTTGCCATATATATATATATATATATATATATATATATATATATCTCCCCTTTGGTGAAATGTTGGTTCAAATGTTTTGCATATTTTCTAATTGAGTTGTTTTTTACATTTGAACTTTGAGAGTTTTATATTCTAGACACAAATCAGTTTCTCCCAGTCTTTATCATCTTACCAAGGTGTTTTGAAAAGCTAAAGTTTTAATGTTGATGGAATCCAGTTGACCAGTTTTTCCTTTTGTGAACTGTACAATTTTTAATGTTACATCTAAGAACTCTTTGTCTAAACCCTAGGATATTATACATTTTCTCCTATATTTTCTTGTAAAAGTTTTGTAATTTTTATTTTGTCTTGCCTTATAAATTTTAGGATAAGCATATCTGTATCCACATTTGATTCTAGGATGAATTTTGAGTTAATTTTTGTATAAAGTGTGAGGTTTATGGGGCCAGCGCTGTGGTGTAGCAGGTAAAGCTGCCGCCTCCAGTGCCAGCATCCAATATTGGCGCAGGTTCGAGTCCCGGCTGCTCCACTTCTGATCCAGCTCTCTGCTATGGCCTGGGAAAGCAGTAGAAAATGGCCCAAGTGCTTTGGCCCCTGCACCCGCATGGGAGACCCGGAAGAAACTCCTGGCTCCTGGCTTCGGATCAGCACAGCTCTGATCATTGCGGCCACCTGGGGAGTCAACCAGGGGATGGAAGACCTCTCTCTCTCTCTCTCTCTATGCCTGCCTCCCCTTCTCCCTCTGTGGATCTCTGACTTTCAAGTAAATAAATAAATCTTTAAAAAATTAAAAAAATAAAGTGTGAGGTTTAGATCAAAGGTAATTTTTTGCCTAATGATATCTAACTTTTCCAGTACCACTGATTGACACAGACTATCCTTCCTCCAGTGAACTGTTTGTGCACCTTTGTAAAAAACCAGTTAGCCAGACATATATAGATCTATTGCTGAATTCTCTTTCTGCTCCACTGATGGAGGAGTCTGTCCCTCCACCAATACCACACTGTTCTGATTTATGTACTTATGTAGTTATACGGTATCTTAACATTGAGTAGAGTGATCCCTCCTACTTTATTCTTTTCCAAAAAAGGTTTTAGCTACTCTAGCTCTTTGCCTATCCATATAAATTTTAGAGTAAGTTTGTCTATCTACAAAAATCATTGATATAATTTGATAGGAATTTTTTTAAACCTATAGATTAGGGGAAACTGACATCTTTGTTATTTTGAATCTTCCAGTCCATGAACACACTATGTCTCTACTGATTTAGATTTGATTTCTTTTCAAAAATATTTTTAGATGTATTTTATTGGTGTCAACATTTACTACTGATAGTGTGAAGTGTAATATCCATAAAGCTTCTTTTATCTGGCCCCTCTCTAATTCTCCTAAATATTTTCTCCTCTTATTTTGAGAACTACATCATACAATGTTAGGATTTTTGCTTTGCCATCAAACAATAGTCTTTTTTTTTTGACAGGCAGAGAGGACAGTGAGAGAGAGATAAAGAGAAAGGACTTCCTTTGCCATTGGTTCACCCTCCAATGGCCATTGCGCTGCAGCCAGCGCACCGCGCTGATCCAAAGGCAGGAGCCAGGTGCTTATCCTGGTCTCCCATGGGGTGCAGGGCCCAAGCACTTGGGCCATCCTCCACTGCCTTCCCGGGCCACAGCAGAGAGCTGGCCTGGAAGAGGGGCAACCGGGACAGAATCCAGCGCCCCGACCGGGACTAGAACCCGGTGTGCTGGCACTGCAAGGCAGAGGATTAGCCTATTGAGCCGCGGTGCCAGCCAAGACAATAGTCTTTATCTTGTATCCTTTCTATTGTTCTTTCTTCATTTATGATATTTCAAGTCTCCTTTTATAATTTATCTTCTGTTGGAAGAACTCTCATTAGTTCTTTGTGTTTTTTTTAAGATTTATTTATTTATTTGAAAGGCAGAATTACAGAGAGGCAGAGGCTGAGAGAGAGAGAGAGAGAGAGGTCTTCCATCAGCTAGTTCACTCCCCAGATGGCCACAATGGCTGAAGCTGTGCTGATCCGAAGCCAGGAGCCAGGAGCTTCTTCCGAGTCTCCCACGTGGGTGCAGGGGCCCAAGAACTTGGGCCATCCTCTGATGCTTTCCCAGGCCACAGCAGAGAGCTGGATCAGAAGTGGAGCAGCCAGGATTCGAACCAGCACCCATATGGGATGCCGGCACTGCAGGTGGTGACTTTACCCATTACTCCACAGTGCCAGTCCACTTCCCCCTCATTAGTTCTTTTAAGCAGTTCTACTGGCAACAAATTTTGTTAATTTTCCTTGGTCCGAGAATATCTTCACTTCACCTTCATTCCTTAAGGATATTATTGTGGGATGTAGAAGGCTGGGTTGGGGGCCTGTGTTGTAGCATAACAGGTTAATCCGCCACCTGCAAGGCAAGCATCCTATATAGGTGCTGGTCTGAGACCCAGCTGCTTCACTTCTTTTTTTTTTAAGATTTATATATTTATTTATTTGAGAGCTAGAGTTACAGACAGTGAGAGGGAGAGTGAAAGCGAGAGGTCTTTTTTTCTGTTGGTTCACTCCCCAGATGGCCGCAACACCTGGAGCTGTGCCTATCCGAAGCCAGGACTCAGGAGCCAAGTGCTTCTTCCCGGTCTCCATCATGGGTGCAGGGGCCCAAGGACTTGGGCCATCTTCTACTGTTTTCCCAGAGCATAGCAGAGAGCTGGATTGGAAGTGGAGCAGCCGGGACTAGAACCGGCGGCCATATGGGATGCCAGCGCTGCAGGCAGAGGATTAACCTACTGCCGGCCCCTGGCTGCTTCACTTCGATAGAGCTGCCTGCGAATGTACCTGGGAAAGCAGCAGTAGATGGCCTAAGTGCTTGGGACCCTGTACCCATGTGGGAGACCCGAAAGAGGCTCCTGGCTTCTGCCCGGCCCAGTGTTGGTCATTATAGACATTTGGAGAATGAACCAGTGGATGCAAAATCTCTCTCTCGCTTTCACTTTGCCTTTCAAATAAAAAAACTTTAAAAAGAAAAGCAACTGTGTGTTTAAAAGAAAGATCAAGTTGACAGTTATTTTCACTCTTGAAAAATGTTTTCCCACATCCTTCTGACCTCTATGCTTTCAGATAGGAAATCCATTTATATTACATAATTGTTCCCATAGATAATGTGTTATCTTTGTAGTTGCTTTTGTGAATTTTTCTTTGACTTTACTTTTCTTAAATTTGATTATGATTAGTATATATTTCTTTCAGTTTTTCTTGCTTTGGATTCTTACAGTTTCTTGAATCTGTACATGTATGTCTTTTGCCAAATTAGGGAACTTTTCAGCCTATTTCTTCACATACTTTTCCAGCCCCATTTTCTTTCTGGAACTCTGATAGTGTGAATGGATGAAGCTCTGTTCATCTTTTTCTATTCTACTTTCTGTTGTTTGGATTGGTTCATTTCTATCATTCCAGTTTCAGATTCTCTAATTCTTTTCTCTCTCCACTGTTGAGCCTATCCTGTATTTTTCTTACTAATTTTACAGTTGTAAAGTTTCCATTTGATTCTTTCTAAAATATATCTTTGCTGAGAATTCTTATTTGTTTCATTTGTTTCAAGTGTGTTCATCCTTGCTAATTAAAGCATGTTTTGGTTCAATTCAATATCTGTGTAATTTTAGTGTTACGATCTGCCAATTGTCTTTTCTCATTCATGTTGAAAATTTTGCTGGTTCTTGCTTTGCTTTTTTCATTGGATTCTGGACATTTGAAGTATCATGTTATGAATCTCTGAATCTTATTTAAATCTTCTATTTGAGCAGCCCACCACTGGCACCACACTGATGATGGAAGAAGTGGTGCTGAACTTGGTTGCTGCTGGGTCAGGGTGGCAGTTCAGAAATTCTGGCTGCTGACAGGAGAGGGTATTTTTTTCTGTGATGCCTGCTTTCTCTCTAGGCTGATCCTTTCTCTGTCCTTTGGCTAGAGATAACAGGCTTCTCTTGGGTCATTCTGTTTCCATCTGTGGCCATTTGTGTGTGTGTGTGTGTGTGTGTTTAACCTACTGGTTTCTTCATCATCCATCCCAGGATATAGAGGAGCCAGAAAGAAAACCCCCGGAACTCACAGTCAGGTTGGTCCTCAACTCTCAAGGTTCCTAATCAGTCTGTGTTCTCTCCACACAAAAGAGTCTTCTTTGTCTTACAGATCTTGTTTGGGGCGGCAGGGTGTTGGTAAATAAACTTTGTAGAAAGAGTAGGAAATACATCTAGTCTATCTTGTGTGGAACCAGAAATCAGTCCATCTGCAAACTGGTTTTTATTAAACTAAATTATAGGGGACCAGCACTGTGGCAAGTTAAAGCCCTGGCCTGAAGCGCTGGAATCCCATATGGGCGCCGGTTCTAGTCCCTGCTGCTCCTTTTCGGATCCAGCTCTCTGCTATGGCCTGGGAAAGCAGTAGAAGATGGCCCACGTCCTTGGGCCCCTGCACCCACGTGGGAGACCCGGAAGAAGCTCCTGGCTCCTGGTTTCAGATCGGCACATCTGGGGAGTGAACCAGCAGATGGAAGACCTCTCTCTCTCTGTCTGTACCTCTCTCTGTAACTCTGTCTTTCAAATAAATAAAATAAACCCTTAAAAAAAAGAAAATATAAACTAAATTATACTGAAACTCGATGTGGTGGATCTAAGCCATACTCGCAGAATATTAAAGATTCATAGAATAGCCTTTAAGGCAGTTGTGAAATCAGCTTACTGCTTAGTGTGAATTCTCATGGCACATTTTTTTTCTAATTTATTTTATTCGAAAGAGTTACACAAGGGCTGGCACCATGGCACAGTAAGTTAATTCTCCACCTGCGGTGACGGCATCCCATATGGGCACAGGTTCTAGTCCCGGCTGCTCCTCTTCCAATGCAGCTCTCTGCTATGGCCTGGGAAAGCAGAAGATGGCCCAATTCCTTGGGCCTCTGCACCCGCATGGGAGATCAGGAAGAAGCTCCTGGCTCCTGGCTTCGGATTGGCATAGCTTTGGCCATTGCGGCCATCTGGGGAGTGAACCAACAGATGGAAGACCTTTTTCTCAGTCTCTCCCTCTCACTGTAACTCTACCTCTCAAATAAATAAATAAAATCTTAAAAAAAGAATTACACAGAGAGAGAAGAAGCAGAGAGAGAGGTCTTCCATCCGCTGGTTCACTCCCCAATTGGCCACAACGGCCGGAGCTGAGCTGATCCAAAGCCAGGAGCCGGGAGCCTCCTCTGGGTCTCCTACACAGGTGCAGGGGCCCAAGCACTTGGGCCATCCTCCACTGCTTTCCCAGGCCACAGCAGAGAGCTGGATTGGAAGTAGAGCGGCCGGGACTGGAACCAGCGTCCATATGGGATGCCAGCACTGCAGGTGGCAGTTTCACCCACCATGCCACAGCGCCGGCCCCCATAGCACATTTTTAATCATCTTGAGAATGTTTCTTTCCCAAACTCTACATCAGTTCTGTTAAGATAAAAGACAGCTTCGCTACACTGGAACATGTCAAATTTGGTGACAGACAGGATCAATGGAAGGATCACAAGAAAGCCAGAAACTGATGACAGAACTAGCACAAACATGTCACAGTCAGCTCACATACTCCTATAGTGACATAAGTAGTGTGCTTGAATGAGAGAAGGAAAACAGTTCACGAGCCACAGAGGTAGAAAACTGGGCTCATTGCCTATGCAGGTTCAGTTTCACAGAAGAACCGGTTGTTGTTGGTATGATTTCGCAGTATGAACAAACACAAGAATGGATGGTTACCTGGTTGTTGCCTAAAGGTACAGCTTCAATTTGAGCTCCTCCCCTCACTACCCAGCAGTTTCCAGAAAACTGCTCTCAACAGGCAGCCCGCAATGGCAGCTGCATACTGACAGAGCCATCCTAATGGAGGTTCCCCTTTCATTTTCCTGTCTTTGTCTTCACCAAATACCTCTCAGGTCACAATTTCTCTTGGGCGGTTTTCACAAGCCAGACATGTCACATGATCCACTGAGAATGTCCAGCACTGAATACTATAGCTTGGATAAGGAAGATTATCATATTTAAGAAGCCTTACATTGCCAGGGTTCAAGAGACTGTGGATTTCTGTGTCCCAATGTTCAAACATCCTTTGTTCGTTCCCTTC
The DNA here is from genome assembly GCF_033115175.1 of Lepus europaeus. Classification (NCBI taxonomy): domain Eukaryota; kingdom Metazoa; phylum Chordata; class Mammalia; order Lagomorpha; family Leporidae; genus Lepus; species Lepus europaeus. The sequence continues at coordinate 102,884,007 of NC_084850.1, read as the reverse complement.
CAGGTCAGTCACCATGAACCAGGGCACTCAGCATGCTGCCCCAGCACTGCAGAAGCAAACGCCGTGGAGGCAATCTATCACACTGTCAGAGCCTGCGACTTGACTTGGTACCAACTGCTGTGCAATTCTGCTGAGCAGGAATATCACGAGCTGTTAAATAATGACGGACACATTGGTCAAGGCAAAGTTTCCCGTGAGGAAGTGACAGTGCAATGTGGATATTTATGGCCATAAAATAGGAGGAACTTGAGTTCCCAGGCTGAACCTGCGTCTGCTGGAGCCATTTCAACAAGGCATCTTAGCAACAAAGAAGAGATGTGATTTGGTTCCATTTCACATCAGCAGGTGTCTGTACAAAAACATCAATGCGAATAAAGGGCCAAGTGCAGTCCTATCTATCTGGATTAAATTTATTAATATTAAATAAAAGTATGGGTGGTATTGTTTTAAACCTGACACATCCAAGTCTCCTTCAAATAGCTTCCCTCACCTATCCAGAGCCAAGGTTTTTTTAAAAGTAATTTTTCTTCCTGGGATGGGAAAACCCTAATGAACTGGATCACTGTTTGTTTTTAAATTGTTCTATCTGGTATTTTGTAATTATACTAGAAATGACAGGATCTGTTTTTGTTTGGAAGCAGATTTTATGATGTAATTCCATTGCATGGTTCAGGTTAAAAGCTAGTCTGCATACAAAAAGAATATGACAACTATGAAGGAAACTATTTTGGGTGCAAGAATTTTAGCAATTATCCAGGAAGAATCTAGGAATGAAGCTGCAATGTCAAATCCACTCACCTCAAAATCTTAACAATCTGAAGATGCCAACGTGCAGTCAGTTTTTCAGGGTTTTACACTCAAAGCATGTTGTGAGATTGCTACAGGACTGCAGCACTCACCAGCAGAGGCCATGATTCAAGTATTTCTTGTAACTTTAAAGGTCTATTAAAAAAAATCTCAAAAATCTTTTGCCATGAGTTTTGAAGACTATTTTAAAACTGAATTTCTTTAAGCATTTAAATCAGGAGTCAGCAAAAACTTTCCCCTGAAATGGACCAGAAAGTAAACAGGTTAGGCTTTCTGGGCCCTGTGATCTCCGTGGTAGCTCCTCAGCCCCTTGTTGTAGCATGATAGCCACCACAGACGATATGCAAATGAATGAGCCTAGTGTATGTCAGTAAGATGTTAATTTACAAAAATAGGCAGTGGGCTGGATTTGGTGCAGGGGCCGGCTGCAGTTTGCCAACCCCTGGTCTAAAGGACGCTGAAGAGGAACAGCTTCTATGCAGAAAAGAGCCTCTCACTGGGGGAAAAAAAAAACAGACTAGGAATAGGATCAGAAAGTACAAAACAAAATGAGCTCAGCGTTAATCTTTTTATTTTGAGTTTTATAAAAAACAAAACAAAACAAAACAAAACAAAAACAAGGCTTCAAGAAAACATGTTAAATATCAGTAGAGGGCTGGGAAACATGTGGCTAGCTGTACAATAGCAATCTAAACATAGACACAAGGCAAACATTAAGTAAAATGCTAGGGGAAAGATAGCACTTTGGGGGCCTACTGCAGTTTTCCTTATTGCACATAAAAGTTGCAGATGATTCCAAGTCTTCAATTTTTCACAGTTACAACATACTTTAATGTCATTTTATATAACATGTTTATTTATATAACATGCTATAATGTTAATTTTATAAAACCACCAGTTTGCTACTGCTGAGTGGAAATAAAAGACAAAATCCCCCCCCCAAATTACCATATGTATGCTCTCTATAAAAAGTTCCTCAGAAGGTCACATCATTCCATGTTAAATTCACCCTATTCTATTTTTAAAAATTGCATTTCAGCTAGTAAACGAATCTTGGTGACCTTCCCATTGAATCATTTTGATGGGCGTAGTAAATCTTCCCAAGTAAGAAGTACCGGACATATTTATTTATGTAAAAAATGAAAAAAAGACATAGGAGGAGCTGACCCTACTCACACTGTGAATGAGTGATTTCAGTGGTACATCCCAAACCCATAGACTTAACACCCACATAACTGAAAAGCATCCCTCTGCTTCTCCAAAGCCCACAGCTGGAACAATCACAATGACAGTCAGCCCCCAAATGTCCAGTCGGTCACCCAATAGCACCTGGATCCTGACTTTAAAAAGTGCTTTGAGATATCAGATGTGGAGTTCTGCAGACTGTCTACAAGTCCTTTTTTACCTGAGTTTCTCTGACACATACAGGCTCAGACAATTTTTCCATGGGCCAAGAGTTGAACATGACATTGGCCATTCTGTTAAAGCCTTTCTCAAGGTGGCCATGGGAATGAGAGGGTGACCTCTGCTGTGTGCTCTCATGTCTGCCTCAGGCCTTTTTAAACGGAGGTGGTGCAGCAGGCAGACTTTCCTTCTCATTTTCTGCAAGGCTTGGTGGCAGAAAACTCACTGCCTGTGGTTCCATATGGGCCATGGTCATAGTACAAGTATACCCTGCTTATGAAAAGGAAACTAACATTGAAACTTTGGTTTTGTTCTTTACAATTTTTGCTAGCACTGGGTGACAAGGCATTTTTATTCATTCTAAAGTGTTATAGAAATCAAGATGGGGGGGGGAAGGGTCTATTTCTAGATCTTGTTTTGAAAGGACTGTCAAAGAGTCTACTTGCTTTTCCTGGTTAGACACTAGTATTGATTTCGACAGTATTTTCTCTATATGTTGCTCTCATTAGGCTTTAAATACGGATAAAGTCCTTTCAGGTATCAAAGTGATGAAAGCAGCATTCAGATGGGTTGTTTCTAACCGTAACTCTTGGCCACTAGATTCCTTCAACTCAACTGCATCAGAATGTAACAGCTGACACTGGCAAGCCAGATTCTCCCTTAAAGAGACCGCAACTCAACAATCCCAGTCTAACATATCTGCCAAACTTGTTCCTATACTAACTAATCTATAGAACCAACATCAAAAGGCGGGCGTGAAACTTGTCAAGCTCCCCACTTCTGAAGTGGAATAAGAAGTCAGATACTCATTGGGTCAGCAAGCTCACTTGCCAGGAGCCCTCATTCCAGCTTACATTTATAGCAGAGGCTGGAATCAGCCCCCTGATTCACCTCTTAGAACTCTCAGTGGGTACACAATTCGATTGCAAGTGGATGATTTTCACCTCTGATGAGTCACTCAACTACCCTAAGGCTCATCTTCCCTAAGTGCATCGGTGGGTGGTGGTTCTACATGTGGAAATCACAGGTTCACATTAAAAATCTGACATGATTACATTAACTTCCACTGAAGACAGAAAGAGAGAGAGATGGTGAGGGAGTGACATGGAAATAGACCTCTATTTTGGAAGAAAGTTAGTTCATTGCCCAGGACTGAGATGTCCATGAATAGCTAAGGTCTTGCATGTTTTCTAAAGGGATGTCATTGGCCAACCAAATCACAGAGGACATTTTTGGGGCTAGAGAACACAGCCTAAATTTAGAGCTCCTTGCTGTCTGCTCGATGAGACGTTTGATATCACAGTGTGATTTTTGGCTTCAAGGCATCAATGCTTATCTATCTGGTCACCCCAGTGAGTACTCTAGATTATCAGAGTCTGTATGCCTTTCCTGGGCTTGTTTCCTCGGAAGAAATGCAGCCTCATTTAAACCTCAAAGTTCCTTCTCTAGGAAAGTTGAGGCTTCCTGAAAGTTACCAAAAAGCGCATGAAAAAGCAATGGCAGGAGGCTTCACCCTAAAGTTTGCATCTTCTTAATTATATGCTAGTGCTACCATATGACAGCAAAATGAGCACCGTCTTCTTCCACTCTGCTCTAGTAGTACATGAGCCCGCCCTTATTCTGATGAATCCAATGCAGATTCAGGCATGGGGACAAGCCAAAGAAAGTTTAAATGCATAGGGGGCTATTAATTTCATTCCAGATTAAATTTCAAAGACAGTTTCCCAGAGCACTTTTGTTATATAATTAGCAGCTCAGTTAACACAAAAATCCCCCTTTCTTTCCCATAAATGGGAATGAAGATGACAGGTTTTAAATCCTACCCCTACATAAGTCACCCTTGTCTGTCTTGAGGCTCTAAGGTTTACAAAAATGACCTTTTTAGTAGCACTGGAATACATTCTTGGGTTCTGCAAAGGCTAGCATGAAGTGCTCACAGCAGCGTAGACTGTCTTATGAATCCATACTCAGTTTTTTCTACAGGGCTAGAAATCTAAGATAAACCTTAACTGGCTAGACCACTCTTAAATAAGGTTCTCATTAGCTCTAAGCTAATGGCTTTCTACTCCTGAGGTTCCAGCATAAAGTGTAGATGTCAGGTCCCACCACAAAAAGTTACTGAATCCAAATCTCTGAGGCTATGGCCCTTACTCTTGGGGGCGGGGCGGGGGAGGAGGACTAGCCAAGTGACCCTACTATACAGCCAATTGGATGTTCTCTGCTCCAGCACATCTGACTGCTGAAATGTGTCTCCCTCAACTTGGATGAACAAGTATGTATGTAAGATGATTTGAGTTTACTCAATCATCACCCAGCAGTTTCAGTTTAGTCTTTTGCCAAACTGACAGCACATGGCGCTGAGCTGGATGGTTTCTGGGTTTTGTGATCCCCTACTTGTCTCCATGCAGCCTAGGCATAATGCTTCTAGAAAATGGAACCATTTTCATGAAGGAATTCACCTTCCTAGGACCCCTGGTAAGGTCAAGGTCATTCTCCACATCTTGCAAACAAAAATTAGGACAAGAGGTCAAAGTGACTTACTTTGACCCACTGAATAAATGACCCAATAATTAATTACCGCCATAGTTTTGGCCTTGGCCAGTCTCTATTTGCTTATATTTAAATTAATCAGAATGAAATGTTTGCAATGAAGACCACAAGACCCTTTGGGGGAAAACACAATAATCTATGGATTGACCTAAGACAAGAATGGGACACTGTCATTATTTTTCTTCCCCAAGAAGGTGATTTTTTATAATCTGCTGAAAGCTTCCTATAAAACAAAAAGGACAGCAAGGCTTTGAGGTGAATGAAGATGGTGACCCTACTAGGATGGCTCTTCGCAAGCACCATCTCCAGGGCTTTCCTGCTAGCTTTTCCCTCCAAAACTAATAAGAAACATCAGAGATATGCAAGGTTATAATTTATAGAGAGCCAAATAGCTTATCCCTCCAGCTCTGCAAGCAAACAAGCCTTACCTTTTAAGTGTATGGCATGACTGGTTATTTCTGAGATAACTCAAGGAAAATTCTTGTGCTGGCTCTGGCCTGGGCACTAACACACATCTTTAGCCTCCTGCCAAGCCTGGTAGCTACTGTCTACAATCTGTTCCTATGAAACAAGAGCTTCCCTTCCTGGTGCTAAGAAAGCTCTTTCTCTGGCTTTGGGCCTTAGATCTTCTTAAATCCTTCACTAACCCTATAACCATGATGCAATGTGGCTTAGGTATGTTGTTTAGCTATTTTCGAATTTACAAAACCCACACGTATGGCCATAAACTCAAAATGAACTTAACATAGAAAGAGTGAATAAAATCTGTCCAGTTGTGTTATACTGAACCATAGGAAATTGCCATTCCTGACTTCCAAAAATAGGTTGACTATCAGTAATTTCATATGGCTCAACCTAATTAAATATATCTTTCCTGATCTGCAGAAATGATCAGTTCAAACACAAAATTGTCAAGCAATGTCTTATTTAAAAAGGAGCCATTAAAATGTGAGTTAAGAAAGTTAAAGGACGGGTTTCATCACAGGCATACTAGACTGGGAACACTATTTTATCTGGCGTAAGGAGAAAAACACCCACATGTTATGAAAGCATGTTGTAGAAACTGCGTTGCTAAAAATGCTAGCATTTAAGCACAGAGACATGGAGGAAAACCTCAGAATTTTCCCAAGAATCCTTCAGTATTTCACCTGCTACAGGTGTGGGCAGGTGGAATAGTTCACCCAAAAAGACACAAAGTAAAAATCTCAGTTTCAAACCATTGCCACACTTTAAGCTGATGCAACAGCTTCCCCAGATGCCAAGAAAATGATCTTTCTCTTTTTGGCACTCAGCGTTGTAAAGATACCCGGATCCTTAATCTTCTAGATGACAGAATCTTCCACTGGGTTGAATAATGCTTAAAGTTCCATTGACTTGTCTCTGGTTCCTCAGGTGGCCATGAAATCTCATGTGAATGTCAGCTCAAATTTTGGGATCTGACTCAGTCTTTGGACTACTCTCTTGTATTTTCTTTGTAGTTTTTTTTTTTTTTTTGCACTGAGATTACTTTCCCTCTGAATACTAGTCGATTGCCTTTTAGGTTTCTTGTTGACATCTCCTTCCCAGATAAAAGCATCCTACACATTTTGGTGTTATTTTGAAATCCCAGTAGACACTTCAGTCCTAGTAATCATTTCCCAGGCAGTAGCTGTCAAAAGTTGAGTGAGTTCTGTAATGACATCATCATCAGTTTTTAAATACCTCCTTGTCCTTAGATTAATTACAACAAAAACAGTGTGATACTATTTGCCTTTGGTTTTAAACATTTCAATAACTTTTTCTTTATGGAAATTTCTAGATAAAGAATTATAATTCCCTCATGTTGGATGTTCATGGATATATATTCTCTTCAGTCTAGAAGAAACACAAGTAACATAAAAAGTCAAGAATCTTGATATGAATGAGGATGTAGTCAGTGGCCTTTGTCGCTGGCATCTCCGCTCAAATTGCTTTTCCACGTTTTCTGTCCCATGTAACACCAGATTTCCATCGTCCTACAGGGTCCAATTTTATATGCCTTCCTTTGCAATCTTTCTTCTAGCCTGTTCTCCCCTAACTTGTTATTTTTAGTGCCAGCTAGCCTAGCACTGCTGTGTCTGGAGATGACGTCTCTGAGGGAGGAGTCCCCAACGCCTGCCCCACCTTCTTCAGATGCTGCAGGCGAATGAATTGAGAGACCATTAAAGCATGCTATGTTTGTTTAACTCTGAAACAGCGCACTACTAGGTAAAAAAGTAGGAATAGGGCTGTGTTTGTCTTAATTTAGAGATACCTTAGCTTCACCATCTGTGTCTTGGGATGAATTTTAAGTAAGATAGTTTCAGACCCCAGTAAAAACAGAAGCATTATTTCTATCCAGTCAATGCCCCAACCTCAAACACCACAGGAGCTTGTGGCCATCCTCACCCCACTAGGGGCTTACCCCATTGCTTCCAGGTTTGGGGGAATGTCACGCATTATCCCCCATTGGAAACACTAGGCGGGTGCCCCGGCTCGAAACCTTCTGGTCACCCATTCCCAGGTCTCGCTCCAGCACTTCCTCAGAGCTGCTCTTTGTTCTCCGGCCCTCCAGACTTGTAGAGGCTGTGTGGGAGCCTGAGGAGCCATTCGCAGTCACTGTGCTGTCCCCGTAGGTCAAGGTGAGGTCACCCTCGGTCAGGATGAAATCAGAGTCCTCCTCTCTCAGTGGCTCTTGGTTCTGAAAAGTACAACCAACAACAAAAATGGGAGACTGATATCTTCCAGTGTCAGCGCCAACCCCTCATCTGGAAACTGGAGCTGGTGAAATCTGTCTGTCTTGAGCCACTAGCATGTTATCTAGATGATACCATGATGAACTGTAGAGTTCGGGGCAAGGCACCCTTGCCAGGACATAAAATACAAGCAAGAGTTCTGCTAATGTGCCCGGGAAAGCAACAGAAAATGGCCCACGTATTTGGGCCCCTGACACCCAAAGAGACCCAGATGAAGTTCCATGCTCCTGGCTTTGGCCTGGCTCAGCCCTGGCAGTTGCAGCCATTTGGAGAGTGAACCAGCAGATGGAAGCTCGCTCACTCGCTCTCTCTCTCTCTCTCTCTCTGCCTTTCAAGTACAATAAATAAATCTTTAAAAAATGATTTGAAATGTCTGACTGCTCCTTGTTAGTGACAAAAGGAAGAAGCAAGACCAGTCTGGAGTTCCAGCTTCCTGTCCCACAAAGCAAGGAAGGGATCAGGCCACTGGGCAAATGCTGCCAGTCGGCTTTAGGGACTGTCTTTCCTGAGTGAATCTCCTGGGCCAGCCCAGTACCTACACACACCATCCTGAACGGCATTTATGTGTCAATTGACGGAAGAAGGCAAGCCATATTTAGGACTTCCTCTGTTTCCCTCTGCTGTCCCCCAAACCCTGACAGGAAGCCTTCTCCATGTGGATGAAACAAGTGAGAGGGCAAGTACCTTTTAACTGAGCACCTATTATATGCCTGCCAGGATTTTAGAGAGTTCTCGCTTGATCCGCAGCCCTCCCCCATGAAGGGTGTGAACACACATCTGGAGGACTTGAAACCTGAGCTAAGAGAATGTGTGGGATGTAGTTGAAATCCCCCAGTGGCTGAGAGGGAGTTAGAACGCGTGCTGCCTCTGGGCTGGTTTTCCCCACAGAAGGGCTACGCACAATGACTGGGTCAGGAAAAGGACTGGAATGGCATTCTCACACTAGGCAGCAGTTACGGTACACAGACGAGGCATCAGCAACGTGACAGCCGCTTGAAACTACGAGATGGTGGGGAGAGTGTTAGGAGGCAGCGGGAGGCCAGACAGAACCTTCCGCCCTCCAGGGAGTTTAACCAGCGAACCAAGGGAGGGCAGCCACCTCCCGCCCCTGCTGCACTGACTTGTGCCACCCACTGTGAACCTCTTTTCTCCAAAGGCAAACACATAGTGTGGAAACACCAGGCAAAGCGCTCCTTTCTCTCCTGTCTCCTGTCTCACCGGAAGTCCTGTACCTCTACAGACAGCACTAGGAGCCCCCTCACGGCCTCTGCTTAGTCCATGGCCTGCCGCGCACAATTTCCCACAATCCGTGCCTTGGCTCCCCAGCAAGATGACAAACCACTAAAGGGCAGTGGCTCTCTCCTCTCCTGGGCGTCCTCCTAGTAAATGCACACGGGGAGGGAGGATTCCTGAGCTGGGTTTCCCTGATTTTTCCTGCCGTAGCCCATCTCTGTGCTCTTCCCGTGACAAGCACATGCTGGTTTTCTGCATTGTTTCTCAGTGATGTCGACTGCTCCACAAGCAATCCACAGCGTGACTCTGCTTAACCAGTGCTCCAGCATTCTCAGCAGACAACACACACAAGCCCTCTCCCTGGCTGCCTCACATCTCCCCGCGGAAACGCGGCCAAGGGGCAGGTGCACAGCGAGATAAAGGCCCTGGACTCACACAGGTAGAGCACAATTTTACAACTCGCTCCTCACTCCCAGACTGCCTCCTCTTCATGAGTATTTCAAGAGGCCTCAAACACCATCTGCACCGTGATAGTTTCCTTAACAACAGATGACATCATGTGCCCCATCTGAGTTTCCAACTCCCGCAAGTGCTCCTTCCCTTTCCTAGCACGCCCTGGTTCCCCTGTTCAGACACGTGCAAAGCCATCTTTTCGTTCATCTCGGTCAAGATATTGCTTGCAGTGCTCTTAGCTCCTCATTTTCAGCGAGACAGTCCTGGCACGTATCCTACTGCTTCAAGGTTTGGAGCCACCGAGGGACAGATGAACACCTGCGCGTGAGGGTCATTCTGTCAATGGAAGGAAGCCCACCACAGCACCCTGGGCGTGACCTCCTGCATGGCCTGCTCTGAGTCCTCATAGAGAGAAGCACAACCAAGATTCACTGACAGGAGAAAGCAAGACTGGATGTCGACCCATTCCTTTTATGAAACTGACAAGCCCACGTACAGTACCTGAGGAAAGGTCATTCAGAAACAAGAACCCAGTAAAACCTGGTGGAGAAGGATTCCCAAATCAATGCTTAAGGAATGCTTGACACAGCTGATGAAATCGATTCATGCCCTCAGATTCTAGATGTGAGGATCACCGGGTCAACACAGGCCGGGTAAGCAGCAGGTCTTCATAATGATAAAAGGGTACGTCAAAAGGTTCTTGGAAAATGGAATTACAAGATGTGGTTTTTGATGCAAAAATGTTGAAATCCATGCACAGGTTTTTTTGCAAAAACAAATTTCCACAACTTTTTGAATACCCTGCATATGCATCATGGATTTTAAAATGTTTCTGTACCAAAATAAACTTATCTTTACAAAATTCTTAAAATTTATTTGAGAGGGGCAGAAGGGAGGGGTTGACCTTCCCATCTGCTAGTTCACTCACCAAATGCCCCTAATGGCCCAGGTTATCTGAAGTCCTATACCATCTAGAGACAGAACCTTCTCCATCTAGGACCCCCTCATGGGCTGGGACTGAAGCTAGGAGCTGGGAGTGCTATCTGGGCCTCCCACAGGGTGGTCAAGAAACATGATCACTTAAGCCATCACCGCTGCTTCCCAGGGTCTGCATTAGCAGGAGGCTGGAGTTAGGGGCTGGAGCTAAGTATCAAATCCTGGCACTCTGATGTGTGATGCAGTCTTCCTAACTGGCATCTCCACTAGGCTAAGTGTCAGTCCTAAGCTTATCTTGTAATTCCATTTTCCATGAATGTTGTAAAGTACCCTTGTGTAACTAGCTTGTGTAAAATTCAATGCAATGACCCTGAAAAGCCCCACAGACAATAGTGTGTGGGAATGAGTATATTTTAAATAACCAGAGGTCATTCTAATAAGTGGAAGAACACTACTTTCTAGGTGGATACTAAACCTAAATGGCTTAGAGCTGGTAGAAATAATGAATGATGAACATTTCAGATATCTCCAAATAAACCTGGCAAATACAAGATGCTCTACAGGTGATGGGTATGAACCACACAAGTGACAAACAGTCATGGGCACTGCCCAATCTGAGACTCCTGGCCAGCATTCAACTCTGCAGTTGAACCCTTCTACCTCTCTCAAATCTGGGTTCTTCCCTCAATCATTTTGAAAAGACCCTTTGTTCCCACATCTCAGCAGCAGGTCTGGAGCTGGTTGAGATCCTGGGTAGGGTTCTAGCTTACAATAGCAGCAGCAACAACATCAACGGCAGCATTGAAGGTGGTTCTCAGCTGTTGGCAGTCCATAGCCCAAACGTAATCCCAGAAGCAAACCTTGAGTAGTCTCTTGAACTGGTGAGGGAAGCACTTTAAATCCAAGTGACTACCAGTTTTCTGAGTTTATGTTGAGTTCAGACATATCCAGATATCCCTGATTCTACGAGCAAGGGACTTGTTAGTAAGCTTCAGATTAGATACGGTCTTACTAAAGTCTTATAGTGGGTTAGTTGTTTTACAATTAAACAGGCATGGAAAGAGACTTTTATTCAGATCCAAGATAGAAAGTTTTAGAAATTGTACAAAAGAGATGAGAGCTAGAAGGCAAAGAATCATGCCAACTTAACACACAAAAGTGTAATCACTTGGCACTTCATTGGTGGTAGGAGCAGCAGTGTCTCTGATGACGACACATATCCAACTGGCCCATACTGCCATTGGAAACAGAAGTCCCAAAGGAGCAAATCATTCAGCATGTGGCTCAAGACAGCTTCTCTCAAGTAAGCTTAAAGTAGCAGGAGGCGAAATTATAAAGCTAACTGCATGCACTGCTTTATATCTGACAGAAAAGGGAACGATCATCAGGACTTCATAAGCTCTAGAGCCCTATGCAGATTTGGGGCTGGTGCCATGGCTCACTTGGTTAATCCTTCGCCTGTGGCGCCGGCATCCCATATGGGCACTGGGTTCTAGTCCCGGTAGCTCCTCTTCCAGTCCAGCTCTCTGCTGTGGCCCAGGAGGGCAGTGGAGGATGGCCCAAGTGTTTGGGCCTCTGCTCTCACGTGGGAGACCAGGAAGAAGCTCCTGGCTCCTGGCTTTGGATCAGTGCAGTGCCGGCCATAGCAGCCATTTGGGGAGTGAACCAATGGAAGGAAGACCTCTCTCTCTCTCTCTCTCTCTCTCTCTCTCTCTCACTGTCTATAACTCTACCTGTCAAATAAAAAAAAAAAGACTTCATGAGCTCTTGAGCCATATGCAGACTTAACAAGTCCTTTTCTCTAGGATCCAATGGTTATGTTCACGACAAGACGATCAGGACGGGTAGGAAAGACAGGGAGGAAGGAAGGCCTCCAACCTGTGCTCCTCCTTCCTTGTGGGCAGCTGCTGGTTTTCCCCTCCTCACTGTCCTGCAACCACACCAGCAGCTCAACAGTCAGCCCTGAATCTAAGATGCCCATCAGCATGGGTATTCTTTTAACACTGTGCTGAGTCTATTTCTAGAATTTGAAAATGCATAGAAAGCACCTGACTACAGTAATGTAAACAAATGATTTACTAAAGGAATTTTAACCTTTGCAAGATGCTTGACAGTTCACAATATATTTTTATATACCTTACCATCTGAAGTTCACAGCCAGCCTATCCTATCAAGCCCATTTTACAGATTAGAAACCCAAGGCACAGAGCACTTCAATGGTCCATCAGGGCTTACATTCCAGTCTAGTTTCTGATTCCAAATCCAGGATTCTTTCTACTAGACTACAGCTGCCGATGGGGAGCCAGCAACCCAGGGAATAGGTTTCTGCATCACCATGCAATATATAAGCATAGGCAGGCTGGCTATCTCTAATCATCTTATTACAGAAGCCAAATGTGTGGATTTGGAGGCTTGAGTGCTATGAGGGTTCTTCTTCCATGGTAAGACACTCCCTGGCCCGGTGAGCAAGCCACTTGACACGCTATACTTACATCGTACACCTGGGGACTGGTCAGACAGCGAGCTAGCAAGCCACACCACGCAGGGAGAGTGGTGGTCAGAGGGGGGCCGCTGTGAGTGAGGATGGGCTTCAAGTAACTTTAAGAGACGGGTTAAGGAAAAATGTCTCCAAAGAAATCACACATCTGACAAACCGTGTTTAAAAATACCAAAGAGTAAACCATCCAACACTGTACCCAGAAAAAGTATCTTTTCTCCACTTTATAGTACAGTACAGGAAACCCTTGTAACCCACACCAGTCTGAGTCAAAGGTTAAACTCTCCTTTAGCAGCCTTAAGTGGTAGCTGTTAACTCCCAGGTGAGTTTTGTCCCAATTTGTAGTGGAAAAGAATTCAAGGGGACTTAAGGAAGTTCATGGAAAAATGGATTCAAAGGATAAGTTTATTTTGGTGCAAAAATGTTTTGAAATCCTTGTATAGATTTTTTTTTCATGGTACATGTTTTCCATGAACTTTGTGAAGACCCTTCTGGAGTCATCACTGTGGTGTAGCAGGTAACCTTGCCTGTGGCGCTGGAATCCCATAGGAACACCGGTTCGAGTCCCAGCTGCCCCACTTCCGATCCAGCTCCCTGCCGATGCACCTGGGAATGCAGTGGAAGATGGCCCAAGGATTTGGGAGACCAGGAAGAAGCTCCTGGCTCTTGGCTTTAGGGCTGGCCCGACCCTGGCTGTTGTGGCCATTTAGAGAGTGAACCAATGGATGGAAGATCTTGATCTCTCTCTCTCTCTCTCTCTCTCTCTCTGCCTCTAACTCTGCCTTTCAAATGGATGAATAAATCTTTTAAAAAATAAAGAAAGAAAAGAAAAAAAGAATAGCTTTCAGAGTTGGTGGTTTGGGTTTCAATCAGTATTTCAGCTTTGACACACAAACTGCCCCTGCTTTGCAAACAGGAGAGAGGGGGCCTGTGGCCCTGGGTCCCCTGAGCCCTGTTCTCTGTAAGTATACTTGCTAAAGCCCTCCATCCACAGGGCACACCGTGGAGATGTCCGAGTCGGACAGCACCTCTGAAGTAACCTGGGACTCCTACAAGGGAGGAAATGGAGTCTTGGCCCAATTATTCAGACCTCACTTCCCATACAGGGAGTTCTCTTCTTCACTGCCTGCTATTTCTCTCCCAGACTCTAACAGATGGTTGGTAGTTCAGCCTTCCTGCTGTTGACATTGGGGCCAGATCAGCCTTTGTTGCAAGGGGCTGTTCTGTGCACAGCAGATGTTGCGCAGCATCCCTGGCTTCTGTCCCCTAGATGCCAGTGGCACCTTTATGCCCCTTCTCAAGTTGTGATGATCAAAAATGTCTCCCCACCTCCACCAAAAAAAAAAAGACTGTCAAATTTCCAACCCCCACCCCCGAAGTAACTTTGCCCTCAGTTGAGACTGCTGCTCTAATATGAAGCTCTCCTGATAGGCAGAGAACACCTGTGTGGGAAGCACCCCTACGCTATGATAGAGCCGGGACCAGCTCTGAGACCCTAAGCTCTCAGATGGTCACCTTGATACAGAGATGCCAAGAAACTTTTAAAGGAAGGCGAGGGGCCGACACTGTGGTATAGCGGGTAAAGTCGCCGTCTGCAGTGCCAGTATCCCATATGGGCGCTGGTTCAAGACCTGGCTACTCCACTTCTGATCCAGCTCTCTGCTATAGCCTGGGAAAGCAGTAGAAGATTGCCCAAATCCTTGGGCCCCTGCACCTGCATGAGATACCCAGAAAAAGCTCCTGGCTCCTGATCGGCCCTGCTCCGGCCATTGTGGCCAATTGGGGAGTGAACCATCGGATGGAAGACCCCTCTCTCTCTCTGCCTCTCCTTTCCATGTAACTCTGTCAAATAAATAAATAAATCTTAAAAAAAAATAAAGTTTGTCAAGAGAATTATTGAGTGTCTTACTATATAAAGGATCTTTTTTTTATTATTTCCTTTTGACTATATTCACCAACCTTGGGTTGCAACAATCACAATTTTTCTCCAACATTGATTCCTTAAGTTCTCTTCTAGTGTTGGCATGGTACTAAACTTTCTGGTATTTAACTGACAAGCAAAAGTTTTATATATTTATCATATTCAAAATGATGTTTTGAGATATGTATACATTATTAAATGACTTAATAAAGCTACTTAACTTGCATTACTTCACATGGCTGGCATTTTTGTGGTGAAAACACTTAAACTCCTCCAGCAATTTTTAAGTATACAATCATTTACATTTACATTTTCTGTATTCTTGCTTGTCTGAAAGCCTCCCTCCTTAGTCTCTCATTTTTGATTGACAGTTCAGGTGTAAAATTCTAGGTTCATTTTTTTTAATCCTAGAACTTCGTAGACACTGTCCTATTGTATTATAATATCCAATTTTGTCAATGAGAAGTTTGAATCTTGTCCTTTGGAGTTTTCCTTTTTCCCTTTAGAAGTTTTTTTTTATTTTAAAGAAAAATTAGAATGTTTGCTTTTTTTAAAAAAAAAAAAAGATTTATTTATTTGACAGGCCGAGTTACAGAGAAAGAGAGGGAGCAATGGAAAGAGATCTTCCATCTGCTGGTTCACTCCCTAAATGGCCACAATGGCCAGGTCTGGGCCAGCCAAAGCCAGGAGCCAGGAGCTTCATCCAGGTCTCCCACGTGGGTGCAGGGGCCCAAGTACTTGGGTCATCTTCTACTGCTTTCCCAGGCATATTGACCGGGAGCTGGATCATAAGTAGAGCATCCAGGATTCAAATTGGTGCCCATATGGGATGCTGGCATCGCAGGTGGCAGCTTAACCTGTTACACCACAACACCAGCTCCCTGCAAGTCTTAAAGTTTCTCAGAAAGTGTCCATTCATCTTACACATACTTTCTGGGATCGCACATCTGAAAGCAAATGTCTTTCTTAGCTAAGAGAATTTTTCTTCCATTATTTCTTTATTACTTCTTTTCCTCCATAGTCAACATACTTTCAGATCCAGTTAAATGATTTGCACTATGTGGATCTCACTGCTACATCTTGAAACTCTTCTCTTATATATCTCTGACTTTTTGCTCTAATTCTTGGAGGTTTTGTTCTCAACTTTATTTTCTAGATCGGATTTTCCCCAATGTCCAGCTGTTAAACTATCCATTAAATTTTGGAGTGTTGATTTCAGAAACTTTATTTTTCATTCCCAAGAACTCCCTCTTGTTTGAGTTACTCTTTTTTTTCTAATAATCTGCTCTTATGTCATGACTAGAAAAGCTACATACTTAAGTCTCCCAAAGGAGTTTATTACAAAAATTAAAAAGTAAACATTCAAAATTATTTAACTACTTCTACACTCCCCACCACCATGTATTTAATTTTTAATTTGTCAGATCATCAGGCAGATTGGGGACTCCTCCCTTGGCCAAAGTAGCAGGAATTACCCTGGGGAAAAATATCTTTGGTATTCTCAAGATTCGTGTCTCTACCAAGCCATCTCCAGGTTGCGTCTCTATTTTCTTTAAAGTTCTAGGGCCTGGAGAGGAAATGAACAGCTACCAGTTGCCCTGCTGCCACAGGAAGTACCTCTTCAGTTGTTCCTGACAACATTCTAGAATAAATCACCCGGACAAGCTGGCCCAAATGGACAAGTTGCCAAAACACATATACTGTATAATTCATTTGGAAAACAGGTAAAACTACTTAAGTATTGTTAGAAATCAAGAGAGTGGTTACATTTGGGAAAAACGAAGAGGAGTAACAGTTACATCCTGCATTTCTTCATTTCTTGGCCAGTCTGATATTAAAAGACTGTGTTTATTTTATTTTTTTTTTGACAGGCAGAGTTAGACAGTGAGAGAGAGAGAGGCAGAGAGAAAGGTCTTCCTTCCGTTGGTTCACCCCCCAAATGGCTGCTACTGCCGGCGCTGCGCCAATCCGAAGCCAGGAGCCAGGTGCTTCCTCCTGGTCTCCCATGCGGGTGCAGGCGCCCAAGGACTTGGGCCATCCTCCTCTGCACTCCCGGGCCATAGCAGAGAGCTGGACTGGAAGAGGAGCAACCGGGACAGAATCTGGTGCCCCAACTGGGACTAGAACCCGGGGTGCCAGCGCCACAGGCAGAGGATTAGCCTAGTGAGCCGTGGCGCCGGCCAAGACTGTTTCTTTGTGATAATTCACTGAGCACTTATGATTTGTGTACTTTTGTGTACTTTAATACAAATTTTTCAACATTTTTGAAGACATCAATATCATATATAATAGGCTACCAGCCCATTTTATCGTTATGTCCATTTAAGAAACAATGAGGGTTTAACTTTTTGATTTTTTATTTTCACCTGAGACTAGGTGAATCTACTAGAATAGGTTCTATCCTGCATGCAGCCCAGTTATGCCCGTATCAGATCATGCAAGAGCAGACTTGGCCAAGTTCAGCCAACAGGAATTATCCTCCCCACATGGATTAACTGTCGAAGATCTACTTCCCTTCTTGACTACAGCATGGTTCATTAGGTAATCCTAACTAATTCACCTAGGAAGACACAGGCCCCGTGATCACAAAGCCACAAAGCTCTCAAGAGCCACAGGAGTCTACCAGACTGTGGGTTGGCTACTCCCATGATATGTAAACATTCCTCCTGGCCAGAGAGAGGCTCACCAGCACCATCTGTGCTTGAATGATCAGTGCACATGTCCCAAGAGGGGACTGTCTCCACCTGGCCCTAGCACACTCATCAGAAGTCATTCCTCAACAACTCAACGAGAGGATTTCATCACAAACATTTCACAAACATGGGGAATGCTGTTGAAAAGGATACTTGTGGTCAAAACTGTACCACAGCCTGAATATCCATGCACTCTCCTGTTTTGTCCGGTTCCCTCCAGCAGAATCTGGACCGTCCTAGGAACAAATAAGAAGATAATATGATTAGGTGCTGAAAACGAATCTGGAAGAAGGGGAACAAAACTTCTTTTCTAAGCTGTAACTTTATAGATCTAGAGCTCTAAGTCAAACATGCTGTATCACCAAGATTGCAAAGAATTATTAGAAGGTAATATTTTAGCAGAAATTAGGTAAACCCCAAATGCAGAAAAGCCATCCCCAAAGAAAAAAAAAGATTTGATTGATGCAACCTAGTACAAAATTTCTTCTAGAATTTTTACTGTAATTTTCCACAAAGTGCCTCTTGGAAGGTCAATTACCCTAAGACAGTATAACTCCTAACAGGTGAGAATTGACTTATAGAGGAAATTAGAGAAAGTTTCCATAAAACCAACTTTCCAGGAGCATATGTTTGACCTAGCAGTTGAGACCCCACTTGGACACCTGCATCAAAGTGCCTGGGTTCAAGTTCAATCTCCACTCCAGATTCCAGCTTCCTGCTAATGCAGACACTGGGAGAGAGTAGATGATGTCTCAAGTACTTGGGCCCCTACTACCCACATGGGAGATCTAGATCGAGTTTTGGGCCCTTGGCTTTAGCTTGGCCTAGGTCTAGCTGTTGTGGACATTTAAGGAGTGAAGCAGCAGAGTGGAGCACACTCTTTCAAACAAATAAAATACATACATAAAATTTTTAAAACCAAATTCCAGTATCCCTACCCCCAATCCTCTAAACTGGCCTAGGGGAACCATACTTTGTTGAGTTTCCTGACCAGTTAGTCAAGGGTCTCTGTGGTCCTTACCCAGGCACCTACACCATTCTCCAGGAGGCCCATAACTTGTTTCCCTACCAGCTTTGGAAAGATGGTGCCAATAGGCAGGAGAAACAGAGCCAGAATTAGCAATCCTGTTACTTTATCTACCTTCAGGTAGTAAACTTGTCTCTGTCTTGCACCTTTCCAACTCAAACATCCCCATCATTTTTCAAAATAACCTGCAAAATCAAACATTCATCTGAATATGTTCTGTGCTTGGAAATATGTTCTGTGCTTGTTTAAGAAATCAGCACAATTAATATAAAAACTTGGACTGACTGCAACAATTTGAGGGCAGGCCTGGGGCTCTATGTCACTGGGTAATAGGTTCTGAAAGTCCAGACTGCTTGGGAAGTAATTTTAAAACAACATTCTCTTTAAATCCATAGGAGGGAGGCACCTCTGCAAGTGAGGGACAACTGATGATAATCAAATAAAACTAGGACCAAAATGACAAGTAGTTCTCAATCAGCGAATGTAAATTCTACCTGTAACAGCCACATCAAGGCTTAATCAGAGAGCTTTGAGAAGATGAGCATAGAGACATGTTGAAGGAGGGCAGTTCGAGCAAGTACTATCAAAGTTCCTGCAGTTCCCAACAGCAAAGATTATTTTTAAAAATTGAGTCCCCAGGGAATATGAAGAATGTTTAGAACATTCTTATATGGAAATGGCTTAGTTAAATAGGCCTTTCTGTGGCTGAGGAAATATAAACAAAGCGAGACCCCAGAGATCAATTTTATTTTACATTTTTATAAATCACATGGAAGAAAGAGGGCACAGAAATGTCTCCATTTGCTAATCCAATGAGAACTTCAGAAAGATTTCAAAATGCCACATGACTGAGCAGAAAAGTAATAGATGACCTGACAAATAGCATTACGGGAAAATTAAATGGTTCTTTTGGAGTGATAGGCTCTAAGCTCTCAGTCTGAAGTGCCTGTAGAAATTTACAAAAGAAAAAATGAGCAAAATGATAAGACATCCTCAGAAGGGATACTATAAACTACCAGAAACAATGCAAGTCCTCTAAAGTCAGATTATTCTACTCCTTCTGAGACAGGGGAGAGAGCAAGAAGATCAGGCAGCAATAAGTGAGCTAGAAGATTTTTTCACAATTTCTGCCTTGCTTACCTACCAATCCAGTACACCCACTTTAGCATGATGCACCTGTGTCTCAGATATCTGACACCAGGAAGGAGAGGGAGCCATGATGGCCAAGCTTGGAAGTCAAGCTCCAAATGGAGATACCATGAAATTTCCAGAAAGCCTCACACACACTAACCCCTACCCAAACTGCATCCCATTTGTATATTCAATTATGCACTGTCCCCTACACCATAAACGGAACTGTTACATGTGAGAACGCCCCCCACCCCACACCTCTCTTTTGTATTTTTGGCTCTGACTCTTGCTTTTGGGTCCTTCTCTGGCCTCCTCCCACACTCTCATAGGCAACTCTCCAGCCCACTCGTGGCTGGTTTCTCTGTGGGGGAGGGTGGCCCGTGCTCGGGCGTGAATGTGTGCTCACTCTCTCACTTTAAATGAATCCTGCTCTCGGCCAGCACTGCGGCTCACTAGGTTAATTCTCCGCCTGCAGCACCAGCACCCCAGGTTCTAGTCCCGGTCAGGGCGCCGGATTCTGTCCCAGTTGCTCCTCTTCCTGTCCAGCTCTCTGCTGTGGCCCAGGAAGGCAGTGGAGGATGGCCCAAGTCCTTGGGCCCTGCACCCGCATGGGAGACCAGGAAAAGCACCTGGCTCCTGGCTTCAGATTAGCGTGATGCGCCGGCCATAGTGCGCTGGCTGTGGTGGCCATTACGGGGTGAACCAATGGCAAAAGGAAGACCTTGCTCTCTGTCTCTCTCTCTCTCTCACTGTCCACTCTGCCTGTCAAAAAAAAAAAAATCCTGTTCTCACTTGTGCACCTTGCTTCTGTTTCTGCTTTGAATTCTTATCTCTGCAGAGGCAAGAACATAGGAGAAAAGTTTGGACACATATTCCATAAGATTCCTTTTTAAAAATCAACAACAAAAACAACCCCTACTCTGTCATCTTCTGCGAAGCCACAATGCACTTCCCATCGCCTGACATTCTTACGTTCTTTCCATCTTACCTCTAGGAAGCTGCAAGAGAAGTGCAGGCTCCCTCAAAGGGACAATCACAATGAATAAAGCAAGGGAAGGGCTTCTGTTTGATGACAAACTACAAAAGGTCTTCTCAGGCTACAAAAAGATACGCCTGCCATCCACAAACAAGATAAAGTGACCTCCAATTCCACAGCAAATCCCAAAATGTAATCTAACAGACAGTGCTTCAAGGCTGCAGGGGGTAAATCAGGACAAATCAGACCTGTGGCTTTGTTAAAAAGGCTGTTAAACAACTTCTTACCCCAAGAGATAGTGCCTGAAGCACAATCCCATACAGGAAGAACTTAGATAAATCCCTATGTCGTGGCTTTGGGGAGATCTGGACAGCTCAGTGGAACAGAACTCATTTTTTTAAGCTGACCCGGAAGATGACCAACAAGTGCTTAACCACAAGATTTGGGTTGCTATCACATCGCAAGGGCCCTTCCTGTGGACTCCAAATGGCCCAAGGTCAGGCAGGGGTCACCGTAAGGGCCATCTGGGGCCTCCTTCCTGGCTGCACTCAGGGTATCTTAGATTTCCATTCTCATGCTTTCCACGGGAAAAGCAGGGACTTGCTCTCTTGTCACAGCCCTGCGCCAAACCTGCCTTCCCACCAGAAGAGTTTGCACACCATGTCTTTAGCTCAGGCTAATTTCTAGAGCCTTGAACATCCTTTCTTCCTCTCACCTTCTTCCATCCACAACACCTACCTGGTCAGCTCCCATTCATCTATCAAGGCTGGGCACAAGCTTGGCTTCCCTTAAAAATATTTCAAAAAGCAAAGAGCACTCCAAGAGATGTAGCTATGAATACCATAGGTGCTCTTGATAGAATACCCAGATCCTGACTGTGCCATTGCCTTGCTGTGTGACTTTGGGCAAGTTAACTAACCTTTCTGTTTCCATGTCTTCATCTTTAAAATGGAGATATTAATAATCAGCCACCTTAAAGGGGCATTGTGGGACTGTGCTATTCTGAAGCACTTATTTGGTCTTTCTTCTGGTTCCTGGCACAAAATTCCTAAAACCCTTGGAATTTCTCAAGTGATAGGGTGAAAGGAACATCTTTTGTTATCCATAATAAGCCTCTTTCACCCATTCTCTAGTTTTGAGTTTATGTTAATGAGGTGACTCAATGGGGAAGGGGCTGGTTGCCAGGGAAACCAACCATGTGCTTAGAGAGTTGCAACTTTCAGCCCTTCCCTCAATTTCTGGGGAGGAAAGGGCTAGAGGTTGAACTGATCACCAGTGTTCAACGACTCAACCATGCCTACATAACAGAGCCTCCATAAAAACCCTCAACCACAGCGTTGGGAAAGCTTCCAAGTTGGCAAACAAATGGAGGCATTGGGAGGGTAGCAAGCCTGGAAAAGGGCCTGGCAGCTCCAAACACACCCCCAGTCCGCATCCTTTGCTTCCATTTCACTCTTTCTGAGTCGCATCCTTTATAATAAACTGGTAATAGTAAACAAAGCGCTTTCTTAACTTCTGCGAGCCATTCTAGCCAATTATGGAACCTGAGGAGGGAGTCATGGGAACCCCCAACTCAGAGTCAGTCATACATACAGATCACAAACCAGGACCTGCAACTGGCACGTGAAGCAGGTACAGTCTTGTGGGACTCAGTCCTTAGCTACTGGCATTTGAAGCTAACCCTGTGCAGGCAGTGTCAGAATTGAATTAAACTGTAGGTCACCCATTGGTGAACTGAAAAATCCCCCCATACAAGGGTTTTTCAAAAAGTTCATGGAAAAACAGAATGTAAAAATGTTTATTGTGGTGCAAAAATTGTTGAAATCCATGCATACAAGGAGCCTGCAAAAAGTTCATGAAAAATGAACATTGTGAAAAAAACTATGCACAGATTTAAAGCATTTTCTGCATCCAAATAAATGACTTTTAACTCCATTTTCCACAAACTTTTTGAGTACCCCTGTGTTTGGTGTTAGAAGTGTTGTGAAAGTATAGATAAAAAGAGAGTTTGCTTTTTTAGAGCATAAATGATTTGTATATTTAAAGAACTTGCCACATTGTCTGACATGTGGTAAACACTCAACAAATACTGACTCTCATATTTCTTACTAGCTATGTGACCAATTTCATGCTGCTTAAATATTTGTGAAATATTTAGCACAATATCTGTCACACAGTTCAAGCTCATGTTATTAATTCAGTTCATTTCCAACGACTGGATATGTAATTTCCAGCACATATTTTCTGGGGGAAGAAACACAATATTAACATCATTTAACTATCTTGTGTGGCTTTTTACATGAGGAATTTCTAATCTTTTACTTATATTATTAATCGCGAGACACCTTCAAGATATTTTCTTTTGCCATCAACCCTGCTTATTAGCATTTTTGGCATATGATAATGAGGGCCTATTTATTCTGCAATCATTGAGTACTTACTGTGTGCCAGGCACCATAATGGGTACTGAGAACACAAAGACAAGTGAGACTTAGCACCTGTCCCTTGAGAAGCACCCTGTCCACATGAGGAGGTAGACAGACAAATAAATACACAGTCACAAAAGTAATGAAACAAAGCAACTCAGAAAACTGAGGAGTGGTACATAGCTCTATTTTTGAAATAATTTTTCTAGAATTAATGAATAATCATGTCTACATAGAGTTGTATTTCATTCCCATTGTTACATAATGTTTAAAGTTCTTTTTAAAGCCACGGTCACTACAGGGGTAGGCATTTGACCTAGTGGTTAAGACACCACTTGGGAGATCCACATTCCGTATCAGAGCACCTGGGTTCAAGTCCTGGCTCTGCCCTGGATGCCAGATTTCAGCTGATGTCCACCCTGGGTGGCAGAGGTGATGGCTCAAGTAGTTGGGTCCTTGCCAATCAAGTGAAAGACCTGGATGGGGTTCCTGGCTTCAGCATGACTCAGGCCCAGCTGTTGCCAGGCATTTGGGGAATGAGCCAGTGGATAGAGAGAAGATTTCTCTGTGTGTCTATCCCTCTGCTTTTCAACTTGGAAAAAATAAATACATAAAAATGCTCTAATCCTTCAAAAAGGAGGGGAAAAGATCATTACAATAAGACTAGTTTACTTTTTTCAGGGATGGGGTACATTACATTACATGGCAAAAGGGGCTTTGTGAGTGGGCTTAAGGTTATCCAAGTAGACCCAATACAATCACATGGACCCTTAGAAGTGGACAAGGGGGGCAAAAGTCTCTGAGAGCTGCAGTGGAGGAGGGGCAGGAGAGAGTCAGAGTGTGACAAGGACCTGCTGCACTACTGTTGACTTTGAAGATGGAGGTGGCTAAGGTCAAGTGCCTACCCCTGTAATGATCTTGACTTAAAAAAAAAAAAAAACTTCAAACATTATGTAAGAATGGATTGAAATATGACTTCATATTGAGAACAACTCCTGGCCAACAGTTGTCAAGGACATGGGACTCAGTCTGACAAGCACAGCAAAGTGAATCCCACCAACAACCTGGATGAGCCTGCAAGTGGCTGCTCCTCCAGTGCCCAACCCTGGCCACACCTTGACTTTGGCCTTGAGAGACTTGAAGCAGAGAAACCAGCTGGGTTCATGGGATTTCTGAACTACGGAACTGTCAGATGATAAAACTGCAGTGTTTTTAAGCCACTGTGTTTCCAGTTTGTGGCAAACTGTTACAAAAGCCCCAGAAAACTAATACAGAGCAGAAGAGTAAGGCACACGATGTCCCTTTAGTTGGGTCATTTCCGTATCATTGGGATGATGGGCCTAAGATGTCTTAGCAGAGAGTAATGACAGGGTTTAAAAATAGGGTAGCAAGTCTCCAGCGATGACACATTGAGTTTCCTTCCCTGTTTATAATGCCCTCTCCAGAGATCCACACTGCCTAGCTCAGGACTTCTCACACTATCAAATGCACACAGATCCCCCAGTGAGACTAGGAATCAGGCAGCTCCTGCTTCATTGGTGCTGGGTAGACCTGAGAGTGTGCATTTCTTTTTTTTTTTATTTTTTTTTATAGGCAGAGTGGATAGTGAGAGAGAGAGACAGAGAGAAAGGTCTTCCTTTTTGCCGTTGGTTCACCCTCCAATGGCCACTGCGGCCAGCGCATCGCGCTGATCCGAAGCCAGGAGCCAGGTGCTTCTCCTGGTCTCCCATGTGGGTGCAGGGCCCAAGGACTTGGGCCATCCTCCACTGCCTTCCCGGGCCACAGCAGAGAGCTGGCCTGGAAGAGGGGCAACCGGGATAGAATCCGGTGCCCCAACCGGGACTAGAACCCGGTGTGCTGGCACTGCAAGGCGGAGGATTAGCCTGTTAAGCCACGGTGCTGGCCGAGTGTGTGCATTTCTAACAAGCTCCTGGTGATGCTGGGGCTGCTGAGCCACCAGGACACTCAGAGCAGCCTGGAGAGGCTATGCTTCCTGGGGAAAGAGCAGACAAGGCCCTCCACCATCTCCTTCTGCCACTCTCTCCACCCTCATCCTTTGTCCCGCTGTCACTATACGCCCTTCAGGATGGAGATTCATGCATCTCATTGCGGATGGATTTGCAGAGCATGAGAGACAGTCTGAAATATAACAAGTGCTCAATAAAGATTTGTCACATGAACAAATGAACGACGATTGACTCTGAGCATCTAGAAAACAGAAAACAGCAGAAAGGGGAATCACACGCCGAGGGATGCAACGGGTGGGAGGCTGGGAGTAAACGGCAAAGGGGGAGGACGGTCCCAAGAGTGGTAATTTGCGAGTCCCCTGAGCAACTGTTAGAAGTTAGAGGTTGGGGCTGGTGCTGTGGCAGAGTAGGTTAAACCTCTGCCTGTGGCGCCGGCTTCCCATATGGGCACCAGTGCGTGTCCCAGCTGCGCCTCTTCTGGCCCAGCTCTCTGCTGTGGCCTGGGAAAGCAGTGGAAGATGGCCTAGGTGCTTGGGCCCCTGCACCTGCATGGGAGACCTGAAAGAAGCTCCTAGCTTCTGGCTTTGGATCAGCCCAGCTCCGGCCATTACAGCCATTTTGGGAGAGAACCAAAATGTAATTCTGTCTCTCAAATAAATAAATCTTTTTAAAAAAATTTCAAAAAGAAGTTAAGGGTTTAGGTGACCAGGTGACAGCTTCCAGCCCGGAGGCAGACGCACGCAGGCACAGTGGTTTCCTTTCCTCCACGTTCCATCCGGATCCGGCTGGCGACCTTGTCCTGCTGTTAGCATAAAGCCAGCAGAAGTTCAGATTCACACTCCTAGCTTCATCAATGAGTGTTCTTCTGTGAACTTGGGGAAGGAAGTGAATGATGTGTCTGCATGGCCGGCCAACAGAAATCTCAGCTGTGTCTGGTCTGGCATGAAAAGCCCTCCCTTTAATGGGGTGGGAGGTCAGCCCTGGACCGGGCAGCTTGTTTCCAGCTGGGCTTTGTTTGTGTTTTGGTTGCAAAGTCACCAAGACCTCCAGGGACACAAAGCAACTGTGTGGGTTTTTTTTTTCGCTTTTTCTTGTTTTGTTCTAAATGAGTCAAACTTGCCAGGGACACAAAACGAAAGCCTGCCCACGATATTCTTACGCTTTCCTCACATCAAGCCAGGAGTGCTGCCAACAGTTGCTTTCCTTCTCCCACATGACCTCACATGCTGTAGCCCCGTAGCCATGACACTGTTTATAACCATAGGCTTCCAGAGCCAGTGAGGACAACCGTGCTGCTTATAAGAAAGGCTTTCCTGCCAAGTCCTCCTTTTCGGTTGTCGCTGTCATTTTTGGGCAGATCGTTCAGAGAATGAGGTAAAGAGAACTGCCTTTTCTTACTTTTTTTTTTTTCATAGAGAACAAACATCTGGACTTTCCCCACCACTGACTTCAGCTTCATGACAACACTGAGCATGTGACCTGGATCTATTTCAGGGAAAACTGCAAGAACCCAGGTTTTCACCCAAAAACGAGAAGTCCACTTATTTCTGTGTTTTTCTGCCTCTCGTGACCACGGAGCACTCCCAGCTCCTCTGTTCATGGCTCGCTAGAGTGAGAAGGTCAGGCCAGGAGGTTTTGGAGAATTGAGGCCCTTTCTGCACCAGGACATGAGTCATTTCTAAGAGGGTGTCCTGAGGAACCAAGCTCTTGAAGTTCACCCGTTTTTTCCCAGTCTGACAACAATCTTGAAAGGCTTTCAAAATGTCAGTGGAACTCACTTTGAGGGTCCCTGGGCATGAGTTTGTGGGTGAGGCTTGGAAGGAAGGAGGTCATGGGAAAGCGATGAGACAGCTTCTGACTGACAAACTGGGGTGCGACCACAAGTGCGGCCAGTCTGATCGCAACGCCTCATGTGCAGTGCTCTGCAAGCGACAGGAACGCTGAGTTTCCGTACCCAGGCCCATCCATGGCTCAGCACATGGCTAAAAGCCCAGCACCCTCAGTGCTTAGGACCTACTGCTTTCTTAGACATTTCCAGGGGAAAGCAACAACAAGTGTGTTAGCCTAATTCCAAATCCAGTGTTTCCAGTGTGTGGGTCTTACGATGCGTACAAGAAGCTCTGCTACGTGAAACCAACCAAACCATTTCACTGAGTTCCTTTCACAGGTGCTGGAGCACAGAGATGGGAGCGAGGGGAAACAGCAAAAGGCCTGGGGATGTTTGGATGAAATCTGTCCAAATCCTGGCTATCCAGCTGCTGTGAGCCTGTTTTTCTGTTGAAACCAGTATCAACTGGCCACGGTTCTGTGGAGGATGCTTTGGAACTGGGTGTGGATGTCCTGCCAGAGCCACTATTTTCCCTTCAGTGACATAAAGTTGTCCATCTATCATATTTCCCTGCTCCCAGAGGCCCTTAGGGAGAGTTTTAAGATCTCCTACCCCATTACACTCTAAATTAGTTACCACAGGCAGTTTCCAAACCTATTTTCTGAAGTTCTTAAAGTTAGAGTTAAATAGCAAATGTTCAAAAAAAAAAAAAAAAAAAACAAAAAAAAAAAACAACTCATTTGAAACCACGTGTGCCCAGCTGGCACAATGGCCAACTCCAACATAATCTCCAAGGTTTTCTGGAGCTCCATTTAAGTGGACACCAAAAAGCCAATGGAGATCACCAAAAACTCCTCCCCAAATGTCAAGAATTTGGAGGGGGGTCATGGCTTTGTCTCCTTTAACCTGGGACCTACAATGGGCATCTATGCCACAAATGCCCCATCTGCCTGTGACCACCCTCAAAGAGAAAGAAAGTACAAAAATCTACAGTGGCATCCCTGGAGCCCACACAGCACCACATTTTTTTGAGATTTGTTAAATCTGATTAGTTGGTAGAATCATTTAGAAGATCCTATGGAATATTAAGTCTGCAGACTGGATTTAGGAGTAAATCCCATGATGAGCATCGCACATAGTTGAGTGGAAGATAAAGAAATGCTCTACCCAGTCTCACAGACAATGCCAGCATAAGGCCAATGAAGTCACCTGCTACACAATGCCTCCCTCACTCCTCCATCTGCCCATCAAATGCTTTTCAAGCTCCCGACAGGCCATGCACCCTGCTCAGCACTGGCTATCTGATGCCAAATAAGAATGTTCTTGACTCCCAAGGCCAAATAAATAATATTTTGGAAACACATTTCTGCCTAGGACACATCGACCTGGGGAAGGAGCAAAGCCTGGAGAAAAATCATCCTGGCAGGCACAAAGAAAGAATCACATGGTAGCTATAAAACATGCCTGCAAATTCATGGACACTTTTCCTATCCAGAAGGCATGGTCTCTCTTCCCTGCCACGGGATCTGGGCTGGCCCCAGGAATGCATTCCTAACCCATGGAAAGCCAGAGAAGTGATACTGTGAAATTCTCACGGTTGAGCCAGAAAAGGCAATGTGGCTTCCACCTCAATTGCTGGGACACTTAAGAAGGCTGACTACTCTGAGGCCATGTGGAGAAGCCACCTGTAGGCATCCCAGTCCATGGTCTTTGATTTCATGTCCTCCAAGCCCAGGTGCCAGACAGATGAGAAAATGAGCCTTTGGATGATTTCCAGCCCCCCAGCCATTGGACTTCATGGAATGAAGGCATCAAGCTGTCCCTGAAATGCCCTTTCCAAACTCCTGACCCAGAGGATCCCAGGAATAGAGGAATAAGAGTGCCTGCATTCAGCCAGCGTCTTTCCTCTCTTCCTCAGATTATTTGAGGAGGGGAGTCAAATCATATCCCTCCCTTCTCCCTCCCAGGCACTACTGATAGACTCAGAACTAGTTACAGAATCAGTATACCCATTCTTGGAAATTAGGGAGTTAAGGACTTGGCCTAAAGACTCTTTCCAGGCAGCCCATCCCCTAAATATGTTGTTTAAGAATGAAGACTAATTCTCTGCTCTTAGATGACTCACTTAAGCTCTCAAAATTCAGCTTCTAGGAGTGGATATTCGGACTAGCAGTTAAGACATTGATTTGGATGCCCATGTCCCATACTGGAGTGCCTGGGTTCGATTCTGAGCTCCAGCTCCTAACTCCAGCTTCCTGCTAATGCAGACCCTGCGAGAAAGCGGTGATGCCTCAAGCAATTGGGTCTCTGCCACCCACATGGGAGACCTGGATGGAGTTTCCAGCTCCCAGACTCGGTCCAGCCCAGTCGTGGCTGTTGCAGGCCATGGGGCAGTCAATCAAAGGATAGGTTAGAGCTCAGTCCCCCTTCCTCGCCTGTCCCTCGTATTTTTTCTTTCTCCTTTCAAATTAAAAAATTCAGTTCCTATTATAGATAATGAGGATAACAGTACCCATCCATAAGGTTGTTGTCAAGATCACAGTGAGAGAATCCAGGTGAGGTGTCTAGTGTGTTACAAATGCTCAGTGAATTTTAACTATTTTAAATTATGGTTTCCACAGAAAGAAGCACCTCTTGTGACTTACCCCTTGTAAGACTTGAAAGCTGTCATTGTTGGGTGGTGGGTCTTGGTCTGGATCAACACCAACTCTAAAGGTCACCAGGGAAGAAGACAAGGAGAAAAACAGAAAGGATTAGCTTGACTCGTGACAGCCATGCTGGCTGCAAGTAGCCAGGAGGCTGAGCATCTTCCCGAAGTAGAAGCAGTGGTTAGCTACAAGGAGAGGAAGGCTGTCATGCAAAAGTCATGAGAGAAGTCACATAGCACATCAGATCCCAGAGGGTCGGACGGTTGCTAAGTCCTGTGTGCGTATGCCCAAGCCAGGCTTCTAGAAAACTGGCATGTGCTGGCAAACTGTCCATCTGGCTTTCTGCACCACGAGGTTCCAAGGATTGAAATGTGGGCCCCTCTGCACGGTGCCCTTCCTCTTCGCTGTTTCCTCACCTCCACCCTGACCTGTGTTTCTGTCTCTAACACTGTATTATAACATTCTTCTTGTATTTAAGTGTTACAGTTGGGGTGTGCTTTTTGTGTGGGGATATTAAGAGGTGGTTAGGCCTTTAAGAGGTGGGGCCTAGTGAGAGGTTGCTATGGCCTCCTCCTCTTGCTCTGGTTTCCTGTCTCACAACAGGATCTCTCCCTCTCCCATGCGCTCTCACCATGATGCCATCCACCAAGAGGCGCTATAGTTGGGCACCCTGGCCAGAATCTATGCCATGCTGTTTGGACTTCCAGTCTCTAAAACTATGAACTAAGTCAATCTCCTTTTTTGCCCCCCAAATTACCCAGCATCAGGTATTTCAGTATGACAATGGAAAACTAATGTAACAGAGAAGTGTAGAATGTATAGTGAACACCTATATACCCATCAGCACTAGACTCTACCATTAACATTTTACTATATTTTCTTTATTACACGTCTATGTATTTTTCTTTTTTTTTTTTTTGCGTGCATTCAAATAAAGTTTCAGGCATCAGTACCTTTCCCCTAAATATTTCAGCATGCATATTGGCAGAGTTCTCCTTGACCAACCTTAGTCAAACGCCTTTGGATCCTCTTCCCAGCTGGGCCCTGACTTTGGGGCTTCCATGTCCATCTTTGTATCACTCAGATTTAACAAGAGGACAGAATTTCTCACCCTTAATATCGGATGGGTTTCCTCATCCTCTACCATTCCCTAGGTGATGTCACATCAGCCTGGTCTGACTTCAGCAAGCATCCAGTTAGGTCGGTTTAGTAAGAACCCCTAGCCTCTTCTCTCAATGTTTCTCCTTATTAATTTTCTACCTAGCAATCAATCAATCTCTCTCTGTCTCTGTCTCTGTTTCTCTCTCTCTCTCTCTCCAAAATCCCCATCCCAGTAATGCCAATACCAATCACGGTAGTCCTAAATAGTCTGCCTTCCTGGCTAAACACGTGCCACAATGTTTTCTTGGACAGTATCATTGGAGTCTTGACCTGCTTTTAACTCTAGTGCCCTTACACCCTCTTGTATTAAAGATGACCCAAGAATGTACACATTTGAGAATAACAACTGAAGACAGAAAGAAAAAATAAAAAGATCCACTTCTAACAAATTCCATAGAAGCTCTGTGCATCTGGTACTTTTCTATCCCAGCACTTTCTTCACCCTGAGGTAGAGAACTGTGACACAGATGACGTGGAAGACACAGGGCAGTGGCAGAAAAAGCAAAGATGGCAGGAAAATCCTGTATCTCCCCTCACTGCCTCCGGTGGTGCAAAGAAGGGACAGCGTCAGACAAGGTAAACCAAGAAGAGTGCTATCAGCAGCTTAGGTGAGATCTGATCTTTCAGAGAGGCACTGGCTGGACACTGACAGGCGTGTTCCGTGCAGTCTGGTACCAGGGTGCTCACTCCAGTGTGTGGATGATGGATGCACAAAGCCCCATGTGCATGTACGAACTTTGCCTCCTCTCCTTCCCTCTCCCTGTTCTGTGACAGCCAGGATCTTGATGTGCTCACCTTCACAAAGCCAACGTCTACTCTAATTCCAGGCTTGTTTAACTCCTACGAAGGAGGGGTCGGTGCTGCGGCGAAGCAGGTAAAGCTACCGTTTATGATGTGGCATCCCATATGGATGTTGGTTTGTGTCCCAGCTTCTCCACTTCCAATCAAGCTCCCTGCTAATAGCCTGCTATTAGCTGATGGCCCAAGTGCTTGGGCCTCTGTACCCACATGGGAGACCTGGAAGAAGCTCCTGGCTCCTGGCTTTGGCCTGGCCCAGCCCCAGGCATCACGGCCATTTGGGGAGTGAACCAGCAGATGGAGAATCTCTCTTTCTCTCTCTCTCTCTGTCTTCCTTTCTCTGTGTAACTCTGACTTTCAAATAAACAAATAAACCTTTAAAAAAAAGATCTGCCAAGGCACATGTGCCTGGGAAGGGAGGATCAAGAAGGTAAGGGGGAAATAGTTAACCCAGACTGTGTTGAAGCGAAATTTTAAAGCTGCAAGATGAATGCATGTATCCAGCAAATATTTACTGAGTGCCTACTATGCCTGGCACTGTTCTAAGCATTATTTTAGTTAAAGCTTTCAGTGTTCCTGATATCAGATTTCTTCTCCATGAGTCTAGGGGTTGATGGGATCTTTGTCTTAAATTAGATGAGCTTTGCTGCGTATCCAGAGGCTACTTCCAAGCCAGAATTTCTGAGGGCTGGAGGCTTGTCCTGGCAACCAGAAGTTATCTAGGGATGCCCGAGAAACACATCTCACTGAGATCTTTTTGGCATGAAAACCTGCTAACTCAGGAGTCTAAGGGGCTGCCCACCAAAAGTAATGCTGGAGCCCCGTGCATGGAAAGTGGCTAACATACCAAAGTGGCAGAGGAGAGATCATATATTGAATTTCTGGCTGCTGCTCTTTAACCCTCACCTGTTTTTAAAAGTCTCTTAACGTACATGGATTGCATAGACAAAAATCCTCTTTGGTGGTTTCGTAAGATCAACAGGCACGAGTCCAACATTAGGCTTTGTTGTGTGGATCCTATAGCAGCACAATGCCACTTCATGCCAGATTAATTTAGTTAAGATGAACTTGGGGTTGCACACTCCAATCTGTTACCGCTCATCTCTCCTCTCTGCACTAGGAATCCAAAAGAAGTGCATTAGCTTTCCTAAGTGGCGTCTCTGTCGGTGAAGAAGAAACAAAATGCCTTTATCAGCTTAGATGAAATAGAAGCCTATGGATGGGGGAAAGGCTTGAATGTGCCTTCCACTAATACAAAGAAAATAAAGACAAATACAGTAAAGGCTGCCAAATGAAATTTAGCTCCTCCTATTCTTTTCACTACTCTATAGTAGGAGGAAAAATATGTTTAGCGGGAATTAAAATAAATTCTGTTTAAAAAGATCTGCTTATAAATACTGGGTTTGGACTATTTTCATTCAAGTTCTAGAAACGTCAGTGGAAAACAATCCATTCATCCTGGGCCCCAGCGGCCAGGTCAGAATTCGAAAGCCCAAATCTTTGGAACAACACATCAAAATCGTAAAATTGGGATCACTCTAATCTCATCCCAAACCTGTGAGGTTCACCATTCTGTTCTGGGGGAACTCAAGAGTGATTCCAGATCTGTGCTGTGCCATGGAACTTTCTGCCTTGCTGACAACATTCTGTACCTATACTAGTATGTTAACTATTACCACATGTGGCCACTGAGTACTTGAAATGTGGTTAGTTCAACTGTGGAACTGTATTTCACATTTTAGCTGCAATTAAAACTGAAATGGAAATAGCCACATGTGGCTAGTAGCTATTAAATTGGACAGTAGAGATTCTAGAATGTACTAACTCTAGTCATGTCTCTCTGGCATCATTTTTTTCTCTACTAAAAACAAATGACAACTGTTTGTTAACTTTTGCTTTCTCAATGGTAACACCCAAGATTCCTGCTGGGATCCAGCAGAAACACAACTCCAAGTCCCATAAATATTAAATAAAACTTTGCTTTAACTGATTAGTCAGACAATGGAAAAATTCCTTACTTTATCAGTATAGAAAATACATTTTAAGACCTGCTTGAGCTCTTTTCAGATGAACATTGTCTTAAGAAAGTCAAGGAAGGACAGAATTAGAAAATCACCATTTTCCACTGCCAGTGTAGTGATTTAAGCAAGGGTCATTAGTGAGTGATTTCACCATTGAGGTAAAAGGTTGTTGGGAATCCAACCACTCGCATGATATCAAAGGATCACTGTACAGATTATGTTTTAATTACCAAGAGACAAATGCTCCTTTATAAGAGAGAGGCCTGGGGTCACAACTTCAACCAAGTGATCAAATGTAATATCATGAAAAAAGGGGTGGCCTCACAATATGAACCACTTGATGGGGTGCAGCAAGAAATGTATAATGTCACTTTTACACTATTTTTGCCAAAAATGATTATGTCTATTCATGAGAAAATAAATCAGAAAAATCCAGATTGTGGGAGTTTCTGTGAGATAACTACCCTGAATACTTTTAACAAACAATAAACAAACAAACCGGGACCTGTTTGGTGGTGCAGTGGGTTAAGACACAGCTTGCCATTCCAGCATCAGATACGGGAGACAGTTCAAGCCCCAACTGCTCCAGTTCTGATCCAGCTCCCTGCTAATGCATCCTAGGAGGCAATGGATGATGGCTCAAGTGCTTGGGCCCCTGCCACCCATGTGGGAGACCAGAATGGGGTTCATGGCTCCTGGCTTTAGCCTGGCACAGTCTTGGATATTATGGCCATTTGGGAAGTCAATGAGCAACTGTAAGCTGTCTCTTTCTCTCCCTCCCCCACTCCTTCCCTCAGATGTTTTGCCTTTCAAATAAATAAATAAATCTTTAAAAAAAACTTCAATGTCATGAGACCAAAAAAGAGGGGGAGGTGAATTATTCTAGACTAAAAGTGACTAAAGAGACATGATAACCACACTAAATTGTAATTGGATTTTGGAGTTGTGTGTGAATGTGTGTACATGTATGCAATAGTCATGTTACTTTCCTCAGGTATGATAAAGGTATTGTGATCATGTAAGAGACTGGATTCCTACAAGATACGGGATGAAGTATTTAGCAATGGAAAGTCATTGTGTCTATAATGTAGTCTGAAGTATTTTGAAAGAGTTGAGAGAGAGAGAAAGCAAAAAGACAGAAATGACCCCCAAATGCAACAGAGTGTTGCCAATTGGTGAACCCAGGCTTGTACTTGGACAGTCATTATTCTAGTTTTCCAAATTTTTTGTAGATTTAGAAATTTTCATAATTAAAAATGAATACTTCATTATATCCTTGGCAGAAAAAGGTTTCAAAAACACGGCAGTCTATTTTCCTGTCTCTCTAATTTAGCTTAATGTTAGCTATTAATATTGATGATTCATGAGCTTCTATCATTTCAGGGTCTGAAACCACAAATGATAAAGATCCACAGACCTACAGTGCTATAATAGGTCAATACAAGTGACAGCTAAATAAATAAATTCCACAATGCTCTGTTGATATTTCTCCTCTAAAAGCGAAGGATGCGGAGGAAAGCACTAAAAGATGGGAACGTATGGCTCATCAAATTCCAACCGACGCAGCCATCTTGAGAAGCGGCGGCAGCTGTCCCCTGGAAGTCTGCCATTGGGAAGTCAGTCCCATGCAGGGCCTCCTTCCCTTGCTGTTACCATCCTTTTGCCATGCAAATTCAATCTGCGCTACAACCACTTGCTATCACCCACCTGTCTGACATGAAGCCCAGACTCTCAACAGTGCACAGCCCAGGACTATGTGACAACAATGTCAGAAGGCTCCTTGGGGTCTCTTGGAGGTCCCCACTACTGGCCTAAATGCTCTCTGAGAGGTTTCTAAGAAAGGAAATAAACCCCAGCTTTCCAGCTTGCTACTGCCTTTTAAGTGCCCAAAGAAAACAGACTATAGCCCTTGAAATACCAATGACGCTCTTCTGCAATTTTTTCCCTACTCAAGGCTATGTACTAAACTTAGGGAGATTTAGTCATTACTTTACTGGCAGGGTTGAGGGCCCCTTGGACCAATCCCCATGATTGACACTGGACCCTGTGGCTTCCTACATAGGTTTCCACCCTTGGGAAAGTGCCCAGAACCAAAGTGGTCTCTAGGAACAGGAGTTAGAGTAGTGGGCCAGGAAGTGTAGCTTGGTGCTAGGCAGCAAGAAAGAAAAGGTACAGTACTCCAACTGCACATTTAGATCCTCAGAACACTTGCATTAGTCCCTTGGCTTCCTAAAACTTTTAGTTTTCAGATACAATACATATTTATCTCCTAACTTGCTATAATGCTTTAAATATAGGGTACTACATAAATCTGGCACTTTTGTGCTGTTTTATCATATCAAGCTTTAGCATTCCCCTGATACACTGGAGCTAAGCTCATCAGAACATACACAACACAGTCTTCTCTTCCGGAATTAACTGGAATACTCTTACTTACTTTAAGAATGAGACATATACAGGGGGCCAGCACTGTGGTAGGCTAAGCACCCACCTGCGGTGCTGGCATCCCATGTGGGCACCGGTTGGAACACCTGCTGCTCCACTTCTGATTCAGCTCCCTGCTTATGGTCTGAGAAAGCAGTAGAAGATGGCCCAAGTGCTTGGGCCCCTGCACTCATGTGGCAGACCCGGAAGAAGCGGTCCAGCTCCAGCCATAGAGGCCATTTGGAGAGTGAACCAGCAGATAAAAGACTTTTGTCTCTGTGTCTCCTTGTCTATCTATAACTCTGCCTCTCAAATAAATAAATAAAGTATTTAAAGAGAGAAGAATGAGACAAATGCAGACATCCCACACTAAATGAGAAACTAAAGTGATCAAACTGATAAGTTCTTTCTGGGATGAATAAATATTGAATAATAATTCTCTTTCTAGTAGAATAATGTATCCATTATGATTAACAGATAAAATGCCATGAAATCTCAGAAAGTTTAGAAGTACTCTACTTTAATCAACATATATTCTTAAAAATCTGAACAATCAGGGCCGGCACTGTGGCATAGTGGGTTAAGCCTCTGCCTGCGGCGTCCCATATGGACACTGGTTCGTATCCTGGCTGTTCCTCTTCTGATCAAGCTCTCTGCTATGTCCTGGGAAAGCAGTAGAAGATGGCTCAAGTCCTTGGGCCCCTGCACCCATATGGGAGACCTGGAAGAAGCTCCTGGCTCCTGGCTTCGGATCAGCCCAGCTCTGGCCATTGTAACCATTTGGGGAGTGAACCAGTGGATAGAAGACCTCTCTGTGTCTCTACCTCTCTCTCTGTCTGTGGCTCTGCATCTCAAGTAAATAAATTTTAAAAAAATCTGAATGATCAAGGTTCTGAATGCTTTGAAGATTCTCAATGTGAGATACACACCTTCATACAACTCCCTGAACACTAGCCCCTAATCTGAATTCTCTCATGACCCAAGTATAATAACGTGTATGTGCCAGAAGGATCTTCCTTCTTGAAGGTCAGGTGCTTCAAAGAAAAAAGCTTCCTTTGTAAGTTTGCTAATAGCTAAAATCATGTCTTCAAAAATAAACTTTCCAGTGTAAGCACATGTGCTTTAAACAACAAAAAGCGTGTGAACCCAGTGAGCTTAAATACTGCCATTTCATTCCATGTGTGTCATCACAGTGCACATTTGGGGCCTGGTGATCGAAAGACCCTGCCCCATGATTGGCATTGCTGCTTTCCCCACTGCTTTTGGGGAGTGAAATATTTTCACAAGGCCAAGAGCAGAGTTCAAGCCTATTTTGCATTTGATTTATCCACTAGCACTGAGAAATCAGATCAGGAAGAAAGCATGCCAATTAGAGAAACAGAAAGGAAAGGAGAAACATCGAAGTTTTGACTGTTTGCCCCTACATCACCCTCCTTACATATACTTGCATCATAAGCTTGAAGGGACACTGAGAAACAAATTGCATTAAAGGAATCTTTATCCTATTGGTTAAGAAAAAAATGTTCTTCCTGTATTCTGATTCACCACTAGAATGTACAAGCACACAAAGACATACTTTAAAAAAAAGCACACAGCACTGGTATTTAATTAAGATGGCTCAACTATGAAATTCTAGTCCCCATATTTACTATATCACAAGCAGGATTCAGAAATGAGCAGCTCTTAACACTAGGCTAAGCTGTACAATAAAAAGACACTTGTCAACCTGGGCTTTGGTGTTAATAACACATGGTCCAACAAGGGGAGAGAGGGGGACAGAATCCCAGAAACACTGACACATCAGTTCACACACAGAGAGGGTAGGGTGGAAAGAATTATTAGAATTGACTTCATCTCTTACCCCTCTGCTAAAAGGGACAGAGGCTGGCACACACAGGAAGGAAGGAAGGGACAAACAGCATAAAGAGAAAACTCTCGGGTTAGAAGGAGGAGAAAAGCCAGGCCCAGTTCATTGTTTTCTGAGGATGCCCTTGTGTCACCTGAAGTACTGCCAGCGGCGATCATTCTGGTCCTCTTCGGAGGGCTCCTCGACGCCAACTCTGGGCAGTAGAAGAAGGGAACATGAGCGTGACGGGGACAACAGAGGAGACAGGAGCTCTGGACATATGATCCGCACCATGGCCATGAAAGAAAAGGCTGATTTGCTTTTCATAGAAAGCCACGCCCTCTCTTCACCTGGTCCCACTCTCCAAAACCCAGAGAGCCATGGAGGCTACTACGTTTCAATGTCAAGAAAAGCAATAATGTGCCAGGTCAAATGACGATCAATTAGGAATGAAGCTAAGTCTCTCAAAATACAGTGTAATGAAATCAGAGAAATAAAATGCACCAAAGCACCTGAATTCACCCAATTTTTCAGGAACCCATCTGTTCCATAAAGCAAGGCACATATAGAAGCAGGAATCAGAAAGCTACTTGTTACTAAGTACGTATCTGAAGAGCTCCCACATATTTTCATACATATTTGACGGAAGGAACAAAAGCACTATAGTATTGAAAAAGTTAATAATACTTTAAAAGACAAAGATGGCCTTTTTATTTTTCCTAGACAAGCAAACTACATTGTCCACAGCACCAACTTCTGCTATTTTCTATACCTTGTGGCTTTTGAGTTGCCATGGTCACCTTTCACCTTCCTTACTGATTTCTGGATTATTCCATGCAATAGAACCTGACCATCATGTAAGATGGGTTTCACCAGCTCGGCACTCCAGACGTTTGGGATCAGATAATAATTCTCTGTTGAAGAGGCTGTCCCACACACAGCAGGATATTTAGTAGCATCCCTGGCTTCTACCCACAAGATATCAGTAGTAATCCATCCTGTACATTGTGGTAACCAAAAACATCTCCACATATTCCCCAATGTCCCCCAGGAGGAAAACTGTCCTTGGCTAGGAACTACTGCACTAAATCATGCCTTCTCAATGGAGCATGATTTGGCTCCCATGGGTATGAAAATCAGTTCTTTCAGGACCAAAAATACGTCAGATATTACAATGGTTTGTACTGCTCCAAAGCGCCACAGTATGTAAACAGATACATAGCAGATGTACAGTGTTAAAAGTCCACATAATTGTCACAGTAGCAGTAGTAATGCTATGATTGGTAATGATAATACAACAACAAATATATACTAAGTTCTTAAGGACT
This sequence comes from Lepus europaeus, assembly GCF_033115175.1. Classification (NCBI taxonomy): domain Eukaryota; kingdom Metazoa; phylum Chordata; class Mammalia; order Lagomorpha; family Leporidae; genus Lepus; species Lepus europaeus. The sequence goes on along the minus strand of NC_084850.1, from coordinate 102,845,179 downwards.
AGATGGTACATCTAATAGAAAAAAATTTCATCATATTTATTTATTATCGCCCCCAATTAATCTGTGAGGAAACTGAGATACAGAGGTAAAATAAGTTGCCCAAGGTCACAAAGGTAGAAATATTAGAGCCGAGACTCAGATCCCCAGCTCTTTAGAGGACACTGCTTTTAGGTGCAAGGTGGCATTTTAAACTCTTTAAAAATATCCAGTTTCAAATGCTATTACATAAAGAGCTTAATGGCGTCTCTGCCTTTATTTCTTACCTTATCTTGCAAAAAAGCTGCATTGAAATTCTCACACTAACAGGATTAGACCAAGCAGAGTGTTCTTACTTGTCCTTGAATGATTATGTCACTGCACACTCTCGGGTGTGAAGGTCACTCATTCGTTTGGCTGCCTAGGCGTGTGCCATTCCATCGCCCCCATCACCACTTTATTGTACTACTTGAATCTGCTGGCTTCAAGAAGACAGCCATCATGCTGTCACCATGTGTTCAGGACATGTACGTGGCTCATCCGTTGAAATGTTTTTTAAGTTGCCAAAATTATGTCCTTTGTGAATAACAATACTCAATCAAGAAACTAAATATTAGTAGTCTGTACATTAACATAAAACACTTTGAGCATTTTTCTATTATCTTTTAAAATATCAATCCCAAAGCACCAATTTAAACAGATAAATTGGATTTATGGTAAGTGACCTGGCTTTGCATATGTAGTTTATTCATTTTAGACACAGACTTCAAATTCATTTTGGTAAGGAATCACAGTTAAATCCAAGACCCACCCTGGGCTTCTGATCTCTGAACAGCTACTTCATACCTCATCAGGGCCTCTACTGGTAGCCCTGAGAAGTAAGGAACAAGTAGGTAATGATCCTACTGGGGTCATAGGGGTCACAGTAACACACTGAGCTTTAGGGAGTTTTTGAATCGATTATATTAAGAATCTGGTTACAGAAATGATCCATGGTCACTAAATAGCACAATAAGCCACAAGCCAGAAAAAAACAATTAGTTTCATTACCTTATTTCAGAGGGAATTTCCTTTGAGGTAATCTCTATAAATGTCAGCTTCTACATTTAAATCATCATCATATATACATACATATGTATATCAGGAAAAATGCAATGAATTAACACCATATGCATTTTTCAACAATGGCATCCTTTGTTCTTTATGTTGTCTGGGTCAACAGAACAAGAAAATACTAAACACAGGAACAATCAGTTAAATTGAAATACAAAAACAAGTTTAGAAGTAGGTTTTTTTGGCCGGTGCCGCAGCTCACTAGGCTAATCCTCTGCCTTGCGGCGCCAGCACACAGGGTTCTAGTCCCGGTCGGGGCGCCGGATTCTGTCCCGGTTGCCCCTCTTCCAGGCCAGCTCTCTGCTGTGGTCAGGGAGTGCAGTGGAGGATGGCCCAAGTGCTTGGGCCCTGCACCCCATGGGAGACCAGGAGAAGCACCTGGCTCCTGCCATCGGATCAGTGCAGTGTGCTGGTCGCAGCGCGCTGGCCGCGGCGGCCATTGGAGGGTGAACCAACGGCAAAGGAAGACCTTTCTCTCTGTCTCTCTCTCTCACTGTCCACTCTGCCTGTCGAAAAAAAAAAAAAGTAGGTTTTTTGAAAAGATAATAAAATTGACAAACTTTCAGAAAGACAGACAAAAAGAGAGAAAATCCACCATATTAGGAATGAAATATCAAAAAAAAAAAATCAAGAAGAAGCAGTATCACTAAAGACCCCGCAGACATCAAGAGTATATTAAGGAAATGCTACACGCAACATAAACTTGACAACTTAGATGAAATTGACCAACTTCACAATTTACCCAATATGAAACAGATAATCTGAATCCCTATAACCTTTTTAAAAGATTTATTTATTTATTTGAAAGGCAGAGTTGAGAGAGAGAGAATCTTCTATCCGCTGGTTCATTCCCCAAATGGCCGCAATGGTCAAAGCTGGGCTGATCCAAAGCCAGGACCAGCTTTTTCTTAGTCTCCCATGTGCAGGGGCCCAAGCACTTGGGTCATCTTCTGCTGCTTTCCTAAGCATATTAGCAGGGAGCTGAATCAGAAGTGGAGCAGCCAGGACTCCAATTGGACCCCATAAGGGATGCTGGGGTTGCAGGCAGCAGCTTTACCAGCTATACCATGATGCTGGCCTGCAGCCCTGTAACTTAAAGAAATTGGCTACAAGGGTCAGCATCATGGTGTAGCAAGTTAAACCACTGCTTGTGACACAGGCATTCCATATCAGAGTATCAGTTCAAGTCCCAGCTGCTCTGCTTCCAATTCAACTCCCTGCTAATGAGCCTGGAAAAGCAGCAAATAATGGTCTAAGTATTTGTGGCCCTGCCACCCATGTGTGAGACCCTTATGGTGTTCCAGGCTCCTGGCTTCAGCTTGGCCCAGCCCTGGCTATTGTGGCCTTTGGGGCAGTGAACCAGCAGATCGTAAAACTCTCTCTCTCTCTCTCTCTCTCTCCTCATCTCTTTTTCTGTGTCACTCTGCCATGCAAATACATATATACATACATACATACATACATATTTTAATAAAAAAGAAATTGGCTCCATAATTTAAAAACTTTTGAAAAGGAAGTCTCCAAGCCCAGAGGGTTTCCCTGTAGAATCCTACCAAAGGGTTAAAGAAAATAATTAACATAAATTCTACAAAATATCTTCCAGAAAACAGAAGAGCAAGGAATATGTTCCCAACTCACTTTGTGAGGCTACATTATGTTGATACTCAAAACAAAGAAAGGCAATATAAAAACATAGAACTACAAACCAATATCCTTCATGAGCACAGACCAAAAATATCCTTAACAATGCACTTGCTCATAGAACTCAGCTATATGTCAATGTAGGGTTTATTTCAGAGAAACAAGGACAGTTTGATATTCAAAAATTAATCAATGTGACATACCATATTAATAGACTAAACAAGAACAGTCACATGATATTCACAGATGTAGAAAACAATTTGACAAAATTCAACACCTGTTCAAGACAAAAATTCTCAAAAAACTAGCAATCGACAGGTACTTCCTCAGGTTGACGATGAACATCTATAAAAACCCATACCTAATTCTGAACTTTGTAGTGAAACACTGAATGTTTTCCTCTTAAGATCAGATACAAGGCAAAGATTCCACTCATACCACCCTAATTCAACATAGTACTGAAAGGCCTAGCCAAAGTAATAAGGCAAGAAAAGGGAACAAAAGACTGCTTGGAAAGGAAGAAATAAAATGATCTGTATTTGCAAATAACATGAAGGTCTATGTAGAAAATTGCAAAATATAAAAAAGGAGAAAGAACCACTAAAAGCCCTCTTAGAATTAATAAGTGATTTCAGCAAGGTGATACGATACAAGCTGTCACAAAACATGGATAGATTTCCTATATTGAAAACTATAAAAATATTAATGTAAGAAATCAAAGAACATCTAAATAAATGGAGAAATATACCATGTTCGTGCATTGCAAGACTCAGCAAGATTTTTTTAGATATAAACAAGCTTATTCTAAAATGTGTATGGAAAGTAGTTGAAATAGTTACAACAAGTTTGAAAAATAAGAACAAAATGCGAGGAATCACTCTACTTAAGGCTAAGGCTTGCTGTGTAACGATGGCTATTAAGACAGTATGGGATTGTTGGAAACAGGCACATAAATCTATGGATCACAACATAAACAGATTCCTGTGTGTAGCTGATTTTTGACAAAGGAACAAAAATAATTAAATGGAGTGAGGATACTCTTTTAACAAATTGTGCCAGAACACCTGGATAGCCATAGGCAAATAAAATAAAATCTCCATCCAACTCTCACATTTTACATAAAAACTAACTCAAAATGGATCTCACACTTAAATATAAAGCATAAAACTACAAAACAAAAACCTTTTAGGATATAACACAGAAAGAAATCTTCAGGAACTAAGGCTTGCTGAAGAGTTCTTAGAATGATATCAAATGCATGATCCATAAAAATGAATATATTATACTTAATCAACATTTTAAACTCTGTTCTGTGAAAGACTATTAAAAGGATTATAAGACAAGCTACAAACTGGGAGAAAATGTTTTCAGTGTATTTGACAGAAGACTAGTATCTAAAATAAAGAACTCTCAAAACTCTATAAACAAAATCCAATTAGAAACAGACAAAAGATTTGAAAAGTAACTGACCAAGGGAGATATATGAATGGCAGAAAGCACATGAGGAGATGTTCAACATTATTAGCCATGAGAGAAATGCAAATCAAGGCTGCAATGAGCTATCCCTACGCACCTACTAGAAAAGCAGAAATGAAGACCAGTGACAATACCAAATGTTGGCAAGGGTGCCAAGAAGGTGGATCTCTCATACACCACTAGGAGGAATGGAAAATGGTACAGGCAGCCTGGCACACTGTTTGCCAGTTTCTTATAAAACTGAGCACACACTTACCAACTGACCCAGCAGTCCCACTCCTGGGGATTTATCTTGGAGATGTGAAAACTTCAGCCTATGCAAAAACCTATAAACCAATAGTCACAGCAACTTTATAATAACCCTGAACTGGAAGCATCCTTTAAGGGGTTAAAAACAGTGATACAGCCATACCTTGAGACATTATTTGGCAATAAAAAAGAGGGGAAAAGATATATTCAACACCTCCATGGGTTTCCTGGGCATTATTCTTCTAAGGGTTGGGGAAAAAAGGGCAATCTCAAAAGATCATATACTGTATGATTCCATTTATATAACAGTCTTGAAAGAAATGAAAGGTTGCCAGGGGTTAGGGATGGTGGGTGGTAAGGAGGTGGGTATGGCACAAGGGATAGCACTAGGGCCATCTTTGCATTGATAGAGCAATTCTATGTCTTGATGGCAGAGCTGGTTATACAAGCCTACACATGATAAAATGGCATAGAACTATGCACACACATTGTACCCATCTCAGATCCTACTTGTGATGTTGAAATACAACTATGTAAGATGTAACCATGATGAAAACTGGACAAAATGTAAGTGGACCTCTCTGTACTGTTTTGCCAATTTACTGTGAATCTGTATTTCAAAATAAAAAAAGGTTAACAAATTATGCTGTATAAGAAACATGCTATGCCATGCAATCTTATGGCTCACATATGAAAGAAACTTAATAAGAGGTTTGCCCAAATTTGATAATTAATTCCAAAAATTTACAGGGCAGTAGTGAAATGGAAAAGAATCTTTTAAAAAATACAAATACTAGCCAATTTAGCCAATTTTTACCACCTATGCATCAGAAAGACTGATATTTCTATTCTCTCTACAGATATTACAAAATTATTATATGAAGAAGAGGTCAGAGACTGGGCAGATATTTTTAAAGTAGGAGGAAAGTATTACAGAGAATTGTCAGGTAGCTAATTAAAAAGATTTTATATGATATTACTGGACTTGGGATTTCTGTATTTATTATTGCGTTTTGAAAACTGAAATATACTCACACTTAGTTTTCATTTTATTCGGAAAAATCACACACATAAATGTACATATATACATACATACGTGTGATTTTTCCAAATAGAATGAATATATATGTATTCATATATATGCCTATTCATGCATTGACCTACAGCTTGTGTGCCTCAGGAAAAGCTGCCCGCCCTCTCGGCGCTGGGTAGGACTGTTTTAATGGGCCACTTTGTGAAAAGGTCACTGGAAGTACAAAATGTCACATGTCAACTCTACTCAGTGGAAAGTAATTTGGTCCTGTATCCATTGGGGAACGGGGGGGGGGAAGGCGGGGACAAAAAAGAGGCCGGCGCCGTGGCTCAACAGGCTAATCCTCCGCCTTGCGGCGCCGGCACACCGGGTTCTAGTCCCGGTCGGGGCACCGATCCTGTCCCGGTTGCCCCTCTTCCAGGCCAGCTCTCTGCTGTGGCCAGGGAGTGCAGTGGAGGATGGCCCAAGTGTTTGGGCCCTGCACCCCATGGGAGACCAGGATAAGCACCTGGCTCCTGCCTTCGGATCGGCGCGGTGCGCCGGCCGCAGCACGCTACCGCGGCGGCCATTAGAGGGTGAACCAACGGCAAAGGAAGACCTTTCTCTCTGTCTCTCTCTCTCTCTCACTGTCCACTCTGCCTGTCAAAAAAAAAAAAGAACATTAAAAAAATTGCATGAAAAACAGACATGATTCCATCAGGTGCTCAGCATCCAGTGTGCCTAGTGGGTGACCAGACAAACAGGAGCAGGAAGCAACCTCAGAGGTTACTGAATGGAAAGATTCTCAACCGTGCGCACGGTAAACTTCCCTTCCTTCCCCCATTCTGCTATTAGGAACAAAGAGAGTACCATCTTAGGTCTCAAGTTTAAAGCCCAGGAACAATGAATTTCCTTTTCCGGGTTTCTATTCCCAAGGATGGATTATCTTCCTTAATCTAATCCTTGAGATTCAGGCCAAGAAGTGGAAATTCTAACCATCCTCAATTTTATGACATAAAAATAGTCCTTAACACCATAAATCTTATTGTAGGTGAGACAGCACAGTGGTTAAGAGTATGGACTCTGTCACAACACTACCTGAGTTCAAATCTTATCTTGTCCAGTTAAAGCTCTGTGACCTTGGGCAAGTTACTGCTCTGTACCTCAATTTTCCAAATACAAAATGGAGATAGCAAAACCTCCCTTATAGTAACGTTATAAGAATTATGTTCATCTATGCATGGCACCTTGAACACCACCTGCAACATGAGAGTCCATTATTATGATGATTGTCACCACTAAGCCCCACGCCTACCATCAGTACAATAGGCCCAGATGGAGGAGATTATTCTCGCAAACTCTAGTGTTCTCTCTGACTCCAAGCACAACTGAGAGATCCTTGTTTGTTTGCTCTCTGCCAACGCAGCTGTCTCATGAATTCTACATTCCATAGAAGGGAATGCAAACTAAAAGCCGGCAGAGAAAGAAAAAAACATTGCCACCTTGTGGTTTTTTCAGAGCACTGTTCTTCTTAGCTCTGTACTACCCAAGCATCTCCTTGTTTCGGTCACGGTCCCCCACGCAGAGTGCAAAGCTTGGAGCTGAAGGGCTTGTGATAACCTAGCAGGGCGGCCCCACTTTAACACTGAGGGACACTGAGGCCCCATGGCACCAGGGGCTTTCTCTTTAACCAGAGCCAGAGTTGAGCTGTGGATCTCTGGAACCCTTCTTCTAAAGGTCTCTTGACCATAAGGGAGTGGGACTCACAAATGCGGCTTGGAATTCAAATGCTCTTTACAAACAAAATCAACTCAGGCCTGCGTCCGTCTTCCCTGACACAGCCGCAAAACCACAGGCAGGGGACCTCCAGGAGGCTGCAACAGATGAGGGTTACACAGGAAATGTCACCTCTTCTGTACCCTCAAGCAAGAAGAGACACAGCACACAGTTGCACGATAGACTCAAACTCTACTTGCCTCTTTCTGTTTCTCGCCGATGAGCTTACTCTTCAGGCTGGCATTTCATTTCACAGGAAGATGAAATATGGAACATTTTCAGGGGCTACAGATCTATTCTCTCTCCTGCAGCTTAGACTTTTTGAATTTTTGCCCTAATGTCACTGTGCTAGATGTGGGTGTTTCTAATTCCTTGTGTGTGTGTGTGTATGTGTGTATTGCTAAAAATTTTGATAACATTTTCCTCTCCTGGAAAATTCAAGGCTCCTAACTTCTGTTTGTTACTTAAATTTTAATTCCTCTTCCAAGACAAAACAATGCAAATGACTGTAAATATGTTCCATGGACTTAGCCACACAGGCACACCGAATATCTCAAGAACAGTGACAAGTGACCTAACAAGACACAAAACCGGCCCTGGTTCCAAACTGACCTGATGTTAAGCCATGACAACATGGGAGTCGTGCCTCCACCAATGATCCACACAGTGAAGAAGACGATGAGGAGAGTGGTGGTGAACATCATCTGGCGAGCGTAGGATGCTGTGTCGCGGATAGCCAATGCAAATGCCATCGCTCCCCTGAGGCCTGCAGGACCAAAGAGAGAGAGAGGTGGCTGTAAGGCCAAATGACAATGTCTCTTCCAAATCCACTGCTGCTCCTTAGGGCTAACAAACTCTTATCCGTTCATACTTCAGAGACCAAGTCATTTAGTCAGAAAGGAGAACCTTAATGGTGCAGGATTTCCTCCTATTTGAAACTACCTTTTGCTAAAGGCGTAAATACAATGAGCAAGGCATTGCACTGTTTTGTCCAGCACACTTCAGAATAATAACACTTCATTACTTAAATGATTAACCTGCTAGTAATATGAAAAAAATATATAGCTAAGTAATAAAATATTAGTTCTCCAACTCTGTGATCCAAACACTACCCAAGCTCTAGACAGCCAACGTAAACTTACCAAACAGGCTTGGGGATGGGCAGTTAACCTAGTAGCTAAGATGCCTGTGTCCCGTATCAGAGTGCTTGGGTTTATACTCAGCTCTGGCCCCTGACTCCACCTTCCTGCTAATGCAGACCCTAGAGGGCAGCAGTGATGGCTCAAGTAATTAGGTTCCCGGCTCCTGGCTTTGGCCCAGCCCATTAAGGAATTTGGGGATTGAACCAGCCGATAGGAAATGTCTTCCTGTAGCTCAAATAACTTTTTTAAGAAAGCAGGTTAGCGGGGGCGAAGGGGGAGGGCAGTTGTTGTGGTGTAGTGGGTAAAGCTGCTTCCAGCAGATGCAGCACTGGCATCCCATATGGGCGCCAGTTCAAGTTCCAGCTGCTCCATTTCCAATCCAGCTCCCTGCTAATGTACCTGGGAAAGCAGCAGAGGATGACCCAAGTCCTTGAACCCCTGCACCCACCTGGGAGACCCAGGAGATGCTCCTGGCTCTTGCTTCAGACTGGCCCAGCTCCAGCTGTTGCAGCCATTTGGGGAGTGAACCAGTGGATGGAAGGGTCAGTGCCTGTCTTTGTCTCTCTCTGTCTCTCTCAACGCTGCCTTTCAAATCAGTAAATAGATCTTTTTTAAAAAAGCAGGTTAGATATGAATATGTCAAGTGCATAATTTGGGGGCTGGTGCTGTGGCGCTGTGGTGCAGTGGGTTAAAGCCCCAGCCTGCAGTGCCGGCATCCCACATGGGCACCAGTTTGAGTCTCAGCTGCTCCTCTTCCGATCCAGCTCTCTGGTATGTCCTGGAAAAGCACTAAAAGATGGCCCAAGTTCTTGGGTCCCTGCACCCACGTGGGAGACCCGGAAGAAGCTCCTGGCTCCTGGCTTTGGATCAGCTCAGCTCTGGCCATTGCAGTCATTTGGGGGAGTGAACCAACGGAATGGAAGACCTCTCTCTCTCTGACTCTACCTCTCTCTTTGTAACTCTGTCTTTCAAATAAATAAAATAAATTAAAAAGTGTATAATTTGTGGAAAACAGCTCAGCATTCCCTTGACACAGAAAAACCATGCAAAACATTACCCGATCTTTACACTGGGGATTGGCAACTCGATTCTGTAAAGGGCCATATATTGGATATTTTAGGTTTTGTGGGTCAAGAGGCAAAAATCAAGGATATTATGTAGGCACTTACATAAAAAAGAGAAAAAAAACCTATTTTTATTTTGAAAATTCAAGAATAATATAATTGAGTGTATGTTGTTGTAATACAGATCTATTAATGAAAAGAATGGAATTCTTTTTAGGAGTTGCTTAATTGGGTTTCAAAGTTAGGGTTCCCTATTATTAAACAAAGTTTGCAAATATTCACATGGAAAAGACATTCAGTGCTCAGAGGGTCCGGTAAAAACAGACAGTAGACAGATTTGGCCAAAGGGCTGCAGCCTGCTGATGGCTGACCTACATTAACTGCATTTTAGTTTTAATTCCAACAATTTAATGTTTTAGAGTTTACAGTTCTAAGTTCTTTTGTTCCTTCTCCATACCATGCTCAAATTCTTCCATAGTAAAGACTGAATTCATAGTCTTCAGTACACATCTGGAATAAATTCTTATTCACCATAGGTAAGAGTATGCACATACCATATGAGAAAATGAAAAGTTAGACTCCCTGTATTTGCTTGTGTGCATTGTCCCACATTGCCCAAGAATTTCACAATTATTAATATAATCTGAGTGTACCATTACAATCACTAAAGAAAAGTGACTTAAGACTTACATTAAAGGAGGTGGGCATTGTTGACTCACCACTTGGTAGACCCACATCCCATATCTTGTTCAAGTCCTGGTTACTCCACTTCTGATCCAAGTTCCTGCTAATGTGCCTGGGAAGGCAGTGGATAGTGACCCAAGTGCTTGGGCCCCTGCACCCAAGTGGGAGACTCAGATGGTGTTCTGAGCTCCTGGCTTCAGCTTGGCCCAGCCATGGCTGTTAGAGGCATTTCAGGAGTGAACCAGCAAATAGAAGATAACTGTGTGTATGTGTGTGTGTGGGGGGGGTGCGCCTCTGTGTCATTCTGCCTTTCAAACAAATAATCTTTAAAAATATTTTCATTGAAAAAAAGAGCAAAGAGAAAGCTTTCTATTCATCTGCATGTACTATTTATACACATCTGTATCACCCTATAGCCAGCCATGTCATCAGCCAATAGTTAAGCCTCCTCTACTCAAAGACGAAATACATGATACTTTTTAATGTTATTAGGTAAATGCTGTAAGCTATATGAAAATGAAAGCTCACATATTTCATAGCCTTGAAAAATGAGCTCCTTTCAATAGCTAGATTTCTTCGAGCATGAAATAATTTATTTGGTGATATCTTTAAACAGCACTGTACTCGTAGTTTTTTAGCACAGAAGATAATGAATGAACGGACCTGAAGCTGGCCTTGAAGACAGATAATTCCAATTCACCTCTCTCTGGTGCACTGGCATTTTCCTAACATGGAAGTAGGAGCCAGCCATGGCGCTCCTCAGCAAACTGGAAATGTTTCCCCGCTGCCCCTGAGCTTCTCTGTGGCCTCCACTCTACTCCAGTGATTTGCAAAGCATAGTCTCTACACGAGCAGCAATAGCTGAGAACGTGCTAGAAATGCACACTCTCGAGGTTGGTGCTGTGGAGTAGCAGCTTGCCTGGGACATTGGCATCCCATATGGGTGCTGGTTCAAGTCCCAGCTGCTCCACTTCCAATTCAGCTCTCTGCTATGGCCTGGGAAACAGTGGAGGATGGCCCAAGTCCTTAGGCTCCTGCACCCGCGTGGGAGACCTGGAAGAAGCTCCTGGCTCCTGGCTTCAGATCGGCACAGCTCTGGCCACTGCAGCCATCTGTGGAGTGAACCAGCGGATGGAAGACCTCTCTCTCTCTCTGCCTCTCCTCTCTCTGTAATTCTGCCTTTCAAATAAAATAATCTTTTTAAAAAAGAAAATACATACACTTTCTTGGGGCTTACTCTATTCCCCCAGAATCAGACACTCTGGCAGCGGGGCCCAGAAGTCTGTGCTTTAACAAGAACAAGAGGTGATTCTGATGCAACCAAAAGGTTGAAAATCACTAGAGTAGATGCAGTTTTCCTTTGCAACCTTACTCTCTGTCTGCATTACTCCCTAAGTCTGATAGCTACCCTTTTCTGATAAAGCCACACAGGGCAACACTTGTCTGCCTTTGCAGCCTGCTGCTTCTTGAAATGCTGTTTATTTTAAGCCCAGAACCAGAGGCCACTCACCTTGTGAGGGTGGCCCTGAGCTCTTCTCTTCTCATCCACATTTCTTTCATACCTTTTGTGTCATTCACCATCCTCATTTCTCTTGGGAGAAAATGAGTTCTTGGTGCACCTGCCTCCCCTCAGTGGACTGGGAGATCCTTGAAGGCAGCTGGGCTTCATATCATCCACAACCAGGAACTGTGGCTTAGAGATGAGGACGCCAGATAAAGGTCAGAGTGAAAGAATGTCATGGCAGGCTGCCAATTGAGACTCAGATGCGAGCTAGTGTGAGACAAAGTGACTGCTTCACCGAGCAGCCCCTGAAGGTGTGATCTCAGTATGACTCTGTGGGGCCTCCAGGAACTACTATGCAGCAGCAAAGGGGGCTGCTACTCGCTCTTCATCCTTTTTTCTTAAAAGATTTATCTGTTTATTTGAAAGGCAAAGTTATAGAGAAGGAGAGTGAGCAAGAGAGGTCTCCCATCTGCTGGTTCACTCCCTAAATGGCCAAAACAGTCAGGACTGGGCCCGGCCAAAGTTAGGAGTCTCGAACCCCATTAAGGTCTCCCACATGGATGGCAGGGGCCCAAGCACAGGCCATCTTCCCCTGTCTTCCCAGGCGCATTAGCAGGCAGCTGGATGGGAAGCGGGGCAGCAGGGACTGGAACTCGAGCACATATAGGATGCAGAGATGTTCTAACTGAGGTCTCATTTATATAAAGGCTGATGCTTGCCCCCCTCACTCGTCAACTCTTCATGCCAGTCACTCTGTCCTGTCTTTACATTTGCACACTTTATTGGCCTTTGTACCTTCAGTGGCGGATATCTCAGCTTTACAGTGGAAAGGGGGACATGTGGGAGACAATGTGAATCAGTTTACGATGGGTTTAATTAGGATGTAACCCCCTCATTAAGTGAAGGAGCATCTGTATATTCATCTTATTTTAATTATGCTATCATTGCCTACTGAATAAAATCCAATTCCTTTACACTCAGAGTTGTGTTTGTTTTTTTTTTACCTGAAAACATCATCATGTGTTGGAAATTCCAGCCAATCTTATGCCTTCTGCCCAAGTTGAGGAAGAAGGAGAGTGGATAGATATGTGCAGCTCTGCCCAGGAAGATGGCAACCTGAGGACCAGGTGGAGGTTAAGGGCACAACAGATTTCCAGAATGCAACCTCTGGTTGAGCAGGGAATTTGAGGAATGCTGTGATACTTCATCATGATCCAGAGAGCTGCCCAAGCAAGCCAGGCTGTCTAGTTTCCTTCTAGGCACTTCTCTTAGCAACCAAGTGGAAGGCATCTGACCAACACTCCCTACCTCTTGGTTTGGGAGAGAGTTTCTAGCCAATAGGCCAGAACACACTGTTGAAACTTCTTGATTCAACTGCTATTGACTAACTCCCCAGTCTCTAAAGATGAGTCTAGAAAGAAGCTCAAGTACCATGGCAGGAGTGAGAAGTTGAAAGAAGCAAATAGAGTGCTGGGCTCTACTGTATGAAAACAAATAATCACAAGAAAAAAAAAAGTTCTAATCCTGCAGTCAAATTCTAAAGACCAAACTTCATTTGTAAGTAAAGTAAACGTCAGGGACTCTGAAGAGCGGAAAGAACTTACAAAGAAGAGGCTGGGGAACTAAAAGGTAGTCACAAGACTCAGAGCCACTCAGATCACTCCCGAGACCTGACACGGGGAGATTCTCTACCTACAGGGTGAAAATGTGTTTTCGAGCTTTAAGAGATGGAGAAGGAACACTGCTGCAGAAACCCAAGAATTCAGGGAAACTGGTCGTCTGTCACTTGCCAGAGACAGAACAGCACCCTACAGAGAGCAGCACACTGCCCTGGTCAGAGCAGGAAACCCCCCGGGGAGCCAGAGGAACAGGGAACTTCCGTTTCAGCAAAGCACCAGCTGCCGGGAGCTGCAGCTGTTGCAGATGGTAGCCTAGGCCGGAACTGTCCTCCTCTGGGGCCAAGCCTTGGCTGTTTTTTTTTTTTTTTCACCTTTTATCAGAAGGAAGCAGGTGGTACTTACAGAGCCTGTTCTAGCCCAGAAGCAAGGGAGAAGAGCTGAAGTGGTAGGCAGCTTTTCTGCTTCCCAGAGGGCCCAGCTCAGCCTGTGGCAGGCTCTCATGTGTAAACACAGGCTGAGCTCTGTCTCGCACAGGATGCCCTGCTAGGAATACAAATCCAAACAACGCGCCAGATCGGTCTTAACAGGATAAAAAAAAAAAAAAAAAAAAAAAAAACACTGATCCTGCAGATTCAGACACTGGTCTGGTGAGTAGAGAAATCCAAGGCCCTGGCTGAAGCATACATCACTCTCTCAAGAAGGTTTCAGGCAGTGGGCAAGGCCACTGTCGTTTACTGAGCAACTTGGGGAGTGTCACTTATTCCTACACAAGTAATGAAAAGCCTCGAAGAGAAAAACACTCCCCTACCCCCATTTTTTTGGCCAGGATTCCAAGATCTAAGGATTCCCAGGAGGCCTCAGAAAAGGCCACAGTGAACATCCAGCAATAGAGGACTTGAAATTAAGACCCAGAATAGTTCACTTGAATGAAAATAATGGTATCTGAGGCCAAGTTCACAAGACCCTCAGTTGTTGATCCATTGCCAGGCACCTACATCCCTCCCTCGTTTGAGAGAAGCAACTCCCAAAAGTATGTCTCTCTTCCAAAAACTGCATTCACAATGGGACAAAAATCAAGGAACCAAGTATTTTTCCATTTATCTTTTCTTACTCCCCTCCCCTGCCATCCCCTGCTCTCCTCTCCCCTCCCCTCCACTCCCCTCCCCTCCTCTCCTCTCCTTTCCTTTCCTTAAGGGTCCTTTCCACTGGGATCTGTAGCAGTAGGGCAGCTGGGGTGAAGGTGTGGTTACTGCCAGCAGGTGTCCCTGTGGGGTGTGAGGAAGGGCTGCTCATACTGGATGTACAGTTGGGAGCAAAATGGAACCTTCAGGTCACCCAAATCAAGAAGTCTCCTGCACTGGAATTTATATGGCAATGGAACATCAAGAGCAATTGCAGGGACTGACATGGTTGTTGACCTTTAAATTTACCCAGACTGGCACTTCGCAAAACAAACGATCACCTGCCAAACATGAGCTTAACAGAAAGGTCATCTTATACAGAAAAGTGCAGACAGGATGATCTTCGAATAAACGCCAGGTCCTTAAATCAAAAACATTTAGCTTTCGGGAACACCACTGGTGTCTTCTTTCTTTTTATGAAAACATCATGAACCAGCACTGGTCAAGACGCCCACCCAAAACAGAAAGCACCACCATCACCATCACCATCACCACCACCACCACCACCACCACCACCACCATCATCGTTGTTGCTGTTAATGCATCCCCAGCAAGGGTCACCTCTCCACGTAGAAAATGGTGGAATGTGAAAAGGATACGAAAGCGCCAATGATGAAAATGGGGCTGAAAACGTGCTTCTGAAAGGTAAACAGTGCCAGGCCCATGTAGGAGAAGATGAAGTTCTCTGCCAGGAAGTGTAACACCTCAAAGAGCTGCACAGAGAAAGGAAAAGGAAGCCATAAACCTCTTCCTTGTATTAATAGGCAACTCCTGAGTACCAATGGCGCATTCTCACCTGCTTCGTTCGACTTCTCGATTCCACTGACAGATTGTTGTAGGTGTAGTGGGCTTGAGTGATCCCACAGAAAAGGACAGCTACAACACCTGTCGAGAGATTTTATTATTTTTTAAATCAATGGAGGGGAAAAGAGGGCAGGGGGAAAAAACTACTGAAACAAAAATTTTAGGCATGCAAGCTCAGATATCTAACTTCCTGAATATTTTTTAATGTTTCCTGTTACTGAAAGCACCCTTGTCCTTCACCATTCATGGCAACCTTTGTGTCTCCCAACCCTGCC
The DNA here is from genome assembly GCF_033115175.1 of Lepus europaeus. Classification (NCBI taxonomy): domain Eukaryota; kingdom Metazoa; phylum Chordata; class Mammalia; order Lagomorpha; family Leporidae; genus Lepus; species Lepus europaeus. The sequence continues at coordinate 102,829,663 of NC_084850.1, read as the reverse complement.
TTCCTTCACAGCCAAGTCCCCCACCTTCCTCCCTTGCTCCAGTGTCAAGGGCACTCTCTCCACTCCTCTCCACTCCTACTGATTGATCATCAGTAGTTCGCATATAATCCTTCCTCAAAACAACTCCCTCAGTTGTGCGGGTCTACCATTTTGTCATATTCTTCTCTGCCTTTAGAATGTATGGATTTAATTTTAAACCAATGCTTTATATTTTGGCATAGTCTGGAGATTCAGACAAAATAGGCTGGGGATACTATTCTATTTATCCCAGCCCTAACAATTAGATATCTGTTGCGGCAATCATTATACCTGGAATTATATACACGTATAGATAATTGTAGAGTTTTAATGGAGTAGGGTACTTCATGATACTGTATATAATGTTGTCATTTTTTGAAAAAAATGATAAAAGTACTTTCCTAACTACATGGATTACATAAGTAATTGTACTTGAGCTGTAATGTAAAAATTCAGTGATTTTTTAAATAAGAGAATATAAGGAACTAAAACCACATAATTAACCACAGTAATATTACAGGCTGAGCATCCCATTCCAAAAATCCAACATCCAAAATGCTCCAAAACTTTTTGAACATTGACATGATCCCACAAGTGGAAAATTCCACACTGGACCTCATATGAAAAGTCACAGTTAAAATGCAGATGCACAGCACAGTTTATTTATCATCCCCAAGGGAAAGAAGAGTCTCCCAACCCACTTGAATTATGATACACAAATTGTTTCATGCACAAAATTATGAAAAATACTATATAAGATTATCTTCAGGCTATGTGCATACAATGCATTATGAAACAAAAATCAATCTTGTATTTTGATGTGAGTTCCATAGTCAAGATAGCTAATTTTATATATGCAAATATTCCAAAATAAAAAACTCTGAAATCCAAAACACTTCTGGTCCCACTCATTTCAGATAAGAAATGCTCAACCTGTATATGAATCTGATGCAATTAAAACATGGTATTGAGAAACAATAAGTCAATGGCCCAGAAACAAAACTATGATAAATCGTGTTCATACTCAGAATCTGAGTACATGGAGAGTACCTTTGAAAGGGCATGTATTTGCTATTTATTGCTACTGCTTGTAAAACAACATAGCAATCTAGGGGAGGATATAAATAAAAATTTAATATATGAGAAGACTTTAAAAAGTGCATGGAAATGGAATTTTAAAGATAAGTTTATTTTGGTACAAAAAATTTTGAAATCCACATGTAATTTACTCATAATATGCATTTCTGTGAGCTTTTGGAAGACCTCTCTCATATGTATGGATTCCAAAATTATTTGCATCAAAATAAACTTACCATTTAGTTCTTTTTTCCATGTACTTTTTGAAGTACTTTCTGGGTCGGTAACCTCTGAAGCTACACATGCATTTCTTGGTAGAATGAGTACTCAAAAACAGAACTGAGTTTGCAATAGTAAACTTTCTCCTTAAAAAAATTCATCGAGTTTGGAACCCAGACGGTTCATTAGGACTAGCTCAGCAATCTTCCTCTGGACACTCTTTAAGAATTCTTCCCTCCTCTCAAGCTCCCACAGCCCGCGCTACAGTGGACAAGGGGAGGGGCCCAAGAGCAGAGAACCCACCTGTAAATCCGCAGGCTTCGGCCAGAAGAAACGTACTCCAAGACATGAGGAAGAAGAGCGCCGTCTCCAGCAAGGGGAAGCAGTGCAGCTTGGTAAACTTGGTCACGTCCACATCCTGTCAAGGACCACAGCTCTGGGCAGGTGTATCAGGAGCGCTGAGAACCGCATTCTGTTAGACCAAGACCCAGCCCTCAAGGCTAACCTTTCTTTTCACCTTGTCTCTGGGGGGCCTAAAGCTGCTGCTTATTTTTAAAGTAACAAACATTTAAATTCCCAGTAGAATACAGATTACTAGGGGTTGCAAGTGGAGGGAAGGGAGAAATGAGAAGACACTGTGTAATGACTTCAGACCTTCTGACTGGGATGAGAAGTTCTAGAAACAGATAGTGGGGGATGGTTACACAACTCTGGATGACTTAGTGTCTCTGAATTGTGTGCTTAAAAAGGGATACATGGCAAATTTGGTTACACGTATTTTACCACAATTTTTAAAACTTAATAATGTAATATATCCAGAACCACTGAATCGTACACTTGAAGTAGGTAACTTGTATGGTATGTGAATTATATCTCAATGAAGTTGTTTCATAAATATTCAACTTTCTGAAGAAACTGGCAAGCTGGTTTTCCGTGCACCTTGAAATGCCCTTGGGTCTGATGGGTGCCGCCACAGCCTCAGGATGGACTGGAGAGTTAGCTCTAGCATAGTTGGGGTGGCCTTAGGCAGGCCTGGGAAGCCAAGGCCCTGAGCCTCTGACTTATGTGGGCCATGAAGGCTTGAGTCTAATGGAGGCCCAGGAAAGGAATGCACAACACATAGGGCAGCTACCAGGTGCTGGTGTCACCTTTTGGGACTGGAGCTCCCTAGCCTAATACTACCCTTAGACACGAGGCCAGCAGGGAACCATCTCCTGAGGGGTTTCACTGAGCAACTTCAGTCCTCAGGGCACCAGAAATCCTCTGTGAAAACAAGGCATCCAAATCCCCATTGTCCAATATGGTACCCACTGGCCACACATGGCTAGTATTTCAAATGCTGCTAGTTAGAACTGAGAGGTGCTGTCAGAGTGAGACACGTGCTGTTTTTCAAAGACACGGCACAAAAATTGAGCATACAAAATCTGATTAACCATTTGTCAGTTTTTTTAAAAAAATATGATTTCATGCTGCAATGAGGTGGCCCATGTTGCAATGGTAATGTCCAGGTCCCACAGAGAGGAGGTGATGAAGAATTAAGTATATCTGAGGAGGGTTTGCTTGATGGCTCCACAGGGTGCTTCTTCGTTTGCTTGCAGAAGCTAAACATGCCATCCTTTGTTTACAGAAGACCACCTTGCAGTAATTCTCATGGACGGCCCCCAGCTAGTTCTGGCCACAGTAACAGTACATGGCCCTAACAGCCAACAAAAGCAGCAATCTGGGGCTAAAGCGCTTCCCAGCCAGTGGTCCCTGACTCCCAGCCTCCTCTTGGCTCCTCAGCTCCTTCCATGCCCCTAAAACTCCTTCTCCAATGGTTTATTTGAAAGCGAGAGAAAAGGCAAAGGTGAGGACAGAGGGAAGTCTGGAAGTTGTACTCCCTAAGATTTTCTCAGACTTAGCTACAGAGCCAACATTTCCAGAGTCCACCACAACCCCAGGAACGATCAATTTAAGATTCCGATGTGAAAGGAAGCACTGAGAACTTTTCTTTTTGAAAGTGGAATGCTACATATACATGCCCAGGCAGGGGCAGAAGCTACAAAAAGGATATAAGAGCGGTCACAACACCAGTCACAGCTCCCATAGTAAAAGAGCCACTGAATATACCCAGAAAAATGCCAACTGACTTAAAGAAGGCAGCAGCATCAAAGGCGTGAGTGTTCAGCCCCGCGGGCTGGTAGGCAACAATAGACCTGGAGTTTAAAAAGAAGTGAGAGTTAGAAAAAAAAAAAAACACGTTGTTTTCAACACCATAGTATACTAGTTCTCCCCCACCCCCACTTCTTCATAGTTTCACTTTCCGCAGTTTCACTTACCCACAGAGAGCCATGGTCTGAAAATAGTACATGGAAAATTGCAGAAATACATAATTCATAAGTTTGAAGTTGTGTGCCAACTCTGAATAGTATTCTAAAATCTTAGGCCACCCCTCTCTACCCCACCTGGGACATAAACCATCCATTTGTCCAGTGTATCCATGCTGTATATGCCACCCACTCAGTATGCTGGTCACTCAGTAGCTGTCTCAGCTATCAGGTCAGCTGTCACAGTATTGCAGTGTTTGTGTTCAAGTAACCCCTAGTTTACTGATAATGGTCCCAAAATGCAAGAGTAGTGATGCTGGCAACTCAAACATGCCAAAGAAATGCTACAGAGTGTTCCCTGGGTGAAAATGTGAAAGTTCTCAACTTAAGGAAAGAAAAAAAAGTCATGTGCTGATGTTGCAAAGATCTACATTAAGTCACTGATAATCTCTTATTGTGCTTAATTTATAAATTAAACTATATCATAGGCATGTACATACAAGAGTACATTAAAAACCTCATGGAAAATTGAATTAAAAGATAAGTTTATTTTGATGTAAAACTTTTTAAAATCCATGATTAGTTTTCTCATAATATGCATTTTCCATGAACTTTAAGGACCCCCCTCATATGCATGGATTGTGAAGGGTTTTTTTGCACCAAAATAAACATATTTTCATTCAATTTTCCATGACATTTTTGAAGTCTCCTTGTATAGGGTTCAGTACAATCTACAGAGTTAGGCAGCCATTGTAACGTCTCCCTTACAGATAAGGCAGAACTACTATAACTGAAAATATCACCACACACAGGAGTCTACACTCTGCCATGTACATTCACTGAATGTACTCTGCAGCCACCATGCTACGTTGGCCTGAGCATTCTGATCACCGCCAAGTAGACAAAGCAGCATAGCTTAATGAAGAACGCTGCTACATCTCATTTAGAAACCCACCCAATTCAATAGGGACCACTGGATTTAGCCCAAACCAGAGTCTGGCTGATCCAGCAGAAACATTGCTACTTACGAGGACAGCACAATGGCCACAGCATCATTCAGGACACTTTCTCCAAACAGAAGTGCATAGAGATCCACGTCGGCGTGCAGTTCATTAAATATCGCCAGCACAGTCACTGAAAGATGGGCCCAAAGCGCAGTGATTACCTTTGGTTTGGGGCTCTGAACTACTCATTACGGGTTTATAGAGGCAATTGGAGGAGCAGGTGGTTTGAGATACAGTGAGGGAGTCAGAGATAGACTGTCTAGGGCAGAAATGAAAAGGCCATGGACGTGCCGCTTGAGTCTAACGATACGGCCCCCAACCATCACACTTCCATGGTAATCCCTTCACGCCTTGAGAAGCCATGCCACAGGACTTGAACACACAATCACAATCCACGTGGCTTGGCTCCACCAGTGGGTTGGAACCTCTTTGAAAGCAGAAATCCCAGCATAGGGGCAGGGCCCAGAGATGACTTTAATAAAGCTCTGTGAAACAATCAACGTCTTCATTTATGACCGACTCTATGTAATTCCACTCTGTGGAGTTTTCACATTTCTTAGGCATTTACAAATCAGTTATTCTCCATATCAGCAGTTCTCAGATTTGAGCCTCATGACTCCTTCACATTGTTAAAAATTGAGGCCCTTTAAGACCCTTAGTTTTGTGGGTAACAGCTATCAATACTGCATCGCAAGAAACAGGAGAAATATTCATTCATTTACAATTAACATGAAGAGTCTTCAAAACATTTAAGGAAAATATATACTGTGAAAAAATTATGCATGGTGTTTGCTTCGGCAGCACATATTCTAAAATTGGAACGATGCAGAAAAAGTTAGCATGGTCCCATGTGCAAGAATGATACACAAATTCATGAAGTGTTCCATATTTTTATGCAGAGAAAGCATTTGGTAAGATTCAATACACCTTCATGATATAAACTTTTCACAAACTAGGTATAGAAGGAACATTCTTCAAAATCACAAACCAACAACCAATATCATACTGAATGGGGGAAAGCTGAAAGCTTTTCCCCTCAGATTTGGAATAAGACAAGGATGTCCACTTTCACCACTCTTATTCAATATAGTACTGGAAGTTTTAGCTAGAGCAAATAAGGCAGAGAAAGAACTAAAGGCCATCAAAATTGGAAAGAGGAAGTCAAATTATCCATGTCTGCAGATGACATGATGTTGTACATGGAAACACCTAAACACTCCACCAGAAAGCTGTTAGAATTGATGAATCAATTAGCAAATTTGCAGATTACAAAATAAACATACAAAAAACAGTAGCTTTTTTGTATGCTAATGATGAACTCACTGAAAGAGAAATCAAGGAAGGAATTACATTCATAATAGCTGCAAAAATATCAAATATGTAGGAATAAATTTAACCAAAGAAGTGAAAGCTCTACAATGAAAACTATCAAACATTGATGAATCAAATAATCAAGGACATAACAAAATGGAAAGATATTCCTTGCTCATGGATTGGAAGAATTAGTATCATTAAAATGTCTATACCACCTCAAGCAATCTACAAATTCAATGCAATCCTTATCAAAATATCAATGGCATTATTTACAAAGTTAGAAAAAGCAATCCTAAAATTCATATGGAATCATAAAAGATCTCAAATAGTCAAAGCAATCATGAGTAAGAAAAACCAAGCTGGAGGCATCACAATACCTGATTTCAAGCACACTGCAAATCTATAGTAATTAAAACAGCACAAAAACCAATAATGGAACAGAACAGCAAGCCCAGGAATTAATCCACATATATACAGCCAACTGATGTTTGACAGAAGTACTAAGACCACACAGTGGAGTAAGGATAATGTCTTCAACAAATGATTCTGGCAAAACTGGATTTATATATGTAGAAGAATGAAATTAGATTCATACCTCTCATCATGTATAAAAAATCAACTCAAGATGGATCGAAGACCTAAATTTAAGTCCTGAGACTATGAAGTTGCTGGAAGAAATCGTGGGGGACCACTTCTTGGACAAGACCCCCAAAGCATAGGCAACAAAAGCAAAGCTAAAGTGACTATATCAAAGTCAGAAACTTTTGCATATCAAAGAAACTGATCAATAGAGTGAAGAAACATCCAACATATGGGAAAAATATTTGCAAACCACTTATCTGACAAAGGATTAATATCCTGAATATATCAACAACTTCAAAAATGCAACAATGAAAAAACAACCAATCTAGTTGAGAAACGGGCAAAGGACTTTAATAGTTCTCAAAAGAAGAAATACACATGGCCAACAAATATGAAAAAATGCTCAACATCACTAGCCATTAAGGAAATGCAAATCAAAACCAAAATTAGATATCACCTTATCCCTGTCAGAATGGCTAAAATCCAAAACATAGAGACCAACAAATACTGACAAAGATGTGGACAAAGGGGAGCACTTATATACTGTTGGCAGGAATGTAAACTGGTGTAGCCACTGTGGAAAACAGTGTGGAGATTTCTTTGAAAACTAGAAATAGAGTTGCCATATGATCCAGCAATCCCACTACTGGGCATACACCCAAAAGACATGAACACAATATATCAAAGAGATACCTGCACCACCATGTTCATAACAGCACTGTTCACAACAGTCAGAATTTGGAATCTACCAAGGTATCCATCATCAGATGAATGGATAAAGAAAATGTGGTATATATACACAATGGAATATTATTCAGCTATAAAAAAGAGTGAAATTCTACCACTGGCAGCAAAATGGACACAACTGGAGGACATCATGCTGAGTGAAATAAACTGAACATAGAAAGACAAATACATCATGTTCTCCCTTATATGTGGGAGCTAAAGCTTAAAAAACAAACAGAAAGAAAGAAAGAAATGCCTGTGTGTATCAATACTGCTGCAAATACAGTTTTGTAAAATTTTGTTTGAGACGCTGACACTGTGGTACAGCAGGTTAATGCCTTGGCCTGAAGCGCCGGCATCCCATATGGGCGCCAGTTTGAGACCCAGCTGCTCCACTTCTGATCCAGCTCTCTGCTGTGGCCTGGGAAAGCAGTAGAAGATGGCCCAAGTCCTTGGGCCCCTGCACCCGCATGGGAGACCCAGAGGAAGCTCCTGGCTCCTGGCTCCTGGCTCCTGGCTCCGGATCAGCACAGCTCTGGCCATTATGGCTAATTGAAGAGTGAACCAGCAGATGGAAGACCTCTCCTCTCTGCCTCTCCTCTCTCTGTGTAACTCTGACGTTCAAATAAATAAATAAATCTTTTAAAAAAATTTGTTTTAGACCTTTGTGAAACCAATGGTTAAAAATGTTATACTATTATAGCTCTAATGACCTGTGATTGAAGTTTACTGTATATGGGTGAAATGGTCATTTTTCCATTCAATTACTGTTTATACCTGTGGTCTATATTCCCGCTAAACTAGGGTCTTCTTGCTTTTTACTTGTCAAACTTCTTATCTGATGAAGTATTAAGCCTTTTCATTGTAATGTAAATTTAAAATATGTTATCTCAAAAACTAAAAGAAAGGGAGAGGGAAGGAGGGTGGGAAGGAGAGAGGGAGAGGGAGGGAAAAAGGGAATGTCATTCTATTCCTAGAATTATATCTATAAATCTCATTCAATCTGTTAAAAACTAGTTAAAAATTAAAATAGAAAAAGAAATGTACTATTTAAAACTGAGTCCCCGCCGGTTCTGTCCTGGCTGCCCCTCTTCCAGGCCAGCTCTCTGCTGTGGCCAGGGAGTGCAGTGGAGGATGGCCCAAGTGCTTGGGCCCTGCACCCCATGGGAGACCAGGATAGGCACCTGGCTCTTGCCATCGGATCAGCGCGGTGCGCCAGCCGCAGCGCGCCAGCCGCGGCGGCCATTGGAGGGTGAACCAACGGCAAAAGGAAGACCTTTCTCTCTGTCTCTCTCTCACTGTCCACTCTGCCTGTCAAAAAAAAAAAAAAAACAAAACAAAACAAACAAACAAAAAAAAAAACTGAGTCCCAATAAAGCTTTATCTGGAAAAGAAAAAAAAGGAAAATTATGCACATAATTTTTAAAAATTTTGCAGTAAAATAAACTTATCTTTTAATTCTATTTTCCATGAACTTTTTGAAGTTCCTTGTGATAACCCATTATATGTTAACATAACATATTTTTTAAAGATTTTATTTATTTATTTGACAGAGTTACAGACAGTGAGAGAGAGAAACAGAGAAAGGTCTTCCTTCTGTTGGTTCACTCCCCAAATGGCCACAACAGCTGGAGATGCACTGATCCGAAGCCAGGAGCCAGGAGCCTCCTCCTGGTCTCCCATGCAGGTGCAGGTGCCCAAGTACTTGGGCCATCCTCCACTGCTTTCCCAGGTCATAGCAGAGAGCTAGACTGGAAGAGGAGCAACCGAGACTAGAACCGGCGCCTATATGGGATGCTGGAGTCGCAGGTGGAGGATTAACCTAGTGCACCACAGCGCCGGTCCCAACATAACATATTTTTAAGAAAAATTTTTGTTTTCCAAAAAGAAAAAAAAAAGTGAGTGAAGACAGCCATTGTTTTACATTTTTGCAAATTTCTTTAATTTTTTTTTTCTGATTACTGAAAGACAGGGTTAACTTATCTGTCGAGTAACAGAGTCAACATTACATGTTATGTAGCCTCTGAAAAACTTCACTGTACGCTTGTGAGAGAAGAAGCATAAAAAAATTGGGTGCTGATGGACCCCCTGAAAGGGTCTTCAGGACCCACAAGGGCCCCCAGGCCACATCTGGAGAACCACTGCTTCAGCGCAGGGTTTCCCCACCTCTGTTGTATTGCCATTTCAGGCCGGATAATGTCTGTTGTAGAGGGCTGGTCTGTGCATCATAGGACAGTTAGCAGCAGCCCTGGCCTCTACCCACTAGATGTCAGTAGCGCTGCACCCTTTAACTGTAATGAATAAGACTGTCTCTAAACCTCCTTACCATAAACATTTATATGTTTAAGCTGATATATCAGAGGCAGGTTTTTCTGTTATTTGCAGCCAAAGGCATGAGTAACCAATATAAGCAGAAAACCAAGCAAGATGGATGTGTAAGTTTCATGAGTTATTATGAACCAACAGTTTTGTAAGCACCAGAAATGGAACTCTGCTGGTCCCCCTGGAAACCCTGCCTCCAGATGTTCCACCCTAACGTCAAACCCCTCCTTTCCGTCAAAAAGAACCATTAACCAGAATTTTATAGTAAGCACTTCCTTGACATGCCTTGTAGTTTGATCACTCAAATGCATATCCTGTGATACTATCGTGTTTTTGAAGTTCATTTATTTACTTGAGAGAGGGAGAGATAGAATATCTTACATTCACTGGTTCACTCCCCAAATGCCTACAACTGCTGGGGTTGCGCCAGACTGATGCCAAGAGCCAAGAACTCCACCTGGGTCTTCCACAATGGGTAGCAGAGACCCAAGTACTTGAGCCAACATTTGCACATTAGCAGGAAGCTGGAATGGAAGTGGAGGTGGGACTTATCCCAGACACTCCCTATGGGATGTGGATGTCCTAAGCAATGGTTTAACCTGCTGCACTACAACAACACCCATCCATGTCCATTTTTTAAATTTCAACTGACACATAACTATATACATTGATGAGGTAGAATGTGATGCTTCAATCCAAGTACACATTGTGATGTGATCAAATCATGGCAGTTAGCATAGCCATCACTACAAATGTAGTGCAAACATTCCGAATCCTCTCTACTAGCTATTTTGAAATATATACTAGAATACTGTTAACCATAATTACTCTTCTGCACACTAGAACATCAGAACTTATCTCTCCTGTATAACTGTAACTTGGTACCCAATGACCAACCTTTTCTGAGTTTCCCTCCCTTCTCCCTTTCACCATGTTAGCATTATTCTACACTCTACTTTTGAGATCAACTCTTTTAGCTTCAGTGTATGAATGAGATCATGTGGTATTTATTTTTCTGTGTCTGGCTTATTTCTTTCTTTTTTTTTTTTATTTGACAGGCAGAGTTAGACAGTGAGACAGAGAAAGGTCTTCCTTCCGTTGGTTCACCCCCCAAATGGCCACTACGGCCAGTGCGCTGCGCTGATCCGAAGCCAGGAGCCAGGTGCTTCTTCCTGGTCTCCCATGCGGGTGCAGGGCTCCAAGCACCTGGGCCTTCCTCCATTGCCTTCCTGGGCCACAGCAAAGAGCTGGACTGGAAGAGGAGCAACCGGCACCCATATGGGATGCCAGCGCTGCAGGCGGAGGATTAACCAAGGTAGCCACGGGGCCGGCATGGCTTATTACACTTAATATAACATCTTTCAGGTTCTTCCATGTTGCTGCAAATGACAGGATTTCATTCTTTTTTGTGGCTAAGTAGTATTCCAATGTATATATATACTTGTTTGCATCTCTTTCACTATATAGGATTTCTCTCCATTCATTTTTCTTGGCTCTCTTTTCATAATGCCTTATTGTCTAGTTCTCTCATTTCTGAATTGTCCAATCCTAACGCAAGCAGTTCTTTCCTAACTTCTATCATTTTCTTAATTTCCTTTATTTTCTTCCGGAATATTGTTAAAAGTTTCACCTGTTAAGGACAATAGCTTTCTAGTATGACTTCATCGGCTGTCGCCTTATTATTCAGAAGTATTCTCCTCGATTTTTTTCACAATAAGTTTGCACAAAATTCAACCTCAATCCATCTCTGTTGCTCATATTTAAATAAGGTAGGGAAAGGATATTATAACTAGTACTGAAACAGTACCTTTACACTTTGTGTTTCTGCGTGGGTACAAACTGATGAGATCTTTACTAATTACATACTGAATCGATCTTCTGTATATAAAGATAATTGGAAATGAAAAAAAAACAAACCTGGTGTTAAAATGGAAATGGCATAGAAAATTAATTAATTTAAAAAAATATATATTATGTAGGATCTCTGTCTTTAATGTGCTGTACACCCTTATTTAATGCTATAACTAGTACTCCAACAGTATTTTTTTTTCTTTTCTTTTCACTTTGTGTTACTATATGGGGGGCAAACTGTTGAAACCGTTACCTAATATATACTAAACTGATCTTTTGTATACAAAGAGAATTGAAAATGAATCATGATGTGATAGGAAGGGGAGAGGGAGCGGGAGGGGGGAGGGTTGTGGGTGGGAGGAAAGTTTTGGGAGGGGGAAGCCATTGTAACCCATAAGCTATACTTTGGAAATTTATATTCATTAAATAAAAGTTTAATTAAAAAAAAAAAAAAAGAAGTAGGCCTGGTAGGAAGAGCTTTCCTAGCTTCGTGGTTCTAGAGCTCCCTCTATTGGTTTCACATGGAACTTTAAAAAAGATAACCTCTGCGTAGCTACCTCCCCACTACTTTTCTGAAACCCAGCGCCACCCCATCTTCCATTGGTATCTGAGCTTTCTTCTTCCTTTAATACCTGTTAACCAGGGCCTGTGGCCTAGCAGATCATCTTTAGAGAGTGACTGTGTCCTTCCAGGGAGATCTTTATTGGGTATTTCTACATCGGTCATTTATTTATTTCCTGAAAACCCACTCATTTCTTTTTCTGCTGCCTCTAATCTCCTCCAGTCAGTCTCCCTGCACTCACCATCAACTTGGTCTCCTCCAAGTTTTACCTGTTATCAGGAAAATCCAGTAAGTTCTTTAACCCCAGGAAGGACCGCTCATTTTTTTGTAGAACTATTTCTGGAAATTCCTGGCTTCCCTTGTACTCAGGATCAGCAGCAGCCCCCCTATGCCCCTGCACAGCTGCTATTCTCGTACCTGAGTTCCACTGCTGCTGTTGGGATAGTCATTTGGTCAGTTACCTTTATCTCTGGTGTGTTTTTAATTTTTTTTTTGGTTGTCTTGCTTTCTCTATTTTTGTTAGGAGTTGAGGGATGTTTCAAAGTGAAACTGCCCCCCATTCTTTGTTTTTAAAAAGTTTAATCCATTTATTGCAAGGGAGCGAAAGATAATTTGGTTTTGAAAAATGTCTACTATATCATGAGGTTTCTCCAAGCTTATTATAAATCAAGGGGCTGAAATCAGTGCTTTATGCACTGAGACATGAACCAGACACCAGCAGGGGCATGCTCACCAGCTACAGCACTTATAGGCCGTAGCATCTTTATAATACATGAGGGTGCTTCCCAAAGTTCATGGCAGGTGCACATTTGGTAAAGTGGCTAAGATAGCACTTTGGATGCCTGCATCCATGTAGGAGTGCCTGGGTTCAAGTCTTGGCTCCACTCTCAATTCAAGCTTTCTGCTAATGAGCATCTTGAGAGGCAGCTGGTGATAGCTCAAGTACTTGGGTCTCTGCCACCCGTGGGAAACCTGGTTTGAGTTCCATTCTCCTGACTTTGAGGGCATTTGGAGAGTGAACCAACAGATAGAAAAGTGCTCTCTGTCTCTATACAAAAGGAGATAATTAGGGGTTAGATTTTAAAAAGTTATTTTCTGAATTCTTTATTACATGAACAATATTTTCTTATCACCTGTACTGGTTTGTCATTAGTTGATGTAAGAATTGTCTTGCTGTAGGGCAGCTGTTGTGATGCAGCAGGTTAAGCTGCTACTTCGGACATGCACATCCCATATCTGAGTGCCTCATCTGAGTCCCAGTTCTGTACTTAGGATCCCGCTTCCTGCTAATGCACCTGGGAAGGCAACTGATGGTGGCCCAAGTACTTGGGTCCCTGACATCCATGGGAGATATCAGGATGGAGTTCCAGGCTCCTGGCTTCACCCTAGCTAAGACCTGGCTGTTCTGGCCATTTGGAAGTAAACCAGCAGATGGAAGCTATCTCTTTCTGTTACTCTGCCTTGCAAAAAATTAAATATTTTAGAAGGTCTTGTTTTTAATCTAATGTGTAAGAAAAATTAACAGATAAAACAATTAATGAGGCCTTACCATGAAGCACGTATTATGCAAAGAATTTTACACTTTAGAAAACCTATAAGGTGGGCAGTACTATCATGCCTTCCATTTAGACTTGGTGAATCGGGTACTGTATGATGAGTTGCTTTACGCTACCATATTGAAATTGCCCAAATGTCAATGGTTGGCCAGAGAGAAATTTTATCCCTCACTCAACACAGCATATCCACGGCGAGTTAGCACAGGAGGCCTTTGCCCATGTCAGTCACTCAGCGACACGGGCACGTCAGCCTGATGGAGGCTAATCTCAACAATCAGAGCCCAGGAGACCCAGGTCAGAGCACAATCAGGCTCCTAGCAGGAAACAGAGGGGACCCTCAAATACAGTGATTTGAGTTTAACAAAGGGGTCCTTTCTACAACTGTGCGCAGAGCACAGGGAAATAATAAGGGAGAACGCAGTAGTTGGAGGCTGGAAAAAGGAAGTTTTTTTTTTTTTATCATCCCCAGGCCTGAAGGCTCCAGGGAAAGGAGTTTAATTACCAGAACCTGAGAGGCATTGTGACCCCTAAACAAGGGGCACAGCCGGCCTGTAGGGGCTCTGCAGCTCTGTCCTCCTCCCTGTGTTCCACTGGCTCTCCCCTGTGGACAACTCCCAACAGAGACCCAGAAGGCAAATTCTGTACAAACCAGCCTCCTGGGACAGAGAGGAGGGTGGGGAAGGGTGGCTGGTAAATCTAGAGGGACAAACAGAAGACACAGCCACCAACTGGCTAGGAGAACTCAGCACACAGCAAAGCCCAAAGACAGCGAAGTGAGGGATTGGACTACATGACTTCCAAAAGCCCTGCTAACTTTGAAACCTGGTTTTCCTAAAACCCCACAGTTACCAAGAATAAAAAATAACCCATAGGTAGGCTGGCGCCACGGCTCACTAGGCTAATCCTCTGTCTGCGGCGCTGGCACACCAGGTTCTAGTCCCGGTCGGGGCACCAGATTCTGTCCTGGTTGCCCCTCTTCCAGGCCAGCTCTCTGCTGTGGCCCAGGAGTGCAGTGGAGGATGGCCCAAGTGCTTGGGCCCTGCACCCCATGGGAGACCAGGAGAAGCACCTGGCTCCTGGCTTTGGATTAGCGTGGTGCGCTGGCTGCAGCGCGCCGGCTGCAGCAGCCATTGGAGGGTGAACCAACGGCAAAGGAAGACCTTTCTCTCTGTCTCTCTCTCTCTCTGTCCACTCTGCCTGTCAAAAAAATAAATAAAATAACCCATAGGTAACTTACTTACCCATGTTAATAAAGGATATCAGGGGAGGGCACTGTTGTTCAGTGGGTTAAGTTGGCTTGGGATGCCTGCATCCCATACTGGAGAACCTGGTTCAAGTCCTGGCTTTCCATCCAGCTTCCTGCCAATGTGCCTGGGAGGCAGCAGGTAATGGCTTAAGTATCTGAGTTTCTGCCACCCATCTGGTGGACCTAGATGAAGTTCTGGGCTCCTGGCTTTGGCCTGGCCCATCTCTAGCTGTTGATACCATTTAGGGAGTGAACCAGCAGGTGGAAGATCTCTCTCTTTTTCTCTGTCACTCTGCCTTTCAAATAAACCGATCTTTAAAAAACTAAAAGATAGCATGCATAATTCATAAGAGTAACAATGAACACAGAACTGGTCTGAACTTCAACTTTTTATTCTGCTTGCCCTTCACCTTATAAATTAGGTCAGGAACTCTGCTTTGTCCCTCCTAACCAAGCCTGTGTATGGCCACAATGAGGAAAGTGGGTGCTGATAACCCCAAGAGGATGGAGTGGCAATGACAGACTGGGTAAAGTGACTTCTCAAGGAAGGGATTCAACAGATTGTCCCCCACCCCAGCTATAGCAAGACCGCTGAAATCAGACAGCAGAGTCACAATAGCTGTGTTCTGCTGGACATGAACTAAGAAATTGCAATGAAGTGCCTGAAGACCACAGGTGGAGATACAGGTTGAGCATCCCTGATTTAAAAAGGTAAAATACTTGGGGCTGGCACTGTGCAGCAGCAGATTAATGCCTGGCCTGAAGCACTGGCATCCCTTATGGGCACCAGTTCGAGGCCCAGCTGCTCCACTTCCAATCCAGCTCTCTGCTATGGCCTGAGAAAGCAGTAGAAGATGGCCCAAGTGCTTGGGCCCCTGCACCCATGTGGGAGACCTGGAAGAAGCTCCTGGATCCTGGATTCAGATTGGTGCAGCGCCGGCTGTAGCAGCCATTTGGGGAGTGAACCAACGGAAGGAAGACCTTTCTCTCTGTCTCTCTCTCTCACTGTCTAACTCTATCTGTCAAACAAATTTTTAAAAATGATAAAAATGATAAAGAAAAAAAAAAGGAAAAGGCAAAATACTCTGAAATCGGAAACGTTTTGGGCACCAATGGGACATCCAAAAAGATTCAGATTTGGGGACATTTCAGATTTGGACTTTCAGATTAGGGATGCCCAATTGGTAACATCTTTGCAAATGTTCCAAATTAAAAAAAAAAAAAAACCTCCAAAATCGGAAACACTTCTGGTATCAAGCATTTCATAAGAGACACTCTACCTATATTTAAAAATCAGTGGGAAAAGTCAGCAAACAGCAGATCTAGGAAGAAGATAAAATTAAGCGCCTGAAATTTGCTCACTCAACTAATTGTTCTTAAATACTGCATCTGTTTACCAAAGAGCACTTAGTACTTGCAAACATGCAGGACAAAGTACAAGTACCATCATGTACCAAACAGCCTTAAAGAATGGTGGGAACAGGTAACTGAAGGAGTCTGGGACAAAAGACTAGGCAGGTGGTAGGCTGGCACTGAGTCTCAAAGGATGAGCAAAAGATCGACGAACCTAAGTGATGTAACTACAGAATTAGTCTTGGACAACAGAGATGCTAGCTTTTGGCACCTTTGAGTAAGGCTGATTAACTCAATGGGTGTAAAAGTGGTAGGATTAAAATTAGGGGAAGCCCCATAATGGTTTGCAGAAAGGAACAGCACCTGTTTTCTCTGATAGCTGCCCAGCAACTCACTATGTGGTAGAAATAGAAACTTGCATTTTCTTTCCTTCATTGTGGATCCATTCAAAGCTACAGTCCACAAAGGTGGCACATGGCACCCATGACATAACCACAGAACAGGGAGGGCTCCCAACCACAGAACAGCCTACACCAACCCACACATATGGTGTCACCTTCAACAGGAAGACCCAAGACTAGTGTCTCAAGCCAAGTATAGTATATCAGGGACGAGGCCCTCTTATTCTTTCACTTCAGGCAATACCTCTCCATATCCCAACACTACAACAATTTTCTGGTCTGTGGCCCCCCTCTAACTCTGCACTGAACTTTCTTTTTTATCTCTTTTATGACTCAAGTTTTCAAACAATGGATTTTTAGGAGGCTAGTAAACCACTTTTAATTTCCAAAAACATTCGACATCTTAGAAAGATTTCCATTTAAAAAGCAGTTAAACTTAATGTCCTGATGTTTAATAAGTTTAAACTTTCAATTTTCTAGAACTTTCATTTATCTATAACCCTTACTGTGCCCATCTTCACAGGCTAAATAAAAGTGGTGAGACATGGTAATGCCTTCTGTTATTTTCTAACCATAGCATTGACACATTAAAGGCAAGTAAACAATTATGAAGATAATCTGGAAAAGTAAGCCTTTCTATCTAATTAAGTGAAGCAACACTAATAGCTCAGAAGACAATCACAATAATCTTTATGTTACACTCACCTCCCTTTGCTTGAAGTACTAGCAAGAAGTTAGTCATAAAGTTATACACGGACATCACTAGCAATGTATTTTCAGACGAAATACCTTTCTTAGACTTGTGAAGAATTTATTTCCCAATAGACACACTTCTGGAGATAGTCACAGATGATGCAATATTAAAATAATAAAGCTACCCTTCACAGTGCCCTTCGGAAGCATGCTTGGGCTAAGTGATGACCTGTTATTACTTTCTTAAAAATCAGGAGAACAGCAGAGAAATCTCTGCCTGAGTCACAGGTGGATAGAGAGCGACACAGCAGATGCTAGACTCAGTGCTGCCCATGTGTGATTTCATTTAATCATCTCAGGAGCCCTGGAAACAGGAAGCATTATTTCTGCTTTTATGACTGAGGAACCTAATGGGGGAGGACAAAGTGGGTCCCTGAGCAGCAACTGGCAGGGCCACTCACTCTAAGGCCTGTGTTTTCACATCCTACCTTCTTTTCACAAACCAGGGTGCCTCAATCAGCCACATTTTCAATATTAATTCACTTAGGGTGTTTGTAAGAAAATGCAGGGTGTAAGAGAGGTCAGTGTGCTTTGGAATACTGGGATTCTTCAGAACCACAACAATTGTTTAGAGCTATGCTGTCCAATGTGGTAGCCACTAGTCACACATGGTTATTTAAATTGCAATATGGAGCTGGCATTTAGCCCTAGTGGTCAAACTTCCTCATCCCATATCAGAGTACCTGGGTTTGACTTCTGGCTCCAGATCTTAATCCCAGCTCCCCACCAATGAAGACCCTGGGAGGCAGTGGTGATGGCTCAAGCAACTGGGGTCCTGCCGTCCAAGTGGGAGACCTGGATTGAATTCCTGAGCTCCTGACTTCAGCCATGCCCAGTCTCAGCTGTTGCGGGCATTTGGATAGGGAACCAGTGGATAGGGGAGTGCTCAATGCTCTCACTTCTGTATCCACTCTTTCTCCCCCTCTTTACCAATCCCCTCAAATAAAAACAATTTTAAATTTAAATTTAACATAAAGTAAAATTTAAAATTCAGTTCTTCAATTGTACTACCTGACTTTTCAAATGCTCAATAATGACATGTGGCTACTGGTTATGATAATGGGCTGTGTAGATGATAGAACATACCTGCCTTCACAGCAATATCTCTGGGGTAACATTGATCTAAAGGACCCCCAGAAGACATGGTCAAGGAAGAATTTTAGTATCTATAAAGTTATTACTGTCCAGAATGTTAGTGGGCATTAAGACTTTTCTATACCCACTTTTAGGACAGGGCCAGCTATTTCTCCATATTCTTTCCTTAAGATGTATGATGATCTTATCCTGGCATCCACGGGGCATTAGTTCCAGGATCCCCCCAAGGATATTAAAATCTGCAGATGCTCAAGTCGCTTATATGAGATAGCATAGCATTCACACAGAAGCTACACACATCTTCCCCTATACTTTAAATCATGTCTAGATTACTTATAATACCTAATACAATTGTAAATGCTATATATACAGTAATTATTTTTCAAAGATTTTATTTGAAAGGCAGAGCAAGTGAGTGTGTATGTGTGTATGTGTGAGAGAGAGAGAGGGAGAGAGGGAGAGAGGGAGAGAGGGAGAGAGGGAGAGAGAGAGAGAGAATATTCCATCTACTGGTTTACTCCTCAAATGGCTACAACTGCCAGAGCTGGGCCAGGATGAAGCCAGGAGCCTGAAGCTCCATCCAGATCTCCCATGTGAGTGGCAGGGACCCAAGCACTTGGGTCACCTTCTACTGTCTCCCCAGGCGCGTTAGCAGGGAGCTGGATTGGAAGCAAAGCATCCGGGATCAAACTGATATTCTGATATGGGATGCTGGCATCACAAGAGGCAGCCTAACCCACTGTACCACAACGCTGACCCTGTACACAGTTAATATACTGTGCTGTTTAGGGAATAATATCAAGGGGAGAAATGGTCTGTACATGCTCAGTACAGACACAAATGTTTTTCCCAATATTTCCAATCTGCAGTTGGTTGAACCCAAGGAAGCAAAAGCTACAGACATGAAGGGCTGGCCATATCCTCAATTGTTGGCACTGGAGAAAAGAATAGCTGTATCTGCTTTATGCAAACAGATTTCATTGTAAGTTCCAACATAGAGGAGAGCTTTTTGTTTGTTTTTGAGCTGTGAGGGAGGTGTGGCACATAATAATTCCACTTTTAAGAACTGGTTCAACTAACACTTGAAAAAACAAGGTAAGAGATTCATGACTAAGAAACCACATCACAGTGTGCAATCACGCAAGAACGCAGCACAAAAGGTGATTACAAATTAAATTACACTCACTATAGGTACCCATGTGTTTCCATAAGAAAGGGTATTATTTAAACTAAATGATATGTTTCCTAAAAGAGGGCAAAAGCACAACACTGAAAAAGAAAACAGTCTAATTGTAAAAATTATGACCAAATTAGTCATTTAAAATAAAAGGCAAAAGGAAATACAGGTGTAAACAACCCAAGGGCCTAGTGACAGATGAATAAATAAACAAAATGTAGTATAGACATACAATGGATTATTCTTCAGCCTGAAAAAGAAAGAAATTATGACATATGCTACAACACAAATGAAGTTTGAGAACATCAAGCTAAATATGAAATAAGCCAGATACCCAAGGACAAATACCATATGATTCTGCTTATACAAGGGATCTTAGAGTAAGCAAGTTCATAGAAACAGAAAGTACAATGGTGGTTTCCAGGGGCTGAGAATAGGAAGGGGTTGTGTTCAATGAGTAGAGTTTCAATTTTGCAAGATGAAAAACATTTGGAGCTTGGTTGCACAGCAGTGTGAACAGACTTAACACTAATGAGTTGTACATATAGAAATGGTTAAGATGGCAAATTTTATGTTGTGCATTCTACCACCACCACCACAACAACAACAATAAAAGGGAAATGTACACCATTCTTAGAATGGTTGTCTACATCTATTCAACTCTCCTACCAGTCACTTCCTCTACCATTCCATGTTAATACTATAGTCTCTCTATTGCAACCAAAGTTAATGATTGCTCCAAATTCTCCAAGATCTCAGTAACAGAAAATCATAATGATTAAACCAAATATGGACATACCCGGGTCAGTAGCAGAGATAATTGCTCCAAAAAAGAGACAATCCGTGTAGTAAAATTTGTCTGAGAGCTGTCCCACAATCTTCATGAGCTTCACCACACCATACATGAGATTTCTATAAGAAGGCAAGGTAAACCTGTCAGGTGAAGATAACTCCAGAAGCCTAGCACACTGCACTTGGAAGGGAGATCTATGAAACCAGCAGGCAGCTGCTATGGATGCATACTTACCAGGAACATAGGCAAACAGGACCTCGGTACCAAGTAATGGTCTGTGGTTAAGGTCATCTTGTTGAAGCCCCTGAACTTTTTATTTTTAAAAGGCGTGTTCACTAACAACTACAGCAGCAATGAAGTAAGGTGTTTAATTAGCAACAAGAAAAGGCATCTTAAGCAACTGGGTCAGAGAGAAATCCATACAATGTGTAATCAATTGCTGCAAAACTCTAAGGTTCTAAAACAGTATATTTAAAGTCATGGAAATGACTGGACTGGAAGCTGCAGAGGAAAAAAAATGGGCTTATATCACACAGATCCCAGTGATTGACCTATTACTGCCTTCTCTGTCAAGGATTATCTCAAAGAGGAAAGAGGCCAATCTCTCTAAACACAGGCATCTGGCCTCTCACTCTTCGCATGAGCCAGGTAGGCCAGCAGCATCCCTTCTTATGCTGTGCAGGATATGACGTGATCTAAGAAGGATCTAAGTTACATTGAAGTTACATCTTCAGCTTGGCTGGAGCACATTTCCTACAGCTTACACAGTGGGAGGAGTGGGGAGTATTAAAAAGCCTGGCAGCACATATTACAAAAGTGTGGGGGCTGGCACTGCAGGACAGCAGGTAAAGCTGATGCCCACAGTGCCAACATCCCATATGGGCGCCAGTTTGAGTCCTGGCTACTACACTTCCAATCCAGCTCCCTGCTAATGTGCCTGGGAGAGCAGCAGAGGACAGCCCAAGTGCTTGAGTCCCTGTACCCGCATGGGAGACCCAGAAGAAGCTCCTGGCTCCCGGCTCCTGGCTTAGGCCTGGCCCAGCCCTGGCCATTGCAGCCATTTGGGGAGTGAACCAGTGAGTGGAAGATCCTCTCTCTCTCTCTCTCTCTCTCTCTCTCTCTCTCTGTTTGGGGAGTGAACCAGTGAGTGGAAGATCCCCCCTCCCTCTCTCTCTCTCTCTCTCTCTCTCTCTCTCTCTCTGCTTCTGCCTCTTTGTAACTCTGCCTTTCAAATAAATAAATCTTTTTTTTTAAAAGTGTGATACATGTGTGCATGTATGCCTGTGGTAGCAGTGGTTGTAGGGGTTAGGGGAGTGAAAGCAGTCGGGGAACTGACTCATTGTACCCTACAGCCAACCCTCTTAACAATGAGACTCTCTGTGGTGAGGACTGTGTCACTGCCTACCAATTTTGAGGAGTACCAGTCAGATATTTTGTATAATGCCCTACAGTTCAGATTTGTCTAATTTTTATCTCATGGATCCATTGAAGTAATGTATTTTTGGGTGGAAGACTAGAGCAGTCAAGTATCCTTATCATACATCAAGGGTATACACTGTCATCACGGCTTATCACTGCTAATGTTAGCCTTGATGTAGCTTAGCCCTTCCCACCCTGCTTTGCATATGGGCTGCACACAGTGACTTCTGAAGAGTAAAGTATGGAAAGGAGGAAAACAGTGGCTTTACACATTTTTTCTTGTGTCCCTCTGACATGACCCACATCCTTCTGTTTGTCTTCTGTGTACTTCCTTACTTTCAGGCTTTAAGAGATGAGGGAGAGGGACAGGGACAGGGGCGGGGACAGGGAGAGATATTGAGATCTTTCATCTGTCAGTTCACTCCCCAAATGTCTAAAACGTTTGGCCTGGGCTGGACCTGGCCAAAGCCAGGAGCCAAGAGCTCAATCCAGGTCTCCCAGTTGGGTGGCAGATATCTAACTGCTTGAGCCAACACCTGCTGCCTCCAACAATGCACATTAGCAAGAAGCTAGAACTGGAAGCAGAACCCAGACTCCAACCCAGGCACCCTGACACAGAATGCAGGCATTCCAAGTAGTGTCTTAGTTAACTTCTACACCAAATGCCTGTTCCTAATGAACCTAAATTTTAATTGAACTATGCACATGCAACTAATAGCTATCATACTGGACAGTGTAACTGTCCATTCTAACTACCATCATGAAAAACATCAAAAATACTGGACTCTGTGCATCCATGTAGATCTCATCCCTTTGGAAAGCATGCTGATTTGCTCATGTGACAAAGGTTCACTCACCCAATAATGAAGCAGGAAACAGCAGTCCCCAAGAAGGCATAGGCCAGAATAGACCCAAGATTTCTGAAAAAGTGCCTCTGAATAAAACAAAAGAACAGGAATTACATTGTGATTGTCTGACAGTGAATGCAAGAAACATAGTAACATTCTCTGAAAAGTGAAACTACTTACTTCCTCCATTACATCAAGAAAGAACTGAAATCACTCCTGAATAAGGCCACTTAGCCTAAAACGTCATGGTTTTAAAATATCCTCTGCACTTTCAATCACTGAGAAAATAAGCAAGGTATGACTAAGTTTCAATCAAAACTACTCAGGCTGATTATATAAAATTACAGCAAATGTGCGCGTGTGCGCACGTGTGTGTGTGTGTGTGTACACATGCATGCATGCACACAATGTGTACTAGGAGATGTAAATAGGCCAATCATTTTCTTTTTGATGCAAGGAAACAGGTTTATTCAAGTGGCCACCTAGGGGAAGGCAGTCACTTTAGTCCCAAATATGCTGTTCCCAATTTACAAAGTAGTAAGAGAAACTTTAAAGGAAAAGGGGGAGTTTGTCAAGCAGGTTTCCAGCATCAGTGTTCACTTCACTTAAAGTTGAGGTTTAGACCAATCATTTTTTAAAAGATCTGGTTTTTATTTATTTGAAAGGCGCAGCTACAGAGAGAGGAGAAGGAGGGTGGTGGGGGAGAGGGAGAGAAGGAAAGAGGGAGAGAGCAAGAAAAGGAGAGAGGGGGAGAGAGAGGGGGGGAGGGAGGGAGGGAGAGAGGGAGAGAGAGAGAGGGAGAGGGAGGATGACAGGGAGACAGGGAGAGATCGAATAAATCTTCCATCCACTGGCTTGCTCCCCAAATAGCCACAATGTCCAGGGCAGGGCCAGGCTGAAGCCAGGAGCCAGAAGCTTCATCTGGGTCTCCCACGTGGGTGCAGGGGCCCAAGCACTTGGACCATCTTCTACTACTTTCCCAAGTGCATTAGCAGGGAGCTGGATCAGAAGTCTAGAACAGGTGCTCATATGGGATGCAGGCATCACAGACAGAGGAGGGGCTGCACCTGCTACACCATAACACTGACCTCAACCAATCATTTTAATTTATTTAATCCAAATATGTTACTTCATGATTCAGCTAGTAACTTCCAGTTCCTTTTTTTTTTTTTTTTTTTTTGGACAGGCAGAGTAGACAGTGAGAGAGAGAGAGAAAGGTCTTCCTTTTGCCATTGGTTCACCCTCCAATGGCCGCCGCAGCCAGCGCACTATGGCCAGTGCATCGCGCTGATCCAAAGGCAGGAGCCAGGTGCTTTTCCTGGTCTCCCATGCGGGTGCAGGGCCCAAGGACTTGGGCCATCCTCCACTGCACTCCTGGGCCATAGCAGAGAGCTGGCCTGGAAGAGGGGCAACCGGGACAGAATCTGGCGCCCTGACCAGTACTAGAACCCGGGGTGTCAGCGCCGCAGGCGGAGGATTAGCCTATTGAGCTGCAGCACTGGCCCACTTCCAGTTCTGATGGTACCTTAGAAGATATTTTAGATTTACAATGGAAACAAATCAAGTGTGAAAATTGCTATCTAAGATGCTTTCTGCTTAATTCAGCTTCAGAAAACACAGTCCTAAATATCTGTTCTCAGGCCCTGAAGCATCTCCTTATATTCATCTGGATTCATCCTTGGAGCCTGGGCAAGAGGGACCATAGAGAGGGATGTGGAGAAATGAGTAACAGGTAGTTCCTTCCATCCAAGGTAGACAAGTTTATATAGGACAAAACTCATACCAATATAAGATATAGCAATAACTCAGAAAGAGGCAAAAAAAATCCTGCAATCCTCTTACTGCTTCTGCACACTCATTGGTTACCTTAAAATACACACACACACACACACACACTTACATCTTACAAGTTATTAGGCCTGTGGTATATTCTGAGGGGAAAACATACAAAAATCCTTCAAACACCCTAGTCAAACATGGGCAAGGAATACTGTAGCTACCAATAAAAAAAAAAAAAGTGGTGGAGCTCCAGCATGCCAACTGCCAACCAGGAAAGACAGGAAGCACCTGGCCTGCATCAGGCAATCACCAGAAGAATGACCAGAAAATGGCTGCAGGTGTCCTCTGGCCTGCATGGAAGACATCGGGTCTGAGGCCTGGGCCTCAGCCTTCCCCAGTGCTTGCCCCACGTGAGGCCCTGAGGTGTCAAGGGATGCCTACTGCCCCTAAGCCAGCTGTGCACAAGAGACTCCTTCAAGGGCTTGCCATGCTGGCAGTCACCAAATGAGGGCGCTGTCTGTACATATCACAGACACGTGTTTGCCTCCTGAATCACTGTCCATCTCTTTTTAATCTAATACATTTATACACCAATGCTTTTTCAAAAATCAGACTTGAAAAAAGCCAACAATTGTGAACCCACCGATAGCTCCACCACAAACTGAAGTCAGGGAGTGCTAGGACACGACAAGCATGTGAAATATCCAGAAACAAATATCCCTCCCAGATGCGCCTTGCCGCCCAGCTCTCTTTGGGAGTGATAATCCCCTGGAGTGTTTGAATACACATCGGATAGATTCATGTTCATGGCATTAGCTGAAGTAAAAAATCAGGAATATAATCTACCACCAAAATCACATTCATAATATATTCTAAAATCACACACACAATTACTCATCCTGAATTCACACCTGCTGATGTGAACTGAAATGTTATTGAACCTTGAAGAGATCTATTCCTTATTTGTGTATCACACCTTGTACTTAAATGTATGCTTACTTCATAGTTCACAAAGTACTCTCCCACATGTTAGCCCACCCAATTCTTACAACCACCCCATCAAGAAAGTGTTATCTGGACCATCTTGTATAAGAGAAATCGAAGGCTCAGAGAGATGACATGAGCTGCCTAAAGTCACATGTCCGCTAAACCGTAGCACCAGAACTAACTGCACAGCCAGTTTCCTTACCCCAGCACACTGCACTCTCACTACATAAGCTACCCTGGTACGGAACTCCTCCATTCCCACCACTTCCCTCTGGGGAATGAAGGGCAGGAGGTATTGAGTGAAATCCTAGATCTTTAGTCCCATGTTCTTAGCTGGCTACAATATAGCCACAACTGACTCAGTCCTCTCTACTTTTCCCCCTCAGAAAACAGTAAGAAGAGACAAAAGGAAATGATGCCAGACCGTGGAAAACCCTTCAGGGATCTACACCTGGAGGAGTTAAGACACCTGTGTCCTACATCAGAGGGCTCAGGTTCGAGTCCCACCCCTGACCCCAGCTTCCTGCCAATGTAGACCCACTGAGGTAGTGCTGATGGCACAGTTGGGTTCCTGCCACCTACATGGGAGACTTGGATTGAGTTTCCAGTTCTGGGCTTTGGTCCCAGCCAGCCCTGGCCATTAGAGACATCCAGGGAGTAAACCAGTAGATAAGAATACTCTCTTCCCCTCTCTCTTCCTTTCTCCTCTCTCTTTCTCTTTCTCCCTCTCCCTCTCCCTCTCTCCATCCAAAATCTTAATTCCTAGCTATACCATTCTAAGTCTTACATTCTTACTTCTTGGTTTTGAAAATCCTATATTCTCCCCTTTACCAACAAGTTTTTTTTTTTAAACAGGCAGAGTCAGACAGTGAGAGAGAGAGAGACAGAGAGAAAGGTCTTCCTTCCATTGGTTCAGTCCCCTAATAGCTACTACGGCCGGAGATGCGCCGATCCGAAGCCAGGAACCAGGTGCTTCCTCCTGGTCTCCCATGCAGGTGCAGGCGCCCAAGCACTTGGGCCATCCTTCACTGCAGTCCCGGGCCACAGCAGAGAGCTGGACTGGAAGAGGAGCAACCGGAACAGAACCCGGCGCCTCAACCAGGACTAGAACCCGGGGTACAGGTGCCGCAGGTGGAGGATTAGCCAAGTGAGCCGCGGCGCCGGCCCCAATAAATTTTAACATGTTGAGTGAGGGACTGAGTGAGCGAGCCCAAAATGAAGGGTTCAGGAGGTGAGTTCTTTCCTTTTCAGGGTCCTATTAGCAAGCCCCGAGCATGAGTAATTGCACAAAAATCCAAGTTATAAAAAAGGCGCAGCCATCAAAGAAGGATGTGCTTTTCTCTGAAGGGAGGAGAGAACTTCCACTTTGCTTATGGCCCTGTCTAAATACTGATGGAGTTTGTGGATTCAAAAGGCTTCCATAGCCTAGGCAGCTCATGACAAGAGCCTCGGGGGATCACTTACATCATACATAAGAGTGTCAATTGTTAAATCAACAACAGGAGTCACTGTGCACTTGCTCCCCACATTAGACCTCTGTCCTTAATGAGCTGTACTATGAGAATTAACTAATCTTCAAACAGTATTTTATACTTTGCGTGTCTGTGTGGGTACAAACTGTTGAAATCTTTGCTTAGTATAGAGTTGATCTTCTGCATATAAAGATAATTAAAAATGATTCTTAATGAAGAATGGGATGGGAGAGAGAGTAGGAGGTGGGATGGTTTAGGAGTGGGAGGGAGGGTATGGGAGGAAGAACCGCTATATTCCAAAAGCTCTACCTATGAAATCCATGTTTATTAAATAAAAGCTTTCAAAAAAAAAAACACCCAGGTCTGCATACAGGTATTTGTGCATTAGTCAAAGTGTCTGAATATAGCTATCTACAGACCATCATTTAAGTGGAGGAAATGTTTATTAAACATTTAATTGACAACAGGCTTAATCAGAGATGGCAATCATCAGAATCAACTATTTAAGTGCCTCTATGAATAATATTTTAAAAGGAAATAGTCTAAACTAATAGATGATAACCTGAAAGGTTAGCATTTCCAAAAATCGCTTAAATTGGGAACTGGCAGAGCTTGTTATTTGCTTTTCTTTGGAGAAAATAAGGCTGACAAAGGGGAGGTTATTAAAAAAAACTAAGTTGTTCATCAACCATTAGAGTGGCTTTCACAACCCATGATTTGGTTTCATTTTAAAACAACTATGATTATACATTAAGAATAGCTATTTAAAATACTGAATTCTTCATCATCCATGGGATCTGAAGATCCCAAGTTCTCCCTTTAAGTGAAGACTAGCATTATTTACATCCATAATAACCATCTATGTATCACATGTCAATAAACGACACACAGATTCAGATGACTTTGGCACCCTCCCAGCTGTCAGGAAAACGAGTTTTTCTTCTTTTGTATAGAAAACTTGCTCCTAGAAGCAACAGAGTACAAAGGCACAACACTTGGCCCTGAAGTCAGAGAGGGCATACCCTTGATTCAGCAGCATACCATCTGTATAACCTCACACGCACCATGAATCACTCTGAGTTTAGTTTCCTCATCAGTAAAATGCAGGACACTCCACATGTGAGTGCACAGATGTGGCAGGCTGATGTGCAGAAACACACAGTCTTCTGCTTTTCAAGCACCCATGGTGGAGAGGGGATTTATGTCCAATTCCTCTCCCCCATTCCCTGCACCCTGAAGGTGGTACAGTAAGACATCAAGGGGTCCCTTGATCTCTGGAAGGGAAAACAGACTTGACCCTTACTTGTAGTCTTGACCCTCTTGGGTAAGATGGGGGATCTGTTCTTGCTCCTCTAGCCTCTACTCTGAGCAAAAGAGGTAACCTTGGCGGGTCCAGTATCCTAGGCTCTCCCCATTTCAGCCTCCTTCACTGTGACCATGACTGAGTGACAAGAGGACTCAGGGGCATCTGTCTTCAATCTATGAGGTCAGGCAGCACCATTACTAAGGTTTTCATGTGAACGGAATTTGTCATTTCTCTGAGATCAATCTTTAGGCAGGACGTTTCTAGGTCTTGCGGCAATTTCAACTTGTTTTCCAGAGTGTCTGTACCATTTAATGTTCCCACTGGTAATGTATGAGAGCCTCAGATTTTACAACAGAAATGAGTCACTGGTAATGAGTCAACTGAAGTCTCTGAGTGGGTGCAGAACATGGTCACAAGCAATCTGGGAGAAGAGAAAAACTAAATTGTGCAGGTAAATTAGCACAGAGAGTCACACGCTTTAAGAAATTAGCGGTAAAAACGTCTTACCTTCTTGAGACTGTATCCAGCATGGAAAATAATTGGAGGCAGCAAAATGTTGAAGAATACCTCTGGATCAAATGTCACCTAAAATTTTAAAAAGAAAAAAATCCAGTTTTAATATCAACTGGTGTTACAGTATTTGTTTACCATTTGAAGTCACTGACTAAAGTTTGGATATTTAGAGTAAATAACATAAATGTGAAAAATCATGAACTCATTACAGAAGAGCAGCTACAACTCTCCTGTGGACTGGAATGTTCTCCTCACAGCACTTCTGGCTCATGACAAAACTATCTTGATGTGCCGTTTCAATACATATTAAGAAACAGCCATTCAGTGCAATTTTTCAGAACTCACAGGAAGCTTCTGGCCAATGTTTTTCAACAAGAAATAAAAACATCTTGATTTTTATCACATCGTTATAAGTGTTCAATTGCAATAATAGATGCTCTCCTGGTTCTTTATTAACTTTCTGGATCCTCTCACAGAATCCTTTATAGACATAATTCTATTAAATTTAAGACTCTTTTCAGGGACTAGTCTTCTGTATTACATGAGTGGCCTAGATCAAAGTCACAAACTCAGTGACTCTGAAGAGACTGATATTACCTGTAGGTTTGATACATGAAAATCAGTCTGAAACTTTTCTTAAGATTTATTTATGGCCGGCGCTGTGGCTCAATAGGCTAATCCTCTGCCTGCGGCGCTGGCACACCGGGTTTGAGTCCTGGTTGGGGCACCGGATTCTGTCCCAGTTGCCCCTCTTCCAGGCCAGCTCTCGCTGTGGCCAGGGAGTGCAGTGGAGGATGGCCCAAGTCCTTGGGCCCTGCACCCCATGGGAGACCAGAAGAAGCACCTGGCTCCTGCCTTCGGATCAGCGCGGTGCGCCAGCCGCAACACGCCGGCCGCGGCGGCCATTGGAGGGTGAACCAACGGCAAAGGAAGACCTTTCTCTCTGTCTCTCTCTCACTGTCCACTCTGCCTGTCAAAAAAAAAAAGATTTATTTTTTTATTTGAAAGGCAGAGTGACAGATAGAGGGAGATGGGGAAGGGGAGCTTTCATCCACTGATTCATTCCCCAAACAGGGACAACCAAAGCCAGGAGCCTGGAACTCCATATGGGTCTCCCACATGGGTGGCACAGACCCAAGTACTTGGGCCATCATCTGTTGCCTTCCCAGGCACCTTATCAGGTAGCTGGATCGGAAGAGAAACAGTCAGAACTCTAACCAGCACTCTGATATGGGATGCCAACATTGTAAGTGGTGACTTAACCTGCTGTGCCATAATACCGGCCCCAGTCTCAAACTTTTAAACAGAAAAGTCTTATAATACTCAGAAAAGAATGAAGCATTCTACAAACATGTTAACCTTTTTGAAGAATTGTGTCATGTCAGTAGATTCATTGGTCTTTATTTCAATTGTTTTAAATCTTTGTTCTAATGATTAAAAACTTAGCCTTTTCTTTAGAAATTGGGGATTGTTAATCAGCCTAATGAAAAGTAGACTTGTTCCATAAGATTGTGTTTTATTCTATGTCTTTGCTAAAGATGAGAGTGACATGCAAAGCAGGGAAGGCCAAAATGAGAAGGAGCCTTGGACAATGCCTACCCAACATGAGGAAACAGGCCAAAGACGGTAGGACTTGCTGCAATTCACCAAACCCAGTCATGTATAAAATAGCAGAAGGTTTTCTCACATCCAGTCCCATGTTCCTCGTGTCAACCAAGGCCTTCTTTCCCTCCTCAAGAAGCAGCAGCAATCTCAGCCTGGTTTATTCGCTCATCTTTCTTTGCCTTGTGTGGCAACGTTTTAAGCAGTGGGGATTTGAATAGTTTTTGTAAGGATAAAGAGAGCAATAGCCAGCCTCACTTTCTATTATGATCTAAAAGATGGCAATTGGTTGGTATGGTCTCCCATGTGTCCCCTTTCCTATCCAGCAAGAAGGAAACAAGCTGCCATTTCAAGAGCTATTAGCGTGGGTTTTCCACTGGGCAGCTCTCCTCAGTTGCATTTAATTTCACAATGCTTATGGAAATGCCACGTGAGAGCAAACAGCACACTAGTACTGCCATTAGGGGAACAGAGATTGGTCATGTTTAATGCTCTAGGTTGAGAACAATTTTTTCTTAAAGATTAGGGGAGAGTCTGAAAACAGTATTTTTTGTTTTTTGGAGTACACTCTGTAACCTGCCTTCATACACATTAGCCTTGTTCTTTATTAAAAGGAGTTCCCCCACAAACTGGATCTCCTAGACCACTACACAAAAGACTTCCTGCTGAGAAGCCCTGGGCCTACAAGGTAATAGAATGTATGTTAGTTACTACAGATCTCTTGCTTATCCTGGAAATCACCTGCATGACGACACACATAACCCTTCTTTCCATGGGGTGGTTTTGATATCAAAACAATATCAAGTGAAAAAACAATGCTCGGGCTCAAATTTCTTTTTTATACATTTGTTGTTTACTTATTTTAAGAGTGGAGGGAGAAAAAGCAAGCAAGCACTTCCATCTGCTGGTTTACTCTCCAAATGTCTGCAACAGCCAGAGCCAGGAACTCAATTCAGGTCTCCCATGTGTATGGCAGGAACCCAAGTACTTGAGCCATCACCTGCTGCCTCCCAAGGTGCACATTAGCAGGGAGATGGAATCAGAAGTAGACCTCGGACTTAAACCTAGGCACTCTGATTTGCATGTAGGCATCCCAAACATCTTCTTAACTAACCACTGTACCAAATATCCACCCCAGACTCAAAATTCCAACAAGACATTCTTCTTCCCTTGAATGTTCATTTAGCCATTGGCATAAATTATCAATGAGAGTAAGTTCTCAAATATTTATAGAACATGGAGAACCAAGAATTACATTCTTAATATTGAATAAATAGGCTAACGGTAAAATCAATCTTATGTTAAGAAAGAAGCAATCTCATCTTTAAACCATAGCAAGAGCAAGGGACATGGTAATAGGGAAATGATAGTTGAAGAAACAAGCTGAGCAGGGATTACAAACCCATTGTACAGGTAGGGTCCTCCCTCAGCTACAGATCCTAACAAGCCCATGAAGGTCACAAAGCTGAAGGCTCAAGTTAAGGGTTGGCTCAGTCTCACCATCATGGCCCAAAAGCTTCCAAACAAAATGGCGAGCCAAGAATGTCACTGCTACTCCAGGTGTTTGGAAAGGTTTCTCTTCACAAGGTCAAGGCAAAGTCAGGGAATCAACAACCATGGCATGGACAGTCACGTCCCCAGCTCACCTTCCGCAGCATGTCATTCTGCTCCACACTGTTGATCTTGCCAGGGCTGATTTCTCCTTTCAGGGTGTATTCGAAAAACTTCCCACTGACATTCACTAACAAGGTGCTGAAGGCCCTGTCTTCCTGAGTGCAGCTCAGGGACTTGTCACGGCCACTGGTGGCAGGGGTGCCGTATCTCAGGATCACCCCAACAATGAGGCCTGAAACAAAGTGAGGGGGGAAAAATGATCAGAACTGAGGAAGGATACAGAAAATGTGGGAATAATGGCACAGTCGATTTTCAGCAACTAGGAAATGCAGGTGAAATCTTCCCAACTGGGTTTTAGGGTGTGTATTTCGGGAATGACTGTATTGTTCTTCAGAAAGCGTCTGGCTTCAACTATTCTGGCCTGATTTAAGTCCTTTAGCCAGCAAGAGGACAGGGTGGGGCAGTACCTCTGATAACCATTATGGCACACTGAGAACTTTAAAAACCTGTGTCCCATTTCTCAGACTTTTGGTGCAGGAAGATGGGATGAGAAGCAGTGACTTTTTTTTCTGCCCAGCACAGCACAGGGCAGAACTGCTGAGCTCTGATTCCCCCCAGCAGCATCCCTCAAACCAGTCCCGCTGCCAGCAGCCAGCTGTCAGCAAGGACCAGGCTGCTGGAATTTCTAGTTGCTATAAATGAAATTTGCTTTGCCACACATCAGAGGAAGGGATGGGAGGGGAATGCTTTGCTTAGGTCATTTCAACCTCTGAGTATCATGGAGAAAGTAATTACACCCTTTGGGAAGCTAAACACTGCAATGTAAATTTGAGCAGTCATGATTCAGAGCACGGAGAGCTGGTTTCTTGGGGGCTGTGACTATGCTCTGGTGAGGATAATCAGCTGGAAGTCTCTGAGTCTCATTCCCTTCTTAGTAGAGCTTGCCCATTAGAGAAAAAGAAAAAACAGCGAAATCGTGTATAAGCATTCAATTCCGTGAATGAGGAAGGAGTGTTTTTCCCCAGGTGCAGGACATGAGTCAAATGTACCCAAGTAAAAGTGACTGAAACGTGGAAAAAACCCACACATGACCTACCCGCCACTTTTTACAATTCTCTCTTAGGAGGAAAATGCCAGACTTCTCTCTAAACTCAGTTCTTTGGTGGCAATATTTAAAAATGCAGAATGGCAGCATGCACGCCCATGCCATTTGCCATTAATGGAGAAAGTTATATGAGAAAAAGAACGTCGACTATATTCTATAAAAGTACTTCGAAACATTCATGAAAAGCAAAACACAGAAATGTATATGAGTGAAGTTGACATCTTGAGATTTGATTCCTGTTGACAGCCCTGGTCTATACTCCTGAGGAACAGTGGTCTTTCTACTTGTTGAATTCCTTATTTAGTGGAGGATTAAGCCTGTGATTATAAAGTAAATTGAAAAGTATGTTACTGAAAAAATCATAAGAAAAAAAGGGGGAACGGTGGGAAGTATCATTATGCTTCAAATTGTATATATGAGGAGCTGGCGCTGTAGCACAGCGGGTAACACCCTGACCTGAAGCACAGCATCCTATATGGGCGCTGGTTCTAGTCTTGGCTGCTCCTCTTCCAATCCAGCTCTCTGCTATGGCCTTGGATAACAGTGGAAGATGGCCCAAGTCCTTGGGCCCCTGCACCTGCGTGGGAGACCCAGAAGAAGCTCCTGGCTCCTGGCTTTGGATTGGCGCAGCTCCAGCCATTGCAGCCAATTGGGGAGTGAATTAGTGGTTGGAAGACCTCTCTCTCTCTGCCTCTGCTTCTCTTCTCACTGTGTAGCTCTTTCAAAGAAATAAATAAATCTAAAAAGAACTGTATATATGAAATGCATGGAATCTGTTCTGTTTACATACATCTTTTAAACAATAAAATGAAATAATAAAAGAAAAGTAGAATTAAAAAATAACTTCATTGGGTACAAAATTTATTTGAATTCTATGCATAGTATTTTTTTTCTTTTTTGACAGGCAGAGTTAGACAGTGAGAGAGAGAGAGACAGAGAGAAAGGTCTTCATTTCTGTTGGTTCACCCCCTCAAATGGCTGCTACGGCCAGCGCGCTGCGCCTATCTGAAGTCAGGAGCCAGGTGCTTCCTCCTGGTCTCCCATGCGGGTGCAGGGCCCAAGGACCTGGGCCATCCTCCACTGCACTCCTGGGCCACAGCAGAGAGCTGGACTGGAAGAGGAGCAACCGGGACTAGAACCTGGGGTGCCGGCACAGTGGGCAGCGGATTAGCCAAGTGAGCTGCGGCGCCGGCCCTATGTATAGTATTTTTTAAGGATTTATTTATTTATCTGAGAGGTAGAGTTACAAGAAGGGGACCAAGAGGGGGAGAGGGAGAGAGGGAGAAGGAGGGAAGGAGGGAGGGAGAGACAGAGAGAGCAGAGATAGAGAGAGGTATTCCATCCACTAGTTCACTCCTCAAATGGCTGCAATGGCTGGAGTTGGGCTGATCCAAAGCCAGGAACCAGGAGCTTCTTCTGGGTCTCCCACGTGGGTGAAGGGGCCCAGGGACTTGGACTATCCTCTGCTGCTTTCCCAGACCATAGCAGAGATCTGGATCAGATATATGTATAATGTATTTATAATGTATAAAATCTAGAAAAATGAAGTTCTTTAAGCTAAAGTGCATGTCTATATTACATTATTACTATTGTTATTGTTACAAGTATTAACAAGTACTTGTAGTTTACTGACTTGTGTGAAAAATCTAGTTGTAAGGTTTTTTTATAAATTAAAAATGAGGTTCTTAATAAGTTGAGCCTGACCAGATATGAAACAATTTTAAAATTGTATAAAAAAAAGCTTTTTATATTTTATTTCAATTTTGGATGAACATGAAATACCTGAACTTTTTTTTTTTTTTTGACAGGCAGAGTGGATAGTGAGAGAGAGAGAGAGAGAGACAGAGAGAAAGGTCTTCCTTTTTGCCGTTGGTTCACCCTCCAATGGCCGCTGCGGCCGGCGCATCTCGCTGATCCGAAGCCAGGAGCCAGGTGCTTCTCCTGGTCTCCCACGTGGGTGCAGGGCCCAAGGACTTGGGCCATCCTCCACTGCACTCCCTGGCCATAGCAGAGAGCTGGCCTGGAAGAGGGGCAACCGGGATAGAATCCGGCGCCCTGACTGGGACTAGAAGCCGGTGTGCCGGCGCCGCGAGGTGGAGGATTAGCCTGTTAAGCCACAGCGCCGACCATACCTGAACTTTTTTTAAAAAAGATTTATTTGTTTATCTGAAAGGGAGAGCTACAGAGTGAAAGAGGGAGAAACAGAGAAAGAGAGAGAGAGAGAGAGAGAGAGAGAGAGAGAGAGAGAGATCTTCCATCCACTGGCTCACTCCCCAAATGGCCACAATGGCCGGAGCTGGGCTGGTCCAAAGCCAGGAGCCAGAAACTTCTTCCAGATCTCCCACGTGGGTGGTCAGGTGGCAAGGGCCAAGGATTTGAGCCATCTTCCACTGCTTTCCCAGGCACACTAGCAGGGAGCCAGATCTGAAGTGGAGCAGCCAAGACTCAAACCGGTGCCCATACAGGATGTCAGCATCACAGGCAGCAGCTTTACCTGTTACCCCATGGTGCTGACCCCATAACTACATTTTATGGGGTACAGTGCAATTCTTTTTTAAAAGTTTTTTTATTTATTTGAAAGAGTTACACACAGAGAGGAGAGGCAGAGAGAGAGAGAGAGAGAGAGAGAGGGAGAAAGAGAGAGAGAGAGGACTTCCATCTGCTGGTTCACTCCCCAATCATACACAAGGGTTGGGGCTGCACTGATCTGAAGCCAGGAGCCAGGAGCTTCTTCTGGGTCTCCCACATGGGTGCAGGGGTCCAAGGACTTGGGCCATCTTCTACTGCTTCCCCAGGTCATAGCAGAGAGCTGGATTGGAAGTGGTGCAACTGGGACTTGAACCAATGCCCATATGGGATGCTGGCACTGCAGGCGGCAGCCTTACCTGCTATGCCACAGCGCCGGCCCCTACAGTGCAATTTTATAACAGATGTACACATAAAGTAATCATAGCAGGCTATTAGCCCTTCTATTTCCTTTATCACAGATGGTACTAAGATGCAATCAAGTGAACATAATGTCCTGATGTTCCACAGTACAGTAGGGTGCCTATAGTCTGTGATAAAAATCAGACATTTTGGAGGCTAGCATTGTGGTGCAGCAGGTTAAAGCCCTGGTCTGTAGCACTGGCACCCCATAAGGCTGCTGATTTGAGTTCGGACTGCTCTACTTCCAATCCAGCTCTCTATTATGGCCTGGAAAAGCAGCAGAGGATGGCCCCAGTGCTTGGGTCCCTGCACCTATGTGGGAGACCTGGAAGAAGTTCCCAGCTCCTGGGTTTGGATCGGCCCAGCTCCAGATGTTGTGGCTATTTGGGGAGTGAACCAATGGATGGAAGAACTCTGTGTGTGTGTGTGTGTCTCGTGAATCAGTGGATGGAAGACCTCTGTGCGTGTGTGTCCACCTCTGTTATTCTGTCTTTCAAATACATAAAATAAATCTTTAGAAAAAACAGACTTGGCCGGCGCCGCAGCTCAATAGTCTAATCCTCCACCTGCGGTGCTGGCACACCGGGTTCTAGTCCCGGTCGGGGCACCGGATTCTGTCCCGATTGCCCCTCTTCCAGGCCAGCTTTCTGCTGTGGCCCGGGAGAGCAGTGGAGGATGGCCCAGGTGCTTGGGCCCTGTACCCACATGGGAGACCAGGAGAAGCACCTGGCTCCCAGCTACAGATCAGCGAGGTGCGCCGGCCACAGTGCGCCAGCCACAGCGGCCATTGGAGGGTGAACCAACAGAAAAGGAAGACCTTTCTCTCTGTCCCTCTCTCTCTCACTGTCCACTCTGCCTGTCAAAATAAAAAAAAAGACTTCAAAAAAATGCTTGTCATTACCCAAAAAAAATTATTTAGGGAAAAAAAAGCAGAACTTCCACAATGAAGATGGCTTTTGTTGTCTGGTGAAAGGACAAAACAAGAATTTAAGGTCCGCATTGCCAATCTTTAGGTTGGATCTTCTTGCTGGCATTTATATTCATTTCTTGCCATCAGATGGGCCACCAGGTGACAATCGAGCTGGTTAGCCAGCACTTACTCAGCCTTGGAGTGGACTTTGCAGTGGGCAGTCTCTTGGCCATCTTCTGGTTGAGGGGTTTCTGAGTGTGTGTGCAGATAAACTGAAGTTGTGGGGTCCCTCCACTGAGGTGGCTGCTGGCCTTGGGTCTCTTCTCCCTGGCGTTCCTCCTCCTCTTCACTGCTGTCCTAGGCGAGGAGGGTCCCTGGAGACTCATGGGTTATAACTGTGATCTGTAATCCATCTCCCTGGTCTATGTATTCTCCTTCCATCTGGTCATCAGTGCCCTCCATTACTTCTCCCTGCACAGAGGGCCGGAACTACTGTGGTCTCTGCACAGAGCAAGACAGGCGGCACCGCATGTGTGCCTGGAGGCGTGACACTGAGGGGCACCCTTCTTCTTCCTATTCTCTTGCTTCTCATAATTGTGCTGGTGACCATGCAGAAGGCCCCCATGGTGGCTGGCGCCATGGCTTAACAGGCTAATCCTCCGCCTTACGGCGCCGGCACACCGGGTTCTAGTCCCGGTTGGGGCACCGGATTCTGTCCCGGTTGCCCCTCTTCCAGGCCAGCTCTCTGCTATGGCCCGGGAAGGCAGTGGAGGATGGCCCAAGTCCTTGGGCCCTGCACCCACATGGGAGACCAGGAGAAGCACCTGGCTCCTGGCTTCGGATCAGCACAATGCACCGGCCGCAGCGGCCATTGGAGGGTGAACCAACGGCAAAAAGGAAGACCTTTCTCTCTGTCTCTCTCTCTCACTATCCACTCTGCCTGTCAAAAAAAAAAAAAAAGAAAAAAAAAGAAGGCCCCCATGGTGCAGATAACATCTATTACAGTCAGGGCCTGGCACTGGAACAGGGCCTGCAACCTTTGCTGCCTTTTCTCCTTCAACATCTATACTGCGAAGGGGCTTCCTGGGGATTATTCTTCTTAGTGACAATCTGGTGTATAAATACATCTTTTTTTAAAAGATTTATTTATTTATTTATTTGAAAGTCAGAGTTACAGAGAGGCAGAGGCAGAGAGAGGTCTTCCATCCACTGGTTCATTCCCCAATTGGCTGCAATGGCCGGAGCTGCACCGATCCGAAACTAGATGCCAGGAGCTTCTTCCAGGTCTCCCATGCAGGTGCAGGGACCCAAGGACTTGGGCCATCCTCCACTGCTTTCCCAGGCCATAGCAGAGAGCTGGATTTGAAGTGGAGCAGCCGGATCTTGAACCGGCACACATATGCAATGCCGGCACTGCAGGCAGCAGCTTTACTCGCTACGCCACAGCACCGGCCCCAACAAATACATCTTGCTTGGTGTCATTCCTATGGAATCTGCAACTGCCCCTGGTGGCAGTGGGGCAGCTCAGGGCTCCCTGGGCTTCACTCTCCTCTCCAGATGGAACTCTACAGTGGTTTTTCTTAATTCTCATTTCACTTTCTCATTTAGGCAGTTAATTTCTGATGAAGTTTTACATGACAAAGCTGATTCCAAGGCCCTTCAACATTCATCATAATACGGGATGGTCTTTAGAGTCTAAACAAGGGTACCTGCTACACAGTTTAACTTAAATGTCTTCATCAGAGGGTAGGCATTTTTTGGCTAGTGGCTAAGATGCTGAGTGCTTGGATTTGATCCATAGCTCCACTCCTGATTCCAACTTGCTACTGCTAATGCAGACCTTGGGAGGCAGCAGTGAGGGCCCAAGTGACTGGGCTCCTGCCACCTATGTAGCAGACACAGACTGAGCGACAGGCTCCCGGCACCAAGCCTCTCGGCCCAGACACAGCTGTTACATGTTGCAGTGAACTAGTGGATGTAATATATTCATATCCTCTCTCACTCTCGCTCGCACTCTCTCTCTCTCTGAAAATGAATGGAAGATTTTTAATGTCTTCATCAAGAGAAAAAAAAAAACAAGACACTTGAGAGAGACTACTCTTATCTTTCTCCCAAATCAAAACCTGTTTTATGTAACTCACCATTTCTTGACTTTACCAACCTCATTATTAGCAGAGATACCAGGAAGACTAAGCCACACTAGCACTGGGTTCTCACAATAAATGCTATTCTAATGAAAGAGCAGCTTTATATTTGTAGTCAGATTCTTCAATTACAAGAAATGTCCTCAAACTCTCTCCCAGTAACCATCGCCATCACATATAAAACTGTTATAGGAGGATGAATACTGTGTTTTTTTTAAAGTTAGAAATCTTTTCCATCTCTGCCCTAGGCCCCATGTGCCTATATAAAAGATTAAAGAGAGGCAATCAAGGTGATAATTCCCTAGTGGTTAAAGCATGGCAACAGGGGCTGTGGTGTAGCAGGTAAAGACACTGCCTGCAGTGCCAGCATCCCATATTGGAGCCGGTTCGACTCCTGGCTGTTCCACTTCCAATCCAGATCTCTGGAAGAGACGGAAGTAGAAGATGGCCCAAGTCCTAGGGCCCCTAGGTGCACCCATGTGGGACACCAGGAAGAAACTCCTGGCTCCTGGCTTGGAATCAGCCCAGTTGCAGCCATTTGGGGAGTGAACCAGCAGATGGAAGATCCCTCCCTCCCTCCCTCTGCCTCTCTGTAACTCTGCCTTTCAAATAAATCAATAAATCTTCAACAAAAAAAGCATGGCAACATAAATTACCATTGCAAAGATACAAAGTTATCTTTGTATAAACATGTCCTGACAGTTTTGACCAGAAATATATCAAGCCTCGGAGTGCACCACTAACCTAAGGCAGAATCTGAAAACTGTGCAAACATGTTAGATTCATGTGCATAACCACTGCATTCCAGGGCATGATATCAGGTTCACATTTATCATGTTCCACTTGAAGAAAAAAATAGGATATTGGGACTGCAGAGGGGTATCTTGGAGGGAAATGACTTGGGAAAAGCATGAACAGCATAATTCTGTAAACAAGTTGTAACTATAAAGAATTAAAACAAACAGAATTTTTTTAAAAAAATCCCAGAAAGTTCAGTACTCAGAAAAAGCAATGGAGAGCAACACAGGCACTGATTATTTGATTGGGTCAACAGCAACATGGTCTACATTCAAAGAGAAAATAATCTATGCATGTGGGCCAGAAAAAAAAATAGCAGCTTGGGGCCGGTACTGTGGCACTGTAGGTTAATCCTCTCCCTGCGGCACCGGCATCCCATACGGGTGCCGGTTCGAGTCCCCGCTGCTCCTCTTCTGATCCAGCTCTCTGCTATGGCCTGGGAAAGCAGTAGAAGATAGCCCAAGTCCTTGGGTCCCTGCACCCTCTTGGGAGACCAGGAGGAAGCACCTGGCTCCTGGCTTCGGATTGGCGCAGCTCCGGCAGTTGCAGCCATTTGGGGAGTGAACCAACAGAAGGAAGACCTTTCTCTCTCTGCCTCTCCTTCTCTCTCTGTGTAACTCTGACTTTCAAGTAAATAAATAAAATCTTTTTAAAAAATAGCAGCTAATATGGTATATGATTAAGAATCAGTAATTTCATAGATACAACTCATGTCAGGAAAGAATTTAGTTTTGAGCTTTCACAGAGGCAAATATGGAAGAAATTCCTTTGACATTTGATATGGCTTAAAATAATAATTCCAAAGGTACAGACTATTTCAACTTGTGGGTACAAAAAAAAAACTCACTTCAAAATTGTATTACTAACTTGTGCTGATGATTTACACTTGCCAACTTTTCTGATTTTAAGAGACATAACCAGAAAGAAACAAAATTCTATATATACAGTTTATGTAAGTGCCCATCCAAAATTTGGTAGTAGCATGAGGAAGAAATACGACAAATGAAACATGGTATAAAATCCCATGAGGTCATTAAAGAAAGCAGCCCCCCTTAGGGTGGTGTCACTTTCCCTTCTGTGACTGCGGCTGGCTGGGAAAACAGTTGACCAAGTGGACACTCAGCCAGGTGTAATTTGAGACCGCCACCCACCAGCTGCAATATTTACATGTCTATATTAGTCAGTCTTTGTTAAGGAGGAAGGGAACAGGTGCATGGATGTACCAATCTCCTGTAGTGAGGCCTTGCCGCTTCTTATGCGAGCTACTGAGGGTAGATGATCACCAGATCAGTGTGGTCATCATTATACAGTTGTCCAGATTGCAGTAGAGTTGTTCTGAGTTCTTAATTTTCATCTGAAATTCTGAGAACAAAAAGCTTCTTGTTTCACAGTGTTGATGATGGTGAAAACTATAGGTGGAGTATCCATTATTCAAAA
Source organism: Lepus europaeus (assembly GCF_033115175.1). NCBI lineage: Eukaryota > Metazoa > Chordata > Mammalia > Lagomorpha > Leporidae > Lepus > Lepus europaeus. The sequence goes on along the minus strand of NC_084850.1, from coordinate 102,788,446 downwards.
TACTTGCAAGCATACTTGTTTCAAATTTCAGAGCTTTCAGATTTTGCAATATTTGTATACTTTACCAGGTAAGCATCCCGAATCCAGAAATCTAAAGTGCTCCTAAATCTGAAATTTTTTTTAGAATTTTATTTACTTGAGAGACAAAAAGATAAACAGGGAGACAGAGACAGAGAGTTCACATCTGCTGGTTCATTTCCCAAATGCCTGCAACAGCCTGGACTAGGCAAAGGCCCAGGTTGCCCAACAGAGAATTCAATCCAGGTCTCCTAATTACTTGAACTATCGTCACTGCCTCCTAGGGTCTGCATTCGCAAGAAGCTGGAGTCAGGAGCCAGAGCCACAAATTAAACCCAGGTACACTGATATGGGATACAGGCATCTCAACTGCTAGACTAAACACTTGTTCCCTAAAATGGAAATTTTTTTGAGCATCATGTCAGCACTCAAAAAATTTTAGATTTCAGGGATTTCAGATTTCATATTTTTGGATTTGGAATGCTCAATTTGTACATGAGGTATTCAAAAAGTTCATGGAAAATGTATGCTATGAAAAACAATGGATGTAAAAATATTTGCACTAAAATAATTTATCTTTGTTCTGATATTTTATTTTTTCATCTTAATGTAATATTAATACAAAGAGAACAAATTCTATGTAGTTCATAGATACAATTCTAAGAATATAAAGATATTCCCTTTCTCCTTGTTATCCCTCCCTCCTTTCCTTCCTTTATTTCCATTTGATTGTTGTGTATAGCCTTGTCTGTATTTCTGCTGAACTAGGGTCTTTTTTTTACTTTTTACTTGTTGGTCTCTTTATTTAGTGAAGCATTGAGCCCTTGATCCTAATACAAATTAAAATGTTATCTCAAAAACTAAAATTAAGAAAGATGGAGAGAACAAAAGAGTAAATATATCTTTCAATTCAATTTTCCCACAAACTTTTTGAACTATCATTGTATTCTAAACCAGTGAATAAAGAGAATCCAATGGATTTCAGCAGTGACAATGGCTTTTTGGGTTTGGGGTTATATATGTAACTTTGGTTTGGAGAATGAAAGTTACTATCTTTTCAACCTTTTTTCTATTTGCTAGCTACTTATTATGCAGTTATGTTGTTCACTGATAGATTAGTTTTAAGGAGAATCCATTCAAAATATTTTTGTTGTTGGGTCCGGTGCTGCGGTGCAGTGGGTTAAAGCTCCAGCCTGCAGTGCCGGCATCCCATATGGGCGCTGGTTCGAATCCCGGCTGCTCCTCTTCTGAACCAGCTCTCTGCTTTGGCCTGGGAAAGCAGTAGAAGATGACCCAACTCCTTGGGCCCCTGCACCCATGTGGGAGACTGGAAGAGGCTCCTGACTCCTGGCTTTGGATCAACTCGGCTCTGGCCACTGTGGTCATTTGGGGAATGAACTGGCAGATGGAAGACCTTTCTCTCTCTGCCTCTCCTTCTCTCTCTGTGTAACTCTTTCAAATAAATAATAATTCTTTAAAAAATATTTCTGTTGCCTGCTTTGAATATAGAGTGAAACATTTTTGAATGAATTTTTTTGAGTTACAATTTACACACCATAAAACTCACTTGTTTTAAGTGCACAATTCAATGATTTTTAGTATATTCAGAGTTGTATAACCATCACGACAAGCTGATTTTTTGGAAAATTTCCATTTTCAGACACTCGCTATTTCCTGCTGCTATCCCCATGCAACTACTGATCTACTTCCTGTCCCTACAGATTCACATTGTCTAGACATTTCCTACACATGTGGTCTTTGGTGTCTGGCTTCTTTTATTAAGCATGTTCTTAAGGCTCACACATGTTGAGGGCATGTATTAGTACTTCATTCCTTTTTATCACCAAATAGTATTCTACTGTATGGATAGGCCATATTTTGTTCATCCATTCACCAGCTGAAGGACCTTTGCCTTGTTTCTTCTTTTTGCCACTGTGAATAATGCTGCTAGGAACATTTGCTTACAAGTCTGTGTGGACATATGTTTCCTTTCTCTAAGAAGGAGGACAACTTCTGCGTCATATGGTAAATCTCTGTTTAATATTTTAAGAAATTGCCACATTGCTTTCCATTTGGAAAACTGTGTACCATTTTACATTCCCACTAGCAACATATGAGAGTCGTAGTTTGTTTACATGCTCAGCAACACTCGTTACTGTCTTATGATTATGCCTATTTAGAAAATGTCAGTGGTATCTCATTACAGTTTTAATCTGCACTTCTCTAATGCCTCGCGTTGCTGAGTTCTCTGTTCCCGTGCTTATGGGCCAATGCATATCTTCTTTCGCACACGGTCTGTCTATTCACTCAAATCTTTTCCCATGTTTTAAATTGGGTTAGCTTCTCTGCGAGTGAGATCCCAGTGGAAAGAACAGGTCATTTAAGAAGGAGGTACCTTTCCCTGAAGGGAGGAGAGAACTTCCACTTTGACTACAACCTTGTCTAAATACAATCAGAGTTGGTGAACTCAAAAGGCTTCCATAGCTTTGGCAACTCGTGATAAGAGCCTAGGGTGGTTACTGGCGCCATAAACAAGAGTGTCAATTTGTTAAGTCAACAACAGGAGTCACTGTGCACTGACTCCTCATGTAGGATCTCTATCCTTAATGTGCTGTACGTCGTGATGTAATGCTATAACTAGTACTCAAACAGTATGTTTCACTTTGTGTTTCTATGTGGGTGCAAACTGTTGAAATCTTTACTTAATATATGCTAAACTGATATTCTGTATATAAAGAGAATTGAAAATGAATCTTGATGTGAATGGAAGGGGAGAGGGAGTGGAAAGGGGAGGGTTGCGGGTGGGAGGGAAGTTATGGGGGGAAGCCATTGTAGTCCATAAGCTGTACTTTAGAAATTTATATTCATTAAATAAAAGTTAAAAAAAATAAATAAATTGGGTTAGCTTATTGAACTGTAAGAGATCTCTGTGTATTTTGACTACAAGTGCCTTACGGAAAATATGACTTGAAAATATTTTTCCCAGGTCTGTGGCCTAATTTATTTTATTTTTAAATTTTTAACTTTTTAAAAAAAGATTTATTTATTTACTTATTTGAAAGTTAGAGTTACACAGGGAGAGGAGAGGGGAGGGGAGGGGAGGAGAGGGAAGGAGAGGGGAGGAGAGGGAAGGAGAGGGGAGGAGAGGGGAGGGGAAGACAGGGGAGGGGAGGGGAGGGGAGGACGGGAGGGGAGGGGAGGGGAGAGAGAGAAAGGTCTTCCATCCAATGGTTCACTCCCCAATTGGCAGCAACGACCAAAGCTGTGCTGATCTGAAGCCAGGAGCTTCTTTCTGGTCTCCCATGCAGGTGCAGGGGCCCAAGGACTTGGGCCATCTTCTACTGCTTTCCCAGGCCATAGCAGAGAGCTGGATCGGAAGAGGAGCAGCTGGGTCTTGAACTGGCGCCCATATGGGATGCCGGCGCTTCAGGGCAGGGTGTTAAACCACTGCGCTACAGCGCTGGCCCCTAAATTTTTAACTTTTTTTTTTTGACAGGCAGAGTGGACAGTGAGAGAGAGAGAGAGAGAGAGAGAGAGGAAGGTCTTCCTTTTGCCGTTGGTTCACCCTCCAATGGCCGCCGCGGTAGGCACACTGCGGCCGGCACACCGCGCTGATCGGATGGCAGGAGCCAGGTGCTTATCCTGGTCTCCCATGGGGTGCAGGGCCCAAGGACTTGGGCCATCCTCCACTGCACTCCCTGGCCACAGCAGAGAGCTGGCCTGGAAGAGGGGCAACTGGGACAGGATCGGTGCCCCTACCGGGACTAGAACCCGGTGTGCCGGCGCTGCAAGGCGGAGGATTAGCCTAGTGAGCCACGGCGCCGGCCTAAATTTTTAACTTTTAAAAAGAGATTTAAATTTTTATTTATTTGAAAGGCACAGTAACAGAGAGAGGGAGGGAAAGAGAAAGAGAAAGAGAGAGAGAGAGAGAGATCTCCCATCTGCTGATTCACTTCCCAAATAGCTGCAACAGTCAGAGCTGTGCAGATCTGAAGCCAGGAGCCAGGAGCTTCTTCCAGGTCTCCCACATGGGTACAGGGGCCCAAGCACTTGGGCCATCTTCTATTGCTTTCCCAGGTTATCAGTAGGGAGCTGGATTGGAAGTGTAGCTGCTGGGACGTGAACCAGCACCCATATAGGATGCCGGGGTCAGAGGTGGAAGCTTTACCTGCTACGCCACAGTGCTGGTCCCATTTTTTTTTTACTTTTTAAATTGTCATGTAATTTATTTTTTTCCTTGGGTATATAGCTTTATGAATGTTAACACATATATAGATTCTTGGTAGTACCACTAACAAGAAGGATCCTGAATAGTTCATTCAATCCCCCAAAATTCCATTGTACTATCTCTTTATACTTCCACATTCACCCAACCTATAACCCCAGTACCCACTGTTTTCCATTACTGGAGTTTTTTCCAGAAGGCTAAATAAATAAAACCCTAGAGTATATAACCTTTTGAGACTGGCTTCTCAGCATAATGACTCTGAGATTCATCCGAGTGCGAAGTAGTGCATCATTCCTTTTACCACTTAGGAGTTCTCCACTGTATGGAGGTACCAGACTTCATCTATTCACTTACCACTGAGGGACAATTGGCTTGTCTCCAGCTTTTGGATATCTCCGAGTTGCCATGAACACCCATGAACAGGTCATTATGTAAAAGTGTTTTCATTTCTCCAGGTTAAATACCCAGAGTGGGATTGCTCAGTCACAGGCAAGTGTATGTTTCACTTTATAAGAAACTGCCAAAGCATTCTCCAGAGTAACTACATCACTTTGCAATACCCAACCCCATAGCAATGTACAAGAGTTCTAATTGCTCCACATCCTCATCAACATTTGGTATTGCCAGCCTCATTTTGGCCACTTTAACAGGTATGTAGTGATGTTTTGACATGCTTTCCATTTGTGTTTCCCTAGTTGCAAATGATTCTGAATACTTTTTCATGTGCTTATTGGCCATCCTAACACCTTCTTTGAAGAAGTGTTTCTTCATGTCCTTTGCCTGTTTTTTAGAATTGGGTTGTTTGTCTTCTTACAATTATGTTTTGAGAGTTCCTGAAATATTCTGGATACAAGTCCTTTGTCAGATACATGATTTGAAAATATCTCCTCCTAGGCTGTGGCTTGTTCTTTTTTTTTTAAGATTTATTTACTTGAAAGATTTATTTATTTGAAAGTCAGAGTTACACAGAGAGAGAAGGAGAGGCAGAGAGAGAGAGAGAGATCTTTCATCTGCTGGTTCACTCCCCAGATGGCCGCAATGGCCGGAACTGCACCAATCTGAAGCCAAGAGACAGGAGCTTCTTCCAGGTCTCCCACATGGGTGCAGGAGTCCATGGACTTGGGCCATCCTCCATTGCTTTCCCAGGCCACAGCAGAGAGCTGGATCGGAAGTGGAGCAGATGGAACTCGAACTGGCGCCCATATGGGATGGCTGCAGTGCAGGCGGCGGCTTCACCCACTGCGCCACAGCGCCGGCCCCATGCTTGTTCTTTCAGTGTCTTGATAGTATCATTGGCAGAACAATTTTTTTTTAATTCTGATGAGGTCTAATTTATCAATTTCCTTTTGTTGCTTAAAGCTGCTGTGTGTGGCATCCCATATGGGCACCAGTTTGTGTCCCAGCTGCTCCTGGGACTTCTGATCTAATTCCCTGGTAATGTACCAGGGAAAACAGCAGAAGACAGCCCAAGTGCTTGGGTCCCTGGATCCACATGGGAGACCCAGATGAAGCTCCTGGCTCCTGGCTTCAGCCTGGCCCAGGGCTGGCCAAGGCAGCCACTTGGGAAGTAAACTAGTGAATGGAGATCTCTCTGTCTCTGTCTCTCCCTCTCTCCACAACTCTTTCAAATAAATAAATCTTTTTTAAAAAAGGAAACACTTGCCTAAATCAAGGTGATGAATATTTCTTTTTATGCTTCCTAAATTTAGGCTTATAGTCTCAGATCTTACATTTTGATCTCTGATACAATTTCAGTTCATTTTTCGTGTATGTTCTCAGGTTAAGGCCCAAATTCATCCTTCTGCATCTGATATCCAATTGTCCCAGCACTATTTGTTGAAAAACCTATCCCTCTCCAGTGAATTTACTCATTGAAAACAAACTGAGCATAAAAAAAGTTGTCGAGTTTTGGTGCTGGTAGAAGAAATGGGAGCTGGTGGTCATCACGGCCTACTCTACCTGCTTGGAAGAAGTTTTCTACCATGTGGAACTGGTGCAGATGGGAGCAGCCCCTAGCCTAGATGCCATACACACCCACTGTGCTTACCAACATTCAGTAGACATTCTTAAAATGTGTCATTTGACCTTTGGCCAGTACACATAGACCTTAAATCATTATTTTTGACAATTTTATCCAGTTTTGTTGCTGTTTGATGGAGAGAGGATGCGTTGAGCTCTCACTTGAGCATTCCAGAAGTGCTGCCTGGAAGTATTCCTCCCTTATTACATGCAGGAGACTGAAGAATAGAATTCCTCCAGGCTTATATTGCTGTTGTATACCAGTGTTTTAATTGAAAGTGCTCTTGGTTTTTGTTTATTGTAGCGAATTAATTCTAATGCAATTTTTCTTGTGGTTATACCAATTTTTGCTGACATACCGATTTTGTCTGGTGGTAAATAGGTAGCTCAATGGTGAAGAATCTGATGGATTCAGTGACAGAAGACCTGGGTTTGTAATGCAACTTTCTACTGAGCTGCAATCCAGAGGAAGGTACTCCTCTACTGCTCACTTTGAAAACTTGGCTCTTGTAAGAATACAAGGAGAACGTGCTCCATCAAAACCCTTTATGACTTGTCAAATGTCACACAAGTACTGCTTTTTTAAGAGACCTGTAGAAGCAGTTATTTCTCTTTGCATTATCTCTATCATTGTAAAAATAGCACATATAGAGGGACCAGGGACTACAAAGACCAGTGACATGCAGGAAGGAGCAAAACAGGAAAAATACCTCTAGAAAAGTGGCTATAGAACTCCTATTATTTGTATTGCCTGTCCACTAGAGGAAAAGGATACCATATCTTTCCTATTGGCTCCATCCAGCAGCTTCCTGTGTGCCGGTAAAATGAGCACTCGTGCAATAATGTACAGTTGGATTTTGACCAGAGGACCATTTTGAAGATAGACGTAACTATCTATAAATGCTGATGGGATTTTAGAACATTCTCCCATGGATTTGTCAAAACACCTAACAGTCAGTAATAAAATAATACAGCCTTATAATGTATTATCATGTGGTGCTGTTGACTTACATATAGGCCTAAAAGTAAGTAACCTTATTGGATCAATTTTACCAGAATAAGTGAAAGAGTTTTGTTTATCTAAAAATTAAAATATTGGGGCCAGCACAGTGGATTAAGTCTCTGCCTGTGATGCCAACTTCCCATATGGGCACCAGTTTGAGTCCTGGCTGTGCCACTTCCAAACTAGCTCCCTGCTAAAGCACCTAGGAAAGCAGCAGCAGATGTCCCAGGTGTTTGTGCCCCTGTACGCATGTGGGAAACCCAGATGAAGCTCCTAGCTCCTGCCTTTGGTCTGGCCCAGCCCTAGTTGTTGCAGTCATCTGGGGAGTGAACCAGCAGATGGAAGACCTTTCTCTCTCTCTCTCTCTCTCTCTCTCTCTCTGTAAATCTGCCTTTCAGATAAATAAATAACTGTTTTACTGTTTTTTTAAAAAGAATTAGAATACTGTAAGGAAGACAGATTTCATAAATCCCTGTCTGCCATATAATGAACTTAACCTGAGGCATGCAATAAAAGCTACCAATTGTGTTTTTCAATTTCTTTAATGTATTTGGATCACTTAAATTCTTCTAACTCGCACTGTATTACTCAGAACAAAATCTCAGAATTGTCTGAGATTGAACACTGGCACTGAGCCAGCCATCTGAGAGTCAGATTTCTGAAGTCCACCAGAAACAGAGTCAAAAGTAAGTAAAACCACCTGCTTGTCCAAGTAGAAGTCCTCCCCTTGTGTTTCTTACATACTTAAGATATGTCTGTAAAAGCCATACACCCATTTTATCCGGATCTCATGCCATTATAAAATGCCACAGTTGGAAGGGACAATACAAGTCCAATTAACCATCACATTTATAAAACAGGCTATTCAATAGCAGATCTTACCCTGTGGTATTCAGTCATCTAGGAAACCAGGTAAGACACAGGAGCCTAGGGTCACCCCTGTACCTTTTCTGCGGTATGGATGAGACATCTGTACTTGAAGAATTTCCACATCTGATTCCAATGTACACTCAGCAATGAAAACTACTGGTCTCCAAGGATCTCACCATTAGACTGCAGTTCTCTCTCAGTATCTGTAACAGAATGGTTCCAAACCCCCCACACATACACACGAAACTCTGCACATGCTCAGATCCCTTCTATAAAATGGCATAGTATCTGCATAGAACCTGTGCGTGCCCTCCTATATACTTCAAATCATCTCTAGATTACTTATGATATCAAATACAATGTAACTGCTATGTAAATAGATGTAATATTATATTTCTTGCAAAATGATAACAAGAAAAAGTCTGTACAGTTTCAGTACAGATGTAATTTTTTTTTCAAATATTCTCAAGCTGTAGTTGGTTGAATCTGTGGATACAGAACCTGTGGATATGGCTGATTATCTACAGCTCTTGCTTTTTTAAAAAGATGTATTTATTTATTTATTTGAAAGGTAGAGTTAGAGAGAGGCAGAGGCAAAAGAAAAGAGAGAGGTCTTCTATCTGCTAGTTCACTCCCCAACTGGCTGCAACAGCCAGAGCTGGGCTAATCCAAAGCCAGGAGCCAGGAGCTTTTTCCGTGCCTCTCATGCAGGTATAAGGGCCCAAGGACTTGGGCCATCTTCTTACTGCTTTCCCAGGCCATAGCAGAGAGCTGGATTGGAAATGGAGCAGCTGGGACTCTAACTGGCACCCAGATGGGATGCCAGCAGTGCAGGCAGCGGCTTTAACCACTATGCCACAGTGTCGGTCCCAGGTCTTGTTTAAACACAGCCAGTGAGGGGGACTCCCATCTTGTAGGTCCACCCATTTTGTAGCAGGACAATCCTAGCTCTTTAACCAGAATCAAACTTTGTCTTCTTGTAGCATCTGCCTGCTGGCCTTGGACCATTTCATATGAGCACTGAGAAGACAGATTTATCCAGGTTCTGCATTTCCATCTCATAAGAAGTTGATTTTTTTTGTTTTGTTTTTTTTAGCAGGCAGAGTGGACAGTGAGAGAGAGAGAGACAGAGAGAAAGGTCTTCCTTTTTGCCGTTGGTTCACCCTCCAATGGCCACTGTGGCCGGCGCATCTCACTGATCCGAAGCCAGGAGCCAGGTGCTTCTCCTGGTCTCCCATGTGTGTGCAGCGCCCAAAGACTTGGGCCATCCTCTACTGCCTTCCCGGGCCACAGCAGAGAGCTGGCCTGGAAGAGGGGCAACCGGGATAGAATCCGGCACCCCGACCGGGACTAGAACCCGGTGTGCCGGCGCCGCAAGGCGGAGGATTAGCCTGTTGAGCCACAGCGCCGGCCAGAAGTTGATTTTTAAAATGCATTTTTAAAAGTTTATTCAAATGTCAAGGCAGAATGACGGGGGGGGGGGGGACAGTGAGGAGGATCTTCTATTTCCTGGTTCGCTCCCCAAATGCCTGCAACAGCCAGGGCTAGGCCCAGCTGAAGCCAGGAGCCAGGAACTCCATTTGGGTTTCTCATGAGAGTGGCAAAGACTCAAGTGCTTGAGCCATCATTTGCTGCCTCCCAGGGTGTGCATTAGCAGGAAGCTGGATGGCAAGTGGAAGCAGGCCTGAATTCCAGACACTCCAATATGGGGTGCAGGCATCCAAAGCAGCAGCTTAGCTCACGGTGCCACAATGCCCACCCCTTAAAGTTCACTGCGTATATTTGAGGTTTACAGCATGTTATGGGATACACTAAAGTAGAAACATGGTTACTGTGGCAAAGCTAATCAAAGTATCTATCACCTCACAGTGACAGTTCTTGTGACAAAACAGCTAAAATTGCCTTATTTAACAAAAATCACTAATATAATTTTATAAACTATAGTCCCGATTGTTAGTTATATGAAGAAATTCCAGTAGTGCAAACAAATACTAGTTCTGTGAAAAAAACAACCAAAATGTAAAATTTATACACTGAAAATTACAAAACATTGCTGAGGAAAATAAAACAAGATCTAAAAAAATGGAGAAATATTCATAATTTGTAAATTGGAATACTCAATAGTTAACATGGAAATTCTCCCCAAATTGATCTACAGAATCAGTATGATTCTTATCAAAACCCCAGAAAAATTTTGTAGAAATTGACAAGGTGAACCTATACCACATATAGAAATGGAAATGTAACAGAAGATTCAAAACTATCTTGAAAGAGTAACAAAGCTGGATGAATTCCACTTCCCAATTTCAAAATCCCCTGCAAAGACAGTAAAGTAATGGTGTAAGGAGACACACAGATCTTTGGAACAGAATTGAGTCCTAAAATAAAACAGGATATCTATAGTTAACCATTTTTTAATAAAGATGACAATGTAATTCAATTCAGGAAAGGGTAACATCTCAACAAATGATGCTTGGGCCACTAGGTATCCACATGTATAAAGATGAACTTACCCCCCTGCATCAGACTATACACAAAATGGATCAGAGACCTTCATGTAAAAAATGAAAACCATAAAACTTTTAGAAAAAAAAATTCAGGGAGAATATCTTTGTATCTAGGACAGGCATACCTACAGAGATGGAATACAGATGAGTGTTGGATAGGGTCTAAGGTAAAATAGATCCAACTGGGATGATAAAAACACTCTAAAACTAGAGTATGGTCATGGCTGCACAACTTTGCAATTTTACTAAAACTCATTAAATTATATACATAAAGTGAGTGCATCTATGATACATAAATTATATATCAACCAAGTTGCTTTTAAGAAGAATAAATAAGGTGCCCATCCGTCCTTACAGATGTCCCTTCCTAATAAACCTTGCTATTTTACCTCCCACTAAAAAAAAAAAGAAGAAGAAGAAATGAAAGAATGAATCCAAAGAACACATTCCCTTCCAGTGCCAGCATTCCACATTTTTCCATTTATTCATTTCTTCTCTCAAAGGCAAACTGAACTAAGACCAGCAGGGCAGATATTTTGTACTGCCAGGGCTGTTAAGCATGAATATCTGTGAACTGATCAAATATCTTATACCAAACCTAAATCCTTCAGGACCCTAAAAGAAGTGCGATGGGACATACACGTGACTCTCAGAAGTAACAGCAGGTTAACTATATAGGTGGTCCATTCAAATGTAACTGTGCTATTTTTTTCCAATGTGACTCCCAAGGCTAAGCTAGATCACAAAGCTTTGTATTCTTCATTGCTTTGTGCATCTTTATAAACACATCACACTTTGTTATAAGCATTTGCACATTTTGTCTCTCTGTTGGATCCGATCGTCAGCTTTATGGGTTACAGAGGCAGGAAGGGACTCTACTAAATTTCCCTCCTGTAGCCTTACCACACAGAAGTATCTGGAACACTAGGAGCCTAAAAACTATTTGCTGAATGGCAATCAGATAGAGGCTGAATTACACTCAAACATATCTATGTAATTAAGAGTGCCTTCAATGGAATATATAACAAGAGTGGGTAGTACAAGTTGGACACCAGGAAACATTTCTGAATTTAGGAAAGCTTCTTTGGATCTCATTTCTCCAACTTTAAAATAAAGAAAATGTCACCTGGACAATACGCTTAAAATATTCTTAAAGCACAGATGTCTTTACATGAAAATCCCACCACAACCCTACACTCCCATGCCCTAAAAAAGCACACTTGAACATTACAGAATAGGAAAACTTCTACCAACTAAGTGCTCAGGAGCAACCAGAAAAGAAACCTATAATTCTACCCTCTGAAAATGATCAAATACCATAGCCCAAGTTGTGCCTGCTAAACATAGCTCATAATCCTTCCCGTTCCCCTTTCTTTATTTATATGTCCCAATTATTTCTTTATTCCTTCATTCACTCATTCAAGAAATATTTGAGGGGCCAGCACTGTGGTGTAGTGGGTAAAGCTGCTGCCTTGCAGTGCCAACATCCCATATGGGCGCCGGTTCGAGTCCCGGCTGCTCCACTTCTGATCCAGCTCTCTGCTATGGCCTGGGAAAGCAGAAGAAGATGGCCCAAGTCCTTGGGCCCCTGCACCTGCGTGGGAGACCTGGAAGAAACTCCCGGCTCCTGGCTTCCGATTGGCTCAGCCCCAGCTGTCGCAGCCATTTGGGGAGTGAACCAGTGGACAGAAAACCTTTCTCTCTACCTTTCCTTCTCTCTCTGTGTAACTCTGACTTTCAAATAAATAAATAAATCTTTAAAAAAATAAAATTAAGAAGTAACCTGAGTCCATAGTTCTTCAAGACAAAAGGTCTATCTTACCCCTATTAGCGTAAGATGCTAAAATAGTAGAGAAACTCAAGCCCATCAGCCAATTGTATGACCTCCAACCTAATTCCCTCTCCTTTAAAGTCTGGAATTTCAAAGATTTGGCAAAAATCAAGACAAAACAAGTTCATGTGATTTTTTTTCTTAAATCACTATCAATTGTAAGTAGTTTCCACAAATATGGAATATTAAAATTAAGAATGAGGGAAAAAAGCTTTTATGGCTCAGATACTGTATTAGTGATCTTTTTGTTACTTTAAAATTTATACTTTAGAAGAGCTACTTATGAAGGAAAACATTTTATTTTGACTCACAGTTTTAGAGGTTCACAGTTCAAGATCAGTCAGTCCCACTCACTGAGGCAAGTATGAAGCCCAGAAGATAGTGGAAGGAGAATCACGTGGGAGACAGGAAGCAGAGACAAGGAACATGCTCTTCCTTCACACTCCAGTGTCTTTATAGAGTTACAATGACTACAATGACCATAGGGGCTCCAGCCTAAAATCCTAATCTACTCTAGTCCCTTTCCAAGACCCCTCCCCCCACCTTCAGAAACCATAATTCCATTATATTCCACCCTTAATCTATTAACATGAGACTCTAGAGATCAAACTTATAACACATGGGCCTTTAGAGGACACTCAAATTATTTTCCAAACCATACCAGACCCCTCCTGAGAAAAGCAGACTTGAAAAAATGCAGCTCTATTAGCCCATGAAACTCTTATATGAGACACCAGGAAGAACTTTCTATCACCGTTATGCAGCACAGAATTTCTATGAAGGACCACCTATCTTCTTTTAACAAGCTCCAAAATACAGATGCCCATTCTAACATAGAATGGAAGAGACTCTCATTGAAAATGGATGAAGGGGGCAGACTTAGGTCTGATGACTGAACTTTTACCTAGAGAAGTCCAATATGGTATCCAAGTGTAGATAGATTATACTTGCCTCATTCTAAGTGGGACCTATGCTGGCTCAACATATCCAGGGCCTGAAGGGATTATTTCCGCCTAACCCAGGACTATAGTGACAATATGCCCATTACTGTCCCACACTTAAAGCCTACAAGTAAGCTGTCACTAATAAATGAGACATTTTGATTTCTATCCACCTGGCTCCTCTATTTGGTAGAACATAAAGTATCACTAATTGGAGCCCTCAAGTCCCAATAATATGGATGGCTGTCCATATTCTTAAACACACTTTCTTTAAGATATTTTTCAAATAAAATTCACAGGCATGTTTGAGCAGAAGATAATGAGTGTCCAACAGATTGTCAATTAGGTCTAAGGAGCTTTCAAATTATAGCATCATTTTCTGTCTTAGATCAGATGTATAAATATTTCTTTGCTTCTTCCTTGTACTGCAGCATTTCCCAAAATCAAGGAGATCACTTGTAGCTAAGCCATCACTCAACAAGTTTGTACTGCTATTTTGTGCATTCCCATTTTAATTAAACATATTAATCAAATTCAAGTCAATTGCCTACAGACTAGACTACAAAGGTTATTACAGCAAATTATTATACATTTTCCTGATCTGTTTATTACTCGTTAGAGACCTAGGCCAATATTTTCACCTAAACACCAGCAATGCTTTGAAATTAATTAATCAGTCTTTCCTCTGAGCCTCTGCCTAGAACTCTCTTCCTATCCCTTTGCCCTACTTATCTTCACGGGGTTATCTCTTAACCATCCTTCAACTCACAGAGGAAGGCTCTCACCAGAACTGGACCATACTGGCTCACTAATCTTGGAATTCCAGCTTCCAGAGCTGTGAGAATATCAATTCCTCTCTAAGCTGACTAGTATGCCTTAAGGTGAACATCAGGTGGTTTCTCCACCACCACCAATATCCCTAAAGCTAACTCAGATCTCACCTCCCAGCTAGGTGATGCTTCCTTTACAGATGAGAAGTCGAGGCCTCTCTGCTCTAACACAAGGTCCCTAGCCCCTACTCCAAAGACGTCTTTATTTGCTTTTCCTTTTGCCATACCACCATCACAATGAGTTTTCTTGGTCTTCCAAAGGAGATCTCCACCATATGACCTGCTCACCTGAACCCGACTTTTATAAAAAGTATCACCCTAAAGGAATAACCAAGAAGCCACCATACTTTCATTCTCCCTGATCAAAACTAATGGGGCCATAAAAAAAAGCTTAATTTTTACTACTGCTTTTAAACATTACCCACTTTGGGAGCTATTGAAGATGTGTCCACTCACATGAAAGCATCTGCAGTCACGATATTAAAAAGAATGCAGCAACTCTCCATTCTAGGCCTTAAGTGGAAAAAAGCAAGATGCAAAACAAGATATACAGCATGCTACCTTTCCCCTGGGAGATAAAAAAGAAAAACAATCTCAGATTGGCAAATGCATCAAAACTCTCTGGGAGGGTTTTCATAAGAAAGTATAGCAGTGGTTATCTCTAGGGAGAGGACGCATGTGGCTAGAGGTCAGAGGAAAGATGGAACTTAACTTTCCCTGGAGAGCATTTTAGAGCATGGGCAGTATATATTTCCCATTAAGAATTGGAATGAGAACTAAGTCTGAAGTAGGCCATGCCCTGTCTTACGTCTCTGCTTTTAGCACATGCTGTCCCCTCTGTCAGGCAGATTTCCTAGTCCCTGATCAGCTCCTATTCATCCTGCAGGGCTTGGCAAAACCAGTACTGCCTTTCCCTTGCCCACCCAACTAGTCTGCCTCAGGAGCCTAAGAGCACCACCGAACCCAGCACCATGTCTGGAACATGGTCATCACTCAGTGTAAGTGTTTGCTGAAAGAATGAAATAATGAAAATCAAACTGTGATTTGGCCACAAATCATATTAAGAAATTATACCCATATGAATATGCCAGATCCTTAAATTATGAACATAATGCATTTTCCCCCTATAATTTATGTCTGGGTTTTGGCAGGCAACAAAACAGTATCTGGAAAGGTTGGAATTTTGTGTTTTTGTTGCAATTTCCTGAGTCATGAAATTGGTCTCTGGGAAGTAGCCAAAGTCAACAACCAGAGTCATCATTAACGACACAACAAGAAAAGCTTCACATCATATACCAAGAAAAATCCTTTATGCGTTTCCAAGGGCAGGATAAAAGATAATTACACACTGGGCTCTTGAGTCAGCCCAGCTCAAAACTATGTCACATTGATAAAATAGTTTTATATGAAGACACAGAGCACAGTAGCTATAAAAGAAAATCTGTTGTTCATCCTTCTCAGATTTGGACCCAACAGGTAGACCCTGGCACTCCAGGAGGGCAGGGCTCTGGGCTGGGTGTCCTCCTGAGATCCTCCCCCATACACACAGTTGTCCCACCTGTGAATGCAAAACTGTTTTAAAGCCAGTCAAGTTGTGCCACGAATCACAAAGCACAGGCAAAACGAGGTGACATGGTAGGCAACAAAATGAATAATTTTTTCAGGTGAAAAAGTAGTTGAAGAAAACTTCACAGGGGCCAGCGCTGTGGCGCAGCAGGTTTATGCCCTGGCCTGAAGTGCTGGCATCCCATATGGGTGCCAGTTTGAGACCCGGCTGCTCCACTTCCCATCCAGCTCTGTGCTATGGCCTGGGAAAGTAGTAGAACATTGCCCAAGTTCTTGGGCCCCTGCACCCACGTGGGAGACCTGGAAGAAGCTCCTGGCTCCTGGCTTCGGTTCGGCGCAGCTCCGGCCGTTGCGGCCATCTGGGAAGTGAACCATTGGACAGAAGACATCTCTCTCTCTCTCTCTCACTCTCTCTCTCTGCCTCTCCTGTGTAACTCTGACTTTCAAATAAATAAATAAATCTTTAAAAAAAAAGAAAGAAAGAAAGCTTCACAGAACAGGTGACTTTTCAATTAAACCTTCCAAGATGAGTCAGACTTAAATGGAACAAGAAGCAGAAGGATAAACTATATTTCAGAGAGAGCCCCAGGCATGAGATGGGAAAGTGAACATTAGACACAGCAACAGGGCTAGGAGCTAGCCCATGCTGGAGAGAAAGTAGGAGGGTGGAGATCAAGTGTCAAGAAGTGGAGCTGGCACTGGGAAGGTGGCCAGCCAGCCCTTTAAGGCCAACTTTAAGGATCATATTTTATTCCACTGGCAACAGGGGCCCCAAAGACTTGTGAGCTAACAAGAGCATAATCAGGCCAGGGATTTGTGGCTCTTACTGACTTATTCCGATCTGCTTCCTGGGAGAGGTAACAACACATTAGAATCATCGCTGGGCATCTACAGGAATACTTTCCTAAAAGCATCAAGCCTCCCAGGGGGAAAAATCAAATCTGTCCTCCAATTAAGATGCTCTATTATTCCATATTCCTCCACCTCAGACTATGCTGGAAACTTACCCACCCAAACCTATTGATAGACAGAACCAAATGCTGCTGGAAGGACTTTATTTGGATCTTAAACTCAAAAATAAATAAAATAAAATAAAATAGTCAACTGGGGAAGTGTAAACTCACTGGATAGTGGTTTTATATATATATATATACATATATAGTAAATATATATTAAAGTTTTTTTTAAAGAGTTACAGAGAAAGAAACTGAGACAGAGAGAGGTGGGGAGATCTTCCATCTGCTGGTTCACTCTCCAGATAGCCACAACAGCTGGGGCTGGGCCAGGCTGAAGACAGGAGCCAACAACTTCATCAGGTTTCCCATGTAGGTGACATGGACTCAAGCACTTGGGTCACCTGCTGCTGCTTTCCCAGGCCATTAGCAGGGAGCTGCACTGGAAGTGGAGCAGCCAGGAACTCAACCAGCACCCATATGGAATGCCAGTATCACAGGCAGTGGTTTTGCCCACTATGCCACAATGCAGTCCCCGGCTGTATATTTTAAAAGATTTCTTATCTTTTGGAAAGAAATAAAGAAATATGTACAAATAAAATGACTGGATGTCAGGGATTTGTGTCAAAATCATCTTGATGTGAGGAGATGCAGCTGGAGGGTATAGATGAAACAGGACTGTCTCTGAGCTGGCCAAGTACTGAAGCAAGGTAATGAGCACATGGGGTTTGGTTTATTATACTATTTTGTCTATTTTTATGTGTATGGAACTTCCCATAATAGAAAGTGAACTTTAAAATGGCACCCATCACACCTGAAGCCTTGGAGGAGTAGTTCTAGCAATGGTAGTGTTCCCAATGTTCCAGAACCTAAGTACAAATATCTGCTCACCATCTCCCTAACACCTTGAACTCAACAGGTGCCAAGAGGCACCTTTCATTCTTCATCAGCGTTGTTTCTCTTCCCCAAGCCTGCGCCAGCCAGCTACCTGTGTGTGACTCATCCTTCTCTCACTCACACCCACAGGAGTCACCCAGGTTCTGCACAGCGGCAGCCACTCTTCTCACACGAACTTCCTTTTCACAGTCTCTTTGCCTCCCTGCTTCCATGTGCCATTCCTCAGCAGTCTATCTCAAACCGCTGCAAGGATCACCAAGCTAACAAAACACATCTCTGCCTAGCGACAGGCTTCCAATGGCTCCTTGCCAGCTCAGGGACAAAGGCTCATCTCCTTGCAAAGCTACATCTATCGATCTCTTTGTGTTTATAAGCTACTGAGATTGTCCTGATACCATCTTAGCTCAGCTCTCACAAAGGACATGAAAGCCATTTTTGCACTAATGAGGTTCAGACTAGTGAGCGGCACAGCCAGCAGGCACATGACATCCACAGTCAGAATCACCAGCCAGCAGCCCTGCAGTGCTGGACCCATGCCAGAGCCCACCTGACTGGCCCCTCAGAAGATGGTGCCCAAGGCCAGATATTCACAGCAGTTGTCTGGCTAGCCAGCTGGCTGGGTAATAATGTGGCCACAAAACAGTTTCTACGAGACTAAATGATCAAGTTAAGGTTCAAACTCAAACCCATCCACTGGCCTATTCCTTAATGTCAGAATGACAGACAAACAATTGATACAGAGATTAACCAAAAGCTAGAGAAATTAAGGCAAGGACAAAGGATATAGTCTGTAGTTAAAAAAAAAAAGAACAAGGACATGAATCACCTTTATTAAAGATACTCAAGTAGACATGGAGGTCAAATATCAGGTCCCCAAATACAGTTCAACAGGAGGAATAAATTCTAGTGCCCTTTCAGCACAGTTGAGTGATCACAGTTCACAATAATTTATTATGTATTCTATGAAGAACTAGAAGAGAATAGTGCAACTGTTCCCAACACAAAGAAATGGCAAACACTTAACGATAGGGAAATGCTGGTTTGATCATTACACACTGTATGTATGTATCAAATTTTTATACTGTATCCTATAAAGATGTCCAATTTTCTACAAAAGTATTCAAAAGAGGTTAGCAAAAACTAAGCAAGGAATATCTAGAGAATATGATCCTCACTGAGAGCAAAGCCCAGGATGATTTTTGCCAGGACCATCAACTGCACTGTTTCTTTCTTCCTTCCATGTGCCTCTCAGTCTTTCGGCCCTGAACTATAGCCGTCACTGGCAGATAAATGAAAAATGTCTTCCTGGTCCAAAAGAACCGATTTCACATAATGCTGAACACAACAACGATATCTAGGATTGGTGAAAGGAACCAATGTAATGAGAACTCAAACAATTGGATACCTCACCAAGTGATACATTTGAAACATAGGTTATCAAGCAGCTTATCACACAAGCCAGGCTCTGAGAATACAGCAGTCAATAAGAAGGGCAAAACTTTGGCCTTCCTTTGGTAGGAGTTACATTCCAGTAGGGGAAATGTTTAAAAATACGAAGGGAGGTGGGCATTTGGCAGAGCAGTTAAGATACTGCTTGGGATGCCCACATCACATATTGCAGTGCCTGGTTTGAGTGCAAGCTCCCCCACTTGCAAAGCAGCTTCCTGCTACTATGTACCCTAGTTGGTAGCAGCCCTCAAATACTTGGGTTCCTGCCACCCAACTAGGAGACTCAGATTGAGTTCTGGGTTCCTGACTTTGGCCTGGTCCAGCCCTGGCTGTTGTGGCCGTCTGGGGAGTAAACCAGTGGATAGAAGTGTGTTCGTCAGGCACACTTGAAACACAGTGCAGCCAACACAAATCAGCTTGACCAATCCTAGCCCCTGAAGAAATATTTTTAAAAACCAGATTCATTTTGTTATACCATTCAAAATATGGTGCTGTAGCTCTGCTAAAATCCTTGAGTGGCAGTCCCTGTGCTTCTGTCAACTTGGGATTTCCCTTCTGATTTTCATTTGGTCTGAAAATGGAGCATTTAGCTTGTATTTCAAAGCCTCAAATTTCTCAGAGCAGTTAAAGTACCATCCTTTATCCACCTTCACATATCCTTTGGTAGTCCTTTAATTCCTCTTTCTCTTATTGCTTTTTAAACTAATTGGTACTCTTTAAAGATCTACCAAATTTCATTATATTCACATACATATTTTGAGTACCTGTTATCTTCAAGATATTGACATTCACCTATTCACTTACAAATCCTCCAATTGATAACCAAGTTAATTTTCCTAATGACTTTTTAAGGTTTCTTCAGCGATTAACTGAGTTTAAGTTAAACCAATCAATTGTGGAGTGCGGGATGGAGGGGGTGAGGGGTGGGAAAAAATAAAACAGCCTTGCTTATTGTATTTTTCAAAGGACTGAGTGTTTATCTGTTTTCCAAGAAAATCTCATATGAGGATGCTAATAATCTTCAACTGAGATTTTTTAGAGATGGAATTTATAAAGGGGCTAGTACTAAACCAGCATCATAATTGAAGCTAGGGGATATAAACATAGAAAGTTCTAAGAATATCCTGACAAATTTTTTTTAACTGACAATAAAAGCCTCTGAATGTATCTCTCAGACACCACAGAACTGCTGTAGTTGAGTTAGGATCAAAGATGTTTGCACTTGTGTTTGGTTTGCTGTATTACAGTAGTTCTGGTTGTCGTTGGTTAAGTGGGAAAAGAAAATAAATGTTATCTGGGCAGAAATGTTAATCTGGTGATTTTGTGAACTATAAAATGTTCACTTCTTTAAAGAGATAAACAAATGACTAATATATAGGTTGATATTACAGTAGCAAAAACAACCAGGTGACCCATCCTGTATTTGATTTTTGCTTTAATAAAGGGTTTTCACAGGTCAAAAAAAAAGAAGTGTTTGTTCTCTCTCTCTCTTTCCTCTTCCACCCTTCCTCCCTTCCTTCTCCTTCTCAATGAATAAAAAAGTAATACAAATTAAAATAAGTAAGTTACATGGTACATTATAAGTAGCAAAGAGGAAAATAAAGCAAGGAGGGGGCACAGGTAGTGTCATGGGCAGTACTGGGGTAAAACAGTAAAACAGTGGTACAATATCAGAGAGCAAAGGAAAAAAAGGTTTCACTGGAAAGAAACGGTGATAGCCCATCATAATACAACAGCTTAGCTGCTCTTCCTCCGTGCCAGTGTATTCTATGCCAGTGATTACTTCCATGTTTTTAAAAACAAAATGTCCATATCCATTACTTAAACAAAAAGTATCTCATTTGAAAAATAACAGAGGTCTTCAAAAAGTTCATGGAAATGCTTATTAAAAAAAAGTATGCACAGATTTCAAAATGTTTATGCATCAAAATAAACTCTTTTTTAAGTTTTTGACAGGTAGAGTGGACAGTGAGAGAGAGAGACAGAGAGAAAGGTCTTCCTTTGCCATTGGTTCACCCTCCAATGGCAGCCGCGGCCGGCGCACTGCGCTGATCCGAAGGCAGGAGCCAGGTGCTTCTCCTGGTCTCCCATGGGGTGCAGGACCCAAGGACCTGGGCCATCCTCCACTGCACTCCCAGGCCACAACAGAGAGCTGGCCTGGAAGAGGGGCAACCGGGACAGAATCTGGCGCCCCGAATGGGAGTAGAACCTGGTGTGCCAGCGCTGCAAGGCGGAGGATTAGCCTACTGAGCCACGGCGCCGGCCTAAACTTATTTTTTAGTTCATTTTCTATGATGTCGGACCCGAGGGTCCAACGCAGTCACGACACGGTCACTGTTCATCGGTTCTCAAGGAACTTTTACTTGTGGGGGCAGAAGGAAAGTGGGGAGAGGAGAAGGGGAGAGGAGAAGGGGAGAGGAGAAGGGGAGAGGAGAAGGGGAGAGGAGAAGGGGAGAGGAGAAGGGGAGAGGAGAAGGGGAGAGGAGAAGGGGAGAGGAGAAGGGGAGAGGAGAAGGGGAGAGGAGAAGGGGAGAGGAGAAGGGGAGAGGAGAAGGGGAGAGGAGAAGGGGAGAGGAGAAGGGGAGAGGAGAAAAGGAGAGGAGAAAAGGAGAGGAGAAAAGGAGAGGAGAAAAGGAGAGGAGAAAAGGAGAGGAGAAAAGGAGAGGAGAAAAGGAGAGGAGAAAAGGAGAGGAGGGGCCGCGGTGGCCGGACCGGCCCGCCCAGATCCCAATGTCCCTTTATGCTGATATCGTCCAATCAGATGAAAGGGCGCGTATAGCCTCAGGTCGAAAGTTCATCTGTTTCACCTGGTTCTTCCTAGCTGTTTATGCAGAGTCCGTCCTGCCTCAACTTCATCTATTTCACCTGGTTCTTCCTAGTTGTTTATGCAGAGTCCGTCCTGCCTCAACTTCATCTGTTTCACCTGGTTCTTCCTAGTTGTTTATGCAGAGTCCGTCCTGCCTCAACTTCATCTGTTTCACCTGGTTCTTCCTAGTTGTTTATGCAGAGTCCATTCTGTTTCATCTGTTTCACCTGGCTGTTTTTGTAGGCCTTGTGGTCGACCCATTGCGGCAAGCTATGTAGATGAGGAGGTTCTCACAGGTGGCCAGCCTGCAGTTCCCCACACTATGATCTTTTTTTGAAGACTACACACACATACTGAGAACCTACTCCAGGTACAAGTCTGTGCAAAGCACTAAAGAGTATAGGCCACAAATAGTACACAATGTTCCCTGTCCTCTGAGAGTTCACAGCTAATTGACGGCCAATTGTACAAAAGAAAAAAGTCTCTTGGCAGCAGATTCCACTGAGCATCCTTCCAGTCTCTATCGCAGCAATGGGACACTCAGGTATCTATCAGGCAGTGAAACACTGTGTGGGAAGGGAGGGTGGCTCACCATCTAGTGGGTCTCATGCAACAGACAGGTCAGGTCTGCTGCAAATATACAGCCAAGAGCAAAGCTCTTGGAATATGGTGATTAAGAATATGAATGAAGCAAAGAGACTAAGAGAAGTCACAGGGAAAAAAAGGAAAAGCTCTAGGCTTAGAGCTGCAATGACTGGTAAGCTGTGCTTAGCAGTTTCAGAAGAAAGTCCAGTGGGACAGCTGGTTTTAAAACAGATGGTCCTCTTCCCCACTTAATGCTGTATAATTGTTCAGACCTGGTAAATGCCACTCTTACGATCATTGGTTACTATCCTCACCCTGTCTTTTATGACCTTGTCTAAATATGATCAGAGTCGGCGAACGTGGAAGGCTTCCATAGCCTTGGCAACTCATGACAACAGCCTAGGGTGGTTACTGGTGCCATAGAGTGTCAATTTGTTGTGTCAACAACAGGAGTCACTGTGCACTTGCTGCTCATGTGGGATCTCTGTCCTTAATGTGCTGTACATTGTGATTTAATGCTATAACTAGTACTCAAACAGTATGTTTCACTTTGTGTTTCTATGTGGGTGCAAACTGTTGAAATCTTTACTTAATATATACTAAATTGATCTTCTGAATATAAAGAGAATTGAAAATGAATCTTGATGTGAATGGAAGGGGAGAGGGAGCGGGAAAGGGGAGGGTTGCAGGTGGGAGGGAAGTTATGGGAGGGGGAAGCCACTGCAATCCATAAGCTGTACTTTGGAAATTTATATTCATTAAATAAAAGTTAAAACACACACACACACACACACACAAAAAAAAAACAGAAGGTGCTGGGACCAGCGCTGTGGCATAGCAGGTAAAGCCAACACCTGCAGTGCCAGCATCCCATATGGTTGCCAGTTCACGTCCCGGCTGCTCCACTTCTGATTCAGCTCTCTGCTGTGGCCTGGGAAAGCAGTGAAAGATGGCCCAAGTGCTTGGGGCCCTTCACCCACGTGGGAGACCCACAAGAAACTCCTGACTTTGGGCTGGCCTGACCTGGCCATTGTGGCTACTAAACCAGCAGATAGAAAATCAATCTCAATCTCTGTCTCTCTCTGCCTCTGCCTTTCTTTAATTCTGCCTTTCAAATAATAAATAAATAAATCTTTATTTTAAAAAAAGAAAGAAGGCTGGCACCACAGCTCACTTGGCTAATCCTCCGCCTATGGTGCCGGCACACCAGGTTCTAGTCCCGGTTGGGGCGCCGGATTCTGTCCCAGTTGCTCCTCTTCCAGGCCAGCTCTCTGCTGTGGGCTGGGAAGGCAGTGGAGGATGGCCCAGGTCTTTGGGTCCTGCACCCGCATGGGAGACCAGGAGGAAGTACCCGGCTCCTAGCTTCGGATCGGCACAGCGCGCCAGCTGTAGCGGCCATTTAGGGGGTGAACCAATGGAAGGAAGACCTTTCTCTCTCTCTCTCTCACTGTCTGACTCTGCCTGTCAAAAAGAAAGAGAGAGAGAGAGAGAGAGAGAGAGAGAGAGAGAGAGAGAAAGATGCTGTGTTACCATACTTGCTGGTTTTAGAGCATGGCACATTCCTGTGGAAATGGCCCAACTGAAGAGACTATTTGCCTCCAGGGAAGAGAATGAGATCAATTCCTCTCCAGGGAGAAGGGGAGGGGTGATTTTTTTTTTTAAACTTTGTCTTTTCTGGTAATGTTTGAATTTTGTACTAAAAAATGTTCTGTCTTGTCAAACAGTTTTTTTTTTTTTTAGGTAGAAGCTTTCAGGACAGTAGTGTAAGAATACCTTCAGGACTCTCTGACTCTCTAAATAAAGACCTGGGAGCCAGCTCTGCAGAAGTGAAATTGAAGCCACAGACCAGAAAGGAAAAATTCTCAAAGCAAGGACCACCCCTGGGCACCCGCACATTTAAGCACACAGAGTGAAAGCGGGGACAACCGAGCAGACAGAAGCACCATGTGTGTATCAGGAAGACCCTCATTCAGAAATAGGACCATTATAAAGGCAAGAGAATAATGATGTTCCTCAGCACCAGCCTTCAAGATTGTCACATGTTGGAGGTGACCAGCAAATTGTGGGAATAAACCCAGATCAGCTGTTCGTGTGCCCTTAGGAGCCTGGGAATTCCCCAAACCAAAAGGTGACTCACCTGGAATGCACCTATGTAGGGAAAACCCAGTCTGGTGTTTGGCTGTCCAGTTTGGAAAAATACGCGAGAAAAAAAAAAAAAAAGAGGAAGGAATGCAAAACCCCAAAAGTCAGATGGGGAGACCATCCATAGAACCACTGATAACAAAAAGACCCAGACACCTGGCCTGGGCCGTCAGTGGGGAGAAGAGGCGACACGGCCACCTCAGCGAGGATGCCGGCCCATCAGTCTTTTCCAGTCCATACACGAGCCCACCTTAATCAACTGCCTTTGTGCTCACTCTGTCCTCTCTAAGCAACCACTGGCTGACAACTTGCAAGCCCCAGCTGCTTACTGACACAGAGAAAACGCTATGCTCAGCCTGAAGCGACATTCTGCTCCGCTTAACAGTCAAATCTCTTTATCAGAAATGAATCACTTGCTGTTCTCATTTAGGTGCGGACTCTCTGAACTTGGCTGATGAGAGCCTGCCTCTGAGAGACAGAGTCAGGCCACTAAGAATCTCAGTTTTGAAGCTGGCAAGGACCCTGTCTAGAGTCTGAGCCAAGGAGCATGCTACCTATGTCGCCTCTCAAAACCGGCCAGCAACACCTGTGCCACAGACCACACCATGAAACCACAACAACATCTATTTTTCAAGTTCTAGGAGGGGACTTCAAACAAGTGCGTGAAAAATGGAATTAAAAGACAAGTTTATTTTGGCACAAAAATTTTTTTTTGACATCCATGTATATGAAGAGTCTAAAAAGTTCATGAAAAATCTGTATTATGAAAAAACTGCATGGATTTCAAAGTCCTTTTTGCTCCAAAAGAAAAATAAACTCTTCTTTTTAAATTGATTAATTGTATGTATTTCCAGGATGAGGGAGAGTATCTGTTAATTTCATTTGTGCACAAACATTGTGAAGTACCCCCCAGATTTCACAGCTCCCTCCTGTAATGACAACTACGGCTTTGTCCTCCGTGTTTGTTTTAAAGGTGATCCAGCAATCTCACCATTTTCTCTTAATCTAATCCCATCAGCTAGGGTAAAAGTCACTGTTCAAAGCCCCTGGCAAATGGCTTGGCATAAAGCAATCACAGAAACGTCAGACGCACAGACTCTCCATCACTCATCACCGAATTAGCTGTCCTACTCTGGCCTGGCTGCCTGAGTACTACACCCGGCAAAGAGGGCACCTGTTCCAGCTTAATGTAAAGAGAGAAAGCAGGCCGTGTTCTCCCCTTCCCTGCTCTCCTTCCCTGCCTTCTGCCTCCGAGGCAACCGTCATTCACTGTAGTCTGAATCCAGGCCCCTGTTCACTAAACACGCATATCCACAAATGTACACTGTTCTTTTTGGCTTGGAACTTACATAAGGAGCATCGCATAGAACGCAAGTTTGGCTGCTGGGACAAAGACCACAATAACGGTGGCTTACACAGCCAGAGGTTTGTTTTTCCCTCACATAAGAGTCAGGGTATATGTATTCTTTTTTTTTAAGATTTTATTTATTTATTTGAAAGGCACAGTTACAGAGAGGCAGAGAGAGAGAGAGAGAGAGAGAGGTCTTCCATCCGAAGGTTCACTCCCCAAATGGCCAGGCCAAAGCCAGGAACCAGAAGCTTCATCCTGCTCTCCCACATGGGTGCAGGGGCCCAAGGACTTGGGCCATCTTCCACTGCTTTCCCAGGCCATAGCAGAGAGCTGGATCGGAAGTGGAGCACCTAGGACTTGAATGGGCGCCCACGGGATGCCAGTGTCGCAGATGGCAGCTTGACCCGCTACGCCACAGTGCCAGCCCCAGGGGAGTTGTCTTTCTGGAAGACCACTGAACCTTCTAAAATTCTGTTACTGTGGAAAAAAATGTAAAGCAGATACTGGAGAACGAGTAGTATTTTCTGCCACATTCACTGCATGGATTGTGCTGTATCTCCATTTCTTTTCCACTCAATATTATATTTTTTAAGATTTTTTATTTATTTGAGAGGTAGAGTTACAAACAGTGAGAGGGAGAGACAGAGAGAAAGGTCTTCTGTTGGTTCACTCCCCAAATGGACACACCAGCCGGAGCTGCGCTGATCCAAATCCAGGAGCCAGGAGCTTCTTCCAGTCTCCCACATGGGTGCAGGGTCCCAAGCACTTGAGCCATCCTCCACTGCCTTCCCAGGCCACAGCAGAGAACTGGACTGGAAGAGAAGCAGCCGGGACTAGAACTGGCACCCATATGGGATGCCAGTGCCGCAGGCGGAAGATTAACCTGCTGTGCCACGGCACCGGCCCCTCAACATTACATTTTTGAGAATTACCCATGTTGAAACATAAATTCATGTATGTTCATTGCTATTCAGTTGTATGTTGTGTGCTGAGCCTTATATAAGGGCTCAGGTGATAGATGTGCTTTAGAATCTAGGACTTAGATTCTAACTGTGGTACATGATACACTATAATTTATTAAACCATATAAACACACCACAATTTATTAAACCAGTCCCCTTCTGTTAGCCACCTGGGTCTTTTAAACACACCCTATTAACAAAATGTTTGAATCACATTGGGGGAAATGCTAAATTCAGTTAAAAGCTAAATTATGTGGATCAGTTTCAGGTACATACGGGTTGTTTTGTAAAGCCTTTCAAGTATCCCTACTGCAAGCCAATTAAAACAGAACCTGGCCATACCGCACCATTGGAGGAGGAGGAAGTAACTTTCATGGGCCTCCTAGACTTTCTGTGATTATAATTACATATTGCACGGCCTTCTGAGTTTCCTGACAACTGAAACAAAAAGGAAACCTTGTGTGCTATTTAACTCTCATCCTCTGGTAAAAGGAAATAAACCAGTTGAGAGAAAGCCTAAAACAAGACCATCACCTGAGTCCTTATGCAAGGCTCAGTTAAGAAGAAAAGATGATGTTTTATCAGCTCTGTAGAAAATGCACAAGGCTTCTCCGGGAGAGTAAGTCTTCGCTGACTGTTAACAAGCCAAAGGTTTAACATTAAAAATCTCTTCCTGCCCCCCCACCTCCTGCCATGAAGGGTTAGCACCCCAGGTTTATGTCATCGTGGCAGTCCTGGCCAGAAGGGACACCCATGAGGACCCCTCCTACACACACTCCTGAAACGCTGACTGTACCCCATAGTCTATTCCTGACTCTGATACCATCAGGGGATTTTCCTCTCTCCGGTAATCAACTCAAGGTTTTAAACCTTGGAGAAGTGAAACAATACTGGTTATTTCTGTGGGTCTGTTTTCATGACTGTAAAACATCCAAATATAGTATTCTTTTCACTGTTACTCACATTTAACAGTTATTTTGTTCTAAGCCACAATTACACTCCTCTACCCCCAATATGCTTACCCTCAATTTTGTTTTTTGCTTCTTCCTATTACTCTAAGTAATCCGTCCCAAACAGAAAAAGTTCATCTTAGTATGGTAAGACACAACGGTTTCAAATCAACCACTGCAGTCTAAGAAATACTTACTAAACACCCACTTTGTACTAAGAGTTCCACATACAACATTACTCTCCATTTTCACAACTCTGTGAGCCAGGGATTATTAACACCACTTTACAGTTAAGAAAACCGGATCTTCAAGAGTAAATAACTGGCCTAAAATCACACAGCTGGTAATCTGTAGAACTAGGGCTCAAACCTGCAAACTTCTGCTGTCTGATGTCTCCCAGATGACAAGCAAATCAGCTTTGTAATACACGTGCCTACTCTGTGAACTCTCCCCTCAACACAGGCTGCTCAGTATAAACTGGCCTTAATAAAGAGCCCCCACCCAATTTATTTCTTCTCAGAGTTCACAAGGACCCCACCCCCAGGCACTCTTTCGGTGCAGAGACAGATTTGTTGAAAGAGAAATTCATCCAGCAAACTAACACTTATTGAGTACCTAGCATATACATGTTTATTTATCTATATATATAATCAGGCATTGTGTTAGATGTAATCGCTCCACCTTTTCATCTTCACAAAATCCCTTTTCATTTGGATTATATTCCTATGTTTAACATCAACCATCTAAGGCCTACCCAAGATCCTTATTCACATTGATATTTCCTTTCTCTTAACAAGTACTCCTACAAATAATTTCAAAATGTGTATTTGTATCACAGATTAATCCAGTTTTTAAATTATTCTACCTCCACAACTAGACTGTTCACTCTTTGAGGATCAGACCTATAAACAAAATGTCTATTATATCTCCCATACTGTACAGCATAATAACGTGCACATAGTAGACATTCAATAAACACTTTACTGATGTGGTATACTTATAGGTCATCATAATTAAACAGTCTTTTCTATAAAATGGCTCAAGTACAATTAGCTCCTGGAAATGGTCACAATATTGCTTAAAACTATATTATAATTCATTGATGTAAAAATTAAAGTGAATCCAGTGATATAAGGTTAAGTGCTAGATCTAATCAAATTTTTGTGACTGTGTCCTTATTCTCAGTTAAAAGTAACAAATGTCACAGTGTATGTTTAGGTCTTGAGAGGTCTCTCTCTATATATTTATATATGTATAGAATATATAAAACTTTATATATATATATATAACTTAATTTTATTCCTGCCTGCCAAAAGCCTTCCAAGGTAGGCAGTGCACATGCTAATCTTATTTTATAAATCAAGATGCTGCAACTTCAGATATTAAGTGGTCTAGTAACTCTAGTATGGGACTTCTGGCCCTCACACCAGCGCTCAGATGCAAAGTCCTAGATGTCCCAGGGGATAATCAGTACAGTGACTATCTACAAGACCTTCGAGGGCTCTGACTTCCCACAACATTTGGTAGAGATGTGCCTATTTCGAGCAAACAGAAATCAGCCATTTTTATTTAAAAAAAAAAAAAAGAAAATTGGTAACAAAGGGATTCCTGTTGCCTGCATTAATTCAATGCACATTAACCAAATGTTTCTCAGCCACTGGATGCTTCAAGCCCTGAGATGATTCCAGCAAGATCCTCCTCAGTAAGACCAGAAGCCCTAGTACAGAGCACAGCAATGTGACCCAAGCAGCTGCTATGGAAACACAGAGGGCAAAAGGCAGTTTCTTGCCAAGATCTGCTTATCAACCACCTACTGAACAACCCCATCCCACCCCCAAGCACTTTACAGAACTCTGCAAACTTGATGTCTATCAAGAAGGCACTGACTCTTCTGGTTCAAAATACTCATTGTAACCATAAGCAAATTGGAGATCCAAGTGATTTATACCCAAGTGAAAAAGAATGACTCAGCTGTACACGTAATACCACCAATACTATCCCAGTGTCTTTACAACGTTATTTGAGGGGTGGGCATTTGACCTAGTGATTAAGACACCAGTCAGGATGCCCATATCTCACACTGGACTATCTGGGTTCAATCCCTTGCTCTGGCTCCTGACTCCAGTTTCCTGCTAAAGTGGACCCTGGGAGGTAGAGGTTATGGCTCAAGTACTCGGGTCCCTATGCCTATGTGGGTGTCCTGGATCGCATTCCCAGCTCTCATCTTTGGCTTGGCCCAGCCCAATCCCAGCTGTTTGCAGGTATTTGGAGGGTGAATAAGCAGATGGTGTGTGGGTGTGTGTGCCTCTCAAATAATAATAAAAAAAATAGCCAAGCATGTGGCCTTACAAGACCCTATTTGAAGCTATTTTAATTGCAATTTGATTTTTAAAACTTTTTGTTTGTTTCTGACTTCAATTTCTTGCTGTTTGGGGAAAGGAGAAACCACCTTGTCCTGAAGTCAGTTGACTTCCAGAAAGCACCAGAACTGTGACCAAAAAGATAAGGGCTGCCCAGGGCAAAAATAAAACAAAAAAAAAAAACCCCGGGACTCCTTCTCTATCCCAGACATCTGGTCACACTGGTTTTCTCAAAATGCATCCACCAGAATAATCTAATTGCATTTTTCCAAAGAAATAATGAAATAATTGGGAAGGGTATATCCCATTCTTAAGAAAGTAATCAGCACTGCAGACAGGAATTGGGTCATAAAAAGTAAAGTTGCAGTTGCATTATATATTCCTGGAAAATACTCATAAAGGTTAATTATACAAAAGATCAGGTGGCCAGAAACCCTACATCATACCACAAAAATTGCCCTAAACTTTTTGTTAATTTCTCTCATGCTTACTTTTGAGCTAGAGAGATAGAAGAGACCTATATACAGAGAAAAAGCTCCCATCTGCTGCTTCACTTGCCAAATGCCCACAAGAGCCAAGGCTGGGCCAGGCTTAACCGAAGCCAGAAGTCGGGAACTCAATCCAGGTCTCTCCCATATGGGTGGCAGGAACTCAGTCACTGGAACCATCACCACTGCCTTCCAGGGTCTTCACTGGCAGGAAGCAGGAGTCAGGAGCCAGAGCTGGGAATCAAACTCTGATGTAGGATGTGAGTGTCTTAATCCCTAGGCTACTCATTCACTTCCAATAAAGTGTTTTGTTAGAAAAAGAGGGTGGGAAGTAAGTTAAGATGGCACATCAGAATACTTAGGTTCGATTCCCAGCTCTGGCTCCTGATTCCCATTTCTTGCCAATGCAGAAACTGGAAGGCAACAGGGGATGGTCAAATAGTTGGGTTGGAACCACCCACCTGGGAGACCTAGAATGAGTTCCTAGCTTCTGGCTTCAATTAGGCACATTCTTGGTTGTTGTGACCATTTGGTGAGTTGACCAGCAAATGGTAGTTTTCTCTCATTCTTGCTCTCTTTTCCTCTGCCTTCCAAATAAAAAAATTTAAAGTTATTAGGAAAAAAAAATCACTATGAAAGAAAGTCTGATCAGTCTTCTTCTTAAATATTCCAATAGGTACTGATGTATAGTGATCCAAAATCATCATTCACCTTAGAAACCACATTTTAAATACAAATCCAACATTTGAAAATGATTAACTAAAAACACAAATTCAGTTAACACACCAATAAGCACATCAAATAAAAGGACAGACGAGAAGTCACATAATACAATGCTATGATTCTTGCCAACCACAACAAAATGCTGAATGCTACAACAAACATGGGTTTCCTATTCTAGCCTAAGGTTTAATAAATCAAGAAATTATTGTTGGTCCTGTGCTCTAATAAGCTATCTCAGTGTTTTTGTCTAATTTGGAGGGAGGAAGGCCACCAAGGTCAACAGCACCCTTAATAGCATTTTTCTCCCAAGTGCAGAGGCAGTCCACATGTACATATCCTGAATAGAAAACTAAAGACATACTGTGGGGTTCTATAATGATAATTCCAGGGTAGAAGATTAGAGGGCAAAACATCATGGTCTAATCTGTCATCTTCTGATGTTTTTGGGTTAGGTTATTTTTGAAGAACTAACAAGTAACACATTTCCTGAGAACATTCCTCTCTCAAAGACTACAATTTTCAGCCAGGCATCTGATAAGAGCGGGATGAATGACAAACATGACAAAGGTCATTATTGAGAGTCTCAATAGTTGGTAATTTAAAAGATATGTAAGTTACAGCTTCCAGGTGCTTCAGCTGTAAAGATAACTTGCTATACAAAAACAAAAAAGATCTTCATTTGTATATTCTTGCCTCCTAAGAGAGATTCTCAAATCACAAGATTTTCCTTGGAAATCAATTCTGGTTCAAGGACATGTGCAATTATTTGATTCAAGCACAAAAACATGGTTCCACTGAGCATCACCTCATCACCCCCACATCCTGTCCTTTTCCAATCCTGCCACCTCTACACAGTAATTTTTCCTGGTCATGCTCTCATCTCTTTACTATCATCATCATCTGCTTCAAGTTTCCTGCCTGGACTTTGTGCAATAATTTCTTACCTATCCTCTCTGCTTTTCACCTGGGTCCCCGATCATCCACTCTCCAACAGCCACCAGACTAATTTCTCTGAATCACAAATAGGGTTGGTCATGCCATGGCCCTGCTTAAAATTCTTGAGCAACTTCATTGCCCGTGGAAAAAGAAACCCAAGCTCCCTAACATACCATTCAGGCCTACAATGACCTAGCACTTGCGACCTCTCCAATTTCACTCCCTACTACCATCTGTCCCCTACCCCATAAACACTCATCATATTCAACTCCTCAGAATTCCCTGCATATTGGGTCTGCCATTGTGTTGTAGCTGGTAAAGCTACTACCTGTGACACCAGCATCCCATATGGGCACCGGTTTGAGTTCTACTTGCTCCACTTATAATCCAGCTCCCTGCTAATGTGCCTGGAAAAAGCAGCAGGAAGATGGTCCAAGTGCTTGGGCCCCTGTCACCCATATGGGAGACCCGGATGAAGCTCCTCGATCCTGGCTTCACCCTGGCCCAGTCCTGGCCATTGCAGCTATCTGGGGAAGTGAACCAGCAGATAGAAGATTTCTCTCCCTCTCTCTAACTCTGCCTTTCAAATAAATAAAATAAATCTTTTTTCAAAAAAAATTCCCTGAGTACACCTTGCAATCCTCTTACACCTGACAACATCATCCTTGAAGACTTTCCTCATAGCATTGGCAAAGAAGGAAAAAAGAAGGGGACCCCAGTTGAAAGAGCCTAGCATCTAAATAAACCCTGAGGATCTCAAAGACATCAAAGAAAAACCACTTAGATATTATAGATTGCCTCTATCCTGAGTCCCCTAAGCAAGCTATCCCCCTGCAGAAAAACTGATCATATGAGTACATGTTAAGGGTGGGGTCTCCCAAAACTAGAAAACCTAAACTCAAGAACAAGCTGACTGAATTAAGGACTTCAAATCAGCATCCCAGCAAATGATTACCTCTAGTCCAGACACATACAGTGGTATTAAATTAAAATGTGCTCCTGGATATGCTGGTTATCTTTGTGGACCTATTTAAAGTGATTATTTGATTTATCATTGAGTTGATCTCAAAAAATTCCAGGAAATAATGCTTATTCTTAATAGACTTTCACATCATAGTCTATTTAGATTCAAGTGCTCTAATAAATAAGGTTCTTTCCACTTCTAAAATTAAATCACTTAATGAGAATTGCCAGAAAGAGACTTTATAAATAATTCTCCAGAATGTTAGAGAACAAACAAGATGTGTTTCCACTGTTCTACTCTAATCAGCCGGCAGAACAGTGGAATTTTCAAAGATGCAAATAGTTCCCCTTGGTCATATTACCCTGGATAGAAATTAGAGCTGCAAAGAGAACAGGAGACCAAGGGAAAAGGGCACAGTCCTTAGCCTCTGGTTTCTCTGACTTCCAAAGCTAGAAGCAAATTATTCTTTTTTAAAAAAATCCATCCATTAAGCTTCCAAGAAATAAATTATCTTGCTTCAAAATTCCACTCCCTGTGGAGTCACCTTCAGAGATTTCAGTTATGATAATGATTACAACACAGCGCAGCTCCCAAACTGAAGGCCCAGGGTTGAGAAAAACCACCCCCCTCCATGCACCATCACCAACCCACCAAAGGCTATGGAGCCTCACGTCAGTACCATTTGAGCAATTGTGAACAAAGCAATCAAGGACCTTGCCTCTAGCAACCTCGTGGTCTGGTACAAGTAGAAGTAGCTAATAAATAAGTAAACAAAGAGAAAAGATGATGATGTTGTATCATGATAAGTGCAGTCAGTGAAGGCAGCGGATGACATTCAGTACTAAGATGCATTTTTTCCAGTTTGCTTCTTACATCTTTAATCAACATAAATAGCTTTATTTTGCATGTGTTTCATAAGTACAACTTTAGGAATATAATAATTCTTCCCACCACACCTGCCCTTCCACCCACACCCCCACCACTCTTCCTCCTCCCCTCTCATATTTCCAATCTTATTTTTTACTAAGATCTATTTTCTTTTTTTAAAGATTTCTTTATTTATTTATTTGAAAGTCAGAGTTACACAGAGAGAGGAGAGGTGCAGAGAGAGAGAGAGAGCGAGAGCAAGCGCTCTTCAATCTGATAGTTCACTCCCAAATTGGTCGCAATGGCTGGAGCTGTGCCAATCCGAAGCCAGGAGCCAGGAGCCAGGAGCCTCCTCTTTGTCTCCCATATGGGTGCAGGGGCCCAAAGACTTGGGCCATCTTCTTCCCAGGCCATAGCAGAGAGCTGGATAGGAAGAGGAGCAGCTGGGACTAGAACCGGTGCCCATATAGGATGCTGGCGCTTCAGGCCAGGGCGTTAACCTACTGTGCCATAGTTCCAGTCCCACTAAGATCTATTTTCAATTAACTTTATACACAGAAGATTAACTCTGTTCTAGGTTAAGAGTTCAACACTTTGTAAGAGAAACAAAAACAAAAACAAAAACCGTTCCTGAACAGTCCAGACAAGGGCTGTTTAAAGTCATTGCATCTCGAAGTCAGTTTTGTTTTTTAACATTTTTTTTAGAAATTTAATTATCTTTAAAGAAGGACCCAAAAATGATACATCTTTTGTGAGCACTTAGACATAACTTATGAGTCATAAGAATATCCTCCACTTAATACAATAAAACAAAGTAATTCTTTGATAACAATTTTCACTATTAACTCTCAAAATCCAACTCTTTGAGGACAGAGACCCAATATTGGAAGTTAGTGCATAGTGAATCCTATTGTTAATTTAACAGTTAATACTCATATGTATGATGTCAGTGGTCCCCCGAGGCTCTTGACATGAGCTGCCTAGGCCTTTTGAATCCACAAACTCCTTCAGTACTTAGAAAAGGCCATAAGCAAAGTAGAAGTTCTCTCCTCCCTTCAGAGAAAAGTACCTCTTTCTTTGATGACCACTTCTTTCCATTGGGGTATCACCCACAGAGATCCTTCATGTAGGACACTTTCTGCCACAGTGTCTTGGCTTTCCATGCTTGAAATGCTCTCACGGGCTTTTCAGCCAAACCAGAATGCCTTAAGTGCTGATTCTGAGGTCAGAGTGCTACTTAAAGCAACTGTTATTCTATGAGTCTGCTGTATGGACTGCTTCCCATGTTGAAGCATTCACTCTTTTTTTTTTGGACAGGCAGAGTCAGACAGTGAAAGAGAGAGAGACAGAGAGAAAGGTCTTCCTTTTTCCATTGGTTCACCCCACAAGTGGCTGCCACAGCCGGTGTGTTGCAGCCAGCGTGCTGCGCCAATCCAAAGTCAGGAGCCAGGCGCCTCCTCCTGGTCTCCCATGCAGGTGCAGGGCCCAAGGACCTGGACCATCCTCCACTGCACTCCCAGGCCACAGCAGAGAGTTGGACTGCAAGAGGAGCAACCGGGACACAATCCAGCGCCCCAACCGGGACTAGAACCCAGGGTGCCGGCACTGCAGGCAGTGGACCAGCCCAGTGAGCCGTGGCGCCAGCCAACATTCACTCATTTTTAATTCTATTAACAAACAGTCCTATTTCATAAGTAGCTTTTAAATACTAGAACAAATACAAGATTCTCATTCTACTTCAAGTATTAATAAATCAAAAAACAGTATTTTGATGATCCTGGGCTCTAAGAAAAATCTGCCCCTGGTTTCTGGTGGAAGTAGGCCTACTAGGTACTAGGGTCAATAATAGCACTGTGCCCCCAAATGCAAATGTGTTGCACATATAAATAGCCTATAAGTATGGGTGTCAAAACAAACACAGAGCCTTAACATTGAGCTTTATTGGGTCAGTGCTGTGGCATAGTGAGTTAAGCATCTGCCTGCGGCACCAACATCCCATGTGGGCACCAGTTTGAGTGTCAGCTGCTCCACTTCTGATTCAGCTCTCTGCTATGACCTGGGAAAGCAGTGGGAGATGGCCCAAGTGCTTGGGATTCTGTACCCACGTGGGAGACCCAGAAGAAGCTCCTGGCTCCAGATCGGCCGCAGCTCTGGCCATTGTAATCATTTGGGGAGTGAACCAGCAGGTGGAAGCCCTTTCTGTCTCTCCCTCTGTCACTCTACCTCTCAAATAAATAAATAAAATCTTAAAAAACCATAGAGCTTTATTATATTTTAGAATCACTACCCTTATAAAGATAATTGAAAATGAATCTTGATGTGAATGGAATGGGAGAGGGAGTGGGAGATGGGAGGGTTGTGGGTGGGAGGGAAGTTATGGGGGGGAAAGCCATTGTAATCCATAAACTGTACTTTGGAAATTTATATTTACTAAATAAAAGTTTTAAAAAAAAGAATCACTACCTTAATGTTTTTTGAACATCTGTTTCTGTCCTCCTGAAAAGGGAGAAACGCCTCTTTTTTTTTTTTGACAGGCAGAGTGGACAGTGAGAGAGAGAGAGAGAGAGAAAGGTCTTCCTTTGCCGTTGGTTCACCCTCCAATGGCCGCCACACTGCGGCCGGCGCACCACGCTAATCCGAAGCCAGGAGCTTCTCCTGGTCTCCCATGGGGTGCAGGGCCCAAGCACTTGGGCCATCCTCCACTGCACTCCCTGGCCACAGCAAAGAGGTGGCCTGGAAGAGGGGCAACCGGGACAGAATCCGGCACCCCGACTGGGACTAGAACCCGGGGTGCTGGCGCGGCAAGGCGGAGGATTAGCCTATTGAGCCGCGGCGCCGGCCAGAAATGGCTCTTTGTTTCTTGTTTGTTAAACCAGCAACCACAGTCACTGTGCACTTATTCCCCATGTAGGACCTCTGTCCTTAATGAGTTGTACTATGAGAATTAACTGTAAATCTTGTTTTCAAACAGTACTTTATACTTTGTGTGTCTGTGTAGGTGCAAAGCGTAGAACTCTTTACTTAGTATAGAGTCAGTCTTCAGTAAATAAAGTTAATTAAAAATGAATCTTAATGAAGAATGGGATGGAGAGGGAGTAGGAAGTGGGACAGCAGTGGGGGTGGGAGGGTGAGTGTGGGGGGAAGAACCGCTATATTCCTAAAGCTGCAACTATGAAATTTGTGTTCATTAAATAAAAATTTTATTTAAAAAGAAATATAAATGCAGTGATCTATAGCTTTAAAAATCACTTTGTCACTATTTTTGTTAATCTAGCTAATAGTTACTTGCAGAAAATGGAGACTAGAGAGTAACTGAAAGTTCCTGGTGTATGACTAAGCACTGCTTCCCCCTAAAACCTTTGTTGTCTGCATTATTCCAAGGTTGCCGGTAGAAACTAAAACTCCATGAGGTCAGAAGTTTTACCGAGCCTATTTATGACATTTAATTTCAGAATTATGCATCAAGAATTGATGCATTAAGGAAAGAAACCAAATGAGACATGGACACATACAGGTGAGCAGAGAACGCTATAACATTCTGTGATAAAGTTGTTCTTTGTGGCCATAAGAGATGGAAACAAATGATTACATGCCTGACACAAGCTCTATTGTGAGCTCAAAGCAGAGGTTCAGGAAAAACCTCTGGAAGATTCTTCCTAGTAAGCAGGTAATATTTTGCAATTTTAGGCCACTGCATGGAACCAACTATCACTCACAGCTTCTATCACAGACTGGATTTGGCATGCTTCCTTCAGTGCAAAATATGACAATGAACAACAACAACAACAACAAAAGCCCTTGATCAATCTATTTCTGCAGCCTCTGCTCCGCCAGCAGGGTAAGGAGCTGGAGTGCTGTGATAAAACATTCAGCTGCTCACAACGCCAACCTAGAAACCAAAATCCCCACTTTGTGGCAAGGGATGAAAATCATGATGAAAAAAGCTACAGTTGGTTTTTCCCACCTGGCAAAGGCAAGATGGATGAAATACAATCATCACCATATATAAGCGATGGACTTGACATAAGGGATAATAAATCATGCATTACAGGGCTCATCTTGGAAAGGGAACAATTTGCTTCCTTTGCTATGACTAACGTGCCTGGGTAGAGCAGCCCACATAATGACAATGACATTTCTTTCCCCAAAAGGAGGAACACTACCACAAAGCAATGCCTGAACCCCTGAGCAAGTCCCAAGTGCAAAGCTACAGTTCAGATCCTCCCAAATCTCACTCCCCTAGGAAGAAGCAAAGTAGGACACTGCAGGAGCCCTGTGAAGGATGCCAAAGGGAGGAGAAAACACAGCTTCTAACTACAAGAATTTGGGATGGAGGCTGTCTTGGATGGGACCGGAGGTCCTAAAACCACAGCACAGGCCCTCTCTGGGAGTAGGACAGGGGTACAAGCTGGAGGAAACGTGCCATCCTTCCTTCTGCACAGTGTAAGGAACCTGTGCTCCCTGGAAGCTACCCAGTGATGCAACTGTGCAGCTGAACCTGCATGAGTGCTCTGACTCACTCATCAACAGGGACTTTTTTTTTTAATTCCACTCCTTTCCTATGAGGAAGAGAAGCCTCAGGAATCAGAAGGGTTCAGACCAGGGAGTCTTGAGGCCAGACTGCCTGGGGTTCAAAGCTCAGCTTTACCATTTACTAAGCTACAAGTCCTGGGCAAGTCCATTGAGTTCTCTGTGCCTCAATTTTCTCATCAGTAAACTGTAACTGGTGTTGAGTCATTTGTTAAGAGGAATATAAGGAGTTCATATTCGTAAGATGCCTGGAAAAATGCTTGGCACATACAGATGATCCCTGATTTATGGTGGTCTGACTTATGATTGTTCATCTCTACCATGGTACAAAAGCAGGGCACATTCAGTAGAAACTGTACTTTGTCGAATTTGGATCTTTTGTGAGATAGTGCTATACAGTTCCATTGTATCTGGAGATGCTGGGCAGTGGCAGAAAGTGCAGCTCCCAGGCAGCCCCAAGGTCACAAGAGGAACCCAGTATCACTCTACACTGCACTGTGTTGCTGAGCTGGGATGCACCCTGGGTTGGGGGATCCCATGCATTCTCTATTTAACAATAGTCTCAATTTACAATGGGCCTAACAGGGCATAACCCCATTGTAAGTCAATGTATTAAACCGTTTGCTAGATTTTTTTAAGATTATTTATTTGAAACTCAGAATTACAGAAAGAGGGAGGGATATGGGGAGGGAGGGAGAAAGGAAGGGGGAAGAAGTGTGGGGAACCGCAGGCTGGCCACCTGTGGGAACCTCCTCTACATGGTTTGCAGCAATGGGTCGACCACAAGGCCTACGAAAACAACCAGGTGAAACAGATGAAACAGAATGGACTCTGCATAAACAACTAGGAAGAACCAGGTGAAACAGATGAAGTTGAGGCAGGACGGACTCTGCATAAACAACTAGGAAGAACCAGGTGAAACAGATGAACTTTCGACCTGAGGCTATACGTGCCCTTTCATCTGATTGGATGATATCAGCATAAAGGGACATTGGGATCTGGGCGGCCGCCGGCCCCTCTTCTTCTTTTCTCCTCTCCCTACTTTCCTTCTCTCCCCACAAATATAAAGTTCCTTGAGAACCGATGAACAGTGACCGTGTCGTGACTGCGTTGCACCCTTGCTGGCAAGGGTCCGACAAAGAAGAGAGGGAGAGAGGAAGAGGGAGAGATCTTCCACAAGCAGATTAACTTTCCAGATGGTCTCAATGGCTGGGGCTAGGCCAATCTGAAGCCAGGAGCCAGGAGCTTCCCACATGGGTGCAGGGGCACAAGCACTTGGGCCATATTCCACTACTTTCTCAGGCACATTAGCAGGGAGCTGGATCAGAAGTGGAGCACCCAGGACTAGAACTGGTAGCCATACCCACCATGCCATAACACTTTGAAAAATGGAAATAAAAATGTTTACACAACTAAGAAGAGCCCTAGCGCCATTAAACCGTCTCACAAGAGGTATAGCTAGAGTTCTGGTCCTTCTACCCCAGACCATCTGCCAGAACTGCTGACAAGGCAGGAGCTCCTCACTATTCTCACCTTGCTGCCTGAACCCCGATCAGATGCCCTTCATTCCCTACACAATCCAAATCTGCAATGCTAATCTTTCATTTCAAGGTATCGCAGCAGCACCGCTGTGATGACGGCAACAAGCTGACATCCAGAACCTCAAAACACAAACAGGAGTCCATTTTTTCATTTTTTAATTTATTTGAAAGGCAAAGAAAGAGACAAAGAGATACCAAGACAGACTTTCTATTCACAGGTTCATTCCCCCAGATACCCAGAACAGCCAGGGCTGGGCCAGGCCAAATCCAGGAGCCAGCAGTTCCATCTGGGTCTCCCTTATGGGTATCAAGGACCCCCCCCCCACCAAGTACTTGAGCCATCACCTGCTGCCTCCTAGGGTAATGATTAGCAGGAAGCTGGATGGGAAGTAGAGGCGGGACTTGATCCCACACACTCCAATACGGGATGCGGGAATCCCAAGCAGTGGCTTAATCCACTGTGTCACAATGTCCAGGTTTCCATTTAATACAATATTTACCTTGCTTTCTAGAAGGCTATGAGACAGGAAATACATCAGGGACAGCAGCTGCATCCCAATGGGAGGTGCAGCAGCTACCCAAGCACATAGATTCTGCCCCCTCACCCACACAGGTCATGTATGGCTGCTACAGATGACAGGCAAGGGTCTTGGTGATGAAAAGAAACTACAGCTTCTTTTCTGCCAATATTTTATAGCACCTTCAGGCATGCCAACTGACAGCTCTGCAACCCAGGGGCCACTCCATACAACAACCAAGGCGAAATGACATCCCCCAATCATCTTTAGTGCTTTCAGAGACACAAGTTTGGGAGACCAAGGGTACTCCCAGGCAAACCTAAATCGACCCTCTGAGGCTTCCCCTCAACAACCTGCTCCCTGAATATGTTTCCTGTCTCTTCTAGAACACAGGCCTAACCTCAGTCTCACAGCCTGCCCTGCCTCCCATTTACCCTCCACAGTTGTGCTCCATGCACAGTGGCAACTCATTGGGGACAGAAATCTTTTATTTCTGCTTCCTATCACCTGGCACCCTAACATAATCAATTTTTTTCTTTACATATTTATTGATTTATTTGAAAGTCAGAGTTACAAAGGAGGGGGGAGATAGACACACACACACACACATACACACACAAAGAGAGAGAAATATGAATCTTCCATCCATTGATTCATTCCCTAGATGGCCACAACAGTGGAGCTGGGCCAGGTGAAGCCAGGAGTTCCTTCTGGGGGCCCAAGCACTTGGCCCATCCTCTGCTGCTTTCCCAAGCACATAAGCAGGGCGCTGAATCATAAGTGGAGCAGCTGGAACTCAACCTGGTGCCCATATGGAATGCCAGAACTGCAGGAGGTGGCTCAACCCACTACACCATGATGCTAGCCCCAGAGTCTTTTTAAAGATTTATTTATTCAAATGAAAGGCAAAGTTAGACACACACACACACACACACAACAAGAGAGAGATTTTCCATCTGCTCGTTCAGTAGCCACAATGGCCAAGGGCAGGCCAGGCCAAAGTCAGAAGCCAGGAGCTTTTTCTGGGTCTCCCATGTGGGTGCAGGGGCCCAAGGACTTGGGTCATCTTCCACAGCTTTCCCAGGTGCATTAGCAGGGAGCTGGATCATAAGTAGAGCAGCTGGGACTTGAAATGGTTTTCATATAGGATGCCAGCATTGTGGGTGGTGGCTTCACCCGCTATGCCACAAAACTAGCCCCAAAACTGGAAATCTTACACACCGCTCCTAGGAATGCAAAATGTTCAGACTCTCTGAAAATAGTTGCCAGGTTTTTTTTGTAAAGTTAAACATATACTTACCATGCAACCCAGAAATCTCACTTTGGGTATTTATCCAACAGAATCTAAAACACATGCCCACACAAAGACATGTAGACAAATGTTCCTAGCAGCTTTATTTAGAAAAATCTCAAAACTGAAAACAACCAAAATGTTCAAAGAATGGTGAGTGTGTAAGTAAACTGTGATACAGCCATGCAACGGAATAGTACTCAGCAATAAAAAGGAACAGACTATTGATACATACAACAACATGGAGGGGTCTCAAAAGCATTACTCCAAGTGAAAGAAGCCATACACAGAAAGTTGCCTGATACACTATTTCATTTTTTAAAAAGTTCACTAAAGGCAAAAGTACAGAGACAGAGAGCAGACCAGTAGCTGCCATAGCTGGGGGTTGAGGAGTGCACGTTCTGCAAAAGTGCATGAGGACCTCTTGGAGGGGCAGGAATGTTCTCTGTCTTTATTTTGATGGCGGTTACACAAGAGTACAGTGTCAAAACTCATTCATCTGTAGATTGTAAAACAATGAGTTTTATTGTATGTAAACTACACCTCAATAAATATGGTTCTTAAAAAGAAATATATTTTCAAAATAAGTAGGTAAGCAGTGACTATTTGTTGAATGAACTCATGAATTAAGAGTGTAATGGTTAAAGAACTTGCAGAGGGGCTGGCGTCGTGGCGCAGTAGGTTAATACGCCATCTGCAGTGCCGGCATCACATATGGGCACTGGTTCTAGTTCTGGTTGTTCCTCTTCCAATCCAGCTCTCTGCTATGGCCTGGGAAAGCAGTAGAAGATGGCCCAAGTGCTTGAGCCCCTGCACCCGCATGGGAGACCTGGAACAATCACCTGACTCCTGGCTTCAGACAGGTGCAGTTCCGGCCGTTGTGGCCATTTGGGGAGTGAACCAACGGAAGGTAGAGCTTTCTCTCTATCTCTCCTTCTTACTGTCTGTAACTCTGTCAAATAAATAAACAAAATCTTAAAAAAAAAAACGTACAGAAAAAGAATATACAGTTGGCCCTCATATCCATGTGGTTGTGCTTCCATGTAGTCAACCAATCACACTTCAAAAATATCTGGGGGCAAGAACGCCATCTGTACAAAACACATACAGATTTTTTTTCCTTCCATATTCCCTAAACAATACAGAGCACCACTATTTACACAGAACTAACATTGTACTTGTATTAGGTATTCTAAGTAGAGATGATTTAAAATATATGGAAGTATATACACAAGTTTTATACAGACATTAAGCCATTTTATATGATACTTGAGTAGCTGTGGAATTTGGTCCTAGAACCAATTCCCCATGGATATCTGGTTAGGCCAAATGATACCTAAAAATTTAAGTAACATTACAAGATACAACAAATACATCTTAGATCACAAAATAATTGTGATCTTGGAAGAATAATTTGGTACATTAGCATTTATAACATCACAAAACACAGTTAGAATTGCATTAATTTCCAGTTATCTCTTTAATATCATAGATGTAAAATCTAATGAATTGGGGCCAGTGCTGTGGCACAGCAGGTTAAGCAGCCATCTGCAGTGCTGGCATCCCATGTGGGTACCGGTTCCAGTCCCAGCTGCTCTGCTTCCAGTCCAGATCCTGGCTAATGGCTTGGGATAGCAGCATAAGAGGACCCATGTGCTTAGGCCCCTGCACCCATGTGGGAGACCCAGAAGAAGCTCCTGGCTCCTGGCTTCAGCCTGGCCCAGTTCTGGCCATTGTGGCCATTTTGGGAGAGAGCCAGTGGATGGAAGATCTCTCTCTCTTTCTCTCTCTCTCTCTCTCTCTCTTGCTCTCCCTTTCACC
The DNA here is from genome assembly GCF_033115175.1 of Lepus europaeus. Taxonomy (NCBI): domain Eukaryota; kingdom Metazoa; phylum Chordata; class Mammalia; order Lagomorpha; family Leporidae; genus Lepus; species Lepus europaeus. The sequence goes on along the minus strand of NC_084850.1, from coordinate 102,744,499 downwards.
CTCCCTCTGTAAATCTGACTTTCAAATAAATAAACTAAAATATACAGGAATTTATTCATACACACAGACACACGAAAGCTAATGAACTCACAGGAACTCTCTTGCTCTCTCTACCCTGCTCCCACTCCCGTTTCTGCCTTTTGACTGTAGCGTTTAGATCAGTCACATTTAATGTAATTATTCATATGATTGGACTTGTGTCTACTATTCTGATATATATTTTCTATATATTCTATGTAAATTTTGGCTCTTACTTTTTCATTGCCTCTGCATGTGAGATATATTTTTAGCACATGATTTTCATTCTCTTATTTTTCTCCACTATATTTCTGAATTATTTTCATAATGGTTGCTTTAGGTACTACAATAGTTAACTTAACGTGATCATAATCTACTTCCGTATGCTGCTAATTCCAGGAAAATATTTAAATATTAATTTATTCCAGCTCCATTACCACATCCCTGTTCAAACTAGCATCATAAAATATATGTCCCCCATACATGCTAGAACCTCAACAACACAGCATTATAGTTATTGTTGAACTCAGTCTTGTCTTTTAAAAAGTTTAGAGATGAGGAAAATACATAATTGATGCCTTTTCATAGTTACTCATATATTTACATTTTGTAATGCTCTTTATTTCTTTGCGTGGATTTGAGTTATTATCCAGTGTCATTTCCTTTTATACAGAAAGACTGCCTTTGGTATTTCTTGTAAGGCAGATAAGCTAGCAGCAAATTCTTGCAGTCTCTGTTTATCTGGAAATATTATGATTATTTTACCCTTTTGAAAAACATGTGATTTACCAAGTTATAATTCATATCCCACAAAATTCACTAAATTCAAATGTATGATTTTTTAGTAAATTAACCAAGTTAACAACCATCACCACAATCACCCTAATAAAATCCCTAGAATCTGTTTATAGTTAATACCAATTTCCTGGGGCCAGTGCTGTGGCATTGAGCTTTAAGCCACACCACCTGCAGTGCCAGCATCCCATATTGGCACCAGTTTGAGGCCTAGCTACTCCACTTCCAAGCCTGCTAATGCACCTGGGAAAGCAGCAGAGGATGGCCCAAGTGCTTGGGCCCCTGCACCCACATAGGAGACCTGAAAGAAGCTCCTGGCTCCTGGCTTCAGCCTGGCTCAGCCTTGGCCATTTCAGTCAATTGGGAAATTAACCAGCAGATGGAAGTGTGCATGTTCTCCCTCTGCCTTTCAAATAAATAATCTTTTTTTAAAAACAATACCTGTTTTCACCCCCAGACCCAGGCAATCACTGATCTAATTTCTGCCACTACATATATTTGCCTTTTCTAAAAATTTCACATAGGGGCCAGCACTGTGGCACAGTGACTTAAAGCCCCAGCCCACAGTGCTGGCATCCCATATGGACTCTGGTTCAAGTCCCTGCTGCTCTATTTCCGATCCAGCTCCCTGCTTTGGCCTGGGAAAGCTGTAGAAGATGGCCAAAGTCCTTGGGCCCCTGCACCTGTGTGGGCGACCTGAAGAAGCTCCTGGCTCCTGGCTTCAGATCAGCTCAGCTCCTGCCTTTGTGGCCATCTGGAGAGTGAACCAGCAAATGGAAGACCTCTCTCTCTCTCCCTCTGGCCCTACCTCTCTATGTAACTCTGTCTTTCAAATAAAGAAAATAAATCTTTAAAAAAAAAAACTTCAGATAAATAGAATCAAACAGTAGCTAGTCAGCTGTGCATGACCTCTTTCATTCACCATCACATTTTCAAGGTCCATCCAGGTCTTAGCATGTATCAGTTCTTTATTCTTTTTAACTGCTAAATAGTACCAACAGTTCCCACTTTGCATAGCTAATACCGACCACAAAAACTACTGTGGAAGTTGAAAGCATATAAAGCAGTCTTATTAATAGAAAAAAATACAACTGCTTCACAATCTTCAAGAACTTTCCTCACAAACATTGAAGACTCTCTTATTCTTGGCTAGATGTATAAAGAGAAATGAAAAGACACACTGTACACTATAACTTAAAAATATGGAGAATTAAAGGTTTATTTGTAAACAAACAAACAAAAAGCTTATTGTGCCTCGTTTGAATAGTGCTTGCTCTTTTTCTCTTTAGCTCATCATATAACCGCCAATCTTTCCCATGCCTTGGAGAATTGCCATACTCCCTTCTAGTTTGGGATCAGCTTCCACATGACATCCTTTGCACTTCCAATATCATGACAAACCTCCAAGAGTTCCTTGAATCTGAAGGGGATTTTTGCTGGCATCATCTCCTTTGAGGCATCTCATCCTTCAGGAAATGTCATTCATTGGCCATTTGTCCAGCTTTTTTCTAATTATAAGGATGGAAGCTCTACATGCCACATCTCTGAACAGAAACCAGAAGACTGATCATTAGTGCTTCAAGTGTACAAATACAGCCTTTCTCCCAGGACTGGGTCTGTGAAATGCTGAAACACTTTGTGAAGCAAATTATAATATATTAGGTGACATTTTGTTTATCAGACATACAGAGAAACTTTGGGAATCCCTATAGTATTAATATCCAATCAAGGAATCTGATCAGTTTGAAATAACTAATATTCTCACCTGAGTTGCTCTAATTCCGATTTAAGAACTTGTTTTCATTAACTTAGATGTCCTTGTAATACATAAATTATGGATGTTCATTTGCCCTTCAGAGGTAAGAAAACATCTCCCACCCGCATCATACATAACTTGACCTTGTGCCACTGGCCTAGCTAGGCCTTCCATACCAATGTAAGAGACCAAGAACACAGCAGGGGCTTAATTATCATACTCCCTGGAGGTGTCCTCTTTTAGGATGTCTAATCTAGTTAGGAATTTCTCAAGCACTGACTGAACTGAAATTGAAGAAACATCATTATAAAACCAAGTAACACTGATTCAGAGAATAGTGCCCTCCCCGGGCTGTTTCCCTGGATGATCTCAACAAAAGGAGCCTGGAGATGCCAGGGCATCCCTGTTAATATGGTCCTACAAAGAAAGACATTGTTACAGAAATACATAAAGATGAACACATATATTGAATGACAACGTTAGCTATAAAAAAGGATTCTCCTTTCTGTCCTCATACCTACCAGTGCTTCTTCCCCCGAAATCATATATAAGAATTCAATAAAAAAATATCAGTACATAAGCTTACAAAGTAGCTGATAGGAGGATCTTTTAATGCATGGCTTAATATTGCAAATGTGAGCAATGGTTTATCATAATTTCTTCATGCCATGCTTTAAGCATATATTAGAGCAGCACAAGTTTATGCCTCAACATCTAACTTGCTGTCCCCCAAAGTTTGCTGGGAGGGGTATTGGTTCTTCTAGACCCTGATCATGTTTCTGTCCTCGCTAGGGACCATAACTAGGATTGGGATATACTGCACACTAGAATAGGCATTCTATGTCAGGAAGGAACTTCATGCCAGTCCTGGGCCTTGTTCGGTTACATGTTGTGGGGGGCTTGAGAAGGGAAGGGTGGCTTCTGTGAATGACATTTCCAGGCCCCTCTTCCAAGTAGCTTCCATTTAGAGTCACCCAATGAGAGGCACAGCAGAGAGAACAGAGGGTGGATAGAAGACAGAAGCCAAGGTAGGAATCTCCATCTCTTTCTTAGGGCTGTCTCCCTCTCTCTCAGGTGGTGGCCACGTGTGCTCCATGGCTGAAGTTCTCACCATCCAGCCCCATTCCAGGTCCCATGTCTCACTGGGCAGCGCCCACAGTGGCTCCAGGTCCTGCCAGGCAGCCTCATTCCCAGACACTGGTAATAGTACCTTGCTCCTGTGTCAGCCCTAGGCATGACAGTGGCTTCCTGTTGTTGTTTGCCTCTCTTTGGCTGCTCAGCTCTTCCAATGCCTGGCCTCCTACTCAACTACCTGCCTCTTTTTTCCCTACTGGAGAGGACTTCATCTGCCACAGATGACCTCTTCCCTTTACCAGATTCCTCCACAATGGAGAAAAATCACTACAATATGACTATCTTGTCTGTGTCCCTCTTGAGTGCCATCATAAACACTCCACTCAGCACTGCCATTGAAAATAGACAATTCTCTTATTCATGGCACTGAAGAGAATCCTTCTGCCATTCATAGCCTACTCTATTAATGAATACAATCTTTTCTTTCCCCAGTTCTCTCAGCAGCAAGAATGTACAGCAGCCAACCAAGCCCTAGCCTGGAAAAAGATAGTCCATGGTAAGGCTTGTTTCAAGTGTGTGCCTGGGTATATATAAACATGATTAACCACATAAACACACAAGGCCCACAGCTCATGAAAAATAAATACCAGAGGACAGAGTGTTGTGTATGGGGGTTACAAAAAAAAGAAAGATTTAAATTCTTTCATAGAATTAAGGCTTCCATTTCCAGACAAGACAGAAACAGGGAGTGGATTCATACTCATGCCTAAAACAGTAACAAAAATACATGAAATGATAGTTTTCAAGACTCTGAATGCTGCAGCAGGCGTTTGAGTCAACAGTTAAGTCATGGCTTGATCCATCCGCATCCCATATTGGAGTGCCTGGTTTGAGTCCTGGATCAACTCTTGATTCCCGCACACCCTGGGAGGCAGCAGATGATGGCTCAAGTACTCGAGTTCCTGCCACCCTCATGGGAGATCCAGATTGAGTTGCAGCCTCCTAGTTCTGGCCTGGCCCAGCTTCGGCTTTTGGGGACATTTGAGGGGTTGAACCAGCAGACAGAAGATTTCTCTGTGTCTCTCTCTGCCTGCCTTTCAACTAAAATGAAAATAAATTTTTAAAAGACACTGAACATCAGGTAATGAAGGACAGAGATTCCTAAGGGATAGGAAAATATAAAGGGAGTTCTATGACCACGTGCATTACTGCCTGGAGAGAATTTCCAGGCAACAGAGCAGAGAGAGGAAACTGAAGCAAAGTCTCGCATACTTCTTGAATTGAGAAACATACACTACAAAAAATGTTAAAGCATACGCTCTTAGCAGAAGGAAAATGACACCAGACAGAAATAAGCAACAAAACTGGTACCTATCTATATGATTTTTCTATTAATTTAATGTCCTTAAAAGATAACTGTTTAAGCAAAAGTCATAACAATGGGTTATGAGGTTTATAACAGTACAAGTAAAATGTGTAAGAAAAGTAACATAACAGACTTGCAGGGTGGGGGACACTGTGGTGCAGCAGGTTAAAAGCTCTGGCCTGCAGTGCTGGCATCCCATATGAGCGCCAGCTGCTCCACTTCCGATCTAGCTCTCTGCTGTGGCCTGGGAAAGCAGTAGAAGACGGCCCAAGTCCTTGGGTCCCTGCACCCGTGTGGGATACCTGGAAGAAGCTTCTGGCTCCTGGCTTCAGATAAGCTCAGCTTCAGCCATTATGGACATCTGGGGAGTGAACAGCAGGTGGAAGACATTCTCTCTCTTTCTTTCTCAAATAAATAAAAAATTTTTTAAAAGACTTGCAGGGAAGAAATACAAGTATGCTAATTGTTAAGTCTTCTAAATAAATGTAAAGTGACATAACATCACTTTAAGGCAGACTGTGATAAGTTAAATATGTATACAAAAGTCCTTAGGCAACAAGTGAAATAACAAAACTGTGAGTATGTCTAATAGGTTATAAGGAAATAAAATGGATTAAAATACTTGCATAAACAAAAATAAGTCCAAAAAGTAGAAAAATAGAACAAAGAACAATCAGGACAAATTGAAAACAAATAGCAAGATCATAGATTCAAGCCTAATACCAATAATCCCATAGAATATAAATGGAATGCCTCCATGAAAGGCAGAGATTATCAGATTATGGTTTCCCAGTTCCCAGCTTTGGCTTGTCCCAGCCTCAGTACGTGGGGAGTCAACCAATGGAGAACAGTAACCTCCCTCCCTCCCTCTCTTTGTGTGTGGGTGTGTGCATGCACACCTAATAAAGAATAAATAAAACTAAAAGAACAACAAAGAGAACAGACAATTCTACAGTTTTTGATAAGAGATTTGATATCTCTGAATACTGATAGACTACCCAAAAAAACATTAAGGATATAGATCTGAATAACAGCTCAATTTGAACTAACATTTATATAACAGTCAAAACAAAAATGGAAGAATATATATTCTTTTTAAGTGCACAAAAGAGATTTAGCAAGATAAACCATATTCTTTTTTTTATTTTTTATTTTTTATTTTTTGACAGGCAGAGTGGACAGTGAAAGAGAGAGACAAAGAGAAAGGTCTTCCTTTTTTCGTTGGTTCACCCCCCCAATGGCCGCTGCGGCTGGCACACTGCACTGATCTGAAGCCCGGAGCCAGGTGCTTCTCCTGGTCTCCAATAAACCATATTCTGAACCTTAAAACAAGTCTCAACAGATATAAAAGTATTCAAGTCACACAAAGTATGTGCTTTGACCACAAGGAAATTAAATGAGAAACCAATAACAGAAAAATCCTTGAAAAATCTCTAAAAGTTTAGAAATTAAATAACAAACTTCTAAATGACCCATAGATCAAGGAAGGAATGAAAAGAGAAATTAAAATATATTTTCAAGTTTATTAAAAAAAATATCTCAGGAAGTTTCTCAGGCATGGAAAGCCAAAACACTGTGGCAAAAAATGACCTAAATAAAAGATCTCTGCGAGTGAGAGCCCAGTGGAAAGAACAGGCCATCAAAGAAGGAGGTAACTTTCTCTGAAGGGAGGAAAGAATTTCCACTTTGACTATGGCCTTGTCTAAATAAGGTCAGAGTTTGGGAACTCAAGAGGCTTCCATAGCTTTGGCAGCTCATGACAAGAGCCTCGGGTGATTACTGACATCATAAATAAGAGTGTCAACTGTTAAATCAACAGGAGTCACTGTGCACTTAACTCCCCGTGTAGGATCTCCGTCCTTAATGTGTTGTACTATGAGAATTAATGGTAAAATTAGTACTCAAACAGTACTTTATACTTTGTGTGTCTGTGTGGGTACAATCTGTTGAAATCTTTACTTAGTATATACTAAGTTGATCTTCTGTATATAATGATAATTAAAAATGAATCTTAATGAAGAATGGGATGGGAGGGGATGTAAGAGATGGGATGGTTTATGGGTGGGAGGGTGGTTATGGGGGGAAAACCGCTATAATACAAAAGTTTTACTTTCAAAATTTATATTTATTAAATAAGTTTTCTAAAAAATATATATCTCAGGACTTATGGAATGCCACTAAAGCAGTCCTTGTTACTTAGGGAAAATTTTGTAGTACTAAATATCTATATTCTTTCTACTTTAAGACTAGAAAGAGAAGAAAATAAACTCAAAATAAGTAGAAGACAGAGAATAAGGAATTAGCACAATTTAAGCAGAAATCAATAAAATTAAAAACAGAAAACAACAATGAAAAATCAATGAAATCCAAATTTGGTTCATTAAAAAGATTTGGGCTAATGAGAAAAAAGAGAAACTATAAATTACCAATATCAGAAATGGATAGTTTCAAATATATTCTACAGAGTAAAAAATAATAAATGAATATTATGAACATTATGCCAGCATACCTGACAATTTAAATGAAATGGACAAATCTTTGGAAGATACAAAATCTCAATGAAGAAAAAATAATCTAAATAACACTGCATCTCTTAAAGAGATTGAAAACTCCATGCCCAGCAGGCTTCACTACTGAGATCCACATAACACTTAAGAAATAAAGCAATCAGGGGCCAGCGCTGTGGCACAGCAGGTTAACGCCCTGGCCTGAAGCGCCCGGCACCCCATGTGGGCGCCAATTCCAGACCCGGCTGCTCCACTTCTGATCCAGCTCTCTGCTATGGCCTGGGAAAGCAGTGGAGGATGGCCCAAGTCCTTGGGCCCCTGCACCCCTGTGGGAGACACGGAAGAAGCTCCTGGCTCCTGGCTTCGGATCGGCACAGCTCCGGCCATTGCAGCCAACTAGGGAGTGAACAATCAGATGGAGGACCTCTCTCTTTCTCTCGCTCTCTCGCTCTCTCGCTCTCTATCTCTCTCTGTGTGTGTAACTCTGACTTTCAAATAAATATATAAATCTTTAAAGAATAATTTAAAAAAGAAAAAAAGAAATCATAGTGATTCTATACCAACTCTTTCAACACTGAAGAGAAAGGAATATTTATCTACTCATTCTATAAGGTTATTATTGCCCCGACACCAAATAAGACAAATACATTGCAAGCAAACTGCAAATCATATCATTCATAATCATCAAAGCAAAAATTCTAAACAAAAATCTATATTATCATTCCAACAATATATTAAAAGAATAATATACCATGACTGAGTAGGATTTAACTCAGGAACCCAGGTTGGTTTATCATTCAAAACCTCAATAGAATAAACTAAAAATATTAATAAACTAAAAAAGAAAAGCCACATGATGATCTCAACAGAAAAAGGAGAAGCACTTGACAGACTCCAGCACCCACTCCTGATAAATACTCTCAGTAGAGCAGCAACAATAAATAACATCCTCAACTTGATAAATACAGGTATCTAGAGCGAACATTAATGGTGAAAAACTGAATGCTTTTCCACCAAAATCAGGACTAAGAAATGTATGAGGGGTTCTAGCCAGTGCAACTGACAAGAAAAAAGAATGAAAAGTCACACAGATTGGAAAGAAAAAAGTAAAACTGTCTTTATTCACAGATGATATAATTGTCTATATATAAAATCTGATGTAATAAGTAAAAAAGAGCTACTAAAGCTAACAAGTGAGTTTAGCAAAGTTATATGATGCAATGCAAGATCTATATACAAAAATCAAACGGATTTCTACATATTAGTAAAGTGTAACTGGAAATTGAAATTATATATCAGTTGCAATTCCATCACAAATATTAAAAAGTTAAGACTGAGTCCATCAAATACATGTAAGACTTACACACTGAAAACTACAAAACATTGCTGGAATGAATTAAAGAAGTCCTAATAAATGGATAAGTATACCATGTTCGTGGGTCAGAAGATCCAATACAATAATGAGGTGCATTCTCCACAATATAAAATTGTAGTAAGAAAAATCAGTGTGGTAGTGGCAAAGAGTTGGATATATAGATTAGTGGAATAAAATGGAAAGTCTAAAAATAGATCCACAAAAAAATGGGTAACTAATTTTTGACAATGTTTCAAAAGTATTTCAGTGAAGAAACAATTATATTTTCAACAAAAATAATGGACCAGTTGAACACATTAAAAAATAAATCTCCTCTTCTAGTCCAGCTCTCTGCTGTGGCCCGGGAAGGCAGTGGAGGATAGCCCAAGTACTTGGGCCCTGCACCCACATGGGAGACCAGGAGAAACACCTGGCTCCTGGCTTCGGATCAGCGTGGTGCGCCGGCCGCAGCGTGCCAGCCACAGCGGCCATTGGGGGGTGAACCAATGGAAAAAAAGGAAGACCTTTCTGTCTCTTTCACTGTCCACTCTGCCTGTCAAAAAAACATAAAAAATAAAAAATCTCAACCTAAATGTCAAATTCTACAAAAAAATTAACTCAAGATAAATAACAGATAAATATCAAATATAAAACCATAAATTGCTTAAAATAAAACATAGGATAAAATCTTTTCAACCTGGGGTTATACAAAGAGGTTTTCGACATGCCATAAAAATTGTGATTGGCAAAAGAAAATGTTCATGAATTGGACTGCATCACAATTTAAAAGTTTTGCTCTACAAAAGTGTTAAGATGATGGGAAAGAAAAAAAAGCTACAAACAAGGAGGGAGTACTTGCAAACTATACAGGTAACAAGGTATTTTAATCCAGAGCATATAAAAATCCCATGTAACTCAAAGTAAGAAACCAACAATACAATACACTGGAAAATGTACAAAAGACTTGAACAACCACTTCCCCAAAGAGAATATGTTCTAAGCATGTGAAAAACTGTGGTTAACATTAGGAAAATACAAATTAAAACCACAATACAATACCAACTGCACATCTATTGGAATAGCTAAAATGAAAAATACTGACAATACCATGTACTGAAGAGAATGTGGAACAACTGAACCTCTTACACATTGCTAGACAGAATGTGCAATTGTTCTATAAAATAGTTGGGCAGTTTCCTTATAGTTGAGCTACTGCTGACTCTGTGACCCACCAATCCTCTTCCTGGGTATGTATCAGAGAAAAATGAAAACTTACATTCATATAAAAACCTATACACGAATGTTTATAGCAGCTCCATTCCTAATCATAAAAAAACCAAAAACAATCCTAATATCCTTCAATGGGCAAATGGATAAACAAACTGTGGTAGATAGAATCTGACTCACCAATAAAGATAACCTAATTTGGTACATGCAAAAATAAGAGTGAATTTCAAAGGCATTATGCTGAGTGAAAAAGTTAATCCCAAAACATTATAATGCAATTCTATCTAAATGACACTTTAAAAGATGAAGCTACAGTGATGGAGAATAGACCAGTGAGTGCCTAAGGTGGTGGTAGGTAGTGGTAGTAGGAGAGTTTGTTAGAGTGAGGGGGATAGTCTTCATCTTGGTTGTGGTGGTGGTTTCACATATCTGTGCATAAGAGCAGGTTAAAATGTTATAAAGCTTATGTGTATAAAAAGAGGAAAGTCAATTTTTACTTGTACTAAGTTTTAAAATAAAATTACTAAGTCTAAAAATAATGACAAAAATAAGAGTGTGGATAAAGCTGAACACAAAAAGCTAACAGTCAGCTGACATCACATGACTGTGCAGGAAGCTAACATGACAGGCCTGATAGTGCTGTCTCGAGGAGGGCTTCACTGCATGGCTGATTCTTGCAACTGCTCCCAGGAACAGGACCTGTGAGTATTCCCTATGCTACTAGTGTTTTGAGTGCCTGAAACACTGAATTCTGTTGTACCAGTCTGGCTAGATTGGTTTTGCAAATGTGATTTATGGTGAACACCTGTTTTCCTTCCGAAAGTCAGAAATTTCAGTAAGAGTACCTGCTTGGGCCCCAACAAAAAAGTCCGAGCCTTAAGCAAGCTCCCTTGAGCAAAAACCCTGTGTGTGAACCGCTGCACTTAATTTCTGAAATAAACAGCTTGTTTTGTGCAATCTCAGTCCCAATCCCCTAACAGAAAAATCTGGAATCACACATCTAGACTCTTCCAGACTCTACCAATTATTCTTTGCTCTCCTGCTGTGTCTCCTTTCACTGTATTAAGTCATAGCCATGAGTATAACTATCTCTGAATCCCATGAGGCCTTCTATTAAGTTACTTAAGGTGTGGGTGCTTGTCAGATGCCCAAGACAGTTACCAAACATGAGCATAAAGTGGCACTTTATGAATCCTTTCCTTGAAATCTTTCTCTGGACCTGTACTGTCTACTCTTTGGCCTCCCCAGGAATCCTAGGCACAGCCACATAAATGTGAATATCTGTATCAGGTCCGCAAAAACAGCCCCATGTGTCACATTCAAGTCCAGGTGGAACTCAGGGGCTGGTGTAAAAGGTACAATTAAGTTCAGCAGCAAATAACAAAGACCCACGTGTGCAGTTCAAGCATGGCATAGCAGCTCTGTGTTATTAGAGACTTCCACTCCATCTATTTTATTACATTGACAAAAATGTTTTCCACGTTCAAGATTGTCTCTTGATCCGATATGGATGTAGCACTAGTCATTACATCTACATGCCAAGAAGCAGACAGAAGGCATTGTAGAAGGCATTCTCCATTCCTTTAAGGATACTTTACAGAAATCCCATACAACATTTCTTCTGCCTCTGGCCAGAATTTGGTCACAAGCTATATCTAGCTGCAAGAAAGGCCTAGAAATGCGTTTTCATTGCACAACAACAAAGCACTGAGCTACAAATCACAGTTTTATTAGAACAATAAAAAAGGAGAATGGACGTTAGGAGGTAACTGGAATCTCTGCTATGCCTAGTAATTCTAGTCTTAACACAAAGTAATCTGAGAATCAATCATTTTAATGACCCAAGACAAGCGGAGGTAAATAAGTCTTTATCTAAATGTATTCTAGGGATAGATAATGGAAGGGGTAAAAGAGAAAATGTGTTGACTATAAACCTAAACTTCTACACTAATTATAAGAAGTTTCTCACTTTTCAGCTTCTCAGCAAGAGCATGTGATAGGAACCTACAGTAAATGGAAAACCCTCTCCGCAGGACATTTGCTATATTGGTGACATGTTAAACAAGTTTAACAAAACCCAAAGCTTAACACTGCTCTTCCTCAGAGACTTCAATGTCTCAGAAAATATACATAATCGTGATTTTTTAAAAATACCATGTGGTAAAGAGCGTTAGCAAAATGGCAGAGCAGGTAGCTCTTAACTCCCGTCCCTCCACAGAATCATCAAAAAACAAATTTTCAGAACCAATTTCTACAGAACCCTAGAAAATACACAAAGGTGCAGGCGTGGGGAACCTTTCTTCTGCCAAGGGTCATTTGAATATTGATATCATCACTCATGGGCCATTTAAAATTGTCAACTTAAAGATTAGTCTGCTATATAGATTTAGTGAATTTCCAGTACCACCTGCTGTTGCCTTGGCAGGGCCAGACCAAATGATTTTGCAGGCCCTCAAGCCACACGTTCTCCACCCTTGGTTTTACAGCAACCAAGTGAACACTGACTCCAGAACAAAACAGCTTTAAGAGGATAGAAAAGCCTGTGGCATTCCCACCCTCTCCTAGGCTCAACAACAGTCTGGAAGACAGCAGATTACATTCCAAGCGTGAGAGCCCTGTCCCTGGTTTCTGAGGGAACAAAACAGACATCATCTGCCCTTTTCTGTGTCTTTTTCTAAAAACAGGATTTACTTATTATCTGAAAGGTAGTTACAAAGAGAGATATCCTCCAACTGCTGGTTTGCTCCCCAAGTGGTTGCAACAGCCAAGGCTGAACTAGGCCAGGTCCATCCAGGTCTCCTGTGTGGGCGCATGGGCCCAAGCACCTAGGCAATCAATCCTCCACTGTTTTCCCAGATATCAGCAGAGAGCTGGATCAGAAGTGGAGCAGCTGGGACATAAACAGTGGAATAAACACATGGAATGCCAGCATCACAGGTGGTAGCTTTACCCACTACACTACAATGCTGGCTGCAGTGTGTTTACATTTTCTAACTTGTCTGGAGACTATCTGAAGGAATGACTGAAAGTACTCATCTCCGTTTCACTCATAGAAGAGAAGCAGTAAGCATTGCTTGAAAACATTGTAAGGTGAACTAAAAAAACCTGCAGTTACCTGGGATGGAAATTAGGATCAAAGAGAGAAAAAAATGACAGGAACCAGATCTGAGAATGCCAAGACAGTAGACATATTAGGGTATAAAAACTTTAAATCAACTATGGTTAAATATGCTTACAGAACTAAGAGAAACCATAGCTGAATACATAAAGGAATCCAGGAAAACAATGATGAATAAAAAGGAAATACCAGTAGATAAATTATAAAAAGGAAGCATTAGAATTCTGGAGCTAAGCTGACGCCGCGGCTCAATAGGCTAATCCTCCGCCTAGCGGCGCCGGCACACCGGGTTCTAGTCTCAGTTGGGGCGCCGGATTCTGTCCCGGTTGCCCCCCTTCCAGGCCAGCTCTCTGCTGTGGCCAGGGAGTGCAGTGGAGGATGGCCCAAGTGCTTGGGCCCTGCACCCCATGGGAGACCAGGAGAAGCACCTGGCTCCTGCCATCAGATCAGCACGGTGCGCCGGCCGCAGCATGCCGTCCGCGGCGGCCATTGAAGGGTGAACCAACGGCAAAAGGAAGACCTTTCTCTCTCTCTCTCTCTCTCTCTCTCTCTCTCTCACTGTCCACTCTGCCTGTCAAAAAATAAAAAAAAAAAGAATTCTGGAGCTAAAAGCACAGCAACTGAAAGAAAAAAACTGAACAGATGTGTTCGATAGCATATTAGAGCAGGCAGAAGAGAAAGTTAGCAAACCTGAAGATAGGACAATTGGAATTATCAAGTCTGAGGAATGGGAAGTAAAAGGATAATAAAAAAGTGAACAGTCTAAGGTACCTGTGGTTGAACATCAAGTAAACAAACATACACATCATGCAAGCTCTAGAAGAAGATACAAATGTTAGAATATTTGAAGAAATAATGACTGAAAATGTCCCAAATTTGATTAAATACATGAATCTACACATACAAGAAGCTCAAGAATCTTCCAGCAAGGTAAACTCCAAGAAATTCATACTGAAACACATTATAATCAAACTGGTGAAAGGCAGAAATTTAAAAGCAGTAAAAAGAAAGGACTTGATGTACACGAGGCTCCTCAGATTAAAGGTGATTCATCAGGCCAGCGTTGTGGCACAGCAAGTTAAGCTTCCACCTGTGATGCTGGCATCCAATATGAGCGCCAGTTCAACTCCCAGCTGCTCCACTTCCAATCCAGCACCTTGCTAATGTGCCTGGGAAAGCAACGTGAGATGGCCCAAGTCCTTGGGCTCCTGCATTCACGTGGGAGACCCAGATGGAGTTCCAGGCTCCTGGCACTTGGTGGAGTGGATCAGAGGATGGAAGAGATCTCTCTCTCTCTCTTGCTTCCTTCCCCCACTTTCCCCTTCCTCCCCCACTCTCCGTAACTGCCTTTCAAGTAGATAAATCAATCTTTAAAAGTAAAGTGAATAAAATTAAAGGTGATTCATCAACAGAAACCTTGGTGACCAGGAACAAAGTAGGATCACATATTTAATGTGCTTTAAAAAAAAGTCAGGCAATAATTCTAAATCTGTCCAACTATCCATCAAAAATGAAGGATCAGGGCCAGAGATGTGGTGTAGTGAGTTAAACTATCACTTGGGATGCCCACAGCCCATATTACAGTACCTGGGACAGAATTTCACCTCCACTTCCAATCCAGCTTCCTGCTAGTACTCCTAGGAGACAGCAGATGATGACCCAAGTACTTGAGCCCCTGCCACTCACATGGGAGACCCAGTTGGAGTTCCTGGTTCCTGGCTTCAGTCTGTCCCAGCTCCAGCTATTGCAGACACTTGGAGAATGAACCAGTGGATGAAAGATCTGTGTGTGTGTCATTCAAATCAGTAAATAAAAAATCTTTAAGTAAATAAAAGAATGAAGGAGAAATTAAGACATTCACAGATAAGCAAAAACTAAGGGAGTGTGTTACTAGTAGACCTAATCTACAAGAAATGATTAGGGATTTCTCAGGCTAAATTACCAGGACACTAGACAGTAACTCAAAACCATATGAAAATATAAAAGACATTGTTTGTAAAATAAACAAAAAACAAAAGAATCTCACATATGTAAATGTAAAAATTTTTTGTTTCTAACTTCTCCTTTTCTTCTTATATGAGTAAAAAAGCAAATGTAAAAACAGCAAGTATAATTATATATTAATGGGCACAGAATATATAAATATATAATCTTTGACAATAACGATATGCATGTAAAGGGACACAATTTGAGATGTATAACAGCAGAGAGTTTGTATACCACTGAAACTCAATTGAGGTTGTTTTAAAGATTTATTTATTTACTTTGAAAGAGTTAGAGAGAGGGAGATACAGAGAGAGAAAGAACTTCCATTTACTGGCTCACTCCCCAGATGGCTACAACAGCCAGGGCTGGGCCAGGACAAAGCCAGGAGCCAGGAGCTTTACCCAGGTCTCCCACGTGGGTGGCAGGAGTCCAAACACTCGGGCCATATTCTGCTGCTTTTCCCAGGCCATTAGCAGGGAGCTGGATCAGAAATGGAGCAGCCAGGACACAAGCCAGCACCCATATGGAACGCCGACATTGTAAGCAATGGCTTTACGCTCTACACCACAATGCCAGCCTCTCAACTGAATTTTAGGATGGGTCTTTTTTTGAATACGGGATTGTGAATTAAAAGACACTATCAACAGTCAAAAAGCAACCCAGAGAACAGGAGCAAATAACTGTCAATCCTGTATCTGATAAGGGATTAGTAACTAAAGATCAGTATTAGTATATAAAGAACCCCTACAGCTCAGGGCCGTCACTGTGGCATAGTGGATAAGGCTGCCACCTGCAGTGCCGGCATCCTATATGGGCGCTGGTTCGAGTCCCAGCTGTTCCAGTTCCGATTCAGCTCTCTGCTATGGCCTGGGAAAGTAGTAGAAAATGGCCCAAGTCCTTGGGCCCCCGCCCCCATGTGGGAGACCTGTAAGAAGCTCCTGGCTCCTGGCTTTGGATCGGCACAGCTCCAGCCATTGCAGCCATCTGGGGAGTGAACCAGCGGATGGATGACACCTCTCTCTCTCTCTCTCTCTCTCTGCCTCTCCTTCTCTCTGTGTGTAACTCTGACTTTCAAGTAAATAAACAAAATCTTAAAAAAAAAAAAAAAAGAAAACTCCTAGAACTCAACAACAAAAACCAACCCAATTAAAAAACAGGCAAAGGAATTGAATAGATATTTCTCCAAATAAGAGCTTCAAATAGTGAATAAACACACAAAGTTTGTTCAACATTACTAGTCACTAGGGAAATGCAAATCAAAGCCATCACTTCATTTCTACCAGGGTGGCTGTAATTTCTTTTAAAATGGAAAATAACAAGGGTTGGAGAGGATGTAGAGAAATTTGAACTCTTGTGAATTGTGGTGGGAACATAAATTTGTCTGGCTGCTGTGGAAAATAATTTGGGGGTTCCTCAAGAAGTCGAACACAGAATTCTCATATGATCCAGCAATTCCACTCCTAGGCATATACTCAAAAGTACTCAAAACTCAGAACAGATACTTGTATTTGTATGTTCATAGAAGCACTATCCACAATAGCCCAAGTGTCTATCAACTATGAACAAACAAAACGTAGTGTATATATAAAAATAAAATACTATCCAGCCATAGAAATAAATGCAATTCATGTACATGCTATACAACATGGATGAACCCTGGAAACATCACGCTAAGTGAAATAAGCCAGATACAAAAGGACAAATATTACATGACTCCAATAATATGAAATACTTAGAATAGGCAAATTCATATAGACAGAAAGTAGACTGGAAGCTACCAGGAGTGATCAAAAATTCTGGAGAAAGACAGTGGTATTGTTCATACAGCTTTGTAAATATTATAATTGCTACTGAACTGTACAGTTAGAAATGGTTAAAATGGCAAATCTGAGTTACATATATTTTACCAAAAGTAACACAAAACCACTATGTGACTTATCAGCCAAACACAATTTTCTGCAAACATACATATGAGGGTACTTCAAAAAGCTGATGAGAAATGGAATGAAAAGACAAAAGTTAACTTTGCTGTCAAAAGGGAAAATGAAATCCATGCATACAAGGTGGTCTTCCAACAGCTCATGAAAGATTCATATTGTGAAAAAAATTTGCATAGATTGGAAAAAATTTTATGCCAAAATAAACTTCTTTGATTCCATTTCCCCACAAACACTGTAAAGTACCATTATATATGTGTATACACACACATACACACACACACACACCCCTATTCCTTTTTTTTTTCTTTAAACAGTCTGCTGCGATTCAGGCAGATGTTTTTACACCAAAAGGTTTCCTTCTCAGAAACTGCAACATCAGTGAGAATCTAAGACATAAGAACTTAACTTTTTTTGACAAAATCAAATGCATTAAACAACTATTTCTCACAGCACCTATATAGCTCCTAGAACAGTGCCTGACACAAAGACAGCAGCAAACAAAGGAAAGACATTCCTGCCTGCCTGGGGCTTACCTTCCAATGTACTTTAAGAGACTTTCCAGGCGATGCTGATATGCCCATAACAACTGGCTTGGTCTGAGCAGAGACACAAGCGCTCCCTACCTCTGTGATAGTGCAGTCTAAAGATAAGACAGCTTTTAAGCAACTCCTCTCACCTGAGAAAGTCTGGCACAGTCACTCTGAACAGCTCTTCATGTTTTCTTTTTTTTTCCCCCTAAAACACAGGCAGCCTTCTGTCCTCTCAATGGAGTAGCACCTAGAGTGCAAATCTGGGGTGAAAATGGGCAGGTATTTTGCTTCCACTCGGATTGAAGGCCCTCTGGGCTGACCCAGCACAGGAAAATCCAGTCTACCGTGTATGCCAGCCTCACTCTATGTTGGAGTTGGGGTTTTGTTAGCAGGGACTTTGGTTATACTCTGGCCATAGATTTCCCTGAGACCCCCTCCATGGTAACAGATGCTGTGGCAGGCTTCTGCTCTAGCCCTATTTATCTCATCCTACAGGGGTGGGAAACATCCAGCCCACCTGCAGTATACGGCCTGCAAAATCATTTGGTCTGAGCCCTGCCAAGGTAATGGCAGGCAGGACTTGAGATTCAATCAATCTATAGCAGGCTCATCTTAAGTTGATAACTTTGTGTAGCCCATGAATGACGTTATCAATATCCAAATGGCTCTTGGCAGGAAAAAAGTACGGATCATCACCCCCTGTGATCCACACTTCCCAATTTTAAATATGTGATACTGAACAAATGAAGTACTTGACCTAAGTTTCAATTTCTTCACTTGGCAAAATGGGACCAATACTATGGTCTCTATACATTTGAAGGGATGGTTAAGTGGCTTGAAGTATGCAAACTGCTTAACACAGTTATTGGCTATTCTAATGGGTACTCAATAAACAATTGCTATTTTTTCAACTATTGTTTTACTACCAATGGCATAGTCAATATATATTTAAGGGTAAAAATTAAATATCGTTATTCATAATTGCCAAAACTTGGAAACAACGAAGATGCCCTTCAGCAGGTAAGTGGATAAACTGTGGTTCCTCCAGACAATGCAACACTGTTCAGTGATAAAGAGAAATGAACCATGAAGTCACCAAAAGACATGGTGAACATTATAAAGCGAAAGGCACCAATCCGAAAAGGCTGCATGCTATATGATTCCAACTATATGACATTCTGGAAATGGCAAAACTATGGAGACAGTCGAAAGAAGAGTGGTTGCCAATAGGGAAGAGAGTAACGAATAGGCAAAACACAGAGGCTTTTTATGGCAATGAAATTATTCTGTGTGGCTCAATGATGGTAGAAACTGGCCACTGCACATCTGTTCAACCCTACAGAATGCACAATACCAACAGTGAAGTATAATATAAACTCTGGACTTGGAATGCAATGATGTATCAGTGTAGTCTCATCAGTTGTAGCAAGTGCATCACTCTGGTACAGGATGCTGATAGTGGAGGAGGCTGTGCAGGTTTGGGGACAGGGAATAGATGGGAAATTTTTGTATAGTCAACTCAATTCTGCTGTGCACCCAAAACTGCTCTTAAAAATATTTTTTACTTTAAATATTCTATAACAGTGAGACTTAAACTTCAGCATGCAAACACAACCCTGATAATTGATTAAAACACAGATTTCTGGGCCCCTACCCCAATACATTCTGAGTGAGACTGGGGCAAGACCTGGCATTTCCAACAAGCACCCAGTGATACTGGTGTTGTTGGTCTTTGAGCAGCACTGGTACATAGGTCCATGGAGACCACTGCATAAACACAAAATGAATACTCTCTTTCAACTAGACCAGATTACTTAAAATACAGAATTTGGTTTATCAACAGGCACCACACACACACACACACACACACGAACCGTATGCAAATGCTACTATGCACTTCTCTTTTCTGACTTATGTGTGACAAAGTATTCATCAAATACTGAAACAATGATTGGTTAGCTGCTTTCCAAACCTGTTTCTCTTCCTCCAGCTACACTGCATTTCCCTGGCTTCTTGCCAGTTAGATGTGGCCTCATGACCAAGTTCTGTCCAACAAAAGTAGGCAAAGTGAGGTGCAACATTTCCACACTTAGCACAAGTGCCTTCCCCAGAAGACCCTCTTTTCCTTTCCTTATCATCAGCCCAAGGGAGAGGATTCCAAGGCCCTAAGGGATGCAGAAGCCACAAGATGAAAGGCACCCTGTCCCTGCATCACAATGTGGAGAGCCACCTGCCAGTCCCCTGCACTGGCCCACTATACAAATGAAAAATGAACTTCTCTTAATGTTAAATCATTGAAATTTTAAGTTTATTTTAACATTTAGCACTACCCTTACTATAAATATCCATATTGATTAAAATCCAAGTAGTATGCTTTAATCTAAAAAAAAAAAAAAAAAAAAAAAACCCTCTCCTAACATATATTCACCTGTCAGTGGAACAGAGGCGATTTTTTATAAGACATATGAACTTCAAAGTGAAAAAAAAGGTTACTGATTTTTGGGTAGGGTAAGTTTAACATCATCTCATGTAAACTAAAGTCAGTGTTACTCAGTGCTAGAAAGAGTTGAGTCAGAGTAACAGAGAGGATGTATACAGCCTCTCCTGTACAACTTTGCAGGCAAGGAGGTCAACAGATTAACGGGGGGGGGGGGGGTCAACTTCTTTCCCAATCTTCCATCTTAGTGAAAATTTTAAAGCACACAGAAAAGTTGAAAGTAAAGTACAAAGCATGCCCCCCACCTAGATTTAACAATAGTGAGCATGTTGCCATACTCATTTTCCCTACATAGGTGGGGTATTTTTATTGAGCTTTTTGAAAAGTTCTATACATTAGGATTCAAACACTTCACCCCACTACTTCAGCCTGTATGTCCAAAGAATAAGTACGTTCTTCTGCATAACCTCATTTCTTACACTTAAGAAAAATAACTTAAATTCCCTAATGTCTAATGCACAGTCTATATGCAAATAAATACTCCTAAGTTTCCCCAAAATACCTTTTTTATAGTTCATTTTCATGAACCAGAAGCCAACTAAGTTGCCTCACTACACTAATTATGTTTCTTTTCATCTCCCTTAATCTGGAACACTCTACCTTCTTGACATTGGCTTGTTGAAGCAACTGGGACTTGTCTTGTAGATTTCCCCACATTCTGGATTAATCTGATTGTTTCTTCATACTGTTTTAGAATTCATTTCTCTACCCCCTGGATTTACTGTAAAATGGATGGAAGGTATCCCAAAATCCTTGATTAGATTCAGATTAAACATTGGGTGCAAGAATACTACACAGGTAAAGCTATAGGCTTTCTATTGCATCCCAACAGGGGGCACATAATACCTAGGCAGTCCCACAAGGAGCAGGATTAAATCTGATGACTTGATTATAAAATGGTGATTTCCCAACCTTTTCAGGTACCTTGATTCCTTTGCAATACACAAGTAACACGTGCACTGGTACTCACCACCACTCAGGTAGCCTGTTCCCCAACAAACTCTCACCTATGATTCTGGAATTCATTGCAAATCTTTGTCTAAATCAATTATCATTGAGGGTTGCAAATGGGAGTTTTTCTAATTATAGCATTCCAAAAACAGGTTGATTTGTAAAGTTCTAATAAATGCTTTCAGGAAATGTCATTTTTCTATTGTTTAAGACACAAACATTTTACTTCCATTGATAACTTCAAATAATAAGCAAACGTATCTTTTATACCCAGAGATTCTTCAAGAACACTTTACCTTCCAAGGAAAATGCTATCTGAGCACAGAATGACAAACCATTATCTAATTCATATTTTGCTACATAAATTATTTGCTTATTTTCAATTGCAAAAATATGTTTAATGAAGAAAGTTCAGGACATTCAGAAGACTAAAGGGAAAAGTACCATCTCCCCTCTCTCCCAACAGCTGGTTCCACTCCCAAAGGATAACCATTAAGTTTGTGTATCCTTCTAGAAAAGCACATCAGTCATATATAAATGCATATGTACATATCTCTGTGCTTATATGATATTCAAATAATAGGATAATACCACACATTATGTTCTGCACTTGGTTCCCCCCAACAGCTGCCTTAAAAGCACATCCGAAAACATCTTTTGATCAGCTGCATACTATTCCTTAAAGGGAATGTGCTGTAATTTAACTAGTCCTTTCCTGATGAGTATTGCAACTTTTATCAGCTGCAAATAAATAAATACTGGCATTATATACAGTAACATACAAATGCAAGTACTTTGGAAGGATAATCCAATAATTCAAGATGCTGGATTAAAAGATAGGTAGGTGCATTGTAAGTTTTTTTCCAGTTATTAACAAATAGTCAACAAAAAAACAGACAATTTTCCTCACTCCCCCTAACTGTGTCCTAATGCATTTTAAAATTACAGAGGTCTTGGGGCCAGCGCTGTAGCACAGTGGGTTAACGCCCTGGCCTGAAGCGCCGGCATCCCATATGGGCACTGGTTCGACACCAGGCTGCTCCACTTCCTGTCCAGCTCTCTGCTATGGCCTGGGAAAGCAGTAAAAGATGGCCCAAGTCCTTGGGCCCCTGCACCCACGTGGGAGACCAGGAAGAAGCTCCTGGCTTCGGATCAGCACAGCTCCGGCCATTGCGGCCATCTGGGGAGTGAACGATCAAATGGAAGACCTCTGTCTCTCTCTCTGCCTCTCCTCTCTCTCTCTCTCTCTCTCTCTCTCTGCCTCTCTCTGTGTAACTCTGACTTTCAAATAAATAAATATTAAATATATATATATAATAAATTGCTGTAAAACTAGCCATCTAAAAAATTACATAGGTCTTGTATTGAACAAAAATAAAAGTGGCAAAGCTCGGCAAAGAATCACAATGTGTAAAGTGAGAATGGGAACTAATATTTACCAAGCACTTAAGCGCCAGCCATGGCACCTGACCCTTGAATATCTCAGTAATACAACAATCCTACAAGCTAACACTATCTCCATTCTCCAAAACAGGAAACTGAGGCTTAGAGAGTAAACACCAACATTCGGACCCAGGGTACCATACTGGTAAACCAAAGTGGGACAACACAGGGCCACTCCGAACCGAGGACAAACTGAGGAGCTGTTTTAAAAGGTGACCCTTGATTAACCAGGAAGAAGGCTGTCCCAAAATATTTGCTCATAGGCTCAATTGGGAATCATATCTTCTCCTTTCAGACTTTGCCTAAGAGCCCACTCTCAGGCTGTGCTGATAAACCAGCTGACACAGCAACCAGGTCACCAAGAGCCCACGGTCCACAGCACTAACGGGGCAGATCAACACACCTTCGCCCAGCTGACAGGCGTGGAGCAGAAGGAAGTGAGATGCAGGTGACAGAGGACTAGCACAGCAGCATCTAGATGTTTTGGACCGTTGTACGGTGCAACAAAAACATTATGGGGGAAGCAGATCAATGGTACACCCAAGAGAGTCCCACACTAACTGACACCGTCTGCTCATGCCAGCTTTCCCTGCTCAAATACTTGCTATTTCTGCTGCACAAACATACAGGGCTCTGTCACGTTAGGACGGCACTTAATCACACACACACACACACACACACAGCTAGCTGGGAGCTCTCTGGCCTGACAAAACAGGTTAGACTAGCACCAGGCAAGCCCATTGCCACTTGCATGACAGGGGCTGGGGGTTGCTTTCAATGTCACAGGAAAATTGGGTCCGCAGCCACCTTGCTGTGTAGCTGGCCCAGCCTGCTGTTGGGGAGGAGTTGCTGTGACTGGCCCTGGGTGGGTGGGTGGGACTCCTTTCCATTCAAACATTAAGAATTTGCAGTGTGTCTCTTATTGTCCTTAGGTCCTCTGCACTCAAGCAAGCATTTATTATGGGATCTATTTGGGTATGCCACTGCTAATGTCACACCAACTCTTCTCCGGGGATAACGGGATAAAAGGAAGAAGGGAGAGAGGAGAGGAAGGAAAACCTCTCTCTTGCCTCGTTTTCTCTCTTCTGGCACAGGGCTCCAGAAGTTCCATGGGTACAGTCAACAATGGAAAGGTCACAGAAAACTGTCAGCAGACTGTGATTTCAATAGGGAGACGTGGGTGTCAAATTGAGTGGTTTAAGGAACGCCTACGGACACACTAGTAGTTAATTTTACTTCCACGCTTCAAAAATCAAGAAGCACAGAAGGGCATACAGTAACATCTCCCTCTCAGTCCTATCTCACAGCCACCCAGTTCTTCTCCAAGGTTACCAACCGTACCAAGCTGTCACACGTCTGCCAGAGGTGGTTTATGACTTACACCAGCATCTATTTGTACATATAATTTGAAAGGTTACAGACCTCTTTCTCAGGTTAGTGTCACTTCAATAGCAAAAGGTAGCAGAAATGAGATTTCCGAAACACTTCTTCAACACGATGAGTTTTGAACTTCACACTTGACCTCTTTCATGCAGAAAAATGTACCCACCTTTAAGACTGAAATTGTTTGCCTCCAGAAATCAAGTCGGGTACCCAGAACACAGCAGAAACATAATGTGTCCTCAAGTCTTTTTGTCCTTTATTACTCACACTCAAGAAGACAATTACTCACTTCCTCTATCAATATCAAGAAACTCTAATTTTTTTACTATCAAAAAAGAGAAGTCCTGAAAGATCTGTATTGCATTCACTTAAGTATTCAAAGATTTGTTTGACTATGGCCATCATTTTGTAATGTACAAGTATACCTCAAAACCAGACAATTTCTAAAGAGATTACCAGGCTAAGTTTTAAAAATCAGAATCCCCATCCGAATCGTTTTCAGTGCATAATAATTGGTTAACCAAATGATATTAGAATTCAGATGGGGTAGGGGGTTTGAAACAGATCACATACCCCTGAGTAAAAGAGAGCAATGTCTCCTCATGATTACATTCCACCCACATGAACATATTAACATTCAGCATAACCTAGGGTGCCACATACTGAAACAACTAAATTCCTTTATACATTTCAAAGTCACACTAAAATGCAGGGAGAACAAAATTCAACAGAAATGCTGTAAGGGGATGCTGGCTTTTCAGAACAATCATCCATTAAACCAGGTTTGTAACACGGCTGTTTATAAAACAGAACCATACGCTGTGGCACAGCCCCCAGTGACTGGAAGGTGGTGGCAACTTCCACTATTGTTTCTGAGCCTCAGATAAAGGTGACTGAACTCCTAACAACATGGAGTACCCTTCAGTAAACATTTTTAAATCCCTATTTCTTTTCCACACCTTTGGGCCTGTATTTATGAGCTTGGTAAACCTATCTCCTATTCCACATTGTCCTTTAAGGTCTAGGAACTATAATTTTTTTTTTAAAAAAGCTTTTTGTAGCTATCTATCCATATGCATAGCTCAGCACCAACGGCATGAAGTGACAACATGCTTCAATTCTCCCCTTGCCATCCATTCATGATACCTCCCTGCTTACCTGTGGCCCTGGCATCACTCATTGGTCACCAACTGACGCAAACCACAGGGCTCCAGAGCAGCCAGGGGTAGAGGCCCAAGTCTGACTTGAACCCTCTAATTTGCAATAACCAAAGTCAGTTTTAGACCTGGTTCTGTCTCAATTCGAGATCTGTTCAGGCCAAACTGGAAGGCTCCTGACAGCAGTTGCCAGTTACGCAGTTTGTCTGAAATGGCCCAGGGGCCGGCCGTGAGCCCCAGCTGCGAACACCAAAACACGAAGCTTGAGAATCAAGGCCCAGGACCCAGAGTAATTTTCTCATTAAAGATTAAGGTGTCT
This sequence comes from Lepus europaeus, assembly GCF_033115175.1. Lineage (NCBI taxonomy): Eukaryota > Metazoa > Chordata > Mammalia > Lagomorpha > Leporidae > Lepus > Lepus europaeus. The sequence continues at coordinate 102,719,078 of NC_084850.1, read as the reverse complement.
GCTTTCCATGCTGCACAAGGGAACTCTGGGTAGAGAGTAAGTGGAGAGAGCCCTCCGGTGTGAGTGACAGAGTAAAATGGTCCCAACTGGGAACAGTCATGAAGTGGGCTCATCTATTGCACGTGCAGATGCCAGGAATTAAATTCAACTAATAGAGAATACTTGGCTTCCGTCTGGAGTCATGGGGTGAGTAGGGGTTACAGGAGAGGGATGACTCAGATCATAGCTTAGGGACATCCGCATAATAACAGGAGATTTGGACTGCGCACTGTGCTTGTAACATATCATGGACCATTAAATCCCGAAAAGGCCGGCAGCATCATTTCCACCCTTAACAGAAGAAGGCTGACTCCAGTACTTTTCCTCTTCAGACACTCAGAACTGCGTCTTCAAACTCACTCCATGTTACCATGTTAAGGATACGAACGCTCCTCTTCCTCTGAGAAAGCAAGTGACCAGGTACAACTTCCCACCAGAACATCCGAGCGCGAGGTGGTGGACTTGTCTAGGCCCCACACACGGTGGGGCCACCACTTTGGGTCCTCACCTATGTCAGCACTTTATGTTCGGACTTTATCAACAAGAGACCTGGGGACACAGACCTCAGACGCCGGAGCCCGCTTGCGCTGACCGTGACTGTGGCATCCAACAGGCCTCGCCAACCCAGCCATGCAGGTGGCGTCCAAGAGGCCCCACCAGCCCATACCCACGCCAAGAGACACTTTCAACCCTCGTCCTTACCGTGGCCTGTCCCCTGGGGAGTAACCCACCTCCAGCTCCCGCACACACACCCTGTCGAGCTGAACTGGGACGGGGTGCGGGGGGGTGGGGGGGAGTAATAAAGAGGAAGCGAGGGGGAGCAACAGAGACAGAGCAGAGCGGAGCAGAGCAGATGGAACCGGCTCCCCTCTGTGCCTTTCATTTTCCTGGGTTTGGGGGGGGGGGGGAAGAAACGTGGAAATGGGGTAGAATTCTTTGTAACGGTAATAGAAAGCCAGAAAATGCAGACCGTTGACCTTGGGAACCAACATCGTTGCAGCGGGAAACGGAAAAGAAACGAAACACACTGGTACGTGAAGGGGGAGCGCGGCGGCCGGGCCGCCGGAGGGGTGTACCGGGAGGCGGGTGCGGCAGGGGTGCTCACCGTAGATCATGGCCAGCCCGGTCTCGTGCAGGAAGCGCACCCGGCGGTGCTTAAAGAGCCAGATGGTGAGGATGGTGAGCGTGAGCAGCAGGATGAAGGTGAGCAGGCTCACGCTGTCTTGCCGGTGGCTCTCCTCCGCCTCCTTCTCCGTGGCGAGCTCCTCCATGGCGCTGCTGTCCTCGGCCGCCGCCCCAGAGGAGGAGGCCGCGGCCCCGGCACGCAGCCCCCGACCCAGCAGCAGTGGCAGTAGCGGCAGCAAGAGCAGCCGCGGCCGCAGCGCCCGAACTACCCGCCCCGGGCCCGGGCGCGCCGCGTCACCAGGCTCCATGGCCCCAGGGCCGCCCGCGCCTCCTCCGCGCAGGGACCAGCAGCCCGCGCCGTCGGCGGGTTCCGGCAGCGCCGCCGACCTGCCCGAGTGGCCACCGCCGCCGCAGCTCCTCCTCCTGCCAGCGCCGGGCCAGGGCTGCGCTGCGAGCCGCGCGCGGGGGAGGGGCGCGCGCAGTGCGCAGGATCCCCAAGCACCGCCCCCCGCCCGCGCACCTGTTCGTCCCCCCGCCGCGCTGCGCCTCGCGACGACTGGGCCACCAGGGCCCAGCCAGCTGTCACCCTCGGATCCGGTGGGGGGGAGGGGGACCTGCAGCCGGCCCTTTGCTTCTCAGCGCTCCTCACCCAGCCCTTGCGTACCTGGCCAGTCTGGGGTCGCGGAGCCAGTTTCTGGACAATCGCCGCCCTGCTTCCCAAACGGGACGCCAGAGGTCGCCCACTCCTGGCAGGAGCATCAGCTTGGATTCGCTCTTTGGGCGGGCTGGAGTTTTATCTTGGGCACCGCGGCGAACTATTTGATCCCTGCCTGGTGTGTAGCCTCCCGGTGAAGTAGGAGTCACAAAGCCACGTTATGCTCTTCACCTGTTTGTTCATGTGGAGTCCAACCCTCGGGACTCCCCAGAATCTGCTGGGCTTCATTCAAACCTCTGCTCTGAGCTAACTCGATGAAAGACGGATCCGGGGTTGGAATCGGAGGAGGGGGTTGAAATACCTCCTCCATCACTTGAGGACTAGACTTAACTTGTTATTCTGGCCTGTGCAGCTAACCCCCTTGGGAAAGAGGGTTGAAATGGAAGGAGCTGACCACTTGCTATGGAAAGGCAGCAGGTAGATAAGCAGCAGGTGGTTCTGAGGCAGGCTTGTGATATTCCCGTCACACCTACCTTAGAGCAGGGAGAGATGAGAGCTCCACAGACCCAGTGAGAAGAGTGGAGTCTAAAGCTGAGGACGCGTTAAGCAAGCCCTCCCTCCTGAGCAGGGCTACTGCAAGCCATCCTGAACATCTCTTACTGGCTTTTCCCCTAAAATACTATAGCCTCTGTCCTATCAGAGGGGTAACACCTGGCGTGGGACCTGGACTGTGCAAACGAGCAGGCCTTTTGCTTCTGCTTGGATTGAAGGCTCCTAGGCCGCTCTGGCATAGGCAAATTCAGTCCAGGGCATAAGCCAGCCTCACTTATTGCAGTTCTACCCTGAAAACCTTGTAAGTGGACCTCCTGGTAGCTCAGCAGGGCACCTTTGGGTGACTGTTATGATCAAGTCCAGCTCAGAACAGCAGATTTGAGAGAATGAAGCCTCTTGGAACAAATCCTCAAGAACCTGAATTTTCTTTTTTTTAATTTTTTTTATTTTTTCTTTTTTTTTGACAGGCAGAGTGGATAGTGAGAGAGAGACAGAGACAGAGAGAAAGGTCTTCCTTTGCCGTTGGTTCACCCTCCAATGGCCGCTGCGGCCGGCGCATCTCGCTGATCCGAAGCCAGGAGCCAGGCGCTTCTCCTGGTCTCCCATGCGGGTGCAGGACCCAGGGACCTAGGCCATCCTCCACTGCATTCCCGGGCCATAGCAGAGAGCTGGCCTGGAAGAGAGGCAACCGGAATAGAATCCAGCGCCCCAACCGGGACTAGAACCCGGTGTGCCGGCGCCGCAAGGCAGAGGATTAGCCTGTTAAGCCACAGCGCCGGCCAAGAACCTGAATTTTCAATCTACCTTGTTCCTCTAGTCAAGAAAGATAATTGGTCAACTTAATCACTGAGTTCCCAATACTTCACACTCTGCTTGTGTGTGTGTGTGTGTGTGTGTTTTAAGATTATTTAATTAACTGGCAGAGTTACAAAGAGAGGAGGAGAGAGAGAGAGGGAAAGAGAGGTCTTCTATCTGATTCACTACCCAAATGGCTTCAACAGCCAGGGCTGTGCCTGGCCGAAGCCAGGAGCCAGGAGCTTCATTCAGGTTTCCCATGTGGGTGCAGGGGCCCAAGCACTTGGGCCATCTTCCACTGCTTTCCCCAGAAAGCTGGATCTGAAGTGGAACAGCCAGGACTCAAACCAGTGCCCTTATGGGATGCCAGCGTCGCAGGCAGCGGCTTTACCTGCTATGCCACAACGCCACTCCTCTCTGCTTGTGTTTATTGAATCACTCTCAACACTCCACCAACCGTTCCTATATTCTGTCCTAGAGGGGTTTGCATTTGTGAGAGGATTTTTTGATGAAGAAAGTAATAGGATAACCAAAAAGAGTAAGAGGCGAGAGATGGCATCAAGTAGGAAAGCCAGGCTGAGCACCGCAGCCTTCATGGTTCCCTTCCAGGTGAATTCCCCACCAAACCTGCTTAGCATGGAGGGTGCTTCATCTAATTTTCAGTTAGCATCTTTCCCAATGCTTCTAGGCTATCACTCAGCCCCTGCAAAAAAAGAAAATATATATACATATATATGTGTGTATATACATATACACACACATATACCTTGAAGTTCTGTGAAATAACAGTGAACTTGTAAATATTAAAAACCTGGTGACTGGTGCTGTGGCATAGTGGGTAAAGCCGCCGCCTGCATTGCCGGCATCCCATATGCACACCGGTTCAAGCCCTGGCTGCTCCTCTTCCAGTCCAGCTCTCTGTTATGGCCTGGGAAAGCAGTGGAAGATGGCCCAAGTCCTTGGGCCCCTGCACCCATGTGGGAGACCTGGAAGAAACTCCTGGCTTTGGATTGGTGCAGCTCTGGCCGTTGTGGCCATCTGGGGAGTGAATCAGTGGATGAAAGACCTCTCTTTCTCTCTCTGCTTCTCCCTCTCTGTAACTCTGCCTTTCAAACAAATAAATAAATCTTTAAAGAAAACCTTGAGAGTTACAGAGAAGGATCTAAAACAATGAGAAAATTTTATCTAATTCCTGGAGACTCACAAAAATACATGTTTAGTCTAAACTGGCTGTATTGATTATAATATCACACCTTCTTGGGTTCCAAGAAGTCTTGGGCATAACTTCTCTGTATAGCTCACACTACAGACAACTCAGCAGCTACATTACAAGTATAGATTTTGGGGGTGGGCATTGTGGTACAGCTGGTTAAGCCACTGCTTGTCATGCAGCATCTCATATCAGAGTGCTGGATTCCAGTCCTGGCTGCTCCACTTCTAATCCATCTCCCTGCTGATGTGCCTGGGAAAGCAGTGGAAGATGACTCAAGCATTTGGACCCCTGTCACCCATGTAGGAGATCAGGATGGAGATCCAGGCTTCTGGCTTTGGTCTGGACTAGCTCTAGCCCCAGACCAGACCCAGCCTTTGCAGCCATTTGGGGAGTGAAGCAACTGATGGAAAACCTCTCTCTCTCTCTCTCTCTCCCTCTCTCTCTCCCTCTCTCTCTCCCTCTCTCTCCCTCTCTCTCCCTCTCTCTCCCCCTCTCTCTCTCCCTCTCTCTATGCCAGTCAAATAAATAAATGACTTTGTCTTTTAAAAAGTACTTGTGTACTTTTTTAGTACTTGTGTCAGATTGTATTTCCCAAAAAAGTGATCACACCATATTTCCCATCTCAGAATCTCCATCAAGAGGTAGCATCTGTGTTCTGTCCCTTTGAGCCTCTGTGGACTTTTCAATGGCCTCAAAGAACAGAATGTGGCAATGGAGACTGTGTGACTTGTGAGGCTAGGTCATCAAAAGCAGTCTAGCTTCTGCCTGGATTCCTCTCACTGTCTCGCTCTCCACTCACTTTGGAGTTCTGGGCTTCCATGTAAGAAAGCTAGCTGCCTTGAAGCTGCCATACTGGAGAAACCATGGAGAGGACCTATAGAGCAGTAGAAGGAGACACCACAAGACACCTAACTTTTTCAGTCTCTGCAGCTCAAAAGACACCCACGTGAATGAGTGAGCCTTCAAATTGTTTCCCTTCCAATCTCCATCCAACTGTAAATAAACACGTGAGAAACCCCAAACAAAAACCACCTAGCTGAGTCGAAGTAACAGATGACACTGTGTGAAAACAAGGTGATTTAAGTTATATGATGCTCCTAAGTTGGAAAGTAATTTGTTCCACAAAAATAACCACAATAGTCTTTACTGTATCAAGCAGTTGCCTCAGGTAGAGTATGAAAAGACTAGTCCCCAACTATGCACAAATACACACCAAAGAAAACTTCCATTGTGTATACATGTTTATATATGAACACTAACCTATGCAATGCAGAGCTTCTGATTTCAGTTAACAGAGAATAATCACACTCAACCCATTCTCTCTGTCTGAATGTAGCTGTTAAACCTGAACAGAACGCATGGAACAGCTATTTAATGGCTCTAAAAAGTAAACTGTACTGGTTATATTGAGTAAGAGCACCAGAATTGGAAGTAAAACTGAACTGCAGTAAGTTTACCATTTTTTGCCCTCCAGTCTCCAGTGAACTGAACTCAAGGCAGAGCCCAAAACCCAGAAGGGGGCATAGACATGGACAGAGAATGTTCCAGGAAGAACAGGAATTAGGTCTCTGAATACTCTGAGAAGGTATGAAAAATACACTATTTTTCTTTTTCTTTTCTCCATTGTCACACACCTTAGCCAGTAAGCAGTCCCACGGTGGCAGCTGAGAGAGAGAGAGAGAGATGGAATTTGAAAGGGTATGAGGGAGGAACTCCTGTGTGCTGGTTCACTCCCCCAAATGCCTGCAACAGTCAAGGTCAAAACCAGGTACAAAGAATTCAATCCTAGGCTCACCCTCACCCACACATAGATCTGATCCTAAACAGTATATCACAGATTGTGAAAATTAAACTAAGAAACAGATCACCACTCAGGTTGTAGACTAGTCCCTGGATAAAACACATATGAGACAGATCAGAATGGCACTACAAAAGTTATGAAAATTATCTGGGCTTTAGAGCCATGATCCACAAAAGGGAGATCAGAACGCATGCTCTAAACCTAATCATGTCGATTACAAGTAAGCAAAATTGTAAATATTCTCCCTAAAGGATTGAAACAAAGTCCTGTAACATAATATTCAAAATGTTCAAGTTACAACCCAAAATTATTCAGCACTTAAATAACCATGAAAATCTTAACTCGAGTGGGAAAAAGCTGAGATGACACAGCTGTTGGAATTGTCTGAAAAAGACTTTAAAGCAGCTATTATAAAATACTCCAACAAGACAAATAATCTTTAAACAAATGCCAAACATCTAAGCAAAGAAGTAAGACATAAAAGATCCAACTTGAAATTTTAAAACTGAGAAATACAATAACCAAAAGTTTTAAAGTTACTAGATGGTTACAATAGCAGAATGGAGTCAGGAAATTTAAAGATATACCCATAGTAATTATCCAATCTGAGCAGAGAAGGAAAATTGAGAAATACATTAAGAGCCACAAGACCTGTAGGATAATAACAAAAGATCTTATCTTTGTGCCTTTGGAGTTTCAGAGGGAGAGGCGAAAGAATGTGATTCAAAAAAAAAAAAAGTAAAGGTTATAGTAATTGAAAACAGTATAAATTTAGCAAAAAAAAAAAAAATGAACCTGTAGATTAAAGAGCCTCACCAAACAGGATGACCCAAAAGAATCAATGTCCAGGCATACGAGTATTATATTCAAACTGCTGACAAGAAAATGTCTTTAAAGCAGAAAGGTAAAAATGACACACTATATTTGAGACAATTCAAATGATTATGGATCGCTCATCAGAAGCTAAGGAGGGAATAAAGAAGTACATCTCATTTTTAACATGTGGAAAGAACTCTCAACCCAAAGTAGCATAGTCAGCAAAGAGAACTTTCAAGGTGAAGGAAGAACATAGATACAACACAGTATCTTCTAGAAAGTTTAAGAGAAGTAAACACTTCCCATCTTCTTTCATGAAGTCAACTTGAGCCTGATGAAAAACCAGACAGGTGAAGAAAAGAAAGCTACAGACCAATGTCTCTCCTGGACTTAGACACAAAAATCCTCAATAAAATTGTATCTAAGAACGTTATAAAAACAAGTATTCACCATGACCAAGTGGTGTTTATCCTGGGGTTGCAAGGCTGGTTCAATATAAGAAAACCCATCAATGATAATTCACCATATCAACTATCTTAAGAAAATTCACATGATCATATTTGTTGATGAAGAAACAGCATTAGACGAAATCCAACAATCATGTGTGGTAATAGCTTTCAGCAAAACAGGAAAGGTAAAGATCATGTACCAGGGGCTGGCGCTATTGTACAGCAGGTTAAAGCCCTGGCCTGAAGTGCCGGCATCCCATGTGGGCGCCGGTTTTAGTCCTGGCTGCTCCTCTTCCGATCCAGCTCTCTGCTATGGCCTGGGAAAGCAGTAGAAGATGGCCCAAGTCCTTAGGCCCCTGTATCCACATGGGAGACCTGGAGCAAGCTCCTGGCTCTTGGCTTCAGATCAGCACAGTTCCAGCCATTGCAGCCATCTTGGGGAGGGGGTGAACCAGCGCATGGAAGACCTCTCTCTCTCTGTGTCTCTACCTCTCTCTGTAACTCTGTCTTTCAAATAAATAAAATAAATCTTTAAAAAAAAATCATGTACCAAACAAAATTACAGCCATCTTTAATCTTAGGGTAAAAGACTAAATTCTTTCCCCCTAAAATCAGGAAAAGCGCAAGAAGGGGCACTACTACCACTCATATTCAATATTCTGTTGAAACTCCTAGACAGGACAAGGCAGAAAAAAGAAACAAAAGGCACACAGATCTGGCAAAAATCACAATATGTAAATTTAAATGGAATACTGTTGGAAACAGAGGAACAAAAAGCAGAGCAAAAAGAAAAGGAAGGAAAATAGAGGAGATCTCAAAGGATATAATATTAGAAAATTTCTCCTATTCACAGACAACATGATAATCTATTGATATAGACTTATAGACTATGGTATCTATAAAATCCTAAAACCCAATAAGTGCTTTGAGCAGTCTCAGGATACAAAGGCAGCACACAAAACCATTTATATATTTCTAGACATACATAATGTGCAATTGGAGATGAAAACTCCTAAAATATATAATTTGCTATAGCAGGAAAAAGAGGAAAGACTTAGATATAAATTTAACAAAACATGTTCAACAGAATATGTGTGCGCACACACACATATCCATACTTACAATTACATCAATGACAGAAACCAAAGGAGACCTAAATGAATGGAGAGACGTGCCATGTTCATAGATTGAAAGATTAAACATAGAAAAGATGTCCATTCTCTCCAAATTGATGTACAGATTTAATGTAATTCCAATACAAATCCCTGGAGAATTTTTGGTAAATATAAACAAGGAAATCTAAAATTACTAGGAAAGCCAACGTAACTAATATAGCCAAAACAATTTTGAAAAAGAATAAAACATTACCTAATTTAAGACATTCTATTAAACCACTATATATGTAGTAATAAATAATAAACAATTCAAAGCAATATGGGATTGGTGACATAAGATATATAGATCAATGTAACAGAATAGAGTCCAGAAATAGGTCTACACACATAACTGATTTTTAACAAAAGGGCAAAAGCAATTCAATGAAGAAAGTACATTCTTTTCAACAAAGTGGTTTAGAATAATTGTACAACCATAAGCAAGAGTAATGAGCCTTGAACTAAACCTTATACCTCGTACAAAAAAATTAATTTAAACAGATTATAGATCTAAATGTAACATGTAAAACTTCTAGAGGAAAACAGGAGAAATCTTTCCTGACCTGAGGCTAAGCAGAGGGCTCAGGCATGATACCAAAAGCATAATCCTATATGAAAAATTAGATAATTGGACTACATCAAATTTAAAAGATTTTGCTCTACAAAAGACATTTTTAAGAGAATATAAAGAGAAGGCACAAATTTGGAGAAAATATTTGCCAAACATATCCAGCAAAGGACTTGTACCCATAATATATATAAAATGTCTGGGGCAGGCATTGTTGGGAAGTGGGTTAAGCCACCACTTGGGATACTTGCATCCCATATCAGGATTCTGATCCAGTTTCCTACTAATGAATCCTGGGTGGCAACGAATGATGGCTCAAGTGCTTGGGTCCCTGCCACCCACATGGGAGACCTGGCTGGAGTTTCTGGCTTCTGGCTTCAGCCTGACCCAACCCTGACTATTGTAGACATTTGAGGAGTGAACCAGCAGATAAAAGTTTCTCTCTCTCTCTCGCTCCTTACGCCTTTCAAACAAATGAAAAATAAACTTATTTTGAATAGTAAACTTTAAAAAACAAAAAAAACTCCAAACTTAACAATAAAAAACAGTTGAAAAATGGGCTGAAGGCCTGAACTGACACTTTGCAAAGTTATTATATAATGATGTACATCCATTAGGGAATAAGAATTAATGCCATGGTCATCACTCATTAGATTAGCTTAGAAATACTAGAGTAACTAAATGAAAAGTACTGACCACACCAAGAGAAGGTGAGAATGAGGAGCAGATGGAACTCTCATACATGACCAAAGGAATAGCAACATGGTCAGCCACCCTGGAAAACAGCTTGGCAGCTTCTTAGGAAGCTACCTTGCATTTACTCGTTAGAGCAAGCAATCCCACTCCTAGGTATGTATCCAAGAAAAATGAAAACATATGTTCATACAAAAGTCCGTACATGGATGTTAATAGCAGCTTTATTGATAATACCCCCAAAACTAGAAACAACCCAATGTCTTTCAGTGGGTGATTGATAAACTATGTATGGCCACACAATGGAAGAACAACTGATATACCTAATAACCTGACTGAATCTCAAGTGCATTATGCAGAGTGGAAATGAGTCTCAAATGCTGCAGGGCCAGGCATTTGGCCCAGCAGTTAAGCTGCTGGTTAGGACACCTGTTTCCCACATAGGCGTACTTGGATTCCACACCCCCTTCGACTCTTAACTCCAGCTGCCTGTTAATGAAAACCCTGAGAAGCAATGGTGATTGCTTAAGTGGTTGAGTTCCTGCTACTGAGAGACCTGGATTCAGTTCCTGGCTCTGCGCTTCAGCCCCAGCCCAGACCTACCCATTATGGGTATTTGGGGAATGAACCAGAGGATGGGAACTTTAAATGTTTATTTGTTTATTTTTATTTATTTGAAAGGCAGAGTGAGTGAAACAAAGAGAAGAACAGAGAGATCATCTGTCCACTGATTCACTCCTCAAATGCCCACAACAGCCAGGGCTGAGCCAGGAGCCAGGAACTCCATCTGGGTCTCCCATGTGGGTGGCAGGGACCCAAACTCTTGAGCCATCATCTTCTGGCTCCCAGGACTCACATTAGTCGGGAGCTGGATTGGAAGCAGAGTAGCCAGGACTCAAACTAGGCACTCCAATGTGGGATGTGAGCATCACAGGTAGCAATTTAACCTGCTGCACAACAACACATGCCCTGCAAATGAATTATTTTTTTAAAAAAAACACTAAGTCATGGATCATGTGATGCCATTTTTATGGTGTTGTTGAGAAGACAAGACTATAATTATTGAGAACATATCAGTACCTTCTCAGGGTTGGTGAGAAGAGGAGGGCCTAACAATAAAGGAGCAGCACAAGGGCAGTTTTGAGGTCTCCTGATGGTGCTGCTGGTTCTGCGAATCTGTATATGTGTTAAGTTCATAGAAGTATAAGCTAAAAAAAATGCTACTGCGTGCCAATTTAAATAAGTCCTCTCTATCATAAAACAAACACTTTGGTAACTTTTGGACATTCTCCAGTTTTATATTAGTTTAAGGAGGTGGTTAGGGCCTTAGGAAGTCCCTGAGAGCTATGTCCTGAGTTCAGTTACCCTGAAATGTGGCAGGATGTGGCAAGTGAGGAGAAGCGAAACCTCAAGTGCAGGCACACCCACGCCATACTATGAAACATGTAGGCATCAACGGCAACATCAAGGTTAGGGGCCTGTCTTCCTAGAATTGAAAACCAGGTGTCCTAAAAGAGCCCTGTGGTGGGTTTCCACCAATAAGCTGGAGAGTTACTAATTTACTCAGGATTAACCAGAATACCAAAAAGATATGTACAATGAGACTTCAAAAAGTTTGAGGGAAATGGAATTAAAAGATCATTTTAAAAGATTTGTTTACTTATTTATTTATTTATGTGAAAGGTAAATTTAGAGACACAGAGAGAGGAACAGAGAGATCTTCCATCTGTTTATTCACTTCCTAAATGGGAAGGCCAGGGACAGGCCAGGCCAAAGCCAGGAGCTTCATCTGGGCCTTAGGCATGGGTGTCAGGGGCCCAAACACTTGCTTTCCCAGATGTACTATCAGAGAACTGGATCGGAAGTAGAACAGCCGGGACTTGAACCAATGCCCGTAGGGGATGCCAATGTTGCAGGTTGCAGCTTAAACCCGCTATGCCACAATGCTGGCCTCTAAAAGATAAAATTTTTGATGCAAAAAATTTTGAAATCTTTGCATAGATGGAGTCTTCAAACAGTTAGTTCATGGAGGGGAAATGTTTAGCCTAATGATTAAGACACCAGTTAAGGTGCCCACATGCCACATTTGCAGTACCTGTGCTCAACTTCCCACTCTGGTTCCTGTCTCCAGGTTCTTGCTAATGCAGATTCTAGGAGGAATGGTCATGGCTCAAGTAATTTTGTTCCTGCTACACACATGAGAGACTGGATTTTGCTCCTGGCTCCTGGCTTTGACCCTGCCCCAGCCTTGGTCATTGATTGCAAGCATTTGGTGAGTGAACTAGTGGCTGATAATCTCTCTCTCTCTCTCTAATAAATTATTTTTTAAAGTTTATGTAAAATGTGTGTTATGAAAAACGCCTATGCATGGATTTTAAATTTTTCTGCACATTACAATTATCTTTTAAGTCTATTTTCCATGAACTTTTAAAAGTACCCTCAGATTGTTCAAATTCAGTGCGGTCCAAGAAAACTGAATGGATTTAAATATCCTATACACATTTAATGCGATAAGACCCCTGTAACATGTTCTAAATTAAATAAATCACACTTTTAAATGTAAAGGATTTGTTTTTGTCATCTACTTTATCATCCCCTAATTAGAGCTGTTTATTTTTTATTGTATTTCCAAAGACCAAAAACCCCTCCTGGCTCAACTGCAAAATATGGTCTTCATTCAGATTCTCTAGAACAGAAGCAAAGTCATTGCTAGGCACTTGTAGTTTTGTTTTATGTTTCTCATTATACACAATGAGATTCCACTAAATGTGAGTCATTTAAACAAAGCCTTGGGAAACCTCCAGATTCATTTTTAATTATCTTTAAGTCATTGGAAAATATTTAAGCAAATGCTAGCGAGGATGCCCTTTTATTAGCAAGATGTTTTAAAGAGGCTATTACCAGCTTCAAGATACTCCTTTAAGATTTTAGTAACAGTTCAGGTTTGTCCCTTCTGCTGCCTGCTCCTGTCTCACGACATTAAACAAAGTGTAGGTATTGCATTTTTTTAGCATCTTCCAGATTCGGGCTTCCATCCAGAGCTTCCACTGCACTGCACCAATCGGTGATTTGATGACAGGCAAGGTCGAACAGCCCCTGGGGAGCCTTCGTGGATGTGTTGACTACCAGGGGTATAACTAGACATCTTTCTCTTAAAGCAAGAGGGGCAGAAAGCCATGAGAAAGACCCAGGCTCTGTTGCCCTTGTGTCTGTACAAACCCCCCTCTTTAGGGCTTACCTACAACAGATCTTAGGAGTCCCTGCTACAGACGTCACCCCTCTTCCCATGGAAGCTGTGAATGTTTGCCTCCAAGATACATGGGAACACTGATCACTTAACTGGAACTCAGCAGGATTACTAGAAATCTGTTTGTTGTACGTAGCAGAAAATCTGCTCCCAATGACTGAAGCAAATAGTAGTTTATCTTGCTCAGAACATACACTCTCGGGGCTGATGTTGTGACACAGAGGGTTAAGCAGCCACCTGCAATGCCGGCATCCCATTTGAGTGCTGGTTTGAGTCCCAGATGTTCCACTTCTGATCCAGCTTCCTGCTCATGAATCTGGGAAAGCAGCAGAAGATGGCCCAAGTGCTGGGGCCCCCGCCAACCACATGGGAGGCCTGAATGGAATTCCAGGCTCCTGGATTCAACCTGGCTGCTGCAGCCATTTGGGAAGTGAACACTGCAGACAGAGCATCTCTCTCTCTCTCTCTCTCTCTCTCTCTCTGTAATGCTGCCTTTCAAATAAATAAATCTTTTTTTATTTATTAGACAGGTAGAGTTACAGAGACAGTGTAAGAGAGACAGAGAGAAAGGTCTTCCTTCAGCTGGGTCACCCCCCAATGGCCGCTACAGACAGTGCCACGCCAATCTGAAGCCAGGAGCCAGGTGCTTCTCCTGGTCTCCCACACAGGTGCAGGGCCCAAGCACTTGGGCCATCCTCCACTGCCCTCCCGGGCCACAGCAGAGAGCTGGACTGGAAGAGGAGCAACCGGAACTAGAATCCAGTGCCCATATGGGATGCCGGTGCCACGGGCAGAGGATTAGCCACAGCGCTGGCCCAAATAAATCTTTTTATAAATAAAACAAAACAGAAACTGGTGTTCTCGCATTAGGAAAGTTCTCCTGCAGGCTCAGTGGCTCAGGTTGTAAGAACCTCCTCTCCACATAGTTGAGCTGTTATGTTTGAGAGACAAGCACTGCAGCTCAACTGTCAGGTCTGGGTTTGAAGCAGGAAGAAGCAGGAAGGGCCCCTGAAACCCCTCCTTTTCCCAGCCCTATCTCCCTGGATCCCAGCTGACTTCTTGCTTGAGTCTCTTATTACCCACAGGCTGATTAAGTGGCCACCTCTGGCCACAAGAGAGGTTGGGAAAACAAGGCCCAGGTTTGCCGCAACCTGTTTGTTTGACTTAGAGCAGCTGGGAGCCATTGCCTGGGCAGGACATACTGCTGCTTCAAAGAAAATCCAGGCTCCATTAGCTATGAAGTAGGGGGTGGATAGGCAAGTACCAAGTTCTGCCTCCACAAAACTATTCAAAAGCATTATACCCAATTATAAAGCAACTGCTTTTTTGCTAGGGCTTTTGTTTAGAATGTAGCATGGTGGAATGGTACTGCACCTGCTAAGAGGATTCTCCTCCTGTATTCAACTATAAAAGGAATGCTACTATGTTTGAACCCCCTCTAAGTTATGCTAAGTGAAAGAAGCCAGACACAAAGGCCATATATTGTATTATTCCGTTTATATAAAATATTCAGAATAGGTAAATGCATACAGACAGAGCACAGATTGGTGGTTATGGGGTCAAGAAGAAAGGGGCAATAGGGAGTAACTGCTTAGTGGGTTTGGGGTTTCTTTTTAGGGTAATAAAATGTTTTGGATCTAGATAGAGGTTACTGTTGCACAACATTGTAAATGTCCTAAATGCCACTTTATTGTACACTTTAAAATGTTTAATTTTATATTATATGAATGTCACCTCAATAAAAAAAGTATTCTCAGGGCTGGCGCTGTGGTGTAGTAGGCTAAGCCTAGATGGGTGCCAATTCATGCCCCAGTAGTTCCTCTTCCAATCCAGCTCTCTGCTATGGCCTGAGAAAGCAGTGGAAGATGGCCCAAGTGCTTGGACCCCTGCATCCTGCATGGGAGGCCTGGAAGAAGCTCCTGACTCCTGGCTTTGGATCAGCCCAGCTCTGGCCACTGTGGCCATCTGGGGAGTGAACCTGCAGATGGCAGACCTCTTTCTCTCTCCCTCTCTCTGTCTGCAACTCTGCCTCTCAAATAAATAAATAAAATCTTTTTTAAAAATGTTTTCTTTCCTTTTGCTTAAATGAAAATGACCACATTTATGCAAATAATCTTGGCACAATATTAATACTTCAACTCCTATAAAATCATTTTGGCAGTAGTAATTTCATTGAGCCACTCACATATCAACATATGAGGCAGAGACAACTAGTCACCCTCCAGTATCTTCCTCTTCTATCCTTTTCTTCCTTATTAACTAAAACTTATCCAATGAGCCCAGTTAAAAAAAAAAAAAAAAACAAAACCAAAAAAAAAACTGTATTTCCCAGCCTTTTTTGCATCAAGGTGTGACCATGGAACAAAGTTTTATCCACTGAAATGTGAGTGGAATCATTGGGTGGGTCTTGCAGGTAGAATTTTGTTAACTTTTTTTTTCTTTTTGACAGGCAGAGTTAGACAGTGAGAGAGAGAGAGAAAGGTCTTCCTTTTTCCATTGGTTCATTCCCCAAAATGGCTGCCATGGCCAGCGTGCTGAGGCCGGCGCGCTGTGTGGATCTGAAGCCAGGAGCCAGGTGCTTCTCCTGGTCTCCCATGCGGGTGCAGGGCCCAAGAACTTGGGCCATCCTCCACTGCACTCCTGGGCCACAGCAGAGAGCTGGCCTGGAAGAGGAGCAACCGTGACAGAATCCAGCGCCCCAACCGCGACTAGAACCTGGGGTACCGGCACCGCAGGAGGAGGATTAGCCAAGTGAGCCATGGCGCTGGCCTTTTAACTTTTTTTGAAAGGCAGAGAGATTAACATAAATATTTTCCATCTACTTGTTTACTCCTCAAATACCCACGGTAGCAAGGGCTGGGCCAGGCTGACACCAGGAGCGTGGAACTCAGAATTTGTAACCGTGCATGACCTTTCGTCCATCTCCTTTTCTTCTTTCTTCTATCCTGCAAAACATATTTGATGGCTGGAACACCACCAGTCAACTTGGACCATGAGGTCACCCTGAATATGGAAACCAGGCACTGGAATGGTAAGGCAAAAAAGGAGGAGACTGGGTCCCCCATGACAACTTGAAGATAGCATGGCATTACGGCTCACCTCCAGATTTCTTTTACGTGAGAGAAGTAGGAGAGAAAATTCCATCTTGTTATTTGTTGGAGGACACTGTTATCTGAGCCAAACTGACTCATAGCTGATAATAGCAGCATAACCTCCTTAGGCAATGTAAGATAGTGTAGTCCGGAGTATGAGTAATGTATTCCACCCCAAGGTAGGAATGGAACTACCTGATCCATAACACTTATCTGGTCTGTCTAATGGGTGCACAAAGTACAGATTTCTATCAATCTACCTCAGAAAATGCCGATTGGCCAAGCCTATCCCATAAGCATGTTTTGTTTAGCCAGCACACTTGTTTATTTTATTATTAATGCTGTTGTCAATATATTTTGCTATCAGCACCTTAATGTGGTTGGGGGAATGCATTGTCCATGCATTCCCATGATTCCCCACCACCCGCTCTGTGGAATCTCACACTGAGTACATCACAGGAGTATAGAACCTACTGGGCCCCTAAAAGCATTCATGAGACCTACCCCTTGAAATGATACTTTCAATCTGGGATTTCATAAATAAAGTGGAGAGAATTAGTCAAGAACGTCAGGTTTGACAACATGAAATGGCAGTGAACTGACAATGAATGTGTTAATAACAGATTATAAATAATATAGCCCATGGCTCAGATGCTTACTTCTAATTTCTCTATATTAAGATCTGATTAGGGAAATGTTTCTGTCTTAGTTCTTTTTTAAAGACTTGTTTATTTATTTGAAAGTCAGAATTACAGAAAAGAGAGAGAGAGAGAGAGATCTTCCATCTACTGGTTCACTCCCCAGATGGCTGCAACTTCCCAAATCCCCAGAGCTGGACCAATCCAAAGTCAGGAGCCAGGAGCTTCATGCAGGTCTCCCACACGAGTGGTAAGGAACTTGGGCCAAACTCCGCTGCTTTTCCAGGAGCATTAGCATGGAGCCGGATAGGAAGCTGAGCATCCGGGACTGCAGCCAGCACCCTTATGGGATGCTGGCACTGCAGATGGTCGTCCAACCTGCTGCACCAGAGTGCCATCCCCTCTGTCTTAGTTCTGTTGAACTTCAGTGCCAACAGTGTCAGGGTCAGTGTTGCCTTGCCAGGAATTTTCAGTTGGTTGTCAACAGTTCACCTATCGGCTCTGTGTCCATATTACTTACTGCTATTTTCCAGTCAGTGCTGAATAGATCAGACATTCCTGGAATGTAAATCGGTCCCACTTTAGGGCCAGAAAGATGCCTGCTCTTCTCACTACAGTCTCCCCAACACGCACCACACAGGGCCTGGTACAGAGTCACCATGAGCTGCTATATGTGGTCATGCAGGTTGCTTTCCCTAAGAGCCCAGCAAGGGAATAGCAGGTTCACCAGGACTACAGTCCAGCCCTCCCTGCTCACCAAGCCTGCATCCTGGTGGTGGTTGCTTCCACATCGGGGAGACGGCAGCTGTTTTGAATTTGCACAAAGCTCTTCCTTCTGAGCCTCCCATACTGAATGAGAGAGCTGCACCCACTGCGGGATGAGTATTTTTGTAATTCACACAGGAGACCTTGTGGAGTGGCAGGAAAAATGATAGTGAAACAAATAAATATTCTCCTTCATGAGCACTCTGAAATTCTGGCCATAGCTCCAGGCTGTCCCAGGAAGAACAGCAGCTTGACCTCTATTTTTGCTTAGCAGTGGGACAATTTATAGTCTACTGTTACAATTTGTTTTATGTGTCAACATTTCTTTTGCCTTAGTGTAAAAAAAGATACTTAGGGATTAATTTAACCAAGGAAGCTAAAGATTGTATATAGAAAACTATAAAGCATTGACAAAAGAAATTGAAGAAGCCAAAAACAAATGGAAAAATATCCCATGTTTATAGACTGCAAGAATGAATATTGTTAAAATGTCCATGCTACACAAAATGATCTACAGATTCAACATAACCTCTATCAAAATCCCAGCATTATTTTGCACAAGAATAGAAAAAAAATAGAAAAAAAAAACCCTAAACTCTGAACCATGAAGGACCCTTAGTAACCAAAAGAAACTTAAACAGGAAAAACAAAACTTAGGGCATCACAATACCTGATTTCAAACTACATTATGAAGCTATAGTAATCAAAACAGTATGGTACTAGCACAAAAACAGATACATGGGCCAAAAGAATATAAGAGAAAACCCCCAAATAAGCCCACTCATATATGGTTGACTAATTTTTGGTAAGATGTGGAAAGAATAGCCTCTTCAATAAACAGTGTTGGGAAAGCTAGATATTCACCTGCAAAAAAATTAAACTGGACCCTCATATTATATCATCAGGCCACACAAAAAATTAACTAGGAATAGACCAAACACTTACATGTAACACCTGAAACCATAAAACACCTAGAATAAAACATGGAGAAAAAAACTCCTTGACATTGGTCTTCTCAATGATTTTTTTTAATAAGACCTCAAAAACACCGGCTACAAAAGCAAAAAAAAAAAAAAAAAAAAAGTGGGACTACATCAAACAGAAAATCTTCTGAGCAACAAAGGAAACCACCAACAAAATGAAAATTCAGCCCACAGAATGGGGGAAAATATTTGCAAATCATATTATCTGATATAGGGTTAATACCTCAAATATACAAAGAATTTATACAATTCAATAGCAAAAGGGAAATGCAGATTTAAACCACAGTGAGATATCAACTCACATCTACTCACAATGAGATATCAACTCACGATGAGATAACAACTCACAGCTATTGGGGTAGCTATTTTCTTTTTTTAACTAATTTATTCTTTTTAAAAAGATCTTTTATTTATGTGAAAGGCAGACTTAGAAAGAGAGAGATAGAGATAGGTAGAGAGAGAGAGAGAGAGAGAGGCAGAGAGAGAAGTTTTCTTTTTTTTTTATTTTTTATTTTTGACAGGCAGAGTGGACAGTGAGAGAGAGAGACAGAGAGAAAGGTCTTCCTTTTGCCATTGGTTCACCCTCCAATGGCAGCTGCGGCCGGCGCATCGCGCTGATCCGAAGCCAGGAGCCAGGTGCTTATCCTAGTCTCCCATGGGGTGCAGGGCCCAAGCACTTGGACCAACCTCCACTGCACTCCCTGGCCACAGCAGAGAGCTGGCCTGGAAGAGGGGCAACCGGGACAGGATCGGTGCCCCGACCAGGACTAGAACCCGGTGTGCCGGCACTGCAGGGCGGAGGATTAGCCTATTGAGCCGCAGTGCCGGCCTAGAGAGAGAAGTTTTCTATCTGCTGATTCACTCCCCAAATGGCCGCCATGGCCAGGACTGGGCCATGCCGAGGCCAGGAGCCAGGAACTTCATTCAGGTCTCCCACATGGGTGCAGGGGCCCAAGCACTTGGGTCATCCTCCACAGCCTTCCCAGGCCATAAGCAGAGTGCTGGATCGGAAGTGGAGCAGCCGGGACTTGAACCAGTGCCCATATGGGATGCTGGCACTGCAAGTGGTGGCTTAACCCGCTATGACACAGCACTGGCCCCAGAATAGCTATATTCAAAAAGACAAAAGGTGACAAGTTTTTATAAGGATGTGAAGAAAAGGGAATTCTTACATACTGTTGGTGGGAATGTAAGGTGGCACAGCTACTATGAAGGAAAAGAAAGAAAACAGGCCAGCGCCGTGACTCAACAGGCTAATCCTCCGCCTTGCAGCGCCGGCACACCGGGTTCTAGTCCCGGTTGGGGCACCGATTCTGTCCCGGTTGCCCCTCTTCCAGGCCAGCTCTCTGCTGTGGCCAGGGAGTGCAGTGGAGATTGGTCCAAGTGCTTGGGCCCTGCACCCCATGGGAGACCAGGAGAAGCACCTGGCTCCTGCCATCGGATCAGCGCGGTGCGCCGGCTGCAGCGCGCCAGCCATGGCGGCCATTGGAGGGTGAACCAACGGCAAAAAGGAAGACCTTTCTCTCTGTCTCTCTCTCTCACTGTCCACTCTGCCTGTCAAAAAAAAAAAAAGAAAGAAAACAAAATAAAACTACCATATAATCCAGCAGTCCCCCTTCTGGGTATTTATCCAAAAGGATTGAAATTAGGATCTCAAGGAGAGCTTGCACTTCCATGTTCATTGCAGCATTATTCACAATATGTAAACATCTTAAATGTCCATCAGTAGTTGAATGGATAAACAAAATGTGGTATATACATAAGGATTTTTTAAAGATTTATTTATTTATTTGAGAGATAGAGTTATGGGGATGGGGTGGGGAGACACAGAAACCAGAGATCTTTCATCTTCTGGTTCACTCCAGAAATGGAGGCAATGACCAGGGCTGGGCCAGGTTGAAGCCAGGAGCCTGGAACTCTATCCAGGTCTCCCATGTGAGTGGCAGGTACCCAAGCACTTGGGCCATCCTCCGCTGCTTTCCCAGGCACATTAGCAGGAGCTGGATCAGAAGTGGAGCAGCTGGGACTTAAACAAGTGCTCCAATATGGGATGCCGGCACTGCTGCACTGCAATATCAGCCCCCATACAAAAGAATATTATTCAGTCTTTAAAAAAGAAGAAAATTGTGCCATATGTGACACATGAAACCCGAAGACATTATACTAAATGAAACAAGCTAGTCACAAGCACTATATGACACCACTCATATAAAGTATATAAGATAGTCAAACACAAAGAAGCAGAAAGTGGAATTGGTTGCCAGGAGCTAGAGGGAGGGGATGGAGGAAATTGCTTTTCAATGGCTAGAAGGTTCCAGTCATTTCCAGTTATTCAAGATAAGTAAGTTCTAGCGATTTTTTGCACAACAAATCTGCCTATAGTTAATAATAGTGTATTCTATACTTAACATTTTGTTAAGAGAAGGCATCTTATGTTAAGTGTTCTTACTACAATAGAAAAATTAATTCACTCAGAGAAGTGCTCTAACACAGGGAAGGAATCACAGCCTATACTTCAGCAGGCTGAAGGGGAATTACAGACGATTTCCCCCAAGATGATGGGTTCAGTGTGAAGCACAAGTCACAGTTAGCCAGGTGAGGAAGTAGCAGGTGTGGGCATACTGAGGTTTGGAGGAACTCACCAAGCTGGAGGATGCCGGCACATCACACACCAAAGTCCATTTTTGCTATGTGGTATTCCATCCCTTCCTGGAGGAGATTCCGACTGGGACGATCAAAGGCTGCAGCCCAGGGGGAGTGCAGGTCTCTCTCACCTTCTTCCATGACATTCTCACCCCCCTCCCCCCAGAATCACTGCAGCAGCCAGCCAAATTTGATCAAGCTGAGCAGGTGTGGTATGGGAGGAAGGAGCACACGACCTGTACGTGGACAGTGGAGAGGAGATCTGCTTCTGGGTGGTGGATGAGAGCCTTGTGGACACGTCCCCTAGGGGACCCAGCTCAGCCAGGGCCACCTCTTCCAGTGAGGAGCTGCCCAAGAAGGAGGCTCCGCACACACTGGTGGGGTCCATCAGTGAGCCAGGCCTGGACTGGTGGACCAGCAATTAGCCTTGGGGCTCAACACTGGACCCAGCCTCTACTCAGATGATGGTAAACATCGGACTAGTCAGCTTGGGTTGCTGTAGCAAAATACCATAGACTAGGAAGCTTAAAGAATAAAAATGGACTGTCTCACAGTTCTTTAGGCTGAGGAGTCCAAAATCAAGTTGTTGGCAAGTTTGGTTTCTTTTGAGACCTCTTTCATTGGCTTGCATACGGTCATCTTCTCACAATGTCATCACATGGCCTTCCTTCTGTGTGTCTATTTCCTAACCGCTTCTTCTTAGGAGGACTCCTGCCGTATTGGATTAGGGTGCAACATAAGAGTTTCCTTTTCACCTAATCACCTTTTAAAGACCCAGTCTCCATGCACATATGTCATACACTGGGGTTCTGGAGTTTAGAGCTCCAGTGTCTGAATTCTGGGGGAACACAGTTCAATGAATAACAAGCATTCACAAAGCTTGGTTTGTCCTGGGAATTACAGAAAATTGGTCTGACTTCTAGCTGAGTGGTGAAAGAAGAGACACAATTGAAAAGTTTGGATTTCACACAAAGGTGATGGGGAAATGTTGAGGAGTGCTGTGATTGTGTTATGTTTTAGAAAGACCACTGTAGTAGCAACAGAGGGGATAGATTGTGACAGGGACAAACCCAGAAGCCAGGAAACCAGTTTTGTCAGTTAGCTTTTGCTGTGGAACTAACTAACCCCAAAACATAGTCACACACACACACACACATGTGCACATTTATCTCCAACTTCTATGGGTTGACAATTTGGGCTGGGCTCAGCAGGACAATTGGACAATTCTGTTGATATGGCCCAAGTTCAGCTGAACTTGGCTGGGCTCACTTGTGAATTTGCTCTCAGTGGCCAGGTTAGCTGGAGGCATGCTGGTCTAGGAGGGCTCCACGGGGGTAATTAATCTCTGTTCCATGTGTCTCTTGACACCTAGCTGTCTAGTCTGAATTTGCATGTGTGTCAGTGGTGATAGGTATTCCCAGAACAAGATTGGAAGAACACAAGGTCTTTTGAATCCCACACTTGGAACTCAAACAATGTTGCTTCCACTGCAAAGCAAGCCTCAAGGTGAGCCTAGGTTCAAGGACTGGAGAAGGGGATTTAACCTCTTGCTGGAAGGAGCTACAAATATTTGCAGCCATCTCTGCAATTCACAACACCAGCATGGAGGTAAGAACTTTGTAATTTAGTAAGAAAACTCAGGGCCAGCATTGTGGTGCAGCAGGTTAAGCTACCACCTGTGACACCTCATCCAAATTTGGACTGCTGGTTTGAGTCCTGGCTGTTCCATTTCTGATCCAGCTCCCTGTTAATGCACCTGGGAAAGCAGTGGATGATGGCCTAAGTACTTGAACCCCTGTCACCAATATGAGAGACCCAGATGGAGTTCGAGGCTCCTGCTTGGTCTGACCCAACCTAGGCCATTGCAGACATTTGGGGAGCGAACCAACTGATGGAAGATTTCTCTCTCTGTGTCTCTTTTTCCTTCCTCCCTTCCTTCTGTCAATCTGTCTTTCAAATATATAAAATAAGTCTTTAAAAAGAAGGAAGGATGGCCAGCGCCACGGCTCAACAGGCTAATCCTCCGCCTAGCGGCGCCGGCACACCGGGTTCTAGTCCCGGTTGGGGCACCGATCCTGTCCCAGTTGCCCCTCTTCCAGGCCAGCTCTCTGCTATGGCCCGGGAAGGCAGTGGAGGATGGCCCAAGTGCTTGGGTCCTGCACCCCGTGGGAGACCAGGAGAAGCACCTGGCTCCTGGCTTCGGATCAGCGCGGTGCGCCGGCCGCAGCGGCCATTGGAGGGTGAACCAATGGCAAAAGGAAGACCTTTCTCTCTGTCTCTCTCTCACACTGTCCTGTCACACTCTGCCTGTCAAAAAAAAAAGAAGAAGGAAGGAAGTGATATGAACAGAACCTAATCGATGACAATGGAGACAAATGGAAGGCTGGCTTGAGAGAAGTCAGCAATCATTTGGGGATTGACTGGGTCCTCCACTTCTGACTTGGGCCATGAAGAGGTTGGTGACATCGTTTGGATGATGACCGTGAGAAGCAGTACTGATGGTCACTCTGACCAGATCATATTATGAAGTGCGTTTTGATTAGCCTGTTGAAGTTCTAAGCTCTTGGGCTTGCATGCACAGCTTTCATAATTTGCTACAATTACGAGTCAATGCTATCCCCGTAATAGAAGTGGAAGAGATACCTCTGAGTAGCAACTTTTGTGCTCTAGCCAGAGAAAATGTTTACTATGTTTTTGCTTAGCAGAGGACTCCCAAAACTTCTTGTAAAATTGGAATTAAAAGATAAATTTATTTTTGGTGCAAAAAAAAAAACCCTGGGAATCCATGTACATTTTTTCATAATATGTATTTCCATGACTTTTTAAAGACCCCTGTCTGTATGGATTCCAAAATTTTTTGTACCAAAGTAAGCTTATCTTTATTTGAAAAAAAAGATTTATTTATTTATTTGAAAGTCAGAGTTACACAGAGAAAGAAGGACAGGCAGAGAGAGAGAGAGGTCTTCCATCTGCTGATTCACTTCCCAATTGGCTGCAACGGCCGGATCTGTGCCGATCTGAAGCCAGGAGCTTCTTCCAGGTCTCCCACATGGGTGCATGGGCCCAAGGACTTGGGCCATCTTCTACTGCTTTCCCAGGCCATAGGAGAGAGTTGGATCAGAAGTGGAGCAGCCGGGACTCGAATCAGCACTCATATGGGATGCCGGCAGTACAGGCAGCAGCTTTACCTGCTATACCACAGTGCTGGCCCCAAGCTTATCTTTTAATTCCACTTCCTATGAGCATTTTTAATGTATCCTAGTGCATTAGAAGCAATATTTTTCCATCTTGGAGCTTGTATCTGTGACTTCACACATGTTATTCCCTAGGCATGAAATGCTTCCCTAGCACCCCCATCCTCCACTCTGCCCATCCCTTGTCTGGTTCCTTCTCATCCTCAAAGTTGCAGTTCACATGTGATCCTCACAAAGACACCTGTCCTGATGACCCTACCTAAATTCACCTCTTCCCCTACCTATTACTTCCTGTTACAAGGCTCTGTTGAATTTTTTCTCAGCAGTTTTCACCCACTGGTGTCACCTTGACAGGCTTATGTATGTGTTTGCGTCTCTCCAATTGAACTAAAATTAAGCTGTGAGATCAGAAGTACTGTCCAACTTGTCCATCCCACACAAGGCCTGCTAGATTCTGGTTGCTCAAATATACATTTGTTGAATTAAAACAGATTGTTATCACCATGCCTGGAGATAAATTCAAATAATGTTCTTCCTTAAGCACTTGTCTAATCTGCTTTAATACAAGTTTAGATAGAGAAATTGACAAATATGGGAGAGATTTTGACATTGAAGAAGTTATTAAATATTAAATATTTGAGAGGTAGAGTTACAGACAGTGAGAGGGAAAAACAGAGAAAGGTCTTCCGTCCGTTGGTTCACTCCCCAATTGGCCGCAATGGCTGGAGCTGCACTGATCAAAAGCCAGGAGCCTAGTGTCTCCTCCCGGTCTCCCATGTGGGTGCAGGGGCCCAAGGACTTGGGCCATTTTCTACTGCTTTCCCAGGCCATAGCAGAGAGCTGGATTGGAAGAGGAGCAGCCGGGACCAGAACCAGTGCCCATACAGGATGCCAGGGCCACAGGCAGAGGATTAACCCACTGCGCCACAGTGACAGCCTCAAACAGTTTTTAATTTTTAACTGACAAAAATTAGAGAGGGGCCAGCATTGTGTCGTGGTGGATAAAGCTGCTGTCTGCAATGCCAGCATTCCATATGGTCACTAGTTTGAGTCCCAATTGCTCCACTTCTGATCCAGCTCCCTGCTAATGCTCCTGAGAAAGCAGTGGAAGATGGCCCAAGTCCTTGGCCCCTGCATCCATGTGGAAGACCTGAATGGAGCTCCAGGCTCCTGGCTTTGGCCTGGCTCAGCCCTGGCTGTTGCAGCCATCTAGGGAGTGGAAGGAAGATCTCTCTGTGTGTCTCTCCTTCTCTCTGTCCGTAACTCTGCCTTTCAAATAAAATAAATCTTTAAATATGGACAGATTTATGGAGTATCATGTGATGTTTCTATATCTGTATACACTATATATGTCCAATCAGAGTAAACATCTAACTCCTCATTTAACATTTATTTATTTATTTGAAAGGGAGTGCAATGGAGAGGGAGGGAAGGGAGAGAGAGAGAGAGATTGATTTCCATCTGAAACCAGGAGCCAGGAGCTTCATCCAGATCTCCCATGTGGGTGCAGGGGCCCATGCACATGGGCCATCCTCTGCTGCTTTCTCAGGTGCATTAGCAGGGAACTGGATTGGAAGTGGAGCAGCCAAGACTCAAACCAGCACCCATATGGGATGCTGGCACCACAAATGGCAGCTTTACCTATACACCACAGTGCCAGCCCCAAAATGTTTAACTTTAAAACAAAAGTGTTTGATACTAAAAGCAGTAAATTGAGTTCTATGTAAAATTCTCTTATGTAGAATGGCTCCTAACCCCAGGAAGTTCATTTATTTGGGTAAAATAAGACCGTACTGGAGCATATGGGTGGATTAGTAGATGTCATTCATCTTTGGTCTTAAAAGTTGGCCTCATATGTTCTCCCTGATCTGTGGTAACCAACAGAGTACCTAAAAAGTAATCTATAGGAGTGAAATTGACACTTTGAGATGCAATGACTTTAAACAGCCCTTGTCTTGGCGGTTGAGGAACAGTTTTTTTTTTCTCCATATACTATTTGTTGAATTCTTTACTTAGTGTAGGGTTAATCTTATGTGTGTAAAGTTAATTGAAAATAGATCTTAGTGAAAAAAAAAAAAGAATGAGACTAGGAGAGAGAAGAGAAAGAAGGGTGGCAGTGAGGGTGGGAGAGCTGGTAAAGTGGGAAGAATCACTATGCTCCTAAAGTTGTATACCTTAAATAAAAGGTTTCTGGAAAAAAAAAAGAGTTTGGCCTCAGCATGAGGGTGGAGCTGATGTGGACTGCAGTATACAAAGGACGCTAGAAAGAGCAAGGGCACCAAGGGAGTGTGGTGCAGGCAAGGCTGGAGATGTCTGCGTGCAATAACTGCATGCAAACCCACATGCAATGGATTGAAGGTGGTTCACCTCCCAAGCGTTCATGTATTGGAGGCTTGGTCCCCAGTATGGCAAATTAGGGAGGTGGTGGAACCTTTGAGAGGTGGAGCCAGCTGGGAGGTGATTGGGTCACTGGGGACACTGCCCACCGAAGGAATGGTTGTCGTGGGAGATCAAGACCAACTCCCTCCACTCTCTCTTGCTTCCTGTCTCATCACATGACCTCCTTCGCTCATGCATTCCCACCGTGAGTCCAACTGCCATGTGGTGACATAGCCGATGCGGCCCTTGCCTGAGCTCAAGCCAATGGAACTACCTGATCATGGACTTTCAGCTTTCAAATTAGTGAGCTACCTCCACTGCTTTTCAAGATAGACTGCCCAGCCTCAAGTATTCTGTTACAGCAATGAGAAACTGACCAATACACAAAAACCAGAAGACCTTTATTTTTGATATGTCTCCCACATGCCCAACATGTATACCCTCTCACATCCTCAAGCCCAGGAAGGGCATAGGTCTCGGGGAGAAAGGTGAGTCCAAGCCTCAGCCCTTAAGAGATGACTAAGTGTCTGAATCAATAGTTTTATCAGTCATGTAAAACTGGTGGCCGAGATAATGCTCAGAAAGCTCATTTATTGCATTGAAATGTTTGCACTGTTAACACACAAGAGAAGGGACTAGGAGCACAAGCAAGTGAAAGTACATTTACAGAAATACCTGATGGAGCAGAATGCCATTGTGCCATAATCTATCTCTATGAAAAGTAGAAATATATTAACAGAAATGTTGAATAAAAAAAAAAACAGAGTTTATATTGGCTGTATTTGACCTTGCTCAGGCCCCTTAGTTAAGTGGTATCCAATTTCTTTTTTTGAGGGTAAGGAATGCAAATCATTTTATCATAACAGATAGCATTATTGTGCATTGATTTAGGTGCCAAGCACTATGCTTTACATGCATTATCTCATTTTAAAATGTTTCATTTCAGTCAGGGAGGAGGACTAGATTCAAGAGCTCTATTGTACAATGTGGTTAAATAGTTAATAATGGATTGTACTGCTGAAAATGTTCAGGGAGTGGGTATTAAGTGTTCTCACCACAACAGGTGATAACTATGTGAGGTAACACAGATGTTCATTAGCTAAATTTAGTAATTCCACCACATATATACTTCAAAGTGTGTTATGCTGATGAATATGTACAATTGTTCTCTGCCCATTTAAAATAGAAAATACAGCAAAAATTAATTGAAAATTAAATATGGTATTTTTGAAAGTTTCATTGTGAACTGAACAAAAATATGAGTTATAGGGGCTGGCGCTGGGTGTAGTGGGCTAAGCCTTTGCCTGTGGTGCTGGCATCCCATCTGGGTGCTGGTTCTAGTCCTGGCTGCTCCTCTTCCAATCCAGCTCTCTGTGTATGGCCTGGGAAGGCCATGGAAGATGGCCCAAGTGCTTGGGCCCCTGCACCCATGTGGAAGACCTGGAAGAAGCTTCTGGTTCCTGGCTTCGGATCGGCTCAGCTCCAGCCATTGAGGCCATCTGGGGAGTGAACCAGCAGATGGAAGGCCTTTCTTTTTTTTAGATTTATTTATTTATTTGAGAGTCAGAGTTACACA
Source organism: Lepus europaeus (assembly GCF_033115175.1). Taxonomy (NCBI): domain Eukaryota; kingdom Metazoa; phylum Chordata; class Mammalia; order Lagomorpha; family Leporidae; genus Lepus; species Lepus europaeus. Next base: position 102,690,701 of record NC_084850.1, on the reverse strand, counting down.
CAGAGAGAAGGAGAGGCAGAGAGAGAGAGAGGTCTTCCATCTGCTGGCTCACTCCCCAGATGACTGCAATAGCCAGAGCTACGCCGATCCAAAGCCAGGAGCCAGGAGCTTCTTCTGGGTCTCCCATGTGGGTGCAGGGGCCCAAGGACATGGGCCATCCTCTACTGCTTTCCCAGGCCTTAGCAGAGAGCTGGATCAGAAGTGGAGTAGCTAGGTCTTGAACCGGTGCCCATATGGGATGCTGGCATGGCAGGCGGTGGCTTTACCAGCTATGCCACAGCGCTGGCCCCAAGACCTTTCTCTCTGTCTCTGTCTCTGTCTCTCTTTCTCTGTCTCTCTCTCTCTATGTAATTCTACCTATCAAATAAATAACTAAATGTTAAAAAAATAAATGAACTGTAAAAAGAAATATGAGTTATAGGCACAGTTCACCAAATGATTAAAAGTAAATATCTCTAAGAGTGGGCATTTAGCCTAGCAATTAAGTTATCTGTGTATCAAACCAAAGCACTTGTATTTGATTCTTGGCTCCAGCTCCCAACTCCAACTCCTAATAGGAGGCAGCCAGTGATGGCTCAGGTAATTGATCTCCTTCCACTCATACGGAAGACCTGCATTGTATATCTGATTCCCAGTTTTGATCTTGGCCCAGCCCACCTGTTGGGGACATTTGGGGAGTAATCCAGCGAATGGGAGGCCCCCCTCAATGAATAAATATTTTCTTAAAAGTAAAAATCAACGTAACACAAAAACCTGCACCTAGATGTTTATAGCATCTTTGTTCATCATTGGCAAAACTTCAAAGCAACCAAGATGTCTTTCAGTAGGTGAGTGGATAAATTGTGATATAGTCACACAATGGAATATTATTCAGTGATAAAAAGAAATGAACTATCAAACTTCCAAAAGATGTGGAGGAATCTTCAATGCACATTGCTAAGTGGAAAGGTCAATATGAAAAAGCTACCTACTATGTGATCCCAACTGTATGACATTCTGAAAATGGCAAAATAAAGGGACAGTGGCTGCATAAAGAGGATGGAGGGGTGCACAGACAGAGCACAGAGCAATTTTAGGGCAGTGAACCTACCCTGTATGATATTGGAATGGTATAATGGTAGCAAATGTGTCCATACCCACAGAAGTACAACTCCAAGAATGAACCCTAATGTAAACTATGGACTTTGGGTGATAATGCTGTGTCAACGTAGGTTCATCAGTTAACAAATGTATCACTTCGGTGAGGGATGTTGACAGTGGGGGCTATTTTTCCAGGATGTGGAGGAAGAGAAAGGAGCATACAAGAACTTTTTGTATTTCCATTCAATGTTGCTATGACTATACAATTGCTCTAAAAAAATGAAGTCTATCAAACATTTTAAGTCAATGTCTGCATAACCAGGAAACAGGTCATTACAGTTACCATTCAGAAGCCACCACTGCCATGTATCCCTACTCTCTTCCTTCCCATCATCCTAAGAGGTAGGCACTGTCCTAATTCTTATGCTGATCATTTATTGATTTTCCTTATGATTTTACCACCTAAAAATACATCCCTTAAAAATATAGTGTGGTAGTAAGCTTAGGTCCTAAGACAGCCTGGCTTGCTAGAAGTTAGTGGACCAAAAGGCCCAACCACAAGCATCAGCTCTAGCCCCACCCTAACAGGATTCACTGCTCCCTCTTCCCTACCCCCTGGAAGACTATAACAGGACCTGCTTTCCCGCACATGTGCGCTCCCTCTCTCTCTCTCTCTCTCTCTCTCTCTCTCTCGACCCCTCTCCCTTTTCACCCTCTCTCTCCCTCTCCCTCCAGCCTGTCAAGTTTCCCCACACCTGACAATAAACCTTTCCTTCAAAAAAAATCGCATGCTTTTTTATTTCGACTGTATACAGATGAAATCATATCATATATATTTTTCTATGACCTGCTTTTTTAATGTTTAGTGATACAGAGATTCATTCATGGTATGTTTAGCAAGTTTGTTCATTTTATTGTTGTATAGTATCCCATTGTATGACTATAAATTTTCTTTTTTGCTTTTATGGCTACTTTTTGTCTTCTTTATATATAACAATTCTTATTCTTGTACATTTTAGAGTTGATGACATGAGTATAGTTAGGAACATTTTGGTATATGTATTTATATAAACTTAAATCCTACAGAGGCCCAAATGTTGTCTATGCTGTAAAGTGCCCTACAACCAGTTCCCAGGTAACAGAATCTCCCAACAAACCTCAGCCATGACCAAGGAAACCTCAACCATGGGCGAGGAAACATCTACTGTACCTTGAGAAGGAGTGAGCTTTAGTCTTGAACCCGTTGTAGGGAGAGTGATTAACAACCCCATTGTTTGCCCCTCTGGGCATATAGATCACATCATTTGTGGAAATAAGTGTGAGATGTAATGTGCCTCTTCAGCAATAAGCAATCCTAGCGCTGTGTGATTCCTAAAGTGATCTAAAACACCACAGCTGTCTTCCTTCCATGCCAACTTAGCCCAAACTATTGACCTTATCTTCAGTAAGCATTTAACGTCGATGAGTTCTATATTCCAAGTCATGCATCCAAAGTATATACTGAAGCCATGTTATGGGGTCAGTGGTATGATGGAACTTTGAGGTCAATCAATGAAATAAAAGCTGAGTAGAGATTAAAGTTGTGTCAACCATGACTAGGCAAGAAATGTATGAAAATCCAAGACTTTGGATCCAGTCAAGAACCGAATTGATAGGTGACAACATACAGAAAAATCTCAGGAGTCCAGATAGTGTCATCCACTTGGTTCCTTAGGAAGCAGACTCTGAGGTGGAGTTTAGCAGGCAGGATATTTATTAAAGAATATCCTTGCAAACAACACTTGGAATGAAGGAAGGAAAAACAGGGCAGAGAGAGAAGTTGCAAAATAAATTCAAAAGACTCAACTAACCCTGTTATGAATGATGGAGATAAAATAGCCACTAAGAGTTGTCTTAGGTTAGGTCAAAAAGGCCAGACCTTATATCCATCAGTCATTGAATGTGAGCCAGGAGTGTGACCTCGGGCAAGGCAGCTCTGCAAATGATGCAATCTCTGAAGAGGTTGAGAGCTCAAGGCTACCTACCACAGCTCCCCCTAGAAACTTGTACAACAAATTCCTCTATGGGAGATCTGTTAGTCATGTGACAGTATCCGCCACAGAATTCAGAGATCCCACTTTCCTTTAAGATTCTTAAGTTCCTGTTCCCGGAGGTTTGCCCAAGTCAATCTTAAGCACAGAGCCCCAAGCCCAGTCTCTGAAAGCAGCTCTACTGTGTTCCTTCTGTTCATCTCTGAAATTGGAGTTTTTTCATTATGTTTGCCCAGTCTGTTGTATCATTTGAGAATCATGACAGAATTCTGCAGAGATCCATCTATACAGCTGAACACATTATGACAATTTTAATGTATGTCCAAAAAATCTTTGATTCTCCTTTCATCAAGAAGTATGACAATGTGTCCTTTATTTTTACAATTTATTTTTTGTCTATGTATTTGAAAGGGAGGAGGGTAAGAGAGGAAGAAAAAGAAAAACAGCAAGCAGTCAAGAAGCGAATAATGAGCAAACAAGCTCCCATTCATTGATTCACTCCCTAAATGCCCAGCTGGGATGAGGCTGAAGCTAGGATCCAGGAACTCCATCCTGGTACCCCATGTGGGAAGCAGGAACTTGGTCACTTGAGCCATTACCACTGCCTGCCAGGATGTGTATTGGCAGGAAGCTGAAGTCAGGAGCCAGAGGTGATCATCAAGTCCTGACACTGTAATGCAAGCATCTTAACCAGTAGGCTAAACATCCATTTCTGTGTGCCCTTTCTTGGAACCTGGATGGAATTATTATCTGCTTATAGCCAATAGAAGGCAGAGGTGATGCTGTGTGACTTACAAAGCTAGGTCAGAAAAGGCAATGCAGCTTCTGCCTTGTTCCCTGGGACACTAAATTTTGATGCCCTGTCTTACCATGTAAGAAGTCGAGTCCAGCCGGCGCCGTGGCTTAACAGGCTAATCCTCCGCCTTGCGGCACCGGCACACCGGGTTCTAGTCCCGGTTGGGGTGCCGGATTCTGTCCCGGTTGCCCCTCTTCCAGGCCAGCTCTCTGCTATGGCCCGGGAAGGCAGTGGAGGATGGCCCAAGTCCTTGGGCCCTGCACCCACATGGGAGACCAGGAGAAGCACCTGGCTCCTGGCTTCGGATCAGCGAGATGAGCTGGCCGCAGCGGCCATTGGAGGGTGAACCAACGGCAAAAAGGAAGACCTTTCTCTCTGTCTCTCTCTCTCTCACTATCCACTCTGCCTGTCAAAAAATTTAAAAAAAAAAAAAAGAAGAAGTCGAGTCCACCATGCTGTGAAGCAACCAGAGCTACATAGAAAAGTCATTAATAGAAGGACTGGGCAACACCCCCATCTGGGGTCCCAGTTACCAGCCAGACATGTGAATGCAGATGCCTCCATGTGATTCCAGCACCCAATCTTTGAGTCATCCCAGCTACCAAGTCTTCTCAGCTGAGGCTCCCAGTCTCAAATGTGTCTATGCACACTTGTAATGTAGACACAAACAAGTCTTTTAAAAGGGGAAAATTTCTGGATAAAAACTATTATTTTTAGGAGTCCACCATGTGCTTTGCTCCAGGAAGCAGGTGTGTTACTGTTACAGTTTGAATAGGATTTGGTTCCCCAACCCATGCAGATGTTTAAGTCCCAAAGTCATAGATAGTGGCAATGCTAACAGGATAGAGGTTTGGTCCAATTTTGGTGTCTGAAGTTGAGGGTCCTTGGCAAGTGATTGGGTTGGACTGGGTTGATGGAGTGGAGCCCCCGTGATGGAATCCTGGAGGCTTTATAAAGAAGAGCATGCTTCCTGGCTCACCATGTTATGGTTCCTCCACACACACACTCTACCCATGCCAGCTTCCACCCTCATCATACCCCAGACTAATGGGCCACCTGGTCTTCGACTGCAAGCCTCCAATCAATGAGCTGAAATAAACCTTCCTTCAGAAATAGCTTCTCCAATATATTTTAGTTAAAGCAACAAAAAGTTGACTAATACAGTGACACAAATGAAGTCAGGTCATCCTAAAAAGTCAGAGTGAAGAGGCCACAGAGAAAGTGGGAAATTAGTTATTAACCACACAAATGTAGTTCCTGATCATAAATACTGTGTGAATGCTTCACAATTTAATCTGATTGACACTAGATTTTTGCTTATCTTTGCATTGACCAAATATAAGATACAAATTGGTCCAGTCATGCTAGTCATAAAATAGGTCAAGTCATCTTAGTCACATAGGTCTTTAAGAATTTTCTTTCTGTGTAAGACAGTCTCTTGAGATAGTATTTCCAGATACTTTCAGCTGAGTAGTTCACATTAGCATTTGAGAGACCCCAAAGAAGGAAGTTCTTTTATTTTCATAGCAGCTAAGATAATTTAAATTTTTAATAAATAGAATAACTGAGGGATTCCACTTTAGATGCTTCTCCTGGTCTCCCATGCGGGTGCAGGGCCCAAGGACTTGGGCCATCCTCCACTGCCTTCCCGGGTCATAGCAGAGAGCTGGCCTGGAAGAGGGGCAACCCGGATAGAATCTGGCGCCCCAACTGGGACTAGAACCTGGTGTGCCAGCGCCACAAGGTGGAGGATTAGCTTGTTAAGCCACGGTGCCGGCCATGGGACATGGGAATCTTAACTGCTACTCTAAATGCCTGCTCCCCGTCTGCTTGCTTTTAACACAGACATCCACCCCACCACATACTAGTTGCTACAAATATTTAACAAGACATGGTATTTTTGCAATGTATAAATTTTGAAATGTATAAATTGCAAAGTGTCATTTAATTGTGAAGTATTAATACTTTTATACTAACTTGATATTATGTCCTGTTCCATCAGGCTGCCTACAATCCTTAAGGAACAGAAGAGATAAATCTTATTCTTAGAGCTTTGTACTATGGTAAAATACATCTAACATAAAATATATCACCGCAATCATTTCTAGGTGTATACTTCAATAGTGTTAAGTATATTCACATTTTCATATAACAGCTCTCCAGAACTCCTTAAATCTTACAAAATTGAAACTCTATATCCACTAAGCACTAATTCTCATTCCCTCTCCCCTCGGGTTCTGTCAACCATCTTCTGTCTTTATAAATTTGACTATTCTAAGTACCTCAGATTAGTGGGATCATATCTTTTCTGGGACTGGCTTGTTTCACTTAGCATAATGCCCTCAAGGTTTAGCCATGTTATATAGCATGTGTCTGAATTTCCTTTCTTTTTAAGGATAATATTTCATTGTATGTACATAACTACATTTTTGAGAGGTAGAAAGTGATGACAGGCAGACAAACAGAGAGACAGAACTCCCATTGGGTAGTTCACTCCTCCAATGCCTTTAACAGCCAGGGCTAAGCCAAGCCAAATCTGGGAGCTGGGAACTCAATTCAGGTCTCCCAAGTAGGTGGCAATATGTGAGCATCACCTGCTCTTTCCTAGGGTGCACATTAGCAGAAAGCTGCAATTGGGAGTGGAGCCAGGACTCGAACTCAAGCACTCTGATAAAAGATAGGGACATCCCAACTGGGATGTGTTCCCCGATTCAGCATTTTGCTTATCCACGTATCTGTTCATGGACACTTGCAAAGCTTCCACATACCCACATATCTTTCTTTTTCTTTTTGTAAATTTATTTGAAATGCACAATTACAGGAAGAGGGGGGAAAGACAGAGAGAGAGAGAGAGGTCTTCTATCCACTGGTTCACTCCCCTACAAGGTCACCAATGGCTAGGGCTGGGCCAGACCAAAGCCAGAAGTCAGGAGTTTCTTCTGGGTCCCCCATGTGGGTGCAGGAGCCCAAGCACTTGGGCCAACTTTTACTGCTTTCCCAGGCAATGACGCAGGCAGGACGCTTTATCTACTATGCCACAACACTGGCCCCTTCATAGACCTGCTTCCTACTCTACACTATTATCTGTGTGTCAAAGGCTGAAGCTCCTCCTCTCTCTTTCTCCCGTGTCCTCCTTGCCTCAAGGAAGGTTTCACTCCTATGTCACCCTGCCCTACTTAATTTTGCAGGTATCCCTACTCCTTATCAACAACACTGTACTCTGGGTCTTTCATTTGAGACACCAGATCCTAATCCTGAGCATCTGGAAGACTCTATCACCATCTCTTTTTCTGCTGGGAAACACACCATACTCTCTACCAACTTGAGACAGATGCTGGCTTCTGGGGCCAAAGGCCCAGGCTGCAGTCCGGCTAGAGCCCTCCCAAGTAAATGAATTTTCCTAACATGACCCCCTGCTGCCACCTGCTGGCTGTAGCCATTAATGCTTCTATGGGCTCGTTTCCTAATCAAGGGACCTACATACAAAGAACCTTTCCTATCCCATTATCTATCACGTGATAAAACTTTCAAGTTTAATTTTTTTTCTTTACAGCATTTCCACCCCATCCTCTTTTTCTTTTTTTAAAGAGATTTATTTGGTCTGTGCCGAGGCTCAATAGGCTAATCCTCCGCCTGTGGCGCCAGCACACCAGGTTCTAGTCCCGGTCGGGCGCCGGATTCTGTCCCGGTTGCCCTCTTCCAGGCCAGCTCTCTGCTGTGGCCCAGGAGTGCAGTGGAGGATGGCCCAAGTCCTTGGGCCCTGCACCCGCATGGGAGACCAGGAGAAGCACCTGGCTCCTGGCTTCGGATCAGCGAGATGCGCTGGCCGCAGTGGCCATTGGAGGGTGAACCAACGGCAAAGGAAGACCTTTCTCTCTGTCTCTCTCTCTCACTGTCCACTCTGCCTGTCAAAAAAAAAAGAGAGATTTATTTATTTATTTGAAAGTCACAGAGAGAGAGGGAGAGAGAGGGAGAGAGAGGGAGAGAGAGAGAGAGAGAGGTCTTCCATTCCATTGGTTCACTCCCCAAATGACCGCAATGGTCAGAGCTGTGCCAATCTGAAGCCAGGAGCCAGGAGCTTCTTTCGGATCTCCCACGCGGGTGCAGGGGCCCAATTACCTGGGCCGTCTTCTACTGCTTTCCCAGGCCACAGCAGAGCGCTGGATTGGAAGTGGAGCAGCCAGGACTCAAATCAGCGCCCATATGGGATACCGGCGCTTCAGGCCATGGCAATAACCACAGCACCAGCCCCTCCCCCCTCCATCCTCTTTTTCAAAGAAAGAGCCTTTACCAAATTGATGTGCGGGTCGCAGGTAGTCCCATATGCTTTGCCGAAATATAGAGAAAAAATCTCCCTTCTCTATTTGGGCATAGCAATTTGTAAAAGGACAGTAGAATTCCACAATATATACCAATTCTCATTTGTTCCTGGACAGCAGTTACCTTCAAATAAGTTGAATTACAAATAATATATGTAAGATAAAATGCCAATTTTTTGTAGAATGCTTCAAAAATCTTTTTAAAACATTTTAAAATAAAACAACATTTTTGTAGTTATTTTACCTTTAACAGAAATAAAAGCAAAATAGGTACAAATATGAGGGTACTTTAGAAAGTTCATAAAAATGTGTATTATGAAAAAAATCTACGCATGGATTTCCAACAAATGTTTTGTGCCAGAATAGCCTTATCTTTTAATTCCATTTTACCATGAATTTTTTGAATTCCCTTTGTATAACAAAAACTGCTTTGAGCGCTTTTGAAATAAGGAGAGTCAAGAATGGGAGGTAGATTTTGTGTTTATGGGTGAAATTAATGTGTGAATGGACAAAGTTAAAAACACATAAAGATCCAAGTCCGGGTATTAGAGGGTAAGGGATTGAAACTGAATGTTGGTGACCACATCTTTATACATTAGTACATGTTTCTTTCGCGTTCCCCTGGTAGGTACCTTCCCACTTCACTTTTAATTTGTGGTCTCCAGCACAAGTACATGACAAAGCATCCATCTCATGTGACAGGCTGTCATGACAGATGAGACCCATGGCATCGGAAATAATGCTTATGAGGGTGATGTAAGAGTCCGGAAGAAAGATGAGTGTCAAAGTTGATGGCAGAATCCATGGAAGGTTGTGGGTATTCAGCGTTGGGAAAGAAGAGGAGCTTTCTTGGGGTTTGAGAGAATGAATCCAAGAAATCTTGTGAACAGCTGGGTTATAGTCAGTGATGGCTTCAGAATTTTTGTTAGGAAGGGTGAATCCACAGTGGCAATCTGTGGTAGAAGAAGGTCTTCTGGGATCTTAGAGCTGGGTGTGCCTAACAATTTACATAACACTGAGAAAATGTTGGTCACCATTCAAAAAATGAAAGGGGCTTGTCTGATGAAGATTATAGAGAGGGAGACCTTCACTTCCTCCATTGATCCCTGCATTTTGATGAATTCGGCTCTGGTTGAGGATAAAGCTAAGAAACTAGATTCCGAGGCCGGCGCCGTGGCTTAACAGGCTAATCCTCCGCCTTGCGGCGCTGGCACACTGGGTTCTAGTCCCGGGTGGGGCGCTGGATTCTATCCCGGTTGCCCCTCTTCCAGGCCAGCTCTCTGCTATGGCCCGGGAAGGCAGTGGAGGATGGCCCAAGTCCTTGGGCCCTGCACCCGCATGGGAGGCCAGGAGAAGCACCTGGCTCCTGGCTTCGGATCAGCACGAAGCGCTGGCTGCAGCGGCCATTGGAGGGTGAACCAACGGCAAAAAGGAAGACCTTTCTTTCTGTCTCTCTCTCTCACTATCCACTCTGCCTGTCCAAAAAAAAAAAGAAAGAAAGAAAGAAAGAAAAAGAAACTAGATTCCGTTCCAACGAAGGGATCAGTGAAATATCTCCAGTTGTGTGAAGAACACTCTCTCTCAACTAGGTTGAAGTAAAGAAATGAATGAAAATTACATAAGACTTCTATTGTCTACAGCCTTAGAGCTCTGCTGGGATTCTGGAGTTAAGACATCAAGATTGTGGGTGGAAGTCAGCCTATAGACATTGCCCTGAAAGGTAAGAAAAAGAAGTGGTCCTCAGCAAATAGTGTCATAAAAACGCCATCCATCGTGGCTGGTGCCGTGGCTCACTAGGCTAATCCTCCGCCTGCAGCACTGGCACACCAGGTTTTAGTCCCGGTCGGGGTGCCGGATTCTGTACCGGTTGCTCCTCTTCCAGTCCAGCTCTCTGCTGTGGCCCGGGAAGGCAGCGGAGGATGGCCTGAGTGCTTGGGCTTGCACCTGCATGGGAGACCAGGAGGAAGCACCTGGCTCCTGGCTTCGGATCGGCGCAGCGCGCCGGCCGTAGCAGCCATTTGGGGGATGAACCTATGGAAAAAGGAAGACCTTTCTCTCTGTCTCTCTCTCTAACTCTGCCTGTCAAAAAAAATTCCATCTGAGGGGACAGCCAAGTAGGGTCAGCAACATTGCAGGCAGAACTGTAAATTTCTTGTTAGAGATGCCACCTGCCTTTACCTGGCCAGCTCTCCTCCCAGCCCAGCCAAGTAATGAAAGTCAACAGAGTGCCTTCCCCTAGGAGGTTCACACCTCCCTTAGGATGTACCCCATGTGAAGAGATAGATAGGTCTGGGCCTCTTAACTTACAAGGCCTAAAGCCCAACAGATTATTATCAAGCCCCTTCTGTCAGGTTCTATTTGCCTCTCAATCAGAAAACTTAATTGTAGCTTAGACAGCACCTTTCTTAGCTCCTCTAATAATGACTCTGTCCTTTGGTCTAGACCCTGTCTATCGCACTTGGGCCTCATTCCTTTGTAATCATAACCTCTACTCTACCACCAATGGCTCTACTCCCAACCTGTGTGTACTGATAGTCCTCTTCCCCACTTAATGCTGTATAATTGTTCTAACCTGGTAAATGCCACTCTTAGGATCATTGGTTACTATCCTCACTCTGTCTTTTATGACCTTGTCTAAATATGATCAGAGTCGGCGAACTTGGAAGGCTTCCATAGCCTTGGCAACTCATGACGACAGCCTAGGGTGGTTACTGGCGCCATAAACTAGAGTGTCAATTTGTTGGGTCAACAACAGGAGTCACTGTGCACTTGCTCCTCATGTGGGATCTCTGTCCTTAATGTGCTGTACATTTTGATTTAATGCTATAACTAGTACTCCAACAGTATGTTTCACTTTGTGTTTCTATGTGGGTGCAAACTATTGAAATCTTTATACTAAATTGATCTTCTGTATATAAAGAGAATTGAAAATGAATCTTGATGTGAATGGAAGGTGAGAGGGAGCGGGAGAGGGGAGGGTTGCGGGTGAGAGGGAAGTTATGGGAGGGGGAAACCATTGTAATCCATAAGCTGTACACTGGAAATTTATATTCATTAAATGAAAGTTAAAAAAAGAAAAAAAAAACTAAAAAAAAAATTCCATCATGCATTTGATACTTGTAGGTGGAGGGACCAGGCAGATCAGGGCACTCACTTTTGGGTGAACTTCTTCCTTTTTTTAAAGATTTATTTATTTATTTGCAAGGCAGAGTTACAGAGAGAGAGGGAGAGATGGAGAAATAGAGACAGACAGAGATGTCTTACATCCACTGGTTCACTCCCTAGATGGCTGCAACTGCTGGGACTGGACTAGGCTGAAGCCAGGAAGCTGGGGCTTCATCAGAGTCTCCCATGAGGGTGCAGGGGCCCAAGCACTTGGGCCATCTGCTGCTTTCCCAGGTGCATTAGCAGGGAGCTGGATCAGAACTGGAACAGCAGGGACTCAAACCGGTGCCCATAAGGGTTGCCCTGTTGCAGGCTGATGCTTCACCCACTACACCACAGTGCTGGCCCTGTCAGGTGAACTTCTTGCCACATAGGAGTCTGATGATGAGAATGTTAAATTGTTTGCACTGACACATGCCAGTGCTACTAGGGGAAAACAGATGCTGGTAGGCAGAATCCACGTAAAACATTCAAAACAATTCTGTCAAATCCTACCAAAATAAAAGACAGTAGAGTTGGGATCTCAGTTAATTCTTCCTCTGAAAGGGCCACATAAATTTCCTAATTATGTCTTTTGTAAAGGCTTTATATTTAACTTATATCATTTATCTGTTTATAACAAGTTGTATTATTGTGATTCTAGGGAAAGCAAGTTAGTGAGCCATTTGGTTTATTTTTTGCAAAGGAAAAGAAATCTATTTATCATATCTGCTCTAAGCTTCTGCAAGACTGTTTTGTTTTCAGCGACAAGCTTGAACAACTGCTGGTAGTCAAGGAGATAGGATCATTACTGCAGTCTGAGTGCTGAAAACATCCAGATGTGTCATGTTATTAATTAATCTGATGCATTATTTTTCCATCTTATCTTCAAACACAGTCCCTTGCTGCCTTAGTTATTAACAAGTAGTATAATTTATCCCTTAGAGGTCCTCCGAGTGACATAATTGTATTTAAAAGCAGCGCTACAAAACAAGGTAGGGAGCATCATATATTTTATAACAGCAAAGCCTACTTATAAAGTTGAATAATCAAGTGTTTTATGATAATTTAATGATGGGTTACAAATTAACATGCAATTTATGTAACAGTAAAAAAAAAACCTATGAAATGGAAATTATCTAAATTTTCCCACAAAATGAACCTTAACTTTTTCACGCTGTATTTATTGTTCCACTCCCTTTCCTCCTAATCTCTCTCTCTCTCTCTCTCTCTCTCTCTCTTTTTCTCTCTCAAGATTGATTTATTTCTTTGAAAGGCAGAGTGATGAGAGACAGAGACAAAGAGAGAGACAGAGACAGAGAGATCATCCATCCAGTGGTTCACTCTTCAAATGCCTATAACAGCCAGGGTTGGGCCAGGCTGAAGCCAAGAGCCTGAAACTCTATCCTGGCCTCCCATGTAGGTGGAAGAGGCCCAGACACTTGAGCTATCATCTACTGCCTCCCAGACGCATTAGCAAGGAACTGGATCAGTAGCGGAGCAGTCAACTCAAGTAGCTTGCAACAGTTGGCTGAACTGGCTGAACCATGACGTCAGCCCCCCAATATCCCTTGAATGCATTCCATAGGATACTTCTACACCAGAACTACTCGTCTGAGTCTCTAATAACCTCCATGTAACCAAATCCTGTGATCATTTTAGTTTACACAAAAGCTTTCTTTTGCCCCTTGGACTCTTCTTTACCTTATTATTTCTTAGATTAAAAAAAAAACTTTTCCTTTTGAAATAATGTAACTTAAAAAAACCTTTTTCTTTGGAAACAATTTAAGGCATATAGGAAGTAGCAAAAATACTGCAGAGTAGTAATGGAAGCCCATTATCAGGTTTTGTGGCTAGCTGCTGTGTACCCTTCACCCAGTTTTCCCGTTAAGGTAACTTCTGACATAACCATAGCATAGAATCAAAACCGGGAAATTGTCATCAGTACAATACTTTCAGTGAAGCTACAGACCTTATTTGGATTTCACCAGTTTTCACACGCATGCACTTATTTTGAAGGTAGACTCTACAAGGGGATCCCCACCACCTCTCAATAGCACCACACTAAGGATCAAGCCTTTAACATATGGACCTCTGGGGTACATCCAAACTAATATCCAAACCATATCACTACTTTAAAAGTGTTACCAAAATTAACCACTCCCCCTGTGGAAGTGGATTAAAGGCCTGGAACACGGTGGGCCCAGCCCTTGTTTTTTCCCTTTTGCCCTGGACCCGCTTGCTGCCCTCGCGCCTTAGGGGTGCATGGCCTTTGGGCCACCCCCACCCTATGCTTTCTGGCTTGCATGCTCCTCCACATGGCTGGCTCCTGGTGCTCGGTATGAATCCAGATTTCCCTTTCTTTCTTAGGCCCTCACTCTCCTATGCATTTCTTCTCACTGGATAAAAAACTTAAAACTTAAAAAAAAAAAGTGTTACCAAGTAACTCCAACATTTGTATCGTCTTGCTGTTAGCAATTGCTGGTTTTCTTTTCTCAATCATTTTCAGAGTTCTTTGTATGATGAGTAATTTTTATTATATCCTGCACAATTTGAGTATTACAAGAGGACTTAAAAGTTTACAAAATGTGCAAATGAAAGATCTCGGTGCAAAAACATTTTTTAAAAAATCCATCAGTAGTTTTTTTTCATAATAAGCATTTTCATTAACTTTTTTAAAGATTTATTTATTTATTTGAAAGGCAGAGTTACAGAGAGAGAGAGAGAGAGAGGGCTTCCATCCAATGGTTCACTCCCCAGATGGCCACAACAGCTAGAGCTGGGCCAATCTGAAGCTAGGAGCCCGGACTCGAACTGGCACCCATATTGGATTCTGGCTGCTCCTCTTCTGATCCAACTGTCTGCTATGGCCTGGGAAAGCAGTGGAAGATGGCCCAAGTCCTTGGGCCCCTTCACCCGCATGGGAGACCCAGAGGAAGCTCCTTGCTCCTGGCTTTGGATCGGTGCAGCTCTGGCCATTGCGGCCAGAGTGAACCATCAGATGAAAGACATTCTCTCTCTCTCTCTCTTTCTCTCTCTCTCTCTGTCTTTATTTCTCTCTCTCTGCTTCTGCCTCTCTGTAACTCTGCCTTTCAAATAAATAAATAAATGTGGGCCCATGGAGGTCTTGGAAGGTGTCAAGAAGATAGTAGCAATTTAGCTGGAGTTCCAGATGGGCAAGCAGAGAGATGGAACTTTGTTATTTAATCACGGCATGTAGTTTAGCGCTATTTGCAGACTGAACATTTTATATGGATTTAGATTGCCTTGTTGCACCACAGCTGAAAAATCTACATCTTACTCCTTTCCGGCTCCTCCTTTTTCCAGGCTTCTTTCACCAAGGAGAATGACTGAGAAGTAGCTCAGCCCAGGCTGATGAACCCATCACTTCCATCAACTCTAGTTCTATGCCCACATCAAGCAAAATCCCTGAATAATTCATAAACGATATCACCAGTGTACTGACAGCTATTCAATGTCCTCCTAGTCTCCTTGAGGCTTCGTTGGAGGAAGATGTCCCTCTAACGCCAAGATAAAATCGCCTTTGTCTGAAACAGATATGGGGGTTGATATATTTTTATTATTATTTGGTTGTTCATACTGATATGGTATAGTGTGATAATTCAACACATGTATTCAATGTGTGAAGATCAAGTCAGGTTAGTTAGCATTTCTATTCCTTTAAAAATTTAATAATTTTATTGATAATAATTATACATACATTTAAAGGTTATGGTGTGACATTTCAATTCATGTATACAATGTGTACTGATCACAACAGGGTAATCAATATTTCCTTCCCTATCACTACTTTATGATTGCCTTTATCAATTTTGCTTTTTCCTCATATTCCCCAAGGCTCCCTTTTCAGAGCTCTTTTCTTACATTCATTCATAGCTGATCTCATGAAATACTGCGACATGAGTTACCAAATAATAGCTCTCAAATATCTTCAGCCACAACCACTCTGCTGACCCCTAGACTCATATACTCAATCACCTTAGCTGTCCAGCGGCACCTCAAATCAAACACTTCCAGAACCATATTCAGTTTTTCCATCCAAAGTTGATCATCTTTGACTACTTTTTTTCTTCTACCCCATTAGAATCCATCAGTACATCTTGTTGGTTCCGCCTTCAAAATAAAACCAAAATCCAAGCACCTTCCTGGCCTAACCCCATATCATTTCTCACCTGGATTATTATTAATTTTTTTTAATTTTTTGACAGGCAGAGTGGACAGTGAGAGAGAGAGACAGAGAGAAAGGTCTTCCTTTTTGCCGTTGGTTCACCCTCCAATGGCCACCGCAGGAGCCAGGTGCTTCTCCTGGTCTCCCATGGGGTGCAGGGCCCAAGCACTTGGGCCATCCTCCACTGCACTCCCTGGCCACAGCAGAGAGCTGGCCTGGAAGAGGGGCAACCGGGACAGAATCTGGCGCCCCAACCGGGACTAGAACCCGGTGTGCCGGCGCCGCAAGGCGGAGGATTAGCCTAGTGAGCCGTGGCGCCGGCTTCTCACCTGGATTATTAAGATAACCCACTAACTGGTTGCCCTGCTTGCATTCTTCTCTTCCCTACAGTCTGTTTTCTATGTCAAAGCAAACCTTTGTGTCCATAAATCAGATTGTGTCACATCTCTGCTCAAAAATTCCTGGGTCAAACTCAGGAGTTCTTACTGAGCTGGTGTCACCACATCTGTGCTTCAGTTTCCTGCCAGTCTCCTTCTGGCCCACTGTGTTATGCCCAGCCTTTGTGATGCTCTTTCTTAGAACGTGCCAAACAGTTCCTGCCTTCCAAGTGTCAGTATTTTCTGTTTCCTCTGCCTGCAATATACTTGTTCCAGAAAGTCAAATGACCTGGTCCCTCACTGCCTCAGGTTTCAACTCAAATGTCCCCTTGTCCGGAGACCCTCCCCAACCACCTTCTCTAATTTACTTATGGTACACTTGTCTTGTTCTGTCTCTTTTCCACAATTTTTTTCCCTCTCAAGCATTTATCCCAGTTATCGATTGTTGCATTATTAATCCTCCCTGAACATAGTGACTTAAAACAAAAGCAGCTGTCTAGTTCAGGCATTCTCTAGCCTCAGCTGGAACAGAGTTAGCAGTTGGAAGCAAGCCTCACATGTGTAAGACCTCACTTCCTGCTGTTATCTGGGTTTCTCAGTTCTCCATGGGGCTAGTTTGAGACTCTTCACACCGTGGTGGTCGTACAGCAGTGGGATTTTATAGATGACGCCTGGCTTCCCCCTTAGAGAAAGTGGAAATTGCCGGGCAATTCTACCCATAACTTATATGACAGCAGTTATGCAAGCTACTCTTGGTAGGGAAAAAGCAAGGTGATATTGACCTGACTGAACCTAAGGATTCTTAAAGGGGTTGGTGCTAGAGTGATGTGACCTCTGATGATTGACATTGCATTGCCTGCTTAGTAAAACAGGTGAAAGTTCAAGGCAATAATAGGCAATGATTATTACAATCTTTATTTCTTTATTTGAGAGGCTAAGAGAAACACAGAGAGCTCCCATCCCCTGGCCCATTCCCCAGATGCCTGTGATGGCTGAGGCTAGGCAGGATCCAGGTGCTTCTTCCGGGTCTCCCACATGGGTGCAGGGGCCCAAGCACTTGGGCCATCTTGTATTGCTTTCCCAGGCTATAGCAGAGAACTAGATCGGAAGAGGAGCAGCCAGGACTAGAACCGGCGCCCATATCGGATGCTGGCACCACAGGAGGATTAACTCACTGTGCCATGGTGCCGGCCGCGGGAGGTGATGTCTTAACTGTCGTCTTGGCCAAGAGAAAAAAAAAATTTCACTCACAAATATCTTTAATAGCAACATTTTGTATATCAAAGAAAAACAAAAATTTAAGTGCTCAATGATAATTATGTTTAACACTTGGTAAACATTTGAATAAAGATAAAAGATTGCCATGTAAACACTAGATTTAAAGGTGTTCTACATATAATTAACTCTAATTCATATAAGAGAGAAGAGGCTTAAAAGGCCACCCCAGGAATGTTCTAACCTTTCTGTTCAGCTTTTGGCTGAGAGGTGAAAATATAGATAATAATCACCTTTCCCCCAGGTGAGAGCAAAACCAGTAACTTCTGAACTAGGTGCACAGTGTTCAGAAAGACATGTTGCCTAAAGGGCCAGGCTAGTGACATAGTTCCCGTGACCTCTGCAACCACTGACGGACAGGCACATAGCATCCAGCACCACTCCCTAGGTCCTCCCTCCTCCTGAGTTTAACAAGTGTGGGCTGGCGCCTTGGCTTAACAGGCTAATCCTCCGCCTTGCGGCGCCGGCACACCGGGTTCTAGTCCCGGTTGGGGCGCCAGATTCTATCCCGGTTGCCCCTCTTCCAGGCCAGCTCTCTGCTATGGCCTGGGAAGGCAGTGGAGGATGGCCCAAGTCCTTGGGCCCTGCACCCGCATGGGAGACCAGGAGAAGCACCTGGCTCCTGGCTTCGGATCAGCGTGATGCGCCGGCCGCAGTGGCCATTGGAGGGTGAACCAACGGCAAAAAGGAAGATCTTTCTCTCTGTCTCTCTCTCTCTCACTATCCACTCTGCCTGTCCAAAAAAAAAATAATAATAATAACAAGTGTGATCCACCTAAGGGAAGCAGCCCATGCTTTGGAGAATGGCTGTAGTACTTCCCAAGGTACAGCTGCATGTATGATGACGAGCTGTCCAGGCATGGCTGAATCAACCACAGCTGAGCCGAGGTGACACTCAGGGCTCCGGCCCACAAGCCTGACTAAAGTGCAGGTAACTCTCTGTCACTTGATTGGCATAAATTTGCTATTGACTAGGACCCAGGTAGTTTCTAAGTCTGTAAAGCTAGAGATCAACTTAGAGAAAACTGCCTACCTATGATAATTGTCTTCTCTGATGATTCCAAAAGCTGATGGTTTTATTGCTATTTAGACTATCAACCAGTTTTCTAGCAGTGGTGGAAATCTTACTTTGCTATTAATTTTCTTCGTGTCCTCATTGTCAACCTTTTGACTTCCTCATGAATAAATTAAATTTATATTTGACATTGGCACACTTTCAGTTTGGATGAGAATTACATTTTTAATATTTTGAAAATTTTGACCAAATTTGTGCTTTTGGTTATCTAAAGGTCTAGTTGTGTAGTTGTCTCTTCTGATTGCTAACAGGTCAGTATGGTTTGTGTCATATTTTATTCTTTGCATATCTAACTCTAGTAGCTTTTCATTAATTGGCTTTTCATCTATTGTACCTATTGTTTTCACTGTTCCCATTGAGGTTTTTCATAAGTTGCAAGACATCTGCAGTATTGCTGGGGAAATACATTCCTCATAGCCCTTTGTGTATATCATGTGCTGTTGGGTAAACATTCTGAAGCCAGTTAGTACACGAAAAATATGTAGTGTGTGTGAATTTATATCACAACTCCTCAAAAAATAATATCCCTAATACCTGTGGACAGGCAGCTTTATAGTATAGCTAATAAAACAAAACTTAAGGCCCTTCACTTGGATAAATCCTGAATACACCCAGGAGGACCCCTAGCAATTTTGTATTAAAAATTTATATATTTTTTTTTCAAATGACCCAATCCCAATTACACAAGCTTCAGAGTCTGCAAGCACTGATTTTCTCTCTGGCTTAGAGTGAGTTCTTGTTTATTAGGTGCTGTTCTTCTCTCTATTAGAATTGAGGAATGCATGAAAGAAGTGCTAATGAGATGTTTTCCTCCCCGACTCACTTTGTTGTCCTGGGCTAGGAATGTACTGTGCAGCTGGTGGTTTGTGGTGGGGAGGTAAGGAAGTGGGAATTTTGCCAAATCTGGCAGAGGGGCTCTAAGGGAAGAGTTTTTTTTCTAGGACCATCCCTGACTTTTGTTTATTTTACTAGAAACCAACAGGAGAAGGGAACAGGGGATAGGAAAGAGATCCTGCTCTTTTAAGTTCCAGGAACAACTGGGTCTGATTAGGTATTGGCCATCTCTATGATATTAACCATTTTCTCTTGTGAGGTTATGAAGCGCTGTTTTATATATATATATATATATACACATATATATATACATATATATATCCTTTTTTTAGAAAACTTTTATTTAATAAATATAAATTTTGAAAGTACAACTTTTGGATTATAGCAGTTTTTCCCCCCATAACCACCCTCCCACTGCAAACCATCCCATCTCCTACTCCGTCTCCCATCCTATTCTTCATTAAGATTCATTTTTAATAATCTTTATGTTATATATCCTTTATTAACCCTTTTGCCTCGTGGCATCAGTTTTTCAGTCTGAGGATTATTTTTAAACTCTAAAAATGGTGATGAATAGCAATTATGTGAGTTGAGATCATCTAGATATCAGATGAAAAGCTGATTTTGGGCATACATGGGAGGAGGCAATGAACTAAATCACTCATTTGGCTTGGGTGAAATGGGAAGTAACTCTTTTATTCATAAAATCCTAAGGATAAAAACATTTTCTAACACTCTCTGGTTAGCTCTTTAGTTTTAGTTTTATCAGAGTTTCTCCCTTTCCAGGAAAGTATTGAAATGAATGTTTGAAAATTGAAATTCCACTAGGAAAAAATATTTTTGAAAAATATTTGTGTATTTGAAAGGTAGAGTGAAAAAGGGAAAGACAGAAAGAGATTGTCCATCAGCTGGTTCATTCCCCAAATATATGCAATGGCCAGGGCTGGACCAGGCCAAAGCCAGGAGCCCAGAACTATGTCTGGGTCTCCCACAGGGATGCAGGGTACCAACTATTTGGACCATCTTCCACTGCCTTCCCAGGCCATTAGCAGAGAGCTGAATTGGAAGTACAGCAGCGGGGACTTGAACCTCAAGTTGGCATCGCAAGCTGTGTCTTAACTCACTGAGCCACAACATTGGCCATAGAAAACAGATTTTAGTCCAGAACTATCTTTTAAGAATAGTTTGTATTGGAACTGCTTTGATGTGAAAAATTACTAGAATTATTTTGATATTATGCTGTGAACACCACTCACTTCTGAGAAGCCTTTCTTCACTCTTCTATCCTCCCACGTGGCTACAGGGTCCCAGGCTCTTGGGCTATCTTCGTCTGACTTCCCAGATGCATTAGCGGGGAACTGGATGGGAAGTGGAGCAGCCAAGACTCAAACCAGCACCCATATTGGATGCCAGCTCTGAAAGCAGTGGCTTACTCCTCTACGCCAACCCCTCAATGCTTTTTTTTTTTTTTTTTGACAGATAGGGTTAGACAATGAGAGAGAGAGAGAGCAGAGAAAAGGTCTTCCTTCCATTGGTTCACCCCCCAAATGGCCGCTATGGCTGGAGCCACGCCGATCCGAAGCCAGGAGCCAGGTGCCTTTCCTGGTCTCCCACGTGGGTGCAGGCACCCTCCACTGTCTTCCCTGGCCACATCAGAGAGCTGGAATGGAAGAGGAGCAACCGGGACTAGAATCCGGCACCCATATGGGATGCTGGTGCTGCAGGCGGAGGATTAACCAAGTGAGCCATGGCGCCGCCCCCCCCCCATGCTTTTAAAAAATAATTGTATCTGCTCAATAAGATGACGAAAGAAAATTGGTAAAAGTCTGTTTAAAAGTTAAGGTCTGAGAAAAGATGTTGCTTGAAGAACTTCTGAAAATGAAAAAAAAAAAACAGTTATCTGCTTATAGAACATTTTGAAACCTTTCAATCCTCTTCTTCGGTACATAGGCAATAATATTAAAAGAACTGACTCTCCTTAGGTAGCCAGCCTCAAGGATCTACCCATTCATTTCCCTTGTTTAGCATCTTCTGTTAGTGAGTCCGAGTAGGCCCTGGGTGAGCAATGGAATCAGGAGAAGTGTTGTTGAATGGATTCTGAAACTAGGCCATGAGACACCTTGCAGCTTCTGCCCTGAACACTCACTGTTGGAACCCTGAGAATTTTATATGGCATTCAATATCCTAGGGCTACTTTACTTACAGAGACCACAGGGAGAGGACCTGTGATTTCACAAGGAAAGATCCCTGGCCAGCCCCCAGCCACTTGAATCACTTCCGCCGAGGCCAGAGGCTCAGGATGTGCTGTAGAACAGAGCTGAGTTGTCCCCACCAAGCCCTGCCTATGAGGCAGGTTCATGAGTAAAATAGATTGTTGCTCTAAGCTGCTACATTTCAGATGGTTTGTTACACAGCAAGAGATAACTGAATCACTCATCCCCTTCCTTCCTCCTTCACGTGATGAGAAGAGTTTCCTTAGGTGAGTGCAGACTGAGGGAGGATGTGTCAACTCAACTCAAGCAGGGGAAATTTTCCAGCTCTCTTTCCTGGGGCAACTGATTAATTCACGCTGTGGAGATTCACCACTTCAGGACTGTCTTCTGAGAAATGAGTATATCACCTCCATGATCAAGACACCAAGGACCCAGAACCATCTCTGGAGCTTGTGGCTAGTTGTAAACCCACAACCTAGCATTTTAACATAGGCGAATATAGAAGCCATGGGAGTGTATGAAGCAAGGAGAGCTAGTACATGCAGAAGGAGCAATCACCCTCTGGCTAGACTGCAGAGTTAGAGCTGTTAACACCTGTGCCTTTTTAGGACCTCCTCCTCACCCACGTTTGTAATATGGAACTCATTTATGTAGCTGCAACAATTAAACCAGACGTACACCCCAATCAAGAGCCAATCTATTCCTGACTGGTCAACAAAGTATCCATTTATATCATTTGAGAGTCTGGACTAAAATATAAAGATACTGTAGCACACACTTGGACAGAAAGGCTGTGAGCAATCAGGATGAGAGCTGTTGTCATCCATGTATATGCTGATGAGTAAGGAGAGAGCTGTTTTGCAGCAAAAGTACTGTTGAGAACTCATGGAGAGAGGAGCAAAAGAGAGATGGAGGAAAAAAAAAACAGAAAGTAAGAGCAAGGGAGAGCACTAATGTTAGCTCTGTTCTTTGGATTTCTGGTCCCCAGTTTTAAAAATTTAATTTAATTTTCCTATATTTTATTTGTGGTCAAAGGTGATGTTGGGATGGGAATTAACAGATAAGAGACTTTATCTTCACTTTTGTTTCAGAGTCCCTGAAAAGGGGGAGGGTCTTTGTGGCAGGTTTGGGACACCCATATCCCATATCAGAGTTTCTAGGGTCAAGTCGCAGCTCTGCTTCTGATTCCAGCTTCCTGCTAATGTGTACGTTAGAAGGCAGCAGGAGATGGCCCAAGTTCTGGGGCCCCTGCCACCCATGCAGGTGAAGTTCCTGGTTCTTGGCTTCAGTGTGGTCCAGCCTCAGCTGTTTTTGGGCATTTGGGAGTGAACCAGCAGATGGAAGACATTAATGGATTCTTTAAAAAAACAAACAAACAAACAAACAAAAACGAGAGTTTTAGAGACTGTTTTCCTAAAATTAGCTTTATTATGCTGTTTGTTCATGAAGAGGAACTGCTGTGCATTGACAACACCACTGTGGGACAGAACTCCCATAGGCATTAGAAGGTCAAAGTAGATACTTTGTTATTACAAATGAATTAGAGAGAAAGGCATTTAAGGCAGGAAGAGGTACTGGACAGTAAAGGCTCTGGGCTTTTCTAGTGCTCGACCGCTGTCGTTGTGACCACAGATTAGTCCCTCGCCTCTCTGCATCTCTGCTTCCTTCACTGAACTATGCTGTGGTCACAGTTTTTAAAATATTTATTTATTCATTTGTTTGAGAGGCAGAGAGACAGATAGGGAGAGAGAAATAGAGAGAAAGCACTCCTGTTTGCTGGTTCACTCTGCAAATGCCCACAAACCAGGAGCTGGGGATTCAATCCAGGTCTCCCACATGAGTGACAGGAACCCAATGACTTAAGCTGTCACTGCTGCTTCCCAGGTTCTGCATTAGCAAGAAGCTGGAATCAGGAGCTGGAATAACCTGAGCACTCTGATACGGGATACAGGCACCTTAAGCCACGTCTTTAGGCCAAATGCTGCCCCGGTGGTCAGTTTTAGCATTCTATGAATATAAAAGGGGATCTTATTTAAAAAACATCCTCACATGGAATTTTCATCCCACTTTAAAGAATAAAAAGCTTGGCCCGTGTACCTACATGGGAGACCTGGAAAAAGCTCTTGGTTCCTGGTTTCCAAACGGTCCAGCTCTGGCTCTTGTGGCCATTTGGGGAGTGTTCTATTGGATGGAAGACCTCTCTTTCTGCCTCTGACCCTCTGTAACTTTGCCTTTCAAATAAATAATAAATAAATATTTTAAAAAGAAGGAGCAGCACGCACTGGCAAAGACCTTATTGCCTAAGAACTGGAACTTAAATTTACAGTAATTTCTAATACAACCACATGTACTTTTCTTCTAACTGTGCAATAAAGGACAGGAAGTAAAAAGGGGAACATTCTTAATGCTTAAGTCAGAGGCTCATTTAGGATACACACTAGATGTGAGTAACTGAGAAAGTAAAAAGATAATCAGACTATTTTTATTTATTTGAAGAGGTGCAGTTAAAGATAGAGGGAGAGACAGAGATTAAGTCCTTCTATCTGCTGGTTCACTCTCCAAATGGCCTCAGTGGCCAGAGCTGGGCTGATTCGAAGCCAGGAACCAGGAGCTTCTTCCGGGTCTCCCACGTGGGTGCAGGGGCCCAAGCACTTGGGCCATCTTTTACTGGTTTCCCAGGGCATAGCAGAAAGCTGGATCAGAATAGGAGTAGCCAGAGCGGCAAGATGGCGGAATAGGAAGGGAGCACATTGATAGTTTGTCAAGACACACGTTAATAAAAGTGGAGATACTGCAGGGTCAAGGAAGAGTAGGGGATGAAACAGCAGAGGAAACTCTTCCGGAGCAAACAGAAACTGAAAGAATTTGTTGCCACTCATCCTGCCCTGCAAAAGATGCTTAAAGATGTGTTACACACAGAAACACAGAAACATGGTCATCAATATGGAAGAAGGTAAAGGAAGGAAACCTCACAGCAAAAGATCACAGGAAGCTCAATTTCTCTTTGACATAGAATTAAACTCTGATGCTCTGTTAAATCAATGTGTTAAAGTAATCTATTATGTTCTCTTGATGTCTGTTAAATTCTAATTGTTCAAAAACAGCTGAATTTTTATTAAGAGCTATGGGTTATTTAAATATGTGCTTATTTTCAAAGATTTGAATAATCACCTTGTAACAATGATCAAATTTGGTCTATGTTATGTCATGATTTTAAGGAATCTTATTTCAACCAGATATTTTGGATTTTGAGCCTTCTTGTATTCTTGACAGGCATTCAAAAAATCAAAGTTTCAAACAATCTGGACTCTAAAATTTCCAGTAAATCTTGGACTTTGGTTTTTCCAGTTTGGGCCCAACTGAAAAAATCGAAGGACCTATGTCTCTCATCTTATAGAGACACCAACTAATCAGGCTATTTGGATTATATTAGAAGTACTGTCAAGATGTGATGTGGTACCAAACTTTAAGTTTCTATAATGGAAAATGCTATTAATACAAATGTTTGAGAATTAAAAAGTCTAATGATTTTGTGTTACTAGACATGATAGTTATCTTAATGAGAAAGCCCCAGAGGCCTAAAGGGTTAAATACTTATAAAAGCCTACAGGTGCTTTCAAAAATACTGTGAAGTAAGCAAGTGCCTCTAGCTGGTTGATGAGTTTATAATTTTAAACATGGCAACTTAAAGTCTTTTGTCATCCATAGTTATATATGATTTGCTGCTCATAAAACTAAAGCGTTGTTGGTTCTGTGTTTAGCTGTCCTCCTATAGGTTCCTATGGACTTTTTCCAGCCACTTCTATTGTATTCAGTACTTTGGGATGGCTCTGTAAACAGATGAAGCCAATAATGTATTAACAGTACCAACTGAGAGAAAGTATGGTTAACTGAGGTTACTAAAAACAAAAAGCAATTCAAATCAATTGGCAATCTACAAAAAGAGTTAAAGATTTTAAAAGCTATTATTAAAATTGTCCAAATACATGATTCTTAAAATTTATAGAAGGCATTGGACCTTCTGGTAAATGTTTTCTTAAGTTGTTATCTAATGGTTGAAACGGTTTGCTAAGTATTCATGTAATATTGCTATTGTCAGCAAGCGATCTAGGACTTGCTCCCTCATTTCTCTATTCTAAGCCCAACTTGTTCTTTCATTTCTCTATTCTCTTCAAGGTAGGAAACTAATTCTATTATAAAGGAATCTGTAGGATGCACAATTTAATCTTTAGACCTTATAAAAGAGATGGCTAACATTTTTCTGTAATAGCATAGCCAAAATAAGAACTTAAATAATAATCTCATAGCTAGATTCACTTCACCATCAGCGAAGCATACAGTAAGTAGAAAAAACCTCCCTTTCAGATCAAAGGGAAAGAAAGTTTTAAAGTGAGAATATAATTTTCCTCATGGGCATTGTCTACCTTAGAAAAACTACTACAGAACATGCCTGTGACTATAGACTTGTAGTTCAGGCCACCGAAGATTAGAGATGGGACACGGGCACTCCCTTGACTTGCATCCTCTGATCTGCTTTAACACAAACCAGGAGGAAAAGAAAGCTCGGCATCAGAAGCAATGGGTGGCAGGCCTATTAATGGCTGATCTGTACAGTGATCTGCCCTCAAGGAGACCCAACAGGCCAGTCCACTGCAGTGGCTTTCAATGTGGTAAGCCTGGGCTTCAGCAGAAGTCAGCTTGTGAAGAGCCCTGGCAGCTCTGCCAGCCGAGTTGGATCACTGGAAATGGACCTGCCCTGGAGTCGAAGGATGCCCAGGTCAGAGCCACAGATCTTATTGGCTCTAAGCTGAAAAGCCCTTCACTCAGCCCAACTTCCAAAGTGACCACTGCAGCTGAGGGGATGGTCAAGTAGGGTCAGCAACATTGCAGGCAGAACTGTAAATTTCTTGTTAGAGATGCCACCTGCCTTTACCTGGCCAGCTCTCCTCCCAGGCCAGCCAAGTAATGAAAGTCAACAGAGTGCCTTCCCCTAGGAGGTTCACACCTCCCTTAGGATATACCCCATGTGAAGAGATAGATAGTTCTAGGCCTCTTAACTTACAAGGCCTAAAGCCCAACAGATTATTATCAAGCCCCTTCTGTCAGGTTCTATTTGCCTCTCAATCAGAAAACTTAATTGTAGCTTAGACAGCACCTTTCTTAGCTCCTCTAATAATGACTCTGTCCTTTGTTCTAGACCCTGTCTAGCACACTTGGGCCTCATTCCTTTGTCATCATAACCTCTACTCTACCACCAATGGCTCTACTCCCAACCTGTGTGTACTGATGGTCCTCTTCCCCACTTAATGCTGTATAATTGTTCAAACCTGGTAAATGCCACTCTTGGATAATTGGTTACTATCCTCACTCTGTCTTTTATGACCTCATCTAAATATGGTCAGAGTCGGCAAACTTGGAAGGCTTCCATAGCCTTGGCAACTCATGACGACAGCCTAGGGTGGTTACTGGCACTATAAACTAGAGTGTCAATTTGTTGGGTCAACAACAGGAGTCACTGTGCACTTGCTCCTCATGTGGGATCTCTGTCCTTAATGTGCTGTACATTTTGATTTAATGCTATAACTAGTATTCAAACAGTATGTTTCACTTTGTGTTTCTATGTGGGTGCAAATTGTTGAAATCTTTATACTAAATTGATCTTCTGTATATAAAGAGAATTGAAAATGAATCTTGATGCAAATGGAAGGGGAGAGGGAGCGGGAGAGGGGAGGGTTGCGGGTGGGAGGGAAGTTATGGGAGGGGGAAGCCATTGTAATCCATAAGCTGTACACTGGAAATTTATATTCATTAAATAAAAGTTAAAAAAAAAAAGAATAGGAGTAGCCAGGATATGAACCTGAGCCCTTATGAGATGCTGGCGCTGCAGGTGGAGGTTTAGCCTACTACACCACAATGCAGGCTCCATGATAATCAAATTTGAATCTGAACTGATTTGCATTTGATGTCTTAGCAAGATGTCAAAATACTATACCTCAGAAAAAGCAATTTACAATTTCTGTTACATAAGCAATATGTGTGCATTGTAGTGAAATTCAAGCCAAGTATAACAGATGTAAATATTTGATGTCAATACTCGTATTTGTAAAGTACTTTTGGACAACTCCTATACATCTGCTTAGAACGGATCTGATTGTATAGCAATGCTAATGTCCACAAGTAGGCTATAAAGTCCTTGAAAAAGAATCTTTACCATGTCACATGCTCCCCTCCCGCTCCTTTGATCACTTTTTTGAGAATGGATAGGGGAAAAGTTATAAATGCTTCTTTCCTTATTGTGCACAGCATTCAGTCATGGAGTCATTTGACAACTGTTTTATGGAACACCTAGCATGGACTTCGGCCAGGCTAGGGGGTTCGAAGGTATATGTCCTTAAGACATGCCTTTCAGTCTCAAGAAATTCACCGTTCTAGTAGGGAGACCACACTTAATTATTTTACTAAGTATCTCTGCACTTTTAGAGTGCTGCCCGGACGTCTCAAGAAAGCACAGAAGAGGGTGGTGGAGGTTCTGGGAGAAGACTCCTAAGGGGGCAGCCCTGGCCAGGGGATGTAAGGACGGTGATGAGAAGAGGAATGAACAGAAGAGGAGAACACGAATTTCAGGCCAGCAAGAATTCTTGTTCCCTTATAACTTGCATCATAAAACAAGTCTATGGTTTCACTTAAGCATCCTGCCCGCGTCTAGAGCTTGGAAACAGAACTAGGGGCAAAAAGACCCGGATAGGGAGCTCAGCCTCCGCACAGACAGAACCCCACGGAATCCGGGGCGGGGCGGGGCAGAGGCGAGGGGGCCCGGGGGGCGGGACGGGGTTGAGCTGGGGGTGGGGCCGTCTGTACGTGCGCCAGAGAGGGCCAGCCCCGCCGCCGGGAGCTGACGAAAGAGCCCGGGCGTGGATTGGTGTGTGAGTACGTTGGCCTCTCTTCATAGGCCGCGGAGAGCCGCACACGGGGCTCTGATTGGTTCAACGGGCGCTCAGTGGCTATTGGTTGGATTGGGTCGTCCGGGAGACCGAGGGGAAAAAGAGAAGGGGTGCTGGGCCTGGCGGGCGAAGTGAGGGTGCGGACCGCTGGGCGGTGTCCAACGAGCTGCGGGGTCCGGGGCGCCAGGGTTCACCGCACACCTCAAGAAGTTCCTGAGTGAGCCGGCCAGCTAGGTCCACAGGACGGGACCATGGGCTGCTTCTTCTCCAAGAGGCGGAAGACTGAGAAGGAGTCGCGGCCCGAGAGCGAGGAGGAGCAGCCAAAGCAGTACAGCTGGGACCAGCGTGAGAAGGTAACGCAAGTCTTGCAGCTGCTCGGCGGGGGTCCCTTACGACTCCGCAGCGCTCGGGGGGCCGACCCAACTGCTGCCTGCCGCCTTCTCTCTCCCGATCGCCGGTAGCTGGAATCGGCACCACTTGGGGGTGGGGTTGGAGGTGGGCGTGAAGTAGGGTGCCAGGCGCTGGAAGGGGCTTCCGAGTTCCTTGTCCAACTAGATGGACCCCTGGGGCATGCCTCAGCTCCACACCCTGACGGGCCTGACTTCCCGTCTGAGGATGGACTCCAGGGAGGGAAGAAGCCCAGAACGCCCTGAATCTCAAATCACCTTATCCCAGCGGCCGCGCCAAGCGGGCTTGTGCCCAGTGGTCGAGTTACACATGGGGCTGATACTCATCTCTTTCGCGGCTTGTGTTCTGTGGCTGTTTTCTCTTGTCTGCTTTCCCCGGTAAATCTCTGGTGCCTCATGACAGATTGGCTGGGTGAATTTTCTCAGTTACTAAGTTTAAAGTCCAGCGTTGCTCTTCCTCCTCGTCTAGTTACCCGGAAGCAGTGATGAAAATGGAGTGAGCCTTGGAATGTGTGTGTAAGGTGGAAAGCGCTCTAATTTTGGACTTTTGTATACCTATAGAGCCAGAAAACAAAAAAGTTTTCAAAACGTCCACTGGTCTTCCACAAAACACACTTAGTCATACATTTCATCATGCTTCCTCTTTCTACATAGTTCTCCATTTGTGCTTAGTAAAATGCTTTGATAGACTTAATTGCCTTTCTCTTTCCAAGTGAGAAATTTATTTTAATAAACATTAGGAACAGTTAACTCCTTGCTTAGCACCAGATCTTTACCCCCAGACTACTTTATAGTAAATGTCTTATTAATATTTTGATATCATAGACTTTTTGTGTTGAGGTGCAATCCCCAGCAGTAGTGATTCGTGTAAACTCGGTTCTCCAGAAGATGTCACATTTAGGAGTGTAGATGCTTTTTTTCTTTTTCTTTCCAGACTTGTTAGCCCTGTCTTCCTGCCCCTGGTTCTCAGACCCCACTTGGGTCACCTGGTTATGCTTACTGGGTAGCAGCATTTGATGATATTGATATCAAAAATAAGCTCATGCTTTTGCGTATGTGTATAACACAAGTTAAAATCTCAATCAACTCAACTATCAAAACTTTTCTAACTGAATGAGTACTGTGATGTCTGTTGGACTTTACAAGAAGATTGCACCCATGTTTTCAAGTTTGGTGGGTGGTTTTTAAAAGATTCATTTCCCTCAGCCTTAGGATTTCTAACAGTGCTCTTTAAGCTTGAACTATCTGACAGAAAGCTGTGTTTTATTTTTATTTGAGCTTTTTGTTTTCAAGTCATAAGCTAAAACTAAAGTGCTTTTATTTTTTATTTATAGTAGTAGTTTTGGTTGCCTATGACTCATCGTTTCCTAGTAAATTGCCTTACAGTTAACCTTTATTAACATAAGGTTCAGGTTAGTTGGGCTCCCTTGTTAATCCCTCTTTAAGGTAAGTAGGTGTGTTCTGTGATTTTTTTTTCCTCCTTTTGCTCGTTAGCTAAGTAAATGCATTAAAGAAAAGAACAACAAACTCTAGCATCTAAGCATTCCCCACCCCCACCCCAAAATGAACCTGTAGAAAACTTTGAGTTATAGATGCTGTTTAGAACTTGTAGAGAACATTTTTGTGAGACTACTGCTAGGTACTGTTGTTGCAGAGATACAAGAAATGGATATGTAAAATAAGCTCATGCTTTTGAGTGTGTGTATAATAGAAGTTAAAATCTTGATCAACTCAACTGTCAAAAATTTTCTAACTAAATGAGCCTTGTATTCTGAAAACAAGTCGATTTACATTTTTGAAACAATGAAGATACTCTGTATCCCAACATTGCCTGTTCTTTTTGGACTTTTTTTTTCCTTTTGGAATTACTAGGAATTCTCTTAAAGATGCCTCATTTATTATAGCTTGTTAAGTTTTATATGATCTCAAAGTTTTTTTTCTAGTTCCTTATCTCCCATGAGGTCTATTTGGGCAAGTGTGCAAATGTTTCATATTAATCCAATTATACTTCTATTGTGCATAGTCTTGCTTGCTCCTAGAAGACTTTATACCTTAGAAGAAATCAGATACCAATACAGCCCAGAGAACATAAATGAGATATGCTGAAAGTGTATTCACAGAAATGGTTTGTTTTAAAAGATTAGGCTTCAGTAATGTCATAGAGTATAGCATGTGCAATTTTAAGGCTACATCAGACAATTACCATTCAACTTGTAATACTTTGATATGAAAACAAAATGGGTTGCCTGAAAAGTTCCCTTGCAACTAGGACAAGTGGTATTTAAGTTTTTCCTTAGGTTGTGTAATCAGAGTATCTTTATTGAGGGGCACCCCCTGGGTTTTGGATTTTCTGTTGTATAATTGGGTCAGTCTTAGGGGAATGAAGTGAAGTGAAATTGTCTCAATTAGAAAGAATGTTTGGGTAGTTAAGTGTTGTCATGGCAACTGACATACTGTAGTCAACAGTGGAAGTTCATTTTCTGTTGTGGCTGACTTTGAAAAAGAAAAAAAGCTGATTATACATTTACTACACTGATGGGAAATATTTTTGGATTGTAAAATATGTGTTTAAATCATTTGGAAAGAAATGCTTTTATGCTTGTTATCTGTATGCTGCCTCCCATAGCTAGTAAATTATTCAATATATTTTCAAATGCCAAGTAAAACTCAAAATTATGACTTCTCCCTGCCCTCAAAGAGCCTACTGGTTTTTTGAAGTTAAAACAAGAAATATTTAAGTGCGAATAAGATGAAGATGAGAGGTACAGAAAAGTAGTTTTCATTTGCCCATTATTCGTGCCAATACTACTCCGCCTGGCTGATAGAAATAAGTATTAAAATCAATCAATCAATGCTGGTGCCGCGGCTCACTAGGCTAATCCTCCGCCTTGCGGCGCCGGCACACCGGGTTCTAGTCCCGGTTGGGGCGCCGGATTCTGTCCCGGTTGCCCCTCTTCCAGGCCAGCTCTCTGCTGTGGCCAGGGAGTGCAGTGGAGGATGGCCCAAGTGCTTGGGCCTTGCACCCCATGGGAGACCAGGAGAAGCACCTGGCTCCTGCCATCGGATCAGCGCGGTGCGCCGGCCGCAGCGCGCCTACCGCGGCGGCCATTGGAGGGTGAACCAACGGCAAAGGAAGACCTTTCTCTCTGTCTCTCTCTCTCTCACTGTCCACTCTGTAAAAAATTTTTTAAAAAAAATCAATCAATCAATAAGAAATAAGTATCAGTTCTCTAAACAATGATGGTGTAAATATGAAATTTATGTCTTGTGTATGAACAACAGATCTTGTATCTGTTACATTTGTTTTATATTTGGCAGAAATAGTGCTACATAAAAATATTATATCAGAAATTCAGGTGTCTGATGTCTAACTGGGTAAGGCAGCCAACTTGTGCATTTCATAGTCCTTGGCTATGAATCAGGACAATGCTAAAGATTTATCTGGGATTTAGAAAGGTAAAAGCCTGTCCTGAAAAAGAGGGGTTAGGCAGTAATAGTCACTGTGAGGACAGAGTTGGACCTGAGGTTGTGTAGGACACAACTGGTATTAATATAAGGCAGATCATAATCCCCAGAGTTGTTCATCAGTGGAAGAGGAGGCTTTGTGAGGAGTTGATCTCCATGTTAATCAAAACATTCAGAGATTGGATGGTAACTTACTAGAGAGAGGTATCTATACTGAATAGGAGGCTAGATGCTGTTTTTAGCTTTCTTTTAAGTGTAGAAGCTGTTCTAGTTATCCATTGCTGTATACCAAATCACCAAAATGTAATGGATTTAAACAATCACCTGTATTTATTTTGTTCACAACTCTGCAGTTTGTGTAAGCCTAAGCAGGGTTCACTCTGCCTAATGTGGCATCGTTGTAGCAGCTTGAGCTGAAGGATCTGTTTTCAAGATGGCTTAACTACTTAACTGGCTTGCAGGTTGATGCTGGCTTTCGGCTAGGAGATCAGCTGAGGCTGAGGGCCAGCTGCCTCCTCTGTGTAGCCCAAGCTTTGTCACAGTATAAGGGCAGGCATCCCTAGCGACTGGTGAAAGCTGCGTGTTTTTTACTACTGGCTTCTTTTTGGAAATCTTTTATTTGCAAGGCAGATTGAGAGAGCTCTCATCTACTTGGTCACTCTTCAGATGCCCACAATGGTTGAGACCAGGATTGGGCCAAAGCCAGGAGCTGGGAACTCAATTCAGGTCTCCTACATGAGTGACAGGGACCCAATCAGTTGAGCCATTATCTGTGCCTCCAAGAGTCTGCATTAGCAGGAAACGGGAGTCTGGATCCACTAATGGAACACAAATATCCTGGTGTGAAGCATGTGTATCTTAACTGCTAGGCTAATTGCTTGCTTGCTCGTAACTAGCTTCTTAAGTGAATCTTAAGTCACTTAATTTGACTTAAGAAAGTGGCAGCATTACATCTGCCACAATCTGTGTTTTTGTTTTGTTTTGTTTTGTTTTTTTAAAGATTTATTTGTTTTATTTGAAAGTCAGAGTTACACAGAGAAAGGAGAGGCAGAGAGAGAAAGAGGTCTTCCATCAGCTTCATTCCCCAAATGGCCACAATGGCCAGAGCTGGGCCGATCCGAAGGCAGGAGCCAGGAGCTTCCTCCGGGTCTCCCACAGGGGTGCAGGGGCCCAAATGCTTTCCCAGGCCATAGCAGAGAACTGGATCGGAAGTGGAGCAGCTGGGACTCGAACTGGCACCCATATGGGGTGCCAGCATTGCAGGTGGCAGCTTTACCCGCTATGCCACAGCTCTGGCCCCCACATTCTGTTTGTTGAGATGCTCACAGATGTTCACCCAGGTCCAAGTGGAGGGGACCACTTGATGGGAGGAGTGTCAAAGAATTTGCCAAAATGTTTTAAATCCTCTACACTGAAGTTATGTTGTTTAAAGGAAATGCTAGTTATTTAAGAATAGCCTTTTTGAGATATATGTCATTAAATTTACCCATTTAAACTATCCAATTCAGGGCAGGGGTTGTGGCACAGAGGGTTAAACTGCCACTTGGGATGCTTGGGTCCTGTATCAGAGTACTGCTTTATGTCCTGGCTATTCCACTTCTGATCCAGCTTCCTGCTAATGTGCCTGGGAAGTTAGCAGATAATGGCCCAAGTACTTAGGTCCCTACTACCCATGTCGGAGACCTGGATGGAGTTCCAGGCTCCTGGCTTTGGCCTGGCTCAGCCCAGGCTGTTGCAGGCATTTGGGGGTTGAGCCAGTGGGGGATGGGAGACCCCTATCTCTCTGTGTCTCTCCCTCGTTCTCTTTGTCACTCTGCCTTTCAAATAAATCTTCTTTTTAGAAAAAATACAGTTCATTGTTTTTTAACAAGTTCACAAGTTTATTCAACTATCACTAGGATCTAATTTTAGAACATTTTGATCCCTGTAAAAATAATCCTTATACCCATTAGTAGTCACCCTCCATTCCCACTTCCCCAGCTCCTGAAAATCACAAATTTATTTTCTATCTCTATAGATTTGCCTATTTGGTCATTTCTTATCAACAGAATCATAATATGTGGCATTTTGTGACTGGCTTCTTTCACTTAGCATGTTTTTGAGATTCATCCATATTGTAGCATGTATCAGTACTTTACTCCTTTTCATTGCCAAACATTCCATTGTGTAAGTATACTGCATTTTATTACCCATTGATGGGAACATTTGTATTGTTTCTACTTTTTAGCTGTTGTTAAGAATGCTACTCTGAACATTTGTTTACAGATTTTTGTGCGGGCATATTTTTAATTTCTCTTGGATATATACCTAGGAGTTCAATTGCTGGGTCATATGGTAACTCTGTGTTTAACTTTTTGAGCAACTGGCAAAAATCAAACTATCTGTACGATTTTATATTTCCATCAGCAATATATGAGAGTCCCAATTTCTTCACCCAGATAAAGTATTGATGAAGGGAAAAAGTATAAGGAGTAGAAATTTCCGGGGAATGGGGTTTCAATTTATATTTTGTGCCCAACTACACCTCACTGGTAAAGTTGTTTTGCCTTTCCAGTAAAAGACTGAAAGGACTCAAAATCATCAACACCAAGATCAAAAAGTCAAGAATCCTTCAAAAAACAGGAAAAAAACTCCTAAAACACCAAAAGGACCTAGTCTGTAGAAGATATTAAAGCAAAAATGCAAGCAAGTATAGAAAAAGGTGGTTCTCTTCCCAAAGTGGAAGCCAAATTCATCAATTATGTGAAGAATTGCTTCCGGATGACTGACCAGGAGGCTATTCAAGATCTTTGGCAGTGGAGGAAGTCTCTTTAAGACAATAGTTTAAACAGTTCGTTAAAATTTTCTGTCTTATTCATTTCTGTGACAGTTGATATCTGGCTGTCCTTTTTATAATGCAGAGTGAGAACTTTCCCTACCGTGTTTGATAAATGTTGTCCAGGTTCCATTGCCAAGAATGTGTTGTCCAAAATGCCTGTTTAGTTTTTAAAGAAGGAACTCCACCTTTTGCTTGGTTTTAAGTACGTATGGAATGTTATGATAGGACAGAGTAGTAGCAGTGGTCAGATGTGGAAATGGTGGGGAGACAAATATACATATGAAATAAACTCAGTATTTTAATGAAGTAAAAAAAAAAAAGATGCCAGTTAGGTTGTCATGGCTCACAGTGGAATGCCAGAGTCTAATTCCCAGCTGCAGCTCCTGATTCTATCCTCCTACTAATGCACACGCTGGAGCAGCAGTAATGTCTCAAGTAGTTGGGTTCCTGCCATCCATGTGGGAGACCTGGATTGTGTTCCAGGCTCCCGGCTTTAGCTTTGTCCAGTCCCTGCCACTGTGGATATTTGGAGAGTGAACCAGCATAAGAGCACTCAATCCATCTGTCTCTCTGCCTCTGAGTATTTTTAAGTTAAATTAAAGTAAAAGTTTATGTTGGTATAAAAAATTGAAATCCACATATAGTTGTTCACATTAGACATTTCCATGAACTATTGTTTTAAATTTTTATTTAAAAATTTTATTTGAGAACTCGAGTTGGAAGAGGCGAGTCTGGTCTCAAAATGGAGGGCCATGATCCAAAGGAACCAGAGCAGTTGAGAAAACTATTTATTGGTGGTCTGAGCTTTGAAACTACAGATGATAGTTTGAGAGAACATTTTGAGAAATGGGGCACACTCACAGATTGTGTGGTAATGAGAGACCCCCAAACGAAACGTTCCAGGGGCTTTGGTTTTGTGACTTACTCTTGTGTTGAAGAAGTGGCTGCAGCAATGTGTGCTCGACCACACAAGGTTGATGGGCGTGTTGTGGAACCAAAGAGAGCTGTTTCTAGAGAGGATTCGGTAAAGCCTGGTGCCCATCTAACAGTGAAGAAGATTTTTGTTGGTGGTATTGAAGAAGATACAGAGGAATATAATTTGAGAGACTACTTTGAGAAGTATGGCAAGATTGAAACCATAGAAGTTATGGAAGACAGGCAGAGTGGGGAAAAAAGAGGATTTGCTTTTGTAACTTTCGACGATCATGATACAGTTGATAAAATCGTTCAGAAACACCACACTATTAATGGGCATAGTTGTGAAGTGAAAAAGGCCCTTTCTAAACAAGAGATGCAGTCTGCTGCTGGATCACCAAGAGGCCGTGGAGGGGGGTCTGGCAACTTTATGGGTCGTGGAGGAAACTTTGGAGGTGGTGGAGGTAACTTTGGCCGCAGTGGAAACTTTGGTGGAAGAGGAGGCTATGGTGGTGGAGGTGGTGGCAGCAGAGGAAGTTATGGAGGAGGTGATGGTGGTTACAATGGTTTTGGAGGTGATGGTGGCAACTATGGTGGTGGTCCTGGTTATAGCAGCAGAGGAGGCTATGGTGGTGGACCAGGATATGGAAACCAAGGTGGTGGATATGGTGGTGGAGGAGGCTATGATGGTTACAATGAAGGAGGAAATTTTGGAGGTAACTATGGTGGTGGTGGAAACTACAATGGTTTTGGTAATTATAGTGGACAACAGCAATCAAATTATGGACCCAATGAAAGGGGGCAGTTTTGGTGGAAGAAGCTCGGACAGTCCCTATGGTGGTGGTTATGGATCTGGTGGTGGAAGTGGTGGGTATGGTAGCAGAAGGGTCTAAAAAAAAAAAAAACAGAA
Source organism: Lepus europaeus (assembly GCF_033115175.1). NCBI lineage: Eukaryota > Metazoa > Chordata > Mammalia > Lagomorpha > Leporidae > Lepus > Lepus europaeus. The sequence continues at coordinate 102,653,913 of NC_084850.1, read as the reverse complement.
AAGAGCTACTGTTCTTAGCAGGAGAGAGAGCAAGGAGTTGTCAGGAAAGCTGCAGGTTACTTTGAGACAGTCGTCCCAAATGCATTAGAGGAACTGTAAAAATCTGCCACAGAAGGAATGATGATCCATAGTCAGAAAAGTTACTGCAGCTTAAACAGGAAACCCTTCTTGTTCAGGACTGTCATAGCCACAGTTTGCAAAAAGTGCAGCTATTGATTAATGCAATGTAGTGTCAATTAGATGTACATTCCTGAGGTCTTTTATCTGTTGTTGCTTTGTCTTGTCTTTTTCTTTTCATTACATCAGGTATATTGCCCTGCAAATTGTGGTAGTGGTACCAGGAATAAAAAATTAAGGAATTTTTAACTTTTCAAAAAAAATTTTTATTTGAGAAGTAGAGAGAGCACATATCCTTTAGTTCACTCCCCAAATGCATGGTTGCCAGGACGTCAATCCCGATCTCCCATCTGGGTAGCAAGGATCCACCCACTTGAGCTGTCACTTGCTGCCTCCCAGGGTACACATTAGCAGGAAAGCTGGTATTGGGAGCAGAGCCAGGACTCAAGCTTAGTCATTCTGACATCTCAAGCAGTGTCTTAACTGTTGTACCAAATACCTGCCCCTCCGTGAACTTTTTTCCACTTTTCATTTCAGAATAATTTTAAATTTATAAAACAAAATTTGTGAAGTACTACAAAGAGTTCCCATATACCCAACACCCAGCCTCCCCTATTGTTAACATAATGAATATATTTGCTGTAAATCTGTAAACTACATAGTTTCCCCTATTAATATATTAGTATAATACATTTGTCATAATTAATGAACCATACCAAGGTTCTCCTGTTTTTTAATCCTAATTCCCTCCATCCCCCTCTACTCTTTCCAGCCTCTAGAAATCACTAATGGCCGGCGCCGCGGCTCACTAGGCTAATCTTCCACCTTGCGGCGCTGGCACACCGGGTTCTAGTCCCGGTTGGGGCGCCGGATTCTGTCCCGGTTGCCCCTCTTCCAGGCCAGCTCTCTGCTATGGCCCAGGGAGTGCAGTGGAGGATGGCCCAAGTACTTGGGCCCTGTATCCCATGGGAGACCAGGAGAAGCACCTGGCTCCTGCCATCGGATCAGCGCGGCGGCCATTGGAGGGTGAACCAACGGCAAAGGAAGACCTTTCTCTCTGTCTATCTCTCTCACTGTCCACTCTGCCTGTCAAAAAAAAAAAAGAAAGAAATCACTAATAACTATTTTATGTTCAAATTGAGGTTGGTTCTATGTTTTGTTCCATTTTTTAGTTTCCACATGTGAGGGAGAAACATACAGTATTTGTCTTTATGTATGTGGCTTATTTCACTTAAGATTATGTCCTTCAGTTCAATTTATGTTGCTGCAAAAGGCAGGATTTCATTCTTTTTTTTAATGGGTGAGTAGTATTCCATTGCACATATGTACCACGTTTTCTTTATACATTCATCTGATGTTGGACATCTTGGTTGATTCCATATCTTGGGCTATTGTGAACAGTGCTATGATAAGCATGGTCTAGCAGGCATCTCTCTCTCTTTAAAAAAAGATTTATTTATTTAAAAGACAGAGTTACAGAGAGGCAGAGGAAGAAAGAGAGAGATGAGAGGTCTTCCATCCACTGGTTCATTCCCCAGATGGCTGCAACGGCCAGAACTGTGCCAATCCAAAGCCAGGAGCCAGGAGTTTCTTCCAGGTCTCCCATGCAGGTGCAGGGGCCCAAGAACTTGGGCCATTTTCTACTACTTTCCCAGGCCATAGCGGAGAGCTGGATTGGAAGTGGAACAGCTGGGACTCGAACCAGTTCCCATATGGGATGCTGGCACTGCAGGTGGCGGCTTTACCCACTCCATCACAGCACCGACCCCTAGCAGGTATATCTTTGATAATAAATGATTTCATGTCTTTTGGATACATACCAATAGTGGGATTGCTGGATCATATGGCAGTTCTATTTTCAGACTTTTAAGGACTCTCCATACTGTTCCATAGTGGCTGTACTAATTTACATTCCCACCAACAGTGTATAACATTTCTGTCTCTTTGTTGAATTTCTCATGCATTGTTTTCCTCTTTTCTTTAAACTGTGTTCTATTGCATCTCATTGAGTTTCTGCGGGATCATTATTTTCAATTCTTTTTCAGTCATTTTATAGAGTCCCTTCCAGTCAGGATCTATTTCTAGAGAACTATTGTGTTCTTTTGGAGATGTCACATTTCCTTCTTTATGTTTCCTATGTCACTAGGTTGATGCCTGTACATCTGGTGTAATAATTCCTTTTTTCTGGAGTAGGTTTTGTTGGAAAAGATTGTTTTGCTTAGATGGAATGCAAAGTGTCACTTGTGTTGTTGCTTTGGCTTTGATTCTAGGTGAGCCCAAAGGTATAACCTCCAAGTGATTTCTTTAGCTGTAATTGATGGCAGTAGTATCTGTGAATGCCACAAAAAATTGTCTGGTCAGTGGCAGTTTGGTGGAGGTTAGTGACTTTGAAGTGGACTTGGGCTTCCAAAGGTATGTCTTCAGTCCCCAGGGAGTTGGTGTTGATCACCCTAGGGCTTGTGAAGACTAGCCACATTCTTGGTGCTGTGGAACACAGGATGGGCCCTGGGGCCCTATAACAGTCAATGTTCTAGAACGCAAGGATGACCCACAAAGGCAATTCAGTGTGAAACAATGTCTGATAAGTTAGTAGACTGTGCTACTTTGAAGCAAAATGGTGAAAGTGCTGGAAGAAGAAAATTATCAACCATAACATTTACTACTTAGAAAAGCAAACATACTATACTGATACGTGTGTGTATTAGTGCATATATATGTATTTATCCAAGGCATAGGCAGAAACAATTAAGAAAACAAAGTCAAAAAAAACACAGGATGGGGGGCTGTCCCCTTGTCCTGCCAGGCAAGCCTGAGTGATGGTGACATTCATGGCAACCATAGCTGTGCCTCTGGGACTTTGTGATATGGATGAGATCTTTCCCATGTTCTGCTGGGTAGATGTGATTGATGCTGAGCTTATAGCACCGAAAAACCTTAGTCCCAGCAGTGGGGGCTGTGAAGGCAGCCTTGCCCCAGTCCTACGGGGTGAGTACAGGTTATGCTGGGGGTTATGCATGGGCAGGTGTGGGTCTGGAGCAGTGGAACACAGGTAGGTTCTTTCCTAGATCCCATAGGGGTGGATTCCTGTAACTCTGAGGAATATAGTCAGAGTCCTAGAGCTTCAGGATGTAGTGGGGTGCTTCCTCAGGTCTGGGGATTGTGGAGTTGACAGTTGCCAGTCTGAAGCAGAGGGATGATGGTAGGGCTCTTCAGATCCCACCCGTGAGTGTGAGTTATTCCAGGAGTTGTAGTACCCACAGCAACAGTCCCAGAGCTGCAGGGCACAGAGGAAACTGCCCCTGTTCCCACAAGGCATGCAAGGGGTGACATTGGGACTTGTGCCTAGACCACCCAACACCCTGTGCAAGAGATGCAGAAGGGGACTTCCTTGGATCTCTTCATCTGGGTTTATTTATGGGCTGCTCCTCCCACTGAGCCCCAAGAAGCTCAGTGGAACCTCGCTGGATCATGCAGAGTGAGCAAGCATAGTTCTGGAGCTTGTGCCTAGAAATCTCACAGCTCTGCTTTGGGAAGTGCCCTGTCTCTGGCTCTGGGGCTTCTGGTAATGATGGAGCTGCTTGCTGTCTTCTAAGGCAGAATGGAGTCTAGCAGCAACTGTACCACAGCAGCTCGGGTCTGGCACTTTATGGGCAGAGGAAGGAAATATCGGTTCCTTTTTTGAAGCAAAGTAGTCACTTAGACCCTAGTTTGCTTTCTAGACTGGATTTAAAGTCCATGAGGTGGAATTCTCCTGTAGTTAGGGCTGCTGGTCTGCAACCATGACGAGGGTCGTCATGGTGCTTTTGGCTTACTTTTTCTCAGGAAGATGACTCCCCCACATACACACTCTGGCCCAGGAGCTGGAGGAGGAGCTATAGCACACTTTGCTCCTCTTTCTCTCTGCTGGCTTTCAGAGTTTCTGTGTTGTTTCCCTCAATCTCCTGGAAACGTGGTCCTTCCTTTGTTGTGCTGTCTTCATCTCTTCTCCCTCCATAAACTTTTTTTTTTGACAGGCAGAGTGGATAGTGAGAGAGAGAGAGACAGAGAGAAAGGTCTTCCTTTTTGCCGTTGGTTCACCCTCCAGTGGCCGCTGCGGCTTACGCATCTCGCTGATCCGAAGCCAGGAGCCAGGTGCCTCTCCTGGTCTCCCTTGCGGGTGCAGGGCCCAAGCACTTGGGCCATCCTCCACTGCCTTCCCGGGCCATAGCAGAGAGCTGGCCTGGAAGAGGGGCAACCGGGATAGAATCTGGCGCCCCAACCGGGACTAGAACCCGGTGTGCCGGCGCCGCAGGGCGGAGGATTAGCCTGTTAAGCCATGGCGCCGGCCCCTCCATAAACTTTTTAAAGACCTGTGTGTTTGCATGGGTTTCAACATTAAATAAAAAATTTAAAAATAACAAACTTATCTTTAAATTCTGTTCTTCATTAATTTAAAAAAATCATTTGAGGGACCTGGACTCTAGTGCAGCGGGTTAAAGACATGGCTCGCAGCACCGACATCCCCTATGGGTGCCAGTAGAAGCCCTGGCTGCTTCATTTCTGATCCAGCTCCCTGCTCATGCACCTGTGAAAGCAGTGGAGATTGGTTCAAGTCCTTGGGCCCCTGCCATGTGGGAGACCTGGAAGAAGCTCTTGGCTTTGGATCATCTCAGCTCTGGCCGTCACAGCCATTTGGGGAGTGAAACAGTAGATGGAAGACATTCTCTCCCTCCTTCCCTCTGTAACTCTTTCAAATAAATAATAAAATAAATCTTTAAAAAAAAACAGTAGATATCCCTATCCACTGGAAGCTGCCATTGTAGGGAACAGAAAAAAAATTATTTCAGACACATAAACACACACACAGCTCTCACATCCACTGATTCACTCCCAAATACCCATGATGACCTGGCCAGCTGAAGCTGGGAGCCAGGAACTCAATCCATATCTCCTTTGTATGTGGCAGGACTCTATTACTTGAACCATCACCACCGCCTCCCAGGTTCTGCATTAGCAGGAAGGTGGAATTGGGAGCTGAGAAACAAACCCGGGATCCATGCATCCATGAGATACAGCCATGTTATCCCTCATTTTAGCTACTAGGTTAAATGCCCACCCCTCCACAAACTTTTGGAGGTACTTTCCTAAAAGTTGAGTATCCCATATCTGAAATGCTTGGGACCAGAAGTGTTTTGGATTTTGGAGGTTTTTTTTTTTATTTTTTTTTATTTTGGGATGTTTGCATAGATTTTACTTGTTGAACATTCCTAATCCCAGAATCTGAAATGCTCTAAAATCCACAGATTTGCTTAAACTTTTTAATTTCTCTCTTTTTTTAACATTGCTTTATTTAAAGGCAGATTTGCAGAGGGAGAGGGAGACAGGTCTTCCATCTGCTGGTTCTCTCTCTAAATAGCTGCAATGGTGCAATGGCCAGGGCTGGGCCAGGCCAAAGCCAAGAACCTCCTCTGGGTCTCCCACGTGGGTACAGAGGCCCAACCTCTTGGGCCATCTTTTGCTTTCCCAAGTGCATTACCAGGGAGCTGGATTAGAAGTGGAGTAGCCAGGACTCGAACCAGTGCCCATATGGGATGCTGGCTCTGTAGGCGGCAGCTTTATCCGCTTCGCCACAGCATTGGCCCCTTAATTTCTTCTTGAATCAGTTGTGGTAGTTATTTTTAAAGCAATTTGTTCATTTCATGGATAAAATATTTTTAAATTTTGGGGTATATAGTTGTTATTATTCTCTCTTTTTAAATTTTTATTTGGAAGGCAGGCAGGCAGACAAAGATCTTCCATCTGCTAGTGCACTCATCAAATGCCCACAACCACCAGGGCTGGCCCAGTCCAAAGCCAGGAGTCAGGAACTCCATCTGGGTTTCCCGCATAGATGGCAGGGATCCAAGTACTTGAGCTGTCACTTGCTGTCTCCCAAGGTATACATCATCAGGAAGCTTGAATTAGAAATGGAGCCAGGAGTTGAAGCCAGGTATTCCAGTAAGGGATATGGACATCCCAAGCAGCATCTTAACCTCTGCACCAAATGTCTGCCCCATATTCTTTTTTAACCTGTACTATTTATAGTTATATTCCCCTCTTCATTCATACTATTGTTCACAGTTTCTTCCTTGCCTGAGTTGTACCTGCTTTGTTCTCCTCCCAAACGAACCTACTTTGGGCTTTGCTTTTGTTTATTGTATATTTGATTTCTAAATCATTAAATATTATTTATCCTATTTTCTGTGAATTTACTGTTTATTTTCTAATTTCATTTATTTAATTTTTTAACATAATACTCAGATGACTCAGATGAAATTCCAGGCTCCTGGCTTCAGCCTGGCCCAGTTCTGGCCAGAGTAGCCATTTGGGGAGTGAATCAAGAGATAAAATATCTCTCTGTCTCTCCCTCTCTCTGTAACTCTGCTGTTCAAATAAATAAGTGAATCTTTAAAAAAATTTTTCAAGTAAATGAGAATTTTGGTGGCCAGCACCGCAGCTCACTTGGCTAATCTTCCACCTGCGGCACCAGCACACCGGGTTCTAGTCCCGGTTAGGGCGCTGGATTCTGTCCCGGTTGCCCCTCTTCCAGTCCAGCTCTCTGCTGTGGCCCAGGAGGGCAGTGGAGGATGGCCCAAGTCCTTGGGTCCTGCACCTGCATGGGAGACCAGGAGAAGCACCTGGCTCCTGGCTTTGGATCGGCGTGGTGCCGGCCATAGCGGCCATTTGGGGGGTGAACCAATGGAAGGAAGACCTTTGTCTCTGTCTCTCTCTCTCACTGTCTAATTCTGCCTGTCAAAAGAAAAAATGAGAATTTTTTTAAACTATCTTTTGTTATTAACTCCTAACTTAATTGCATGTTGATCCCAGATTATGATATATAAGTTATCTATTATTAAAATTTGTTGAGGCATTTTTATGGTCCAGTACATTTTTTTAAAAAAATTGTTTAACTTGTGTTTGAGGAAAATGTAGGTTTTTCTCTACTTGTTGGATGTGGAATTCAAAATTATTCATTGTATGATTCAGATCTTTTACATTCTTACTGATTTTAATTTTCTAGTTTACCTGACCTATCAATAATTGATAAATGCAGCATCAGAAGACACTCCTTAGATTCAAAAAATTTATTTATTTATTTATTGGAGAGGCAGAGAGAGAGAACTGCTTGCTAGTTCACTACCCAAATGCACTCAGTAGTAGGGGCTGGGCCAGGTGCCAAATCCAGGAGCCAGGAACACAATACAAATCTCTGGGTAGCAGGAATCCAGTTGCTTGAGCCATCATCACTGTCTATGTCAGTGCCTAGTAAGACCATCACAGCCCTTTGGGGAGTGAAATAGTAGATGGTAGACATTTCTCCCTCTCTCCCTCTCTCCCTCTCTCCCTCTCTCCCTCTCTCCCTCTCTCCCTCTCTCCCTCTCTCCCTCTCTCTCTCTCTCCCTCTCCCTCTTCCCCTCCCTCTCCCTACCTCTCTCTGTAACTCTTTCAAGTAAATAATAAAATAAATCTTTAAAAAAAAACAGTAGATATCCCTATCCACTGGAGTAGGGAGCTATTGTCAGGAATCAGAGCTGGGTATCAAATCTGGGCACTGAGAAATTCCTTAGTATCATCTAATATGCTGTGTGTGTGTGTGTGTGTATTTTTCCACTTATCCACAAAAGTGTTTTTTACAATTGGTATATTGAAACAAGAACCAAACAGTGTTCGCACAGTGAACTTTGTGAATGTCTGCTTATTCTCCCCCCCACCATGCCTTTTATTTATTGGGAGAATAATATTTTCCTGTTCATTTCCTTACTACATTGCAAAGTCAGTGAGATCAGAAACTTGATATTTGAGCACTAAGGACTGTGCCTGGCACCCAACAAGCACTTAATTGATATACTCAAAGTCTATGTTTTGTCCCTGTAGGTGGATCCAAAAGACTACATGTTCAGTGGACTGAAGGATGAAACAGTAGGTCGCTTACCTGGAAAAGTGGCAGGACAACAGTTTCTTATTCAAGACTGTGAGAACTGTAACATCTACATTTTTGATCACTCTGCCACAGTTACTATCGATGACTGTACTAACTGCATCATTTTTCTGGGACCTGTGAAAGGCAGTGTGTTTTTCCGGAATTGCAGAGATTGCAAGTGCACGTTAGCCTGCCAACAATTTCGTGTGCGTGATTGTAGAAAGCTGGAAGTCTTTTTGTGCTGCGCAACGCAACCCATTATTGAGTCTTCCACAAATATCAAGTTTGGCTGTTTTCAGTGGTACTACCCTGAATTAGCTTTTCAGTTCAAAGATGCAGGGCTGAGTATCTTCAATAATACATGGAGTAATATTCATGACTTTACACCTGTGTCCGGAGAACTCAACTGGAGTCTTCTTCCAGAAAATGCTGTGGTGCAGGACTATGTTCCTGTACCTACTACTGAAGAGCTCAAAGCTGTCCGCGTTTCCACAGAAGCTAATAGAAGCATCGTTCCAGTATCCCGGGGTCAGAGACAGAAGAACAGTGATGAATCGTGCTTAGTGGTGTTATTTGCTGGTGATTATACTATCGCAAATGCCAGGAAACTAATTGATGAGGTAAGGAGATATAGAAGGTGAATAGACATATACTTACTGTAGAAACTCACTGCTCTGGAGAACTCCTTTCTTTTCAAATTGACTTAGAAATACAGGCATCCCTGTATTGAAGTGTAGGCGTCTACCTCTGTACCCCCATAGACATGCCTGTAAACAAGTTGTTTGGAACTCAAAATACTTTTCCATAGAGATTTCTAAAAACTATAATTCAGTAAACATTCATTAATCACCTATTATATAAAGTTACTGTTACTATATTTCATTGATTATAGTGTATATGTTTGTTTCTGACATTTTTGCTTATCTGAGATGACAACTTAGAGATTGATGAAATATACTATATGCTGGAGATGGAAAAGATACACAGACAAAATTTTCTGCCCTTAAAGAATTTCCATTCTTTATAACAAATGATTTCCACAGAAGCTTTAAAAGCAGTACTACATAGTAAAGCATAGCCTTTTTCAAAAAGATTTATTTATTTGAAAGTCAGAGTTACACAGAGAGAAGGAGAGGCAGAGAGAGAGAGAGAGAGAGGTCTTCCATCCACTGGTTCACTCCCCAATTGGCCGTAATGGCTGGAGTTGCACTGATCCAAAGCCAGCAGCCAGGAGCTTCCCCGGTCTTCCCACTTGGGTGCAGGGGCCCAAGAACTTGGGCATCATCTACTGCTTTCCCAGGCCATAGCAGAGAACTGGATCGGAAGTGGAGCAGCCGGGACTTGAACTGGCGTCCATATGGGATGCCAGTACTGCAGGTAGCGACTTTACCTGCTGTGCCACAGCGCCGGCCCCAAGCATGGCCTTTTAAAATTACTTAGTGTGGAGATTTCTTTGGAATTCTAATTGCTTAGAAGTTTGAAAAGTCATTTGAGAATACAATTTTTGGACCCTGTTGTGACTGAGAAAGCAACCTCTACTTCATCTTTCATTATCTTTTTTTTTTTTAAGATTTGTTTATTTGTTTGAGAGATGGAGTTACAGAGAGAGGGAGAGACAGAAAGATCTTCCACCTGCTGGTTCACTCCCCAGATGGCTGCCACAGCCGGAGCTGAGCTAATCTGAAACCAGGAGCCAGGAGCTTCTTCCGGGCCTCCCACATGAGTGCAGGGGCTCAAGGATTTGGGCCATCTTCTACTGCATTTTCAGGCCAGAGCAGAGGGCTGGATTTGAAGTAGAACAGTAGGGACTAGAACTGGTGCCCATATGGAATGCTGGCGCTGCAGGCGGAGGCTTAGCCCACTATGCCACAGTGCCAGCCCCTCAAAACAGTCTTTCTTCATGAGTCTTCAGATGTTCTTAACCTTTTAACACTGTCTGATGTGTAGAATGGCAATGTTGAGTGTCCTTGAAAGGAATATGACCAGGAAGAATGAGGTTCTTTAGATGTCCTTATGGAATACAAAATAAACAAAAATCCTGCAACAATAATAATAGCTGCCATTCATACAACTTTTACTATATGCCAGGCACTATTGTAAGGAATTTAAATGAATTTACTCAACAATCGAAAAAACAACCCAGCAAAATAGGTGCCATTATTCCCCATTTTATAGATGTGGAAAGTGAATCAGAGAGCGTTAGTAACTTGCAAAACATCACTCAGCTGGTAAATGGTGAGCTGCAATTCAAATCCAGGCAATCTGGCTGTGTAGGCCAAGGTGTCTACACTGAAGCATGACACTGTCATGCTGCTTCAGTGGTAAAGGAAAGTAGATGAATGCCTGGTGCAGTAGGAACCTGACCAAATGCATATGGACTCCAGGGTGCTCCAGCCTGAGGCGTCTAAGACTAGAATTATCCTAATTCTGAAATGCCAAGTACATGTGAAGAGGATATCAAAGAATGCTGAAAGACAGAAGGCTTCCATGTTGTGTTAAGAGAGATCACTTTTTTTTAATGAAGCTTGAGTTCCCTGGGAAAATATGTGTAAAAACTAGTTAATTCTGAGATTATAAAAAACTTGATTCTTTTTCATATAACACAAATGTCTTAGGACAGCTTAGATTGCAACTGTGATTGCTAACTCTAGTTTTATTAAACTCTAAGAGTATCACAGAATTTTGTTTCATAATATTTTTATAAATTGAACATATAATGGTTTTTGAGGTAAGAAGTATAAAATTTGAGACAAGTCCAGAAAGGCTGGATAAAGCAGAAAACACATTCTTCAGGGAGTCAGGAGAAGTTACTGGGCCTTGGTTTTCTCATCTAAAAATCAGATTTCTTGCTTATTCTTACATCACAGATATATACAGGATAAATTACAATAAAATAGCTTGAATTGTTTGGGAATATTTCATAATTTTAAGTTGTTACCACTATTTTCAAGTCTTTAAAAGTAGAATTTTTATGAAAATGAATCTTCAAATATCTAGTGAAATATTAAAAAATAGTTCCATAGCTATTTGTTTTAGGTAACACTCAAATTAATCATCAGTTTATGTGTCTGGCTATAAAATGGGAGATGATGAGTAGCCTATCAAATTAGAAATAGAGGTAGGATTGTTTTCTGATATTTTAAGTAAATTTACAATCATCTGGCAGTGATATCCATTTAATTTTCTGCAGTTTTCTTAAAGATTTGTTTGAAAGGCATAGTGACAAAGCACACACACACATACACACACACACAGAGTCTTATATCCCCTGGTTCACTGTGCCAGATGCCTGCAACAGCTGGGGCTAGAGCTGGAGCTGGACCAGGCCAAAGCCAGAAGCCAGGGATTCCATCTGGGTTTCCCACATGGGTAGCAGAAGCCGAAGTACCTGAGCCATTTTCTGCTGCTTCCCAGGCGCATTAGCAGGAATCTGGATTGGAAGCAGAGGTGGAAATTGATCCCAGGCACTCCAATATGAGATACAGCCATACCAAGTGGCAGCTTAACCCGCTGTGCCACAAAGCCAGTCCCAATTTTCTGCAATTATTTTTAATGTATGTCTTCTTTTATCTGAGATAGTACTGGAGTTGAATAACAGCTTTGTTACATAATAGTTATATGACCTTGGGCAAGTTTCTTAACCACTCTGCTGTACCTATTTTTTCTCATCCCTACAATGCGGGTAATAATAGTACCTATCTCATGAGAGGGTTAAGTGTATTATACATGTAAAGTGCATAAAACTGCCTGACATGTAATGAATACTTTATAAATGTGATTTTTTATAAGATTTATTTGAAAGGCAGAGTTAGAGAAAGAGAGAGGGAGAGACAGAGGTCTTCCATCTGCTGGTTTTACTCCCCAAATGGCTACAACAGGATTGGACTGCGCTGAAGCCTGGAGCCATCTAGGTCTCCCATATGGGTGGCAGAGGCCCAAGCCCTCAGACCACCTTCCGTGGCTTTCCCAGGCACATTAGCAGGGAGCTGGATCAGAAGTGGAGCAGTCAGGACTTGAACCAATGCTTATATGGGATGTCAGGGTCAAGTGGTAGCTTAACCTGCTGCAGCACAATGCCAGCCCCTATATCATGCCCTTTAAAATTAACATTGTTAAACAAGCCTTCCCCCATTTTATTATAAAATCTTTGTAATATTTAATGAGCTACGATAAATGTAATAAACTCTGGTATTTCATCATGTGAATGTACCTTACATTACTAAACATTCTCTTCACATTGGATATTTGCAATATCACCAAACTAAAGTTTCTGTCTGGTAATTCCAATCAAAAAATGTTTTTAATTGTGTTTTAAGTTTAAGGGATAATTCATATTTATTTGACTCTTAGAGTCACTTAAAACACAATTTAAAACATTTTTATATTAATATTAATATTAAGAGTAGGTATGACGGGTCAGCATTGTAACATAGTAGGTTAAGCCACTGCCTGTGACACCAGAATTACGTAAGGGCACTGGTTCAAGACCTGGCTGCTCCACTTCCGATCCAGCTTCCTGCCAATGCTCCTAGGAAAGCAGTGGAGGATGGCCTATGTGCTTGGGCCCCTGCTATCCATGTGGCAGATAGGCAGAAGCTCCAGTCTCCTGGCTTCAGCTTGACATAGCCCTGGACATTTGGGGAGTGAACCAGCAGATGGAACATACTTCCCTCTCCCCTTTCCCTTTCTCCTCCTTTCCCCCTCTCCCCCTCTCCCTCCCTCCTTTCCTTCTCCTCTCCCCCTCTCCCTCCCTCCCTCCCTCCCTCCCCCCTCCCTCCCCCCTCCCCCCTCTCCTTCTCTCTCTCCCTTTCCCTCTCCCTCTCTCTCTTCTTCTCCCTCCCTCTGTAACTCGGCCTTTCAAATAAATTTTTAAAATTTAAAAAATAATTTTAAAAGAGTAGGTATGAAGAAAGAATGTCATATATATGATAACTTGTTACAGCACATGTTCTGAATTAGAGTCATAACAAAAACAAAAATGTGGCATTGCATTTGATACAGAAAACTACTGGAGCAGGAAAACATTGTTTTAGCCTCAAAAGTTCATTTTAAAATGTAAATGCAATTTTATTTTCCACAGATGGTTGGTAAAGGCTTTTTCCTAGTTCAAACAAAGGAAGTGACCATGAAAGCTGAGGATGCTCAAAGGGTTTTTCGAGAAAAAGCATCTGACTTCCTTCCTCTTCTGAACAAAGGTACTTTCTGAATGATTGGTGCACTTGCAGGTTCTTTTTTTAACTTTAAAAGTTTATATTTATCCAAAAGTCAGAATGACAGGGAGGGAGGGACAGAGAGAGATCTTCCATTCACTCGTTCACTCCCCAAATGGCCTTAGTTGCCAAGGGAGAGGAAGAGCCAAGAACTCCACGTGTGTCTCCCACATTGATATCAGGGGCCCAAGCACTTGGGCCAGCTTCTGCTGCTTTCCCAGGTGCATTAGCAGGGAGCTGGAGTAGAAGCAGAGTGGCTGGGACTGAAACTGGTGCTGCTATATGGGATGCTGTCATCACCCATGGATGGAAGACCTCTCTCTCTGTCTCTCTCTCTCTCTCTCTCTCTCTCTGCCTCTCCCTCTCCCAGTCACTCACTCTCCCACTCCTCACTCCCCCTGTCCTCCCACTTCTCTTCTTCCCTACCCTACTCTGTTTCTCTGTTAATTATACTAGGTGGAGACCTGTACTTTTTTAGTCTTTTCAGATTTTTGAATTTGTTCAAATTTAGCTCTTTATTTTTATATATGTATATAGTGGCAACAGCAAAGTGGAAAACAACTTCACATCACCTCCCAAAACAGCACTTCTCTGCATGTATTCTTATTGAAAAACAAGCCTAAATACCAAAGTGTTAAGATCCCAAGCATTTTTGGATAACGGATTTCTAACCTGTAAAGGAAATTGTGACCCAGCTTTTTTGATACAACCATTTCTCAAATTATTTTTTAAATTTCAGATTAACATGGAATTTTGAAAATGAACCTTTGAAGTCTCAACAACTTTTAGAAAATGAACTAAGTAATAAATGCCATGGCCATCCTAAAGTGTGAGGGTTAGAAATGAAGTGAACATCTGAGTAGGTCTAAATTAACAATTTATGTACATGTATGATATTAGTGAAGTAGTATCATAGAATTGCTCCAACCTGGGGTTGGACATGTGACACAATGACTAAGATGCCACTTTTGATTCCCACATCCCATATTGGAGTGCCTAGGTTTGAGTCTCGGATCCATTTCTGATTTCAACTTCCTGCTAATGTGATGGCTCAAATTGTTGGGACAATGCCACTGGTGTGAGAGACTGGATTGAGTTTGTAGCTTTGAACTGGCCCAGCCCCTGCTGTTGTGTGCATTTGAGAAGTGAACCAGTAGATAGGGAGGTTTCTCTGTCTCTCATCTCTGCCTTACAAATAAATATGATAAATAAAAATTTAGGAAAAAGAAGAATTGCTCTAACTCAAATATAATGTCTTCATTTAAGTAACAGAATATTTCACATGGAGGAAGAAAAGTGCTCTGTTGCTGCAAAAACTAAAACTAAAACCAATGAACAGATGTTATAGGAATTTCAGCAAATAAACATTAAATAATTCTTTTTTTTTTGTTTTGTTTTGTTTTTTTTTTTTTTTGACAGGCAGAGTGGACAGTGAGAGAGAGAGACAGAGAGAAAGGGCTTCCTTTTGCCGTTGGTTCACCCTCCAATGGCCGCCGCGGTAGCGCGCTGCGGCCGGCGCACCGCGCTGTTCCGATGGCAGGAGCCAGGTGCTTCTCCTGGTCTCCCATGGGGTGCAGGACCCAAGGACTTGGGCCATCCTCCACTGCACTCCCTAGCCACAGCAGAGAGCTGGCCTGGAAGAGGGGCAACCGGGACAGGATCGGTGCCCCGACCGGGACTAGAACCCGGTGTGCCGGCGCCGCAAGGCGGAGGATTAGCCTGTTGAGCCACGGCGCCGGCCTAAATAATTCTTAAAAAACAGATAACCATAGGAAGAAGTGATCAAAGGCTGATTAGGTCATATCAGAAACTCACATGAGCCAGTTTGAATGATTTTCCACTCAACAGATGTGGGAAAATGTTTTAAAATATTTATTTTATTTGAAAGGAAGAGTGATAAAGAGAGAAAAAGATCTCCTGTCCACTGGTTCACTCCCCAAATGCCTGCAATAGCCAGAATTTGGCCAGGTAGAAACCAGGATCCTGGAACTCCATTGGGTCTCCGATGTTGGTGACAGGGACCCAAAAACTCAGGCTGTCTTCCGCAGGTTCATTAGCAAAGAGCTGGATTGAAAGCAGAGCAGCTGGGACTCAAATTGGCACTCTGATATGGGATGCTGACACCCCAGGCAGTGGCTTAACCTGATGTGCCACAATGCTGGCTCCAAATTTGGGACAATTTAACTGTCCAAAAAAAAGAATGAAGGCAGTAATTTTTAAAAATAATTATTAATTTATTTGAAAGGTAGAGTTACAGAGAGGCAGAGGCAGAGTCTTCCATCCACTGGTTCACTCCCCAAGCCACAATGGCCAGAGCTGGGCTGATCCGAAGCCAGCAACTTCCTCAGGATCTCCCACGAGGGTGCAGGGGCTCAAGGACTTGGGCGATCTTCTACTGCTTTCCCAGGCCATAGCAGAGAGCTAGATCAGAAGTAGAGCAGCCAGGACTCGAACCAGCATCCTTATGGGATACCAACACTGCAGGTGGCAGCTTTACCTGTTACACCGCAGCACCAGCCCCAAAGGGAGTGATTTAAGAACAACAGAAACTCATAGTTCATAGTGGTAAATGAAAAACGTAGGGAGAAAATAAAAGAATGTTCGTTTGCTGTTTATAGAATATTATGAGCTAGTAATTGTAAAAAGAAGTATAAGCTTTGAAATAATCACCATTTTCTAACCCTGATGTAATAAGTATTTCAGACAAAGCTTATCAGTGGATGCTAAAACTACTGGGGTGAAAATTATGAAGAAATAAGATATTTACACATTCTGATTCCAAGAGGAAGTATGCCTTTACAGCAGAGATTTGGTGATCACCATGTTACTCCAGAGATAAAACTTAGCTTCAGTGATGGATAACCTAACATGTGTTTCTTCTGATGTAATGCAGTGAGAAATATGCAGCATCACCTGTGAAGTGTCAGTGCCAAAAACTACTCATTTATTTATTTATTTAAGAGTCAGAGAAGAGAGAGTGCATGTGAGTGCGCATGCTCCCATCTGCTGGTTCACCTCCCAAATGCCTGCAATGGTTGAGACTGGGCTGAGTCAAGGCTGAGAGCCCAAAACTCAATCCAAGTCTCCCACATGAGTGACAGGAACCCAATTACATAAGATGTCACCACTGCCTCCCAGAGTCTGCATGGGCAGGAAGCTGAAATCAGAAGCTGGAGGTAAGTATCAAAGCTAGGCATTCTAATGTGGAATACAGGCATCTTTTCAGCTAAGCCAAATGCCCACTCCATTGAAAGCATTTAACTTGAACTAATGGAGTCAAGACTTAGCTTCTAATGTGTAAAAAGGAAAAGAAATATGTTAAATGACACCACGAGGAAACAATGAGACAACTCCAAAATAGAAGCCATTCTAAAAACAGTGAGCTGGGTTTCTTCAGACAATGTCATGAAAAACAAATAGGGG
Source organism: Lepus europaeus (assembly GCF_033115175.1). Lineage (NCBI taxonomy): Eukaryota > Metazoa > Chordata > Mammalia > Lagomorpha > Leporidae > Lepus > Lepus europaeus. The sequence continues at coordinate 102,637,224 of NC_084850.1, read as the reverse complement.
AACTCTTCTGGATTAAAAGAGACTAAGGGGGCAGGCATTTGGCCCAGGGGTTAAGACTCTGGTTAAATCTTAACAATGCCCGCATCTCATATTGGAGTGTCTAGGTTCAATAGCTAGCTCTGGCTTCTGGCTCCAGCTACCTTCTCATTTAAACCTTGGGAAGCAGTGATGCGGTGGTGGTCCAAGTAATTTGGTTCCCACATGGGAGACCTGGATTGAGTTCCTGCTCGCAGCTCTGGCAGCCTCAGCCCAGGCCAAACTGTGGCAGGTACTGGGAGAGTGAAACAGCAGATGAGTGCATTCTTGTTCTCCCTCCCTCTCTCTCTCTCTCCCTCCCCCTCCCTCCTCTCAAGTTAAAAAAGACTAAAGGGACTTATTAACTAAATGTGATAAGTGATCTTGGAGCTATAGAGCTGTAAAAGGCATTTTGAAGGCAACTTGGGAAGTGTGAAGATGACATAAAATATTGACTAACATCCTTAGATAAGATAATGGTATTGTAATCATGTAGGAGATACATGCTGAAGTGTCATGATGCCTGCTACTTTTAAATGATTCAGCAAAACAAAAACAGTATATGTGTTTACAGATGGTGTGTATAATAAAACAAAGCAAATACAGTGAAATGTTAATTTTCTGTGGGTTTACATTATTCTTTCAACTTTTCTATAATGAATAAAGATTTTACAAATAAAAAATTGGGGGGAAATTTTAAGTTGCCCAATAGTATGTTGATTTGTGTAGAATACTGAGCAGATTGTCAGTGGAGATGACTAGTGGAAAATAAGTGGCCATCAGTCATGCTAAGGCAGGGTTTCAAAGTCTTCGCACTGACATTTTAGGTCAGATATTTTTGTTACTTGGGGCTGTCCTATGTATTATAGGATGTGTAGCAGCATCTCCAGCCTCTATCCACTAGGTGCCACTAATACTCCCTCTCCTCAATTGTGACAACTACGAATGTTTCCAGACATTGCCAAATGTTCTCTGGAGGGCAGAATTGCTCCCAGTTGAGAACCACTATTCTGAACTAAAGGTAGACTTATCCTTCGAAGATTCACTTTTATCTTTAATAGTCAGTACCTCAGAATGTCTCAATTTTCCTCTTCAATTACAGTAGTCACAATTATTTGCTTTCAATTAATAAGAGAATTCATAAGTTTTTTCACCTTGAGAATCTTCCAAACCTGACTAATTCTCAGAACTATCTAGGGTACTTGTAAAAATATATATTTCTGGGAGCAGGCAGTTAGCCTAGTGGTTAAGATGCCTGCCTCTCACATTGGAGTACCTGGGTTTGACTCCAGCTTCTTGTTAATACAGACTGTGGGAGGTAGCAGTGATGGCCCAAGTAATTGGGCTCTTGCTACCCACATGGGAGGACCTGAATGGGCATCCACTTCAGGCCTGGCCCAGCCCCGGCCATTGTAGGCATTTGGAGAGTGAACCAGTGTGTGGTCTGTGTCTGTTTCTCTCTAAGTAAAATATATATATATATATATATATATATATATATATATATATATATAAATTTCCAGCTTCTACCTCAGAAAGACTGATTCAGAAATCTCTGAGATGTAGCCTTGAACTCTGCATTTTCAGTAGTTTCCCAGATGATTGTAATGATCATTTAGACTTGGATTCCTTTGATTTAGAGTGTCATTCATCCATTCATTTAAGCATAGTAGATGAGGTCTAATAAGTAATAAAGATATAAAGTCAAGTAGCATAGGATCATGTAAGCCACTGTAGAGACTTTGGCTTCTAGTCTGAATGAAATGAGAAGTTATTGAATGTTTTGGTTTTTTAAATAAACTTTTTATACTGGAATAATTTTAGGTTTTGGGGAAAATTACAAAAAGTTTCCATATACCCTTTGCCCAGCTTTCTCTAATGTTAGCATAACCATATATTCATGGTACATTGGCCAAAACAAATAAACTTATTGGTAAAATAGTATTAACTCTATACTTTATTGTTATTTCAACAATTGTTTCACTTAGAATTCAATCCAGGATCCCACATTACTTTTAGTTGTCATGTCTTCTTTTTTTTTTTTTGACAGGCAGAGTGGACAGTGAGAGAGAGAGAGACAGAGAGAAAGGTCTTCCTTTGCCATTGGTTCACCCTCTAATGGCCGCCGTGGTAGCGCGCTGCGGCCGGCGCACCGCGCTGATCCGATGGCAGGAGCCAGGTGCTTCTCCTGGTCTCCCATGGGGTGCAGGGCCCAAGGACTTGGGCCATCCTCCACTGCACTCCCTGGCCACAGCAGAGAGCTGGCCTGGAAGAGGGGCAACCGGGACAGGATCGGTGCCCCGACCGGGACTAGAACCCGGTGTGCCGGCGCCGCAAGGCGGAGGATTAGCCTGTTGAGCCACGGCGCCGGCCAGTTTAGTATATATTAAGTAAAGATTTCAACAGTTTGCCCTCACATAGCAACACCAAGTGAAAAATACTGTTGGAATACTAGTTATAGCATTAAATCACAATGTACAGCACATTAAGGACAGAGATCCTACATGATATTTTTTTAAGAATTGATTAATTTTCTAGTGGTTGAACTCTGTAATTAACACACAATTATTCTTAGGTGTTTAAATTTTAACTGAAAAGTGATCCCTGTTAAATATAAGAGTGGGAAAAAGAGAGGGAGGAGATGTACAATTTGAGGCATGCTCAATTGGACTTGCCCCAAATGAGGGAGTTAGAAACGTGCCAGGGGATTCCAATACAATTCCATCAAGGTGACATGTACCAATGCCATCTTACTAGTCCAAGTGATCATCTTCAGTTCACAATTGATCACACTGATAGGTCTAAGAGTCAAAGGGATCACACAAACAAGACTAGTGTCTGCTAATAATAACTGATAGAACCAAAAAGGGAGAGAACAATCCAACATGGGAAGTGGGAGACACAGCAGACTCATAGAATGGCAGATGTCCTAAATAACACTCTGGCCTCAGAATCAGCCCTTAAGGCATTCGGATCTAGCTCAAGAGCCCATGAGAGTATTTTAGGTATGGAAAGCCAAGACACTCTGGAAAAAAAAAAAAAGACCTAAATGAAAGATCTCTGAGAGTGAGATCCCAGTGGAAAGAATGGGGCCATCAAAGAAGGAGGTACCTTTCTCTGAAGGGAGGAGAGAACTTCCACTTTGACTATGACCCTGTTGGAATAAGATCCATAGCCTCGGCAACTCATGACTAGAGCCTAGGGAGATTACTGACGCCATAAACAAGAGTGTCAAATTGTTAAATCAACAACAGGAGTCACTGTGTACTTACGTCTCATGTGGGATCTTTCCTTAATGTGTTGTCCAATGTGAAGTAATGCTATAACTAGTACTGAAACAGTATTTTTACACCTTGTGTTTCTATGTGGGTGCAAACTGATGAAATCTTTACTTAGTATATACTAAATCGATCTTCTGTATGTAAAGATAATTGAAAATGAAAAAAAAACAGCTGGCTATTTTGTAGAAATGTTTCTCGGGTTAGATTTGTCTAATATTTTCTCTGTTAGACTGGGGTCATAATGGGTTTTTGGGAAGAGGTGAAGCGCCCTTCACATAGTCACATCATATCACATCACATCATGAGGCAATAGGATATGAACATGAGGTGGTATCTGCCACATTTCACTAATGTAAACTTTCTGTGTTTCCCTTTCCATACTTGGAGTCACTGAGTCACAAAGATCCTCCCATGTTCAAGGAGAGGAGAGTTAAGATCTACCTCCTGGAGACAGGGATATTTACATACATTATTTGGAATACTTCTGTAAAAAAGATTACTGAATTCTATCCCATTTGTTTACTCAATCATTGATTTCTATCAGTATTGACTCATAGGTACATATTTTATTCTTTAGGTTATTATCAAGAACTATCAAATTGTTCCAGTTTTAGCCCTTGGGAGCTCTTTTAGGATGGCTCCTCTGTCACTTTGACATGCCCTCATCCTTCTGATTTTCAAACACTTCCTTACTTTCTAGATCTGTAAGGTATTCCAGGCTCATCCTGTTATTTTCCTTGCCCCAGAACTACTATCAAATATTCCTCCAAGAGTCCTCATCCCATTTATTCTACAGTGGTAGTTAGAATCTAAGATATGAGTGCTAGATGTGCCCATTACTACCAAGATGTCACTGGTTCTAGGTTCTTCAACAGAGTTAAGAAATATATGTATTGAATATTAAGCCATGTGCACTCAAATATCTATAATTAGTTCTGAATGGATATACCTTACAGCAGAGGTGGAAAGCCTTTTTTTTTTGCCAAGGGCCATTTGGATACTTATAATATCATTCACACGCCATATAAAATTATCATCTTAAAAGTTAGCCTACTATGGATTTGTTGAATATTGAGTCTCACCTATGGTTGCCTTGGCAGGACCAGACCAAATGATTTCACTGGCCTTGTACAGTCCACAGGCCAGATGTTCCCTGCCTTAGAAATACTGTAGATGTATTTCCAAATCACCACAATAAAGTGAATGTTGTAATAAAGAAAATCAGATGAGTTTTCTTCCAGTGCATATGAAAGTTATGTTTATAGCCTGTATGTAGTCTATTAAGTGTGTAACATATTACACAACATTCAAGACAACAGTGTACAAACCTTCATTGAAAAATATTGCTTTAAAAAGCTAACAATGATGTGATTTGTTTGTTTGTTTGTTTGTTTGGTGGAGGGTCTTGCCTTGGTTTCGATGGTTGCTGACTGGTCAGGGTGATGGTTGTTGACATTTGGGGTGGCTGTGGAAATTTCTTAAAATAAGACAACAGTGAAGTTTGGCTCATTGATTGATTCTTCCTTTCACAAAAGATTTCTCTGTAGCATGCAGTGCTATTTGATTGCATTTTACTCACAGAAGTATTTTTAAAATTGGCACCAGTCCTTTCAAAGTCTGCTGTTGCTTTATCAACTAAGTTTATGTAACACTGTGTAATCCTTTGTTGTCCTTTGAGCAGTATTCAGAGCATTTTCCCCAGGAGGAGATTCCATCACAAGAGACTACTTTGTTCATCGATAAGAAGCAGCTCTCCATCTGCTAATGCTTTATCATGAGAAGTGCAGAAATTCAATCACATGTTCAGGCTGCACTTCCAATTCTAGTTCTCCTGCTATTTCTGCCACATCGGCAGTTACTTCTTACACTCATGGGTTGAATCTCTCAGAGTTATCCATGAACATTGGAATGAACTTCTTCCACATGCCTGTTAATGTTGTTATTTTGACAATTACGTTCTTAATGGCATATAGAATGGTGCGTCCTTTTCAGAGGCAATTTACTTTGCCCAGATCTTTCAGAGGAATCACTATCTATGGCAGCCAAGGATTTACAAAGTATATTTCTTAAAATTATACTTGAAAGTCTAATTTGCTCCTTGATCCATGGGCTACAAAATGGATGTTTTATCTCCATTAGAGCTCTTGGGTGACCAAGTGCATTGTCAGTGAACAGGAATATTTTGAAGTAGGTCTCAAGAGTGGGCTTAAGATACTCAGTAAGCCGTGTTGTTAACAGTTGTACTGTCATCCAGGCTTCTTTGATCCATATATACAGCATAAGCAGAGTAGATTTAATATAATTCTTAAGAGCTTTAGCATGTTTAGAATGGCCAATAAGCACTGGTTTCAACTTAAAGGTTATCAACTACATTTGCCTCCAACAAAAAGCCTGTTCTTTGAAGACAGGCATTGACTTTTCCTCTGTCGCTATGAAAGTGCTAGATTACATCTTCTGTTTCATCTATACTGCAGATCTGTTGTTTAGTGCAGCCACTTTCATCACTTATCTTAGCTAGATCTGAGTAACTTGCTGTAGCTTCTATATCAGCACTTACTGCTGTACCTTGCACTTTTATGTTGTGGAGACAGTAGCTTTCCTTAAACCTCATGAGCCAACCTCTACTAGCTTCATACTTTTTTCTTGCAGCTTCCTCATCTCTCTCAACTTTCAAAGAATGAATAGAGTTAGGGTCTCACTCTGAACTACGCTTTGACTTAAGGGAATGTTACAGTTAGTTTGATCTTCTGTCCAGACCACTAAATCTTTCCATTTCAGTAACAAGGCTGTTTTTCTTTCTTATCATCTACAAATTCAATGAAGCAGCACTTTTAATTTCCATCAAGATCTTTTTTCTGGGGGTCAATGATGTGGCATAGAAGGTGAAGCTGACACCTGCAACACCAGCATCCAATATGTGTGCTGCTTCAAGGCCTGCCTGCTCCACTTCTTATTCAGCTCCCTGCTAATGTGCCTGGGAAAGCAGTGGAAAATGACCCAAGTGCTTGGGCCCCTGCCACTCATGTGGGAGATCCAGATGCTCCTGGCTTCAGCCTGGCCCAGCCCTGGCTGTCACAGCCATTTGGAAAGTAAAACAGTGGATGGAAGATATTCATTCTCTCTCTCCCTCCCTCCATCTCTGTGTGTGTGTATTGTTTGTGTAACTCCGCCTTTCAAATAAATAAAATATTTTTAAAAAACTTTTCATTTGCATTTACAACTCAGCTCTTTGGTACTAGAGGCCTAACTTTTGGCCTAATTCAGCTTTTGACATGCCTTCTTCAGTAAGCGTAATTCTTTCTAGCTTTTAATCTAAAGCAAGAGACATACAACTCTCCCTTTTGCTTGAACACTTGGATACCATTGTAGGGTTATTAAGTAGCCTAATATCAATATTTTTGTGTCTCAGGGAATACGAGAGAGTGTTAGAGAGATCTTCCATCCACTAGTTCGCTCCCCAAATGGTCACAGTGGCCAGGGCTGGGCCAGGCCAAAGCCAGGAGTTAGGAGCTTCATCCAGGTCTCCCACATAAGTGCAGGGGCCCAAGGACTTGGGCCATCTTCCACTGCTTTCTCAAACAGGAAGCTGCTTTCCCATTAGCAGGGAGCTAAATCAGAAATGGAGCAGCCAGGACTCGAATTGGTACCCATATGAGATGCTGATATTGCAGGCAGCAGCTTCACCCATTATGCCACAAAGCTGGCCCCCGTGTATAGGTTTTTGAATGTACATACCTTTCAAATCACTTTGGTAAATACATAGGTGTGATATTGCTGAGTGTCATGGTAAGTATGTGTTTAACCATAAAAAACTATTTTTCGAAGTGATTCTACCATTTTGCATTTGCATCAGCCATGAGTGAGATTTCCTGTTACTATGCATCCATGTTACCATTTAGGTATTGTCAGTTTTCTAATAGGTGTGTCATGGTATGTCGTGAGTTTTTTAATCAACTTTTTAATTTTGGAAGAATTATAAATTCACAGGAAGGTGGAAAAGACAGTGTCAATTTTTCTAGCTTTACTGAAATATAATTTCAGAAATAAGTTATCTGTTTTAAGGTCTGTAACATGATGACTTGATACATGTAAATATTATAGAATGATAACCACAGTAAATTAACACATCTATCACTTTACACACTTTCCACTTATTTATGGTAAGAACATTTAAAATATACTCTTAGCAAATTTGAAGTATACAATACAATATTTCTAACTATAAGCACAATGCTGTATGTTAGATCCTCAGAACTTACTCATCTTTTAACTGCAAGCATGTATGCTTTGGCCAACATCTCCCTATTTCCCCCACACCCCAGCACTTGCCAACCACCATTCTATTCTGTTTCAATAAATTTGACTTTTTTAGATTCCACATATAATTGAGATCATATAGTATTTGTTCTTTCTCTTTGTAATTTATTTCATTTAGCATTATGTCCTCCAAGTTCATACGTGTGTTCCAAATGGCAGGATTTCGTTTTTTTTAAAGATTTACTTATTTATTTGAAAGACAGTAAGATCAGACAGAGAGATCTTCCATTTGCTGGTACACCCCCCCCCCCAATGCCTGCAACAGCCAGGGCTGGTTCAGACTGAAACCAGGAGCCAGGAACTCCACCCATATCTCCCACATGGCTGGCAGGAACCCAAGAACTTGGACCATCATCTGGTCGCCTCCCAGGTACTTTAGCAAGAAGCTAGAATGGAAGCACAGAGTAGCCTAGACTCAAACCTGCACTCTAATATGGAATGTGGGCATCACAAATGGTAGCTTAACCCACTGTGCCATAACACCTGCCCCCATCAATCTCCTTTTTCAGTGCTGCATAACATTCCTGTGTGTGTCCCCCACATTTTCTGTATATATTCATCTGTTAACATACCTAGGCTGATTTCGTGTCTTGGCTGTTAATGTTGCAGTGAACACAGGAATACAGATATCTCTTAAAGATAGTAATTTTACTTCCTTTGGATATATAATTAGAACTGGGATTACTGGATCATACAGTACTTTTTTTGAGGAACTTCCATACTGTTTTCCATAATGACTGTACAATTTACATTCACACAGTGTACAAATATTCATTTTTTTCCATATCCTCACCAACACTTGTCTCTTTTCTTTTTGATAATAGCTATCCTAACGTGTTTGAAGTGATATCTCATTGTGGATTTGGCTTGCATTTTCCTGATGATTGGTGGTGGTGAATGCTTTTTCTTGTGATGTTTATCATTTTATTGATAATTTTTTTGTCAGGCAGAGTTAGAGAGAGAGAGACAGAGAGAAAGGTCTTCCTTTTCCGTTGGTTCACCCCCCAAATGGCCACTACGGCCAGTGTGCTGTGCTGATCCAAATGAGGGTGCAGGGCCCAAGCACTTGGGCCATCCTCCACTGCCCTCCTGGGCCACAGCAGAGAGCTGGACTGGAAGAGGGGCAACTGGGACAGAATCCGGCGCCCCAACTGGGACTAGAACCCGGTGTGCCAGTGCCGCAGGCGGAGGATTAGCCAAGTGAACCGCAGCGCTGGCCATTTTATTGATAATTTCAAAGATGCCAAAAGCAAGCATTGGGCATAACAGTTAAAATGCCACGTGGCCCTAAACAGCACTCTGACCTCAGAATCAGCCCTTAAGGCATTTGGATCTGGCTTAAAAGCCCATGAGAGCACTTCAGGCATGGCAAACCAAGACCCTGTGGCAAAAAATGTTCTACATGAAAGCTCTCTGTGAGTGAGACCCCAATGGAAAGAAGGGGCTATCTAAGAAGGATCTACTTTTCTCTGAAGGGAAGAAAGGACTCCCACTTTGCTTATGGCCCTGTCTAAATACTGAGTTTGTGGACTCAAAAGGCTTCCATAGCCTTGGCAGCTCATTTCAAGAGACTGGGTGATCACTGACATCATAAATAAGAGCTAATTGTTAAATCAACAACAGGGGACCAGCACTATGGCATAGTGGGTAAGGCCACCACCTGCTTGCAGTGCTGGCATCCCATGTTGGTGCCAGTTTGTGTCCTAGCTGTTCCACTTCCAATCCAGCCCTCTGCTGTGGCCTAGTGGGGGAGGGGCAGTAGAGGATGGCTCGAGTCCTTGTGCCCCTGCACCCACGTATGAGGCCCAGAGGAAGCTCCTGGCTCCTGGTTTCAGATCAGCACAGCTCTGGCCATTGCGGCCATCTAGGGAGTGTGCCTCTGCCTCTCTGTGACTCTGCCTTTCAAATAAATAAATGGGTAAATCTTCTAAAGAAATAATAACAGGAGTCAGTGCGCACTTACTCCTCATGTAGGACCACTGTCTTTAATGAGTTGTACTATGAGAATTAACTGTAAAACCTGTTTTCAAACAGTACTTTATACTTTGTGCATGTGGGTGCAAATTGTTGAAATCTCTACTTAGTATAGAGTTGCTCTTCTTTATATAAAGTTAATGAAAAATGAATCTCAATGAAGAATGGGATGGGAGAGAGGGAGTAGGAGGTGGGATGGGAGTGGGGGTGGGAGGGCAGGTATAGGGGAAAGAACTGCTATATTCCTAAAGCTGTACCAATGAAATTTGTAATCATTAAATAAAAGCTTTCTTTAAAAAAAAAAAAGCCACATGGGATGCCCACATCCCATATTAGAGTGCCTAGGTTCAAGTCCCAGCAGTCTCTCCCATTCCAGCTTCCTGCTCTTGTGCACCCTGGGATGAAGCAGTGATTGCTCAACTGCTGAGATCCCCGCCACCCAGGTGGGAGATCCAGGTTGAGTTCCAAGGTCTTGGCTTTGGCCTGGGCCAGCCCCAGCTATTGTAGGCATTTGGGGAGTGAACCAGTGGGTGGGGAGATCAATCGATCGATATCTCTCTCCTGCTCTCACTCGCTCACTCTCTAAAGATTCACCTGGGGCCAGTATTGTGGTGTAGCAGGTAAAGCCACCGCCTGCAGTGCCAGCATTCCATGTGGGCGCTGGTTCAAGTCCCACCTGCTCCACTTCTGATCCAGCTCTCTGCTATGTCCTGGGAATGCAGTAAAAGATGGCCCAAGTCCTCAGGCCCCTGCACCCATGTGGGAGACCCAGGAGAAGCTCCTGGCTCCTGGCTTTGGATCTACGCACTCCAGCCATTGTGGCCATTTAGGGAGTGAAGTAGTGATGGAAGGCCTCTCTCTCTCTCTCTCTCTGCCTCTCCTTCTCTTTTTTTTGTTGTACTTTTAGCGATTGATTCGTGCATTCTTTTGGTAATGACTTACTGTAGAGTTTCCTGTCAGTTTTCCCCCATGGAATACTAAAGCCATTGATTATTATTACTTGAACCAATTATTTTAATGAGTTGCAAAATTATTATTTTGTTTTTTTTTCCACTGTTCCAAAGGCCACAGCAGTGGATTTACACAATGACAGCAAAATTATTATTTTGAAACACTGTCAGTGCCTCTGCATTTACTAATGAATGTTAACAACTTTTCTTGTACAATAGGCCTGTTAGGTTTACTTGAATATGCTTCATATCAGGAAAAATAAAGAGAAAAGTAAGCATTGATTTTCAGAGTAATGAATTGGTATCTTGGCAACCTCCAGGGTATCCAGAGAGTTTATTTATTTATTTTTTTCTTGTGGGGCCGGCACTGTGGTATAGTAGGTTAAGCTTCCACCTGCGGCACCAGCATCCCATATGGGCACCGGTTTGTGTTACGGCTGCTCCTCTTCAGATCCAGCTCTCTGCTTATGGCCTAGGAAAGCAGCAGAGGATGGCCCAAGTGCTTGGGTCCCTGCATCCAAGTGGGAGATCCAGAGGAAGCTCCTGGCTCCGGATCAGCTCAGCTCCAGCCATTGTGGCCATTTGGAAAATGAACCAGCAGATGGAAGACCTCTCTCTCTCTCCCCCTCTCTGTCTGTAACTCTGCCTTTCAAATAAATAAATAAATCTTAAATTTTTTTGTTTTATTTATTTGAAGGCAGAGAGACAGATAAACAGATCTCCCATCTGCTGGTTTACTCATCAGATGCCCACAGTAGCTATGGCTGGGCCAAGCCAAAGCCAGGAGAGGAACTCAATCCAGGTTTCCCACCAAGTGGATGGGATCCAAATATGGAGTGTGCTTTAGCAGGAAGCTGGAATGGAAAGGGGAGCTGTGACTTGAAACCAGGCAGTCCGAGATGGGATGTGGTTGTCCCAAGCAGCATCTTAACCCCTGTGCCAAACAGCCAGCCTCTCCAGTGAGTTTTATGGATCTCTTTTTATCTAAGTATCATTATGAACTCATGACTTTTCATATATTCAGTTTTAACAAATTAGTCATTATTCCTTTTGATCTTATGTCTCATCGTTGGCCATTGGGAGCCCCTCAGGCTGGCTTCTATATTCTTTTGATAGAACTCCATTGGCCTTTGAGAGCTTTATTGCTTTTTGGCTCAACAAAGTTGTTCTAGGTCGGTCTTAATCCATTTCTTGACCATCCATTTGTCTTAAGACAACTTAGTTATTTTTAGTGAGAAATCATATTCAGGAAAACCTGTTAGGTTCTTTGCATGTATTACTAGATTGTTACTTCTTTTAGATGTTTTTCAGTGGACAGAGAAACTATGTATTTTTAAACAGGAAAAGAGATCATGAGTTCACACTGATGTTTCTAAATGAAAATTTAAGAGTTTAGGCCTTTCTTTTATAAAGTTAGCTATGTTTAATTTAAAAAAAAATGTATAGGAGAGGGGCCAGCATCATGGTGCAGTGGGTTAAGCCACTGCCTGGGAAACCAGCAGCCCATATGAGCTCCAGTTCAAGCTTCAGCTGCTCTACTTCCATTTCAGCTCTCTGCTAATGCACCTGGGAAAGCAGCAGCAGATGGCCCAATTGCCACCCAAGTGGAAGACCTGGATAGCATTCCAGGCTCCTGGCTTCAGCCTGGCTCAGCCCTGGCTATTGCAGCCATTTGGGGAGTGAACCAGTGGATGGAAGAGATTATCTCCCCTGCCCCAACTCTGCCTTTCAAACAAATAAATAAATCCTTTTTTAAAAATGTATAGGAAGTCCTTCTCTAAGACCTTTCTAACCTTATCAATTAGATCTTTTATTTTAATGGAAAATGTTAAATAAAAAGTAGACTAGTATAAGGAGCCCCTATGCCTACTTCCCAGCCTTAAACAATTACCAACTCATAGCCAACATAAGGCTTTTACTTAAACTTTTTATGTATACTTTTCTGTTATTCTGAAAATTTGGCTCCTTAATATTATCAATTCACGTATTATATAATATGCATGTAATGGTTTCAGAATAATAGCAAAGTTCACTAGTAAAAGTGAGATTATTGACTTAAGGTTTAAGATTTCTTTCTGTCTTCCTGCCATTGGACTATATCCCACAGAATGTATACAGGCAAAATTTGCCTCATATGGGTGATTGGATCAATTCATTTCTCTGTGTGGTCATGTCAGTAACTTGATACACAGTTAAACACATTTGTTTCCATTTGTTTTCCATTTTTGCAGACTGTTTTTGCTTTTCTTTTTTTTTTTAAATTTCTTTATTTGAGAGAGTTACAGTAAGAGGAAGAAACAGAACGGTCTTCCTTCCATTGGTTCACTCCCCAAATGGGCACAACAGCCCAGAGCTGCGCCAATCCAAAGCCAGGAGCCAGGAGCTTCTTCTGGGTCTCCCACACAGGTGCAGGGACTCAAGGGGTTGGGCCATCTTCTGCTTTCCCAGGCCAGCAGAGAGCTGGTTCGGAAGAGGAGCAGCTGGGACTAGAACCGGCACCCATATTGGATGCTGGCGCTGCAGGTGGAGGATTAACCTACTGCACCATGGTACCAGCCCCTTGCTTTTCTTTTCAATAGTCCATTTTGAATTTTTGAGGCAATTACATGGGATCCATGTCAAAATTACTTGAGAAGGTACACTCAGAAAAGTTTCACTTCTGTCTGTCACTTCCACCTTGTACCCTCTCTCCTATATGTAAATATTTTCTTTCCTCAGTATTTTTTCTTTTTTACATCAAATGATCTAAAACAGATCCATGGGTTGGGATAGGCAATCTAATCTAAGAACCTTTTCCTGTCAGCCTCCATTTAGAATTGTGCACCCCCTGCAACTCATCTCTTGTTTGTTAACCCTCTTATTACCTGCCTCCTCCATAGAACCTTGTTAGGAGAAAGAAAATGTACCTGCTTACCCTGTTTTCTTTACTCAGTACCTGTCCTGATCTGTACAGTGTAATTTTTGAAAAACTCATACTTTAACTCATTCTCTATATCTCAGTGTATGGTTGACAGTTAAATACCCTGCCTTTTCTGTATTTGTTGTCTGTATTTAATAACAAGACTTCAGTTACTTTGGTGCTCAGTGTAATGTGATCTTTCCTTTCTCATCCTGATACCTTGTCTTGTGGCACATGAATACATTCAATTTCATATTCATTCATCTTAGTATTGTATGAGTATTTCATTACTCTATGCTTTGCATTTGTTTAATGTGTTTCTGTATGTTTTAAAAAATGTGTAGTTCTCTAGAAATCAGGAGTTATCTATTACAGGAGGGAAAAAACAAATCTGTTAGGAATATAGGGGTAGCTGAATAAATATTGATTGAATTAAAGGACATATTTTGCTTGGCTAACTTATGACCATACTTGCCAACAATTTGATAACGCTAGTGCCAATGCTACACTTGAATCCAAGCTGACCAAAGATTAAATCATGACTCTTTATCCCAAAATTTAAAGTACAGGTACTTTTGAAACTATTCAGATTAATGTATGGAAAAGGAGTCTCAATTTAAAAAAAAAAGTACAAATATTCTGTCCAGCGGACCAAAAACAAAAACCTAGTCTTTGTTTCTAGAATGTAGCTGTAAAATACACTCCAGGAAAATGCTTTCAGATGGCTGTTACTTTTGGTGCCTGGCCTCAATTCCTATTTGGCTTAGCTCCATTATTGGTGGCCCAGAACTTGGCTGGTAAGTAGGAGACTTGGAAGCACGCCTGGCTGCCTGGCACAACCTACTTATGTTGACTTGGATTGCTTTTGATCTTATTTGCTATTTTATCAACTATTCTTTGTACTGCTGAATGAGTAGAGTTTCTGTGGTTTTTATAGAGGAATTAAAACAAGAAAAGCCAGACTATTTACAACACTTTAAAAATGTGACACTAGTCCTATAATAGCACTGAAGTTACTCATCGTGGGATGAGAGTCTATGTTAATTTGTTTTATGATGAGAGTAGGAAGAAGCAGCTGAGGTGATGTGTCCCATCTGTCTACTTCCCTCTTTTTTCTCACCCCCAAAGAAGATGCTGGAGATTCTTCAGGGTAGATTAATTTTAGCATATATTTGTATTCATGCTAAGAAAACACTTCTTGGGTTTGCTTATAGGTCCTGTTATTGCTTTGGAGTTTAACGGAGATGGTGCTGTAGAACAATGTCAACTTATTGTAGACGAGATCTTCAGTGGGACCAAGGTACAAGATTTTATTGAGTATATTTCAACCTGTCTTTTTATTTCATCTCCTTTTCTTTATAATCAGATAGTACTTTTTATCCCCTGGTGTTGCTTGAGATTTAAAAAGAAAATAGCAGATCTTGATTTTTAGTACCTATGGTAAAAAATTGAGAACTAAGCTTTGCTTTTTCCTTGCCAAACTAAAACTTTAATTGCTAAAAAGAATCACAGAATAAGAATCTACTTAATAAAGTCCTTCGGTAGTGTATTTGCTCAAGAAAAATTATCAAATGTCTCTTCAAGGCATTTATTAAACTGGTAATATGTTGAAAACTATTTTATTTCTAACATTGTATTCTTTAGACAATCCTGCTGACTGACCAGGGTTCATTTTTATTTGCTTTAGTAATGCCTCATCAGAAATTGCACTTGGGTTTATTACATGTGAACATTTTGTAAACATGTTGACGAGGTTGCTGTATCTAAGAATTTTAGACTTACTAACTTAAAAATGAATCATATAAAAAAAGATTAAATGAATCAATATATAATTGACTTTTTAAATATCTGAGAGGAAATTTTTTGTTTTGTCCTCTTATTTGGCTTAAGTTTCCTTGAATTTGTAAAATTTAAGGTACTTAGTCTTTGGTCTCATTTTATCATCACAGTAGTACCAAGGGAGAGGGGAAATATCAGATTAAATAGAGAAGGAAACTGAGAGGTGAAATGATTATATGATTTGAAGTTTTCAGAGTTGAATTGTTTAGAGATTATATAATCCAACTTTGTCATCATCAGTTATGGAAACTGAGCCAAGAGAGGTTATTGAATTGCCAGCATTATACAGCTAGTTTATGATAAAACTAGAATACAACCCAGGTCTTTAATTACTGGCTGACCTTTGAAAAGGCTGCTTTTGAAGGATTCTGTTGAATACTGCTTTATCAATGTTAGAGAATAGTTTATTTAAAATTAGTAATATATCTTTAGCAGCTTTGAAAAGGATAATCCCAGATTTTGCTTCTCAGCCTACTGAGTTTATTTAAAAAAAAAAAAAAACAGAAAAAAACAAGAGTTCTTTAAATAAACCTTCTTATTCAGTAGCTTTCATAATATTGTGTATTCTACTAAACAGTAAACTTCTAAATGTAATAAAGCAGAGCTAAAGTGTTAGGAAAACAAACACCTCAACTAAATCACAAGTACTTAGAAAAGAACTTAAATACATAGTAGCCATTGAAACCATATTGCATGGGTTCTAAAGAAAAATCTACAGATTAAATAGTATAGATGATGTACTTGCATTTTTTTAAAATAATAAGCTTATGACTTTGTGGAGAATGTGGGCTTTGGGCTTTGGCATTTGGAGATCACTAGCATTTATTTTTTGTTTCTTTTATATTTAAAATAGATGTTTGTATCAGAAAGCAAAGAGACAGCGTCTGAAGATGTAGACAACTTCTACAACTTTGCTGATGTACAAATGGGCATGTGAAGTACAATGTGGAACCAAAGACTTGGGATTGAGCCCTTTCTAACTTGAATATATAAAATTTGAGAACATAATTTTGTGTATTGGCAATGGTTTGTACTAATGCTAAAATTGCTGGAGTATTTTTAATAAATTGCTGAATTCTGCATCATTTACTTGAGGTACAAAAGTGATTCACTTTAAATAAAGTAGTTTTAATCACTTGAACCCACTTCAGTAAGCTTACAGTCTTCTTTCTCTGCATATGGTACTCTAATTAGAAAATATAAGTGGCTAACTGTTCATGAGTTTAGTCCTAAGTGTTCTGTTAAATTTCTAATAATTTAAACTTTCCTCATTGCTCCATGATATTTGTTTGAAAGTATATTTCATTCAATGCATATGTTATCTTTTTTTAATTCAGAGGGACAGAGGGATTTATCACTAGTTGATCAGTTAAACTGCGTACTTTTGTCCATGTATATATATAGTCAGTTAAATAATTGCTTCCCACTTGCATTATTTGGCAAATGAGATTTTGTACCTGGAGTTGATATAATACTTTGTATATTAATTTTTTAAGGAAATGGGTGTTGATAACAACCTTTGCAAATAACTCTACTAACTGATGTTGGTATAGCTATTTAAAGACTACTCTGTAAGTAGTCAGACTATTTTGATAAATTCCTCATTGTTTTTTAATACAACTGCTAGATGACTCTTTTGCTTCCTGGTAAGAGAAGGCATATGCAACACTAACATTATAGAAGTTCAATCACCAGCAGTTGTTTTATCAGTGCTTGTGAGCTATCCAGAGAATTAGGACAAAACCTTGTGACATTTAGTTAAGAAATACTTGGGCATTAAGCTATGTAGATTATTAAAAAGCTTGATACATGTGACTTTTATTAGTTATAACATTCATTTCAAGTAATGTTCAAATATGATAAAATTATTTTGGTTGCTTTAAAGCATTGTTTCCCAAATATACTTAATCATAGTAACTTACCAAGAAGCAGGCGAGAGTTCCTTGTTTAAAAATCCACAGTCTCAGAAGTAGTCCTCAGATGTGTGGATTCAGTCCTCAGAGGAAGCCGTTCTAAGGACTATGTTGTAACCAACAGAAGTTTAGCAGGTGCTGATAGGTTGATCTCGTGAGAAAGAACTGAACCTGTCCTCCCCATACCCAAATAGCAGCTTTCAGAGGCCTATTTTTAAAAGGAATTTGCAATTTAATTCTATTTTGATAATCTAAGATTGAAAATAGCCACTTGTAATCATGACTTTTCTGATTGTCACTAAGAACTCATTTTCATGTTTCAAATGTTTTGAAGACTTTCAGGTTAATTCATAACTACTGCATTGAATTGTGTGTTGATGTGCACAAAGAAGCCATTGCAAGACCTTCCACTTTAATAACATGGAGCACCCAATCTGTGCCTGGCCTCCTGCTAACCATGAGCAGTGAATCATTTCAACTCTTTTATAAGAGCATTCTATATTACAAAATCAGCATGATTTCGTAAGGTACAAATAAAAATCGGTGACAGGTTTAATATAAACTTGATCATAATTTACAAATGGTCCTTGCAAATAGAGGACATTAACTTTTCCCTTAGTTAAGCCCATTTAAGTATTCCTTCCTGTCATGATTATATTATTAAATACCAGTCACATTTAAAATAATCACAGTACTTGGGTTTTTCAAAAATAAAATACAATGTTATACAAAACTATAAATTGATTTTGTTTTATCTATGGTATTTTGGCAAAAACTCAAATATAAGGGAGATTTTAACTAAAAAATTTCCACTAGACTTAGTGGCTAACCAAAGCCTAAACTTTTATACTCTTCAGTTAGATAAGAGCCTTTCCCAAGTTTAATTTGTTTTGAAACACAGTCATTTGTCTTCTGAATGTTTGAAAAAATTTTAAAAAATAGGTAGTGCTGGGATGGGCATTTGGCCTAGTGGTAAGGATATTGGATATGATGCCTACATTCCATGTTCAGAGTGCCTGGCTCTGGCTTCTGCCTCCAGCTTCCTGCTAATGCACACACAGGGAGGCAGCAGTGATGGCTCAAGTAATTGGGTCTCTGCCACCCACAAGGGAGACCTGGATGGAGTTCCCAGTTCCTGGCTTTAGTTCCCGCCCAGCCCCAGCTGTTGCAGGTGTTTGGGAAGTGAAACAGCAGGTAGAAGACCCTTCTCTCTCTCAGAAGAAAAATAAATAGTGCTATGGCAGTTTTCCCTATAAATCTAAACTTTGATAGTAATCAGAATGTACTACATTTCATTTCTGAATAGCTTTTGGAATCATGAAGAACTATTAGTGATAAAAAATTACTATTAAGTTATACATACATGTTTATACATTAGCTTATTTCTCTTGCATTAGTAGTACTGTTTTCATTTTATTTCTGTATATTTATGTTTAGCTTTTATATGTAATTTATCTAATGTTTATAAAATGATTTATAATAAAAGTTAAAATGAAAATGGCTTAAAACTAATTCTTGAAGAACATTTCTTTAACATACATTTACTCATATATGTTTCAAAATTTGGCACAATTTTTAAATATTAAAAGCATCATGGTCTATAGGCCTAAGTTGTGCAGTGGGTTCAACTGCTGTTTGTGATGCCTGCATTCCATAGCAGAATGCTGTTTGAGTCTTGTGTACCCTGCTTCTGATCCAAAGTCCTGCTAATACACCTGAGAAGGCCGTGGGTTATGGCCCAAGAGTTTGGACTCCTGTCACCCAGATGGAGTTTCTGGCTCCTGGCTTCAGCCTGGCCCAGCCCTGGCTGTTGTGGCCATCTGGGGAGTAAACCAGCAGATGGACGCTCTCTCTCTGTCTCTCCCTCTCTTGCTGTCACTCTGCCGTTCAAACAAACAAATCTTTTTAAAATATAGTACAATGGTCTAATCAATGTTTTATACTGATAAGAAATGAACTGTATGCCGTGTGTGTATACACATACATGTACAAGGGCACTCTGGAGAAGTGAAAAGGAAGTAGAAAATCTATTTTAATATAATGAATTCCTAATATAATGCTTCCTTTGCTAAAATGAATCACATGTTGTTGTGATTGAATACTTGTTTAAGATTAGGCATTTTTGGCCAGTGCCGCGGCTCACTTGGTTCATCCTCCGCCTGCGGCGCCAGCACCCCAGGTTCTAGTCCCGGTTGCTCCTCTTCCAGTCCAGCTCTCTGCTGTGGCCCGGGAAGGCAGTGGAGGATGGCCCAAGTGCTTGGGCCCTGCACCTGCATGGGAGACCAGGAGGAAGCACCTGGCTTCTGGCTTCAGATCGGCGCAGTGCGCCGGCCGTAGCAGCCTTTGGGGGGTGAACCAACGGAAGGAAGACCTTTCTCTCTGTCTCTCTCTCACTCTCTAACTCTGCCTGTCAAAAAAAAAAAAAAAGATTAGGCATTTTTCTCTTCTATATTTAAAAAAAAATAGTTGTAGGGTAGGCATTTAGTGCAGTGGTTAAGCTACTGGTTGGGACAGCCATATCCTGTATCTCAGGACCTGGGTTTGAGTCCCAGTTCCTCTGCACACAATACCAATTTCCTTCTCATGTATACCCCCTGCCACCAATGTGGGAGACCTGGGTTGAGTTCCAGGCTCTTGACTTAAGCCTGGTCCACTCCCAGCTGTTGTGGGCATCTGGGGAGTGACCCAGTGGATAAGAGCTCTCTGTCTCTTTCTCTCTGTGTGTCTCTTTCTCTCTTTTTGTCTCCTCTCCTACCTCTGCCTCTCAAATAAATGAATAAAAATGGCTTAAACAATTGTGTGATGTACTTTCAGGGTTATACAAATGGGCCTTATTTTTAAATTACTACCAAATACACCAGCATAAAACCTTTTTTGTAAAAATGGAATTATTTGCTATTGACTTGTTTTCCACTTTTGGAAGAGTGTTGGGGGTGGGGGGATATAATAAGCCTTTATAGTACTTTGTCTCTTTCCTCAAGATGTTCAGAAATTGTCATTTCTTCACTTTCTGGTGTCTTGGTGCTTTCCTGGTGATGGCTGGTGTCAATTTAATCTGGTCCAATTGTAATTGGACTAATGGAAGTTAACTTGTAAATTGTGTGACAAGTTTTTTTTTTTTTTACAGGCAGAGTGGATAGAGAGAGACAGAGAGAAAGGTCTTCCTTTTTGCCGTTGGTTCACCCTCCAATGGCCACTGCGGCCGGCGCATCGTGCTGATCCGAAGCCAGGAGCCAGGTGCTTCTCCTGGTCTCCCACGCGGGTGCAGGGCCCAAGGACTTGGGCCATCCTCCACTGCCTTCCTGGGCCATAGCAGAGAGCTGGCCTGGAAGAGGGGCAACCGGGATAGAATCCGGCGCCCCAACCGGGACTAGAACCCGGTGTGCCAGTGCCGCAAGGTGGAGGATTAGCCTGTTAAGCCACGGCGCCGGCCATGTGACAAGTATTAACTGATGTTGTAAAGTGCCTTGAAAATGAAAAGTACTTGATAAATGTTAAGTATCATTGTGCTGAGCAAAGTGAGAATGATGATCTTTAAAGTAGCTCAGCTGTGAAACCACACATCTGGTTACAAGTGGGCGACCGAATAGGAAAAAACAAGTATAACAGGCTGTTAAGACTTCAGTGCTGGAATTGGATGTTGTGGTGCAGTGGGTTAAGCTGCCACTTGGGATTGGGACTCCCGCATCCCATATCAGAGTGACTGGTTTGAGTCCCTGCCACTCCATGCTTCCCATCCAACTTCATGCTAATGTGCCTGGCAGCAGACAGTGGCCCAAGTACTTAGGTTCCTGCCACCCATGTGGGAGACTCAGATGGCATTCCAAGCTCCAGGCTTCAGCCTGGTCTAACCTGGATGTTGCAGGCATTTGGGAAGTGAACCAGTAGATGGAAGAGTCTCTCATTTCTCTCTCTCTCTCTCTCTCTCTCTCTCTTCCTCTGTCACTCATACCTTTAAATGAATCTTTTAAAAATGCTCTTTCCTTATTTATTGATGTACTTCCATTTGTTAAATGTAGGTCAGGCTGTTATGTTCATTAATAGAACATTTTAGTGGTCGTTGCTGCACTGTAGCAGGTGAAGCCACCACCTGCACTGCCCGCATCCCATATGGGCACCGATTCGAGTCCCAGCTGCTCCACTTCTGATCTAGCTCTCTGCTATGGCCTGGGGAAGCAGTAAGAAGATGGCCCAAGTCCTTGGGCCCCTCCACCCATGTGGGAGACCTGGAGGAAGCTCCTGGCTCCTGGCTTCGGATCATCCCAGCTCTGGCCATTGTGGCATTTGGAGAGTGAACCAGCAGTTGGAAGACTCTCTTTCTCTCTGCCTCTGCCTCTCTGTTAACTCTGCCTTTCAAATAAATAAATAAATCTTTTTAAAAAATAACATTTTATACTCTTTCACCCTGACTTTAAAAACAATACTTATTGGCCGGCGCCGTGGCTCAACAGGCTAATCCTCTGCCTAGCGGCACCGGCACACCAGGTTCTAGTCCCGGTCAGGGCGCCGGATTCTGTCCCGGTTGCCCCTCTTCCAGGCCAGCTCTCTGCTATGGCCCAGGAGTGCAGTGGAGGATGGCCCAAGTTCTTGGGCCCTGCACCTCATGGCAGACCAGGATAAGCACCTGGCTCCTGCCTTCGGATCAGCGTGGTGCACCAGCGGCAGTGCACCGGCCACGGCGGCCATTGGATTGTGAACCAACGGCAAAGGAAGACCTTTCTCTCTGTCTCTCTCTGTCACTGTCCACTCTGCCTGTCAAAAAAATTTTTTAAAAAATAATATCTTATGAAAAATAAAAGTCTTAAAAAATACTTTTGAAAGGCAAAAAGAGTTTCCACTGCTGATTTGCTCCCCAAATGGCCACAACAGCTGGGGCTGGGCAGGTCAAAGCCAGGAGCTAGAAACTCCATCTGGGTTTCCCATGAGGGCGGCAAGGACTCAAGTGCTTGAGCCATCATTTTTCTGCTTCCCAGGCACTTTAGGAGGGAGCTGGATTGGAAGCAGAGTTGTTGGGACTCAAACCAGGCACTCCAATATGGGATACAGGTGTCCCAGGTGGTGGCTTAACGTGCTGAGCCACAACACCTGTCCCAACCCAACATTTAAACCTTTTAAACACTTCATATTAAGGGATTTTGCAATTTATCACAGAGTCATCTGGTTTTATGGGTATCCCATACCCGCACTGCAGGTGGCAGCTTAACCTGCTACACCACAGTGCCAGCCCTGACAGAGCCTTTTCTAACACTCTCAAGTACAGAAAAGGCCCATTCCCTCCTCACTGCTTACACAGTACCATATGATTTCCACATACCTGTAACACTTTATTCCATTTGGTGATTAATGCCTGTCTTGCTATTCAAAGTGTAGTCTGTGGATACAGCATCAGTATCACCTATGAACTTGTTAAAATCTTGGGCCCCACTCCAGATCTGTGGTAAAAGCTAGTCACTCCATCCCTCTCGGACCTGTCGTCCTGCCTCTCTTATCTCTTGACATCTTCGTCCTTCTCCCAGTGTCCAGGGATGAGCTTGGGCATCATCGATAAAATGTGTGCAGAATGATCCAGGGAAGTGTTGAGTGTTGCTCCAACTTCTGGGTGGAAGATGACTTTGTTGTAAATTTAAGACTTGAAAGAAGAGCAAAAATCTTAAATTCACATTCTACCTTTATTTACTTTAAATGGTTCCCGGGGCCGGTGCTGTGGCGCAATGGGTTTAAGCCCTGGCCTGAAGCGCCGGCATCCCATGTGGGCGCCGATTTTAGTCCTGGCTGCTCCTTTTCCGATCCAGCTCTCTGCTGTGGCCTGGGAAAGCAGTAGAAGATGGCCCAAGTCCTTGGGCCCCTGCACCCACGTGGGAGACCCGGAGGAAGTTCCTGGCTCCTGGCTTTGGATCGGCACAGCTGCGGCCATTTGGGGAGTGAACCATCAGATGGAAGACCTCTCTCTCTGTCTATACCTCTCTCTGTAACTCTGTCTTTCAAATAAATAAAATAAATCTTTTTTAAAAAAATGGTTCCCCTGTTCCCTCAGTGTAAATATATTGATGTCTTCATATGAAACGTAATTTCTTATTTAGAAAGTGTTTTTTTTTTTTTTTGACAGGCAGAGTGGACAGTGAGAGAGAGAGACAGAGAGAAAGGTCTTCCTTTGCCATTGGTTCACCCTCCAGTGGCCGCTGCGGTTGGCGCGCTGCGGCCGGCGCACCATGCTGATCCAAAGCCAGGAGCCAGGTGCTTCTCCTGGTCTCCCATGGGGTGCAGGGCCCAAGGACTTGGGCCATCCTCCACTGCCTTCCCAGGCCACAGCAGAGAGCTGGACTGGAAGAGGAGCAACTGGGACAGAATCCGGTGCCCCAACCGGGACTAGAACCCGGGGTGCCGGCGCTGCAGGCGGAGGATTAGCCTACTGAGCTGCCGCAATGGCCAGAAAGTGTTTCTTTTGCATTTAGTCAGTGGTAGCAGTAGACCAGAATTCAGGTGGCACATGATCACCCTTTACCCATTACTGTTTTAAAGGCAAATAACGGGGCGGGCATCGCGGTGCAGCTGGTTAAGCCATCCACTTGGGTCACCTGCATCCCGTACCCCACTTCTGATCCAGCTCCTTGCTAATGCGCCTGTGAAAGCAGCAGAAGATGGCCCAAGTGCTTGGGCCCCTGCTCTCCCCCCTTTCAAATCAATCAGTCTTTTTTTTTAAAAGGTATCATTAACAGGAAAAAAGAATATGTGTAAATGTAGTGCTTAGATTTGAGGAGTCAGATGTTCCTGACTTGAACCAAGGCTCTGCTGCTGGAAATGAAAAAAAAAAAAAAAAAACACTGCTGACCTCCTTTACAAATTTTTCCTCAGGTATGTGGTATTACAAACCCTTGGTGGTATTTGGCCGGCGCCGCAGGCGGAGGATTAGCCTAGTGAGCCACAGCGCTGGCACACCGGGTTCTAGTCCCGGTCGGGCGCCAGATTCTGTCCCGGTTGCTCCTCTTCCAGGCCAGCTCTCTGCTGTGGCCCGGGAGTGCAGTGGAGGATGGCCCAAGTGCTTGGGCCCTGCACCCCATGGGAGACCAGGAAGCAGAAGTACCTGGCTCCTGCCATCGGATCAGCGTGGTGCACTGGCCACAGCGGCCATTGGAGGGTGAACCAACAGTAAAGGAAGACCTTTCTCTCGCTCTCTCTCACTGTCCACTCTGCCTGTCAAAAAAAAAAAAAAAAACCCACACACAACAAACCCTGGTGCTAACAAGTATTTGTAAGGCAAGTAAACATAAATGACCAATGGTTATACAGGGCCGCCTCTGCAGCCTCTCCAGTTATTGTTCATACTAACACTGACAGCACCACATACAGGTGCTATTACAGCTACTTTTCCACTTCCTGTAAGTATGAGGAAAAGTGGCAACCACAGGATAGTTGGTGCTCAGAATGTTACAGGTCCCTTCTTTTACCCTGAAGAAAATATATTTCTATGAGTTTATTTTTTTAGTTGTGGAAAAAACTCATCACAAGATATCTCAAATTTTTAAGTATGCAGTATTGTGAGTGCATTTTTATGGGCAAACATTGCATTTCACTCCCATCCTCCCTCCCCCTAAGTATTGTATCTAAAGAGGCAGAAATTGTTTAAGTGTAGTTGCATTTGGATTTTTTAAGGATTATTTATCTGAAAACGAGTGAGATAGGGAGAGACAAGTCCCAGCTGTTTGACTTCTGATCCAGTTCCCTGCTAACATGCCTGGGAAAGCAGCAGAAGATGGTCCAAGTCTTTGGGCCCCTGCCACCCATGTGAGACCCAGATGGAGTTCCAGGCTCCTGGCTTTGGCCTGAACCAGCCTGGGCCATTGCAGCTATTTAGAGAAATGAATGAGCGGATGGAAGATCTCTCTCTGTCACTTTGTCAAATAAAATAAATAAATAAAATCTGTATTTTTTAAAGTTCCAACTTCTGAAACTGGGGTTTGGCCTGGTGTCATGGAATCTTCCCAACCCAGATTAACACTTCTTTGGAAGAGCTCAGGATTCCTCCTGAGAAAAGAGAAGGGGGAGAGATGAGAAGTCCCAAAACCCTTTCACCTAAAAACCAGCATTATCAGAGCAAGCGTGTGGGCTGGAATCTAAACCAGTGACCATGCTCTTGGGCACTATTGCATAGGGAGGCGCTTATCAAGATCACTTTTCTAAGTACATATGACCCTCCAGGCAGTTAGAAAGCCAAAAAGTGGCGATTATGCAAAGGACTGAATGTGAAAGAAATGATCACACATGGGCATTCAAGTAAATAAGCATAAAATTAAATACAAAGCTTATCTCTGTGCTGATAAGGAGAAATCCTGGGTTACAAAATCAATATCTGGAACAGTGCTACTTTATGTGTATGAAAGGGGAAGGAAGTATGTGATTGAGTATACACATGGTCCCCAATTAACAATGATTGGAGTTGGGATTATTTAACTTTTGAGTGGTACGAGAGCAATACACATTCAGTATATACTGTACTTCAATTGTGAGTTTGGATCTTTCCCAGACTAGAGCTATGTGGCCAGATCCTGTGTGGCAATGCTGGGCAGGAGCACAGCTCCCAGGCAGCCCCACAGTCACAAAGGGAACATACCTTTGCTCTGCAGTGTGCTTTGCTGGTGAGCTGGAACATGCCCTGAGTTAAGGCATTCTCCACTTAATGAGAGTCTCAACTTACGATGAGGGGTGGGGTGCGCATAGCCCCATCCCAAGTCGAGGTGCATCTGTATATATACTTACTTCTGCAGAAAGAACCACCAAAAGGATAACTAGGAAAGTAACACAAGTTACCTATAGGAGACAAGGAGCATGGTACCAGAGTAGGAGTGGGACTTCTGGATGTATACCTTTTACAGTTTTGATTTTTGAGCTTTGTACATATATGTTCTGTGTTAGAAGTTGGTTAAAAAAAAACAGAAGATGGTGGAGATCAAAAGAGAAAAGAATAAGAACAAGTAGCAAAAAAAAAAATCATGGGAATATTTTTCCAAAGACTATTTGGGTGACTTTCTTTTTGAATAAAAACTTGGGATGGAATTCAGAAAAAGCAAAAAACAAAACAAATGAACAAAGAAACAAAACCAAGTATTGAAGAGAGTGCTAACAGGAGATAACCCTTTTGGCTTTATACCATAGATTGGATCTGGGTTGAGAGAGTAAGGTGTTTTCTTAGTGGCTCAGGGAGTTGATGAAGAACTCCACGTGGCTGAAGGGACAGGCACGGAGCAGCGATGCAGCCAGCTTGGCGTGACGTTTATTGCTGTTCGTGCATGACTTCTCTTCACCTCCTAAGAATGCTATCTCTGACAATCCATTTATACTTCCCAAGGGTGCTTTGAAATCACAGGTGGCTTCTTTCTTACTCTTACTATGTTCCCTGTAGCATTTTCCCCTGATGGTCATTCCTTTTTTTTTTCTTTAAAAATTTCTCCCACGAGGGCCAGTGTTGTGGCGAAGCAGGTTATGCTGCAGCTGGCATCCTATATTGAAGTGCTCATTCCATTCCCGGTTAACTCCACTTCCAATCCAGCGTCCTGCTAACGCACACTCTGGGAGGCAGCAAGTAATGCCTCAAGTACTTGGGTCCCTGCCACCCATGTGAAAGACCAGGATGGAGTTCCTGGCTCCTAGCTTCAGCCTGGTCCAGCCTTGGCTGTTGTGGCCATTTGGGGAATGAGCCAGTGGATAGAAGATTCATTCTCTCTCTCTCTCTCTCCCCCTCTCATTCCATCTGTCTCTTACTCTGTCTTTCCAATAAATAAATCTTTAAAACATTTTATTCTTGCCTTGGTTCCTGTGATATTGAAGGCAAAATAGTCCAGCATGCATTAATTCACTGAGCACTGCTTCTTGGGCCTGATACTGTCCTAGGCTGAGTTTTTCCTACTTCTTTGAGCACTAGTCTATGGCTCATTTCTTTTTTTCTCTAATCTTCCCTTATCCTCTGCTTCAGCTGCCATCATTGTATAGGATTTAGTCGAGTTCTCTGCTTTTATGCCTAAGTTTTTTTTCCTAGATTGTGATTTTGATAACTTTTTAGAAAAATTTATTTATTTGAAAGGCAGAGTGGTGGAGGCAGGGAGAGAGAGAGAGAGAGAGAGAGAGAGAGAGAGAGAGAGAGAGGTCAGTCTTCCATCTGTCGATTCACTCCCCAGCAACTGCAACAGCCAGAGCTGGGCCTATCTGAAGCCAGGAGCCAGGAGCTTCTTCTGGGTCTCCCATGTGGGTGCAGGGGCCCAAGCACTTGGGCCATCTTCTACTGCTTTCCTAGGCCATAGCAGAGAGCTGGATGGGAAGTGGAGCAGCCGGGTCTCGAACTGGCACCCATATGGGATGCCAGCGCTTCAGGCCAGGGCGTTAACCCACTGCGCCACAGTGCCGGCCACTGATCCACTTCTGATCCCACTCCCTGCTCATAGCCTGGGAAAAGCAGCAGAAGATGGCCCCCAGTGTTTGGGCCCCTGTACCCATGCAGCAGAGCTGGGTGGAGTTTCAGGCTCCTGACTTTAGCCTGGTCTAGCCCTGACCATCTGAGGAGTGAACCATCCAATGGAAGACTCTCTCTCTCTCTCTCTCTCTCTCTCTCTCTCTCTCTCTCTCTCCCCCTCCCTCCCTCCCTCCTTCTCTGTAACTCTGCCTTTCAAATAAATAATTCTTTCTAAAAAGAAAAAATTGATGTCTTAACCTACTGTGCCACAATTTTTCTTTTGACAGAAGACAGTAGAAACCCCAAAGAGCAAGGGAGAGACCAGCAATTAGGTCAGGTTTACTCACGTGGCACCATAATTCCAGTTTCAGGACCTCCCAAGCACATGGGAGGTCTGGATGTTGGACAGCCCAGAGAATTTCCTAACTTGTAGGCCCATTTTTGTCCTCAGGCAGTGTAGGTCTAGCACAGGAGAGAAGCAATGAGGCTGGAGATGAAATCAAAAGCTTTGGATCAGATGGCAAAGCAGGCCCTCAGGAGTGACAGTCACTGTAGCCAGAAGGCCATGCTACCATGTTTTCAAGAACTAGGAGATGTCTTCTAGGCATTTAAATCCCTTTACATTTCTCTAAGGGGTTTTTGTTGTTGTTGTTGTTGTCATTGTTATTTATTTGAAATTTGGAGTTATGGAGAGAGAGAGGGAGAGAGAGAGAGAGAGAGAGAGAGAGAGAGAGAGAGAGAGAGAGAGAGAATCTTCCATATGCTGGTTCACTCCTCAAATGACTGCAAATGCCAGAGCTGGGCCAGGCTGAAGCCAGGAGCCAGGAGCTTCTTCGGAGTCTCCCCCGTGGGTGCAGGGGTCCAAGGACTAGCACCATCCCCTGCTGCCTTCCCAGGCTATTAGCAGGGAGCTGAATGGGAACTGGAACAGCCAGGACTTGAACCAGCGCTCATATGGGATGCTGGGGTCACAGGCAGTGGTTTTACCCACTACACCACAACATCAGGCCTCTCCAGGGTTTTGAAGCCAGGTTTGCTAAGTCATAGTTATGAGCCAGATACACGTTGCTGAAGGTAAATCCAAACAGAAACTGGAGCATGATGTCCGCAGAGAGGGGAGGGTGGCCGCACCCCTAGGATCTTCCCCATGGGTACATGAACGCTTCTCACAGCCCCAACCATCCGTACTAAGCACAGCCATTCACCTGACTCACAGTCCACAATCTTCCAGTCTCCCAAATGTGCCCACTTGAATGACTCAGTGTCCTCCTGAACACGTCCTCTCTGAAATCACTGCATTGCTCCCTCCCAGACCCCTGTCCTGGCCCCTCCATTTCAACATGGTGACATGCAATTATCTCAGTTATGCCGCTGCCATCTGGGGGTCATCTTTGAATGTTCTTTCCTTCATCCTGCTAAGCAGCTGTGAACTTTGCCAGTGCTGAAATGATGCTCTTCTCCTTTCCATGCCCACCTTCATCAATGTAATGCGTGCCGCTGACCCCACAGTGGCTCCATCAGCCGCCTCCGCGGGACCTCTACTAGATGCCTTTCCTGCTTGCTTCTCCCATGCCTCCCACACACTGCAGGGTAAAGGACATAGTAATTAAGAGCATAGCCTTTGGGGTTGTTTTGTTATCACTAGTCCTACATCACCTTGTGACATTTTCTATTTTGAAACTCTTAAGTAATTTTAAATATCTCCCTTGCTAGATTGTCAGCTTTCTTGAGTAATCCAAATGACAAGCACTTTTGTTATGAGGAAAGAGAACACTTTTAAAAGGCAAAAGCAAGATGAGGGGCCGGCACTGTGGCGTAGTGGGTAAAAGCCACTGCCTGCCATGGTGGCATCCCATATGGGCACTGCTTTGAGACTCGGCTGCTCCACTTCTGATCCGGCTCCCTGCTGGTGCACCTGGGAAAGCAGTGGAAAATGGCCCAAGTGCTTGGGCCCCTGCACCCATGTAGGAGACCCAGAAGAAGCTCCTGGCTCCTGGCTTCAGCCTGGCCCAGCCCCAGCCATTGCAGCCATTTGGGGAGTGAACCAGCAGATGGAAGACCTCTCTGTTTCTTCCCCTCTCTCTCTCTCTCTCTCTCTCTCTCTCTCTCTTTCTCTCCACTTCAAATAAATAAAATTAAATTAAAAGACAACATGAAAAACTGAGCAGCAACTACATGCTAGGTGCTTTCACAAAATCAGTGTAGGAGGCCGGCACTGTAGTGTAGTGGGTAAAGCCACTGCCTGCAGTGCCAGCATCCCATATGGGCGCAAGTTCAAGTCCCAGCTGCTCCACTTCCAATCCAGCTCTCTGCTATGGCCTGGGAAAATGGCCCAAATCCTTGGGCCCCTGCACCCATGTGAGAGACCTGGAAGAAGCTCCTGGCTCCTGGCTTCGGATTGGCGCAGCTCTGGCCGTTGCAGCCATTTGGGGAGCAAGCCAGCAGATAGAAGACCTCTCTGTCTCTGCCTCTGCCTCTCTGTAATTCTGCTTTCCAAATAAATAAATCTTAAAATTAGATTTTTAAAAAAAATCAACGTTGGTATATCCCACAGTGACTACCACAGGACACTGAGAGAAAGCAACAGACATGAGGGGTCTTCAAAAAGTGCAAAGGAATACATATCACGAAAAAAAAAGAACTGTGCATGAATTTCAAAAGCTCTGTACAAAAATAAACTTATCTTTTAGTTCCATGTTTCGGCAAATTGTGTGAAGTCTCGTTGTACTTATTTGTTTAAAGAACTAAATCCTGTGCTCCAGCCATTTGATCAACTTTGCTTTTATGTTCCACTACCCCTTCTCCTGTCCCCCACCCCCCATCCTGAAGACTCAAATTCTGCCCATCCCTCAGAGCTGCCTCAAGTTCTGTGTCTTCCAGGAAACCACTGAGCCCTGATCACTTGGACCAGGCATGCCAGAGTTGCAAAGAACAAATGCGCATTTGAGAACCATCAGACCTGAGTCTGACATCCAGTCTGCTACCCAATCACCTGTGAAGATCTCCACCGGCTATGGAATGTCTTCAGTTTCCTCATCTGTAAAATGAGGCATGCCTGCTTTGAAGTGATTTTGAGTGTTTGATGAAAAACAAGTAAGCAAAGCTACTCGCCCCAGGGTCAGTTCTCCTTCCCTTTAATCATAGAAAGCTCGAAGGTATTACTTTTCTTGTGCCTGATTTTTCCAAAAGGACACAAAACTCTGGAAACAGATACTAAGACTTTTGTACCCACCCTTTTCTTGCCTCAGGAATGTGCTACCTGAGGAAAAAAAAAAACTGGTTGGATGAATGCATATTTTTAAAAAATCTTTTAAAGATTTATTTTATTTATTTGAAATACAGAATACGAGAGAGGGAGAGGGAGTGGGAGAGGGAAAAGGAGAGGGAGAGAGAGAGAGAAAGAGAGAAAGGGAGAAACGGGTTTTCCAACCACTGGTTCACTCCCTAAATGGCTGTAACACTCAGGGCTGGGCCAGGCCAGAGCCAGGAGCCTCCATGTGGGTGCAGGGGCCCAAGGACTTGGGCCATCCTCTGCTGCTTTCCCAGGTGCATTAGCAAGGATCAGAAGTGGAGCAGCCAGGTCTCCTACTGGCACCCATATGAGATGCCAGGCACTTCAGGCTATGGCTTTAACTGGCTGAGCCACAGTGTGGGCCCCAGGATGAATGCATATTTAAATGTGCTTGAGGGGGCTTTAGTCGCTAAATGCCACTAAAGCAGTAACCTTTACTAATACCCATTATGGGCTCAGCATTATAGGGTTCAGCTAGAAGGGTATAAAAAAAAAAAGAATAACATGCTAAATCTCATGTAACACAAAGCCTCAAGGTTGGCACAGCTGCTCCACAATGCTTGGGGTGGGTGTTTGATACCTGTATCCCACATTGGAGTGCCTGTGTTCAACACCCAGTTCCACTTCCGATTCCAGTTTCCTGCTGATGTGCACGCTAGGAGACAACGGGTGATGAATCAAGTACTCGAGTCCCTGCCATCCACATGGGAGACCCAGATTGAAGGCTGGTTCGGCCTGGCCCTGCCCCAGGTGTTGTGGCCATTTGGGGAGGGAATTAGGAAATGGAAGATATCCTTCTCTCTCTTTCTCTCTCTCTCCTTCCCTCCCTCCCTCTCTTTCTGCATTTAAAATTAGTAAATTGATTTTTTCAATTTGGGTTTTTTGTTTTTAGAAAAGTTTATTTATTCATTTGAAAGACAAGGAGAGAGAGAGAAAGAGAGAGAGAGAGAGAGAGAGAGAGAGAATATCTTCCATCCCCTGGTTCACCCCTGAAATGGCAGTAACACCTGGAGCTGGGCCAGGCAGGAGCTAGGAGCCAGGAACTCCATCTGGCTCTCCCACATGGATGCAGGGGCCCAAGCACTTGGGCCATCTTCCACTGCATTCCCAGGCACATTAGCATGGAGCTGGATTGGAAGTAGAGCAGTCATGACTTGAACCAGTTCCCACATGGGATACCAGCATCTCAGGCAGCAGCTTAACCTGTTGCGCCACAAAACTGCCCCAATTTCAAAAGAAAAAAGAAAAACGGAAAAAAAGATAGCTGTCCTATCTCTAGATACTGTGACTGCATTCCAGGCAGAAAGAATGAAGGCAAGAAAGCCAAATCTCCTTTGTTCACCAGGACAGCAATCTCTTTCCCAGGGCCTCGCTGAGTAGAACTCTAGTGACATCTCATTAACAGAGCAGATCATCCAGCCATCCTAGATTTGGGGGTGTTGGAGGGGGCGCGAGGCTGAAGAGGTGAGTGTTTTTACCAGGCACATTGTCTGCCAGAAAAACTGAGGTTCTGACAGCAAAGATGAAAAGACTGAATACTGAGTAAGTAACTATTAGCATTTTCCCATACAGCTGACAATCTGTTAGGTTTGGATTATAACACTGACAGGTGAGAAGGCCTCAAACTCCAATCCCCCCACCCTGCTGCAGAGTCCTCTCAGATCTGCCCACTGTAGTACTCTCCATATCCTATCCGAGCTTTGACGCCCACAGCAGGGCAACACTTCAGTAGGATTTTCTCTCAACACTGCTTGCCCTCTAACATACCACACCTGGATACCTCCACTGGCCAAAGGATGTTCTGGCTTTTTTTTTAAAGACTTATTTATTGATTTGAAAGGCAGAATTAGAGAGAGAGAGGAAGAGAGAGAGAGAGAGAGAGAGAGAGAGATCTTTCACATACTGGCTCACTCCCTAAAAGGCTGCTATGGCCTGGCTTAGGCCAGGCCGAACCCAGGAGTCAGGAACTCCATCGGTGTCTTCCATGTGGGTGGCAGGGGCCCAAGTCGTTGGACTATTTTCCACTGCTTTCCCAGATACATTAGCAGGGAGCTGGATCAGAAGTGGAGCAGCCGGGACTCTAAGGGACGCTCATATGGGATGCTGGTGTCACTGGAGGCAGCTTTACCCATTAGGTCACAGCCCCAGCCCCCAAAGTAGGTTCTTGAGTCAACCTTACAAATATGAAGATTTCATAATTTTTGTGCAGTTTCAGATAAAGTCTTTCCAAAATCAAGAAAGGGTAAAATATGTCAATGGCATAAGTTGCTACCATAAAATGTGCAATCAGAATCAGTTACTATCTGAAAATGTCGTTTTTTAAACCTCCCATGATTCTTGGAGTTAGAGGCATTGCTTGTCTACTGCTGAAAGAAAGCAACAGGATGGCAGTATTACAGCAAATCCCTGGGGGAATGCCTGTCTTCACAGCAACTTAAGCTGGAATTCTCTTAAATAGTTGGTTTGGTTTCATCTCACAGATCTTTTGAAGTATGTATTTTATCTTATTTTTTTTTCCTTTTGGAAGCTAGAGAACTTTTGAGTCATATAAATTTCAGTGATAACACAGTATTCGTTTTTAATCTTCTCTTATCCACTTCCTCTTTTCTTACTCTTTTTCTCTTCTTTCCCTTCTCTTTTTTTCCCCTACAAATGTTGGTTTACATGTTTGCGATGCATTTAATGTATCTTTGAAAGCCACATGAAATCATTTCCCAAAGATCTGTTCTAAGGAAACTGAGGGATTTTTAACAATAGTTTTGAAATTGGGAGTAAGAAGACAACATTTCTAAAAGTAACCCAAAAATTTCTTCAGGGGATAAAGAGTGGGATGAAATCATTTGGATAATGACTCCCAGAGAAATAAAAAAAAAATCCCAAGAAATTTCTGGATAACTTAAAGAACAAAATTATCGTTGTCATTCTTTAAAAAAAAAAAAACCAAAACTGGTTCTCTAGGAAGACGTTGTGGCACAGCACATTAAGCTGCCACTTGGGATGCCCACATCCCAAACTAGAACACTGGGGACCAAGTTCCACCTCCACTTCTTTTTTTTTTCCCCCCACTGCGGCCTGCGGCCGGCGCACCACACTAATCCAAAGCCAGGAGCCAGGTGCTTCCTCCTGATCTCCCACGCGGGTGCAGGGCCCAAGGACCTGGGCCATCCTCCACTGCCTTCCCGGGCGATAGCAGAGAGCTGGCCTGGAAGAGGAGCAACCGGGACAGAATCTGGCGCCCAGACCGGGACTAGAACCCGGTGTGCCGGTGCCGCAGGTGGAGGATTAGCCTAGTGAGCCGGGGCGCCGGCCCCACCTCCACTTCTTATCCAGCTTTCTGCTAATGCACACCGGGAGGCAACAGGTAATAGCTCAAGTATTTGGATCACTGCTACTCACATGGGAGACCCAGATGGAGTTCTGGGATCCTGGCTTCGACCTGGCCCAGGCCTGGCTGCTGTGGGCATTTGGGAAGTGAACTATCAGATGGAAGATTTCTCTCTCTTCCTGTCTTTCTCTCTGTCTCTCTGTCTCTCTGTGTGTGTGTGTGTGTTGCCTTGCATTTTAAGCAAACTTAAAAGCACTGGTTTTGTGTCACACTGGACATGTAAGATTTATGGACGGATTTGGATGTGGCATAAAAGGAAGCCTGGAAGAGTTTTCATGGGATTATGTTCCTTAAATCCCTGGTGCTTCTATCTTCAGAAAGCTGAATACAGAGACTTCTGAGAACTCACTCGGATGATGGTTCCCAAGAACAAGAATTTTCCCAAGTCATACAGAGTGAGATTTACTTCTAAGATGGAAAATGATAGCTAGCCTCTGAAGCGGACCGGCCATTTTCTGGAATAAGACACTTCCTTAATCCCTTTGAAAACTTCTGGTTTAGAAAAATCCAATATAAAGAGAAAATTAAAAGTTCACAAAAATTATTTTTTTCTAAAATGTATATAGAGTCTTGATTTACATATAAAAGTAAAGATGGTGATTGTATCAGTCGGGATTCTACCAGAGAAATGAGGGTACTTCTAAAAGTTCCTGAAGAGGTAGTAATGAAGACACCAGTTACAAGGCCTGCATCTCATATTAGAGTGTCTGGGTTCCATGCCTGGCTTCCATGCCCAGCTCTGGCTACTGACTCCAGCTTCCTGCTAATGCAGAACCTAGGGGGCAGCAGTGATGGCCCAAGTAATTGGGTTCCTGCCAACCATGTGGGAGAACCTGGACTGAGTTCCCTGGCTCTTAGTTTTGGCCTAACTCAGCTGCAGCCATGGTGGGCATTTGGGGAGTGGACCTGCAGATGGGAGTGCTCTCTCGCTCGCTCTCTCAAAACAAGTTAATGGAAAATGAACACCTAGATTAGTGTTTAATAGAATAACTGCGGACTACAGCCTAGTCATATTGACACATAAAATGAACCATTACAGTGATGTCTGGTGTTTGATTTTGTTTTTAACTTCCACTAAAGAACATCTGTTCTCTGTGAAAATAAATCACAAGCTCAGACAGGTTTCCAAGAAGAGACAGAGTCAATATTACCAATCTATGGCATCATCATTAACACATATTTGTTCTATGAAAGTTATTAACTATGTGCTAAAAGGAAGCCAGACTGATTATAACCCATTCATTTGGTGTAGGCGATGGCCTGATTCCACTAAACTGTTTTCAGTTAATTGGTAAGAAAATTGATTCTTCAATTCAATTGATGTTAACATTTAATAAGGAAGGATCTCAAGAATGGGTGTGTATGAAGGCACCTCAAAAGAACATGGAAATTGAATTAAAAAATAATTTTAGGGGTATGACATTGTGGTGAGTGAGTTAAACCACAGCTTAGGACATCTGTATCTAATACTAGAGTACCTAGTTTGAGTCCCCACTACTCCACATTTCCGATCCAGCTTCCTGATAATGCACCTAGGAGGCAGTGGATCATGGCCCAAGTACATGGGTCCCTACCATGCACATGGGAGACTCAGATAGGATGCCAGGTTTCAGGTTCTAGGCTCTTGGCCTGGCACTTAGAAAGTGAATCCAGATGGATGATATCTCTGCCTTTCAAATAAATATTTTAAAATGTTTATTAATTTTCATCTACTTAAAAGGCATATATATATATATACACACTTGTGTGTACTTGTGTGTATATGTATATATGTGGGTATATATATATATATATATATATAGAGAGAGAGAGAGAGAGAGAGAGAGAGAGACATCTTCCATCTACTGGTTCATTCTCCAAATGTCTGCAACAGCCTGTATTAGGCCAGGATGAAGCCAGGCCCCAAATCAACAAAAATTTTAGAAATTTTAAAAATTTAAAAAAGGGGGTATATGTTATGGCACAGTGGATTAAGCTGCCACTTGGGATGCCCATATCCCATGTCAGAGTGCTAGTTGGATTTCCAGCTGCTCCACTTCCAATCCTGCTTCCTGCTGGTATGCCTGGGAAGGCAGTAAATGATGGCCCAACTGCTTGCGCCCCTGCCACCCATGTGGGAGACCCAGATGGAGTTCTGGGCTCCTGGCTTCAACCTGGCCTAGCCCTAGTTGTTGTGGGCATTTGGAGAGTGATCCAGTAGCTGGAAGATCTCTCTTTGTCAGTTTGTCTTTCAGATAAATAAATTGTTAAAAAAACCTTTTTATATAAAATGGGCAATAAAAGTGATATCTTATTTCTAAAAAAGGAAACAGTAGGTATTTTGAAATATTCAAACCTATACAAGAGTAGAAACCATTTTCTTGTAGTGTGCCTATGAGAGTACTTCAAAAACTTTGTGGAAAATGGCATTAAAAGATCTGTTTATTTTAGTACAAAACAACTTGAAATCCATGTATACAGGGCTCTTTTAAAAGTGCATGGAAATGTGTATTATTAAAAAAAATTCTGCATGGATTTCAAATACTTTTTGCACCAAATAAACTTATCTTTTAATTCCATTTGCCCATGAACTTTTAGAAATACTCTCCTACTGTCCACTAATGACACTGGACAAGATAGTCTCTCTCTCTGAGCCTTACTTGCTCACCTATAAAGTTAAAATAATGATTACTATCTTGAGGGCTTGGGGAGAATTAAATAAAGAAATATAAGTAAAATACTTAGAACATAGCAGATGCTCCATAAATACTGATTTTTTTGCCTCCTTCCATGAACAGGTAAGCCTTTATAAGTTAAGTCTTGTGATTTAAAAGTTCTCTCTAATTTTTTGCAGATTGTTTTATAAGGTGGCAGTGTTTGGTTTCTTTGGTTGGTTTATAGCAACTTTATTCATAATTGTTGAAAGCTGGAAACCACCCAAATGTCCTTCAAACAATGAAACACTCACTATTCAGTCATAAAAAGCAATGGCATGGACGAGTGTCAAGGACATGATGCTGCGTGAAGGAAGGCCACCTCCAGCTTACATCCTGTGTGATTCTATGTGCACGACCTTCTAGAAAAGGCAAGTCTACAGAAGCAGAGAGCAGATGCCTGTTTGGCAGAGGCTCGGACCGGGTGAGGGTTTAACCACAAAGGGGAAGTAGGAGGGGATTTGGGGGGGTGATGTCCTGTGTCTGGATGGTGGTGGTAAATACATGAATCGGTACATGTCTCCAAATCACAGACCCATACATCTGAAAGAGTTAATTTGACACTTGTTAAATTAGAATTTGAAAACATTTTTAAAAACTTACATATCACCATTTTAAAAAAAATGCCTTAAAAGATAACTTATCCACCTGGGTTTCTGCCAGAAAAATTGCTTTGTGGGGGCTCTGCCCTAGTGTTCTATGTGCATGTTCTTCCCTCTGTAAAATGAGAGGCTCAGTCTAGAACAGGGATTTTCCTTCTTATTCAGATTCCCCTAAATTGCACCCATGGGCACTCCCTTTGTGAAAGTGGGGGTGTAGGTAGGTTTGGAGAAAAAAGGGCTTTGGTTTCCACTGGGCTTTGGAGCCACAGCTCTGTAGCAGGTGGAGCAATTGTGCCTTTGTTCGTCTGAAAGCCTCTGGATGAGAATTGCTGGTCTTGAGCTAGGGCCTCGGGCACAGAGGACTCCAGGGCCTTCTGGTGGAGCACAGCCCTTTGTCCCTTTGACACACGTCCCTGTGGAGCCCCACAGTCAGCCAGACACAGTTGCTGGATCTAGTGGTCAGTGATTCTAAACAAGGCCTTTTGGGAGAAGTGCCAGTGGTGCCCCCTCATTTCAGGACCCCTAGGTCACACCTAGATGAAACATGATGGGGACTCTGAAAAGGCTCCTAAGTCTAGGCTTCCTCTGTGGTAGGGTCCAAAAGGATGGTAACCAACTTTTTCCCATAGTGTAACTTTTGGAGGAGCACTATGTAAATAATAAAGGGCTTTGCACAGACAGGGGAATGCCGTTATGAGGACTATCCTGACCTGGGACCAGTGTGCCCCAAAAATGTATCATCTCAGATGACAGCTGTCATTTATACCAAGTAAGCACGCACCTTGTGCTAGGCACTGCGCCAAGGAATCATGGAATCTTCACAACTCTACGAGAAATAGGCTCATTGTTTGGACATATGAGGACACTGAGGCCCCCCAGATGCCCCAAGTCACATGAAGACAAGGTGACAGGGCTGAGTCCCACAGCTGACATCTTCCAAGCCAAGGCCTGATGGCAGGCCTGCTTTCCTCATGAGCCCTGGACCAATGCCACCTTTCATCAAAGTTTGGTAGAGAATTACCAAGGGCTCTTTGACACCTGGCCATGTACTAAAGCACTCAAAAGGATGTTTTCTTGGCTGAAATTTTGTTCAGTGGAATGCTTTCTTTGAAACCTATCTTGGGGCTGGCGTTGGCATACTAGGTTAAGCCTCTGCCTATAGAGCTGGCATCCCATAAAGGCACCAGTTCATGTCATGGCTGCTCCACTTCTAATCCAGCTCCCTGCTAATGGCCTGGGAAAGCAGTAGATTATAGCCCAAGTGTTTGGTCCCCTGCACCCACATGGGAGACCCAGAAGAAGCTCCTGGTTCCTGACTTCAGATCGGCCCAGCTCTGGCTGTTGCAGCCAATCGGGGAATGAACCAGTGGATGAAAGACCTCTCTCTGTAACTCTGCCTGCCTCTCAAATAAGTAAGTCTTAAAAAAAGAAAGAAAACTATCTCATGCATAAGTCTGATCTAGAAAACCAGTTAGGCTGCAATGGCAAAGATGAAAGTAGGGGGCCTGGGGCCCCCCAAGGCTCCTGAGCACAGCCTGAAGGTCACTTCTCCAGTAGCTTGGCAAGTGCAGGGCTGCCACAATGCTTACAGCCCTGGCTTTGGATTTGAAAGAACAAGGTGGGATTGTGGCAGACCCATTCCTAGGTATGTCACTCTTAGGGAGGGCTGTGGGACCCCAGGTCTGCCACATGCACTGGGCAACTGGTATCTTTGTCTTGGGTACCAGCTACCTCACCCCAACCTCAGGCCAACAGCCACAGCCTGCCACTCACAGATCAGAAATCTTATCTTCACCATTTTATAACAGTGAGTTTTATCTGCAAAGGCAGGGATTTCAAAGCTGAAGCCTATAGTAATCCTCTCTTTTTTTCTTGCTCTTAAAAAACCCATCATCTGGTTTTGTTATGCATCAGCAAAAGTGGAATGTTCAGGTTCAAAGCTTGGCATAGGATGAACACCACATCTGTATCTCTGACCCCACAGAGGGCCTAGTGGGATGGTACACAGTGGCATCATCAAATGCACTTCCTTCTCACAGATGTCAGGGGCCATTGCCATTGTGGAACTGACCACGTACACACTGTTCTTATCTGCTGATGCTGGCTGAGCTGCTCCTCAAAACCACTGTTGGGCTGGATGGCGGGCTGGCACGACTTCTCCACGTATGGGCATCCAGTAAGGATATGGCATGGTACTTTGCCAGTAAGCAAGGCACAGAGTGGTTCACAGCGGTGGCACAGGGCAGCAGCCCTGCTTCATCTTCACGTTGTGGATGTGGTCAGTGATAGAGTCAAAGAAATCATAGAGAAGTGAAGTGGGCACGTCGGCCAGCCACACATGTGTGTACTGTACACCATTATAAAAGGTGTTCATTCCCTCCACTGAGAGTTGATCACCGGGGTGATCTGGTTGCTGGAGAGCAGGCGCTCATTGCTGGCGGCTGCACCATTGCAGAAACACAGGCTGCTGGTGATCTGGGAGAGGCCGCTGATTGAGGGCTGCTGGAACTGGATGGGAAAGGCACACGAGGGTGCTGTCAGGGAGGCGGTGGGTCAGAAGTCGGTGAGGCGTGAGGTCAGCATCTTTCTGCGTGGAAAACTCTCCTGCAGGGGGAGGGCTGGCGGGTTTGTTTGGGAAGCAGCCACGCAGCAAAGCTCTGGGAGATCAAAGACCAGTTAGGATCCCTGGGCCACAATCCCAGCTGGCCCAGAGCTCTGGTTTCCATAGCAATGGTCTCTCGTCACAGAGAGAAATCAGCTGGGCTGGGTCTTTGGAGTAATCCTAGCCTCAGTTCTATGCCCTGGTGTAGCCTTGCCCTGGCTCACCAGGGGCCAGCAATCCTGATGCAGAAGCCGCATGGAATCAGCTCACCACAGCCTGCTCCATCCTCCCAGTCTCTGGTGGCATTCTTTTTTAAAAATATTTATTTATTTATTTGAAAGGCCACGTTATAGAGAGGTATAGTCAGAGAGAGAGACAGAGAGGTCTTCCATCCAGTGGTTCACTCCCCAGATGGCCCCGATGGCTGGAGCTGCGCTGATCCAAAGCCAGGAGCCAGGAGCCTCCTCCGGGTCTCCCATGTGGACGCAGGGACCCAAGGACTTGAGTCATCTTCCACTGCTTTCCCAGGCCATATATCAGAGAGATGGATTGGAAGTGGAGCAGCTGAGACTCCAACCAGCGCCATATGGGATGCCGACACTGCAGGCAGCGGCTTTACCCACAGTGCCGGCCCCATGTTGGCATTATTTTGGATATCAATATATAGCAAAGAATCAAGTGAGCTGTCCAGAGTTAATTTATCATTTTCACTATAAGACTCTCCCACTGTAGGTTCCTTTATAATTATGTGCATAGAAGATACTGTTTAGGGTATTTATGTTTATTTGAGAGGCAGAATGACACAGAGACGGAGAGACAGAGTGTTTTTTTTTTTTTTTTTTTAGAGAGAGACAGAGAGAAAGGTCTTCCTTTTCCTGTTGGTTCACCCTCCAATGGCCGCCGTGGCCGGCACACCGCGCTGATCCGAAGGCAGGAGCCAGGTGCTTCTCCTGGTCTCCCATGGGGTGCAGGGCCCAAGCACTTGGGCCATCCTCCACTGCACTCCTGGGCCACAGCAGAGAGCTGGCCTGGAAGAGGGGTAACCGGGACAGAATCTGGCGCCCTGACCGGGACTAGAACCCGGTGTGCCGGCGCCGCAAGGCGGAGGATTAGCCTGTTGAGCCATGGCGCTGGCCAAGAGACAGAGTTCTTCTGTCCACTGGTTCATTTGCCAAATGCTGATAACAGCTGAGGCTGGGCCATGCTGAAGCTAGAAGTCAGGAACTCCATCCCAGTCTCTCACCTGAGTGGTAGCAACCCAAGTACTTAGGCTATCTTCTGCTGCTTTCCCAGGTGCATTAACAAGTAGCTGGGTCAGAAAAGGAGTAGCTGGGACTCGAACCCAGCACTCTAATATAAGATACAGGTGTCCCACATGGCAGCTTAACCCACTGCACCACAATGGCTGCCCCGAAGATCATTTTCAGATGTTATCATTTCAACTATGAGTGCCCACAAAATGTCTGTGTTTTTATAATCATGTTTTTATTTGAAAAATCAGCGAGTTTTCCCAATTTTATCTTGAGAATACTTCTATGACTCATGCAGGGGAAGTCCTGAACAAGGATTAGGTGTCACCAGGCCTCACAAGTGTGAAATAATTTTTGAGGAAAAATGAAGCACATCTTAAATCCTTTTCAGTATCAGACTCATGTGGCTTGGCAGATTCATAGGTTATTTTTGTTTTATTATTAATTACTAATTATGCAAATAATATAGTTTTATCCTCTCTGAAAAAGGAGGCTGAAAATAAATCTAAAATCCTCGCTGATCCCCACTCCCCCTGGTAACTACTATTACCAGTTTGGTCTGTATCCTTCCAGACATTTTAATCTACATTTAATCTATGAATTTACATACATATGAAAGGACTTTTAAAATCCATGGAAAATGGAAGTAAAGGATAAGTTTATTGGAGGCCAGTGTTGTGGCACAGCAGGTGAAGCTGCTTGAAATACTAGCATTCCATATCAGAGCATAGGTTCAAGTCCTGGCTGCTCCACTTCCAATCCAGCTCTCTGCTATGGCCTGGGAAAGCAGTGGAAGATGGCCCAAGTTCTTGGGCCCCTGCACCCATGTGGGGGATCTGGGTGGAGTTTCTGAGCTCCTGGCTTCAGCTGGCCCAGCAGGAGCCATTGCAGCCCTTTGGGGACTGAACCAGTGAATGGAAGATCTCTCACCCTCTCTGTCATTGTGCCTTTCCCATAGATAAAATATTTTTAAAAAGAAGCCTATTTTTGTTTAAGAAAGTTTTTAAATCTATGCAGTTTTTCTTTCTTTTTTTTTTTTTAATTTCGAGTCCATCCTAGTGGCTGATAGACATCAGGCTTTTGTTTGTTTGTTTCAAAGATTTATTTATTTGAAAGTCAGAGTTACACAGAGAGAGAAGGAGAGGCAGAGAGAGAGAGAGAGTCTTCCACCTGCTGGTTCACTCCCCAAATGGCCACAATGGCCAGAGCTGAGCCAATCTGAAGGCAGGAGCCAGGAGCTTCCTCCAGGTCTCCCACAGGGGTGCAGGGGCCCAAGGATTTGGGCCATCTTCTACTGCTTTCCCAGGCCATAACAGAGAGCTGGATGGGAAGTGGAGCAGCCGGGACTCGAACCAGAGCCCATATGGGATGCTGGCACTGTAGGCGGCGGCTTTACCTGCTACGCCACAGCGCCAGCCCTGGTAGTTTTTTTCATTACACATTTTCAATAACTTTTTAAAAGATTTATTTTATTTATTTGGAAGGCAGAACTTACAGAGAAAGAGGAAAAGGGAAAGACAGGCAGAGAGAGAGAGGGAGAGAGAGGGAGAGAGAGAGAGAGAGAGGGAGATAGAGGGAGAGAGAGGGAGAGAGAGATCTTCCATTTGCTGGTTCACTCCCCCAAATGCCTGCAAAGGCCTGGGCTATACCAGGCAGAATCCAGGAGCTTGGAACTCCATCTGGGTCT
The DNA here is from genome assembly GCF_033115175.1 of Lepus europaeus. Taxonomy (NCBI): domain Eukaryota; kingdom Metazoa; phylum Chordata; class Mammalia; order Lagomorpha; family Leporidae; genus Lepus; species Lepus europaeus. Next base: position 102,594,084 of record NC_084850.1, on the reverse strand, counting down.
CCCCCATGGGTTAGTACTTAAGCCCAAGTACTTGGCCCATCCTCTGCTGCTTTCCCAGGTGCATTAGCAGGGAGCTGGATCAGAAGTGGAGCAGCCGGGATTCAAACCAGTGCTCATATGGGATGTCAGTGTCGTAAGAGGTGGCTTAACCTGCCTCTCCACGATGCCGGCCCCTCTGAGAACTTTTTGAAGACCCCTTGCCTGGAAGGATTTAAAAATTTTTTTGCACCAAAGTAAACTTATCTTTATTCCGTTTCCATAAACTTTCTGAGGCACTCTTTATTATAGTGTAGCCAGACGAACACATGTCGAAAGTATGTGTTTCCCTTGTCAGAGGATTTGTACTGTGTGAAATTCAGTGTAATGTGCAAGAAAGAGATTGGAGAGAAAGGAGAAAAAAGAAAGGAGGTTCTGTCAAGAGTGATCATTTACTTCTTTGTCTTTGGCCTTTTCACTTCTGGTCCCCTGAGTGGATTTTTGGCAAGTTACAACACCATAGTTGTCTGCACAATAGCAGAAGCAATGTAAAGATCTTGCATCCAGTTTCATAAACCGGCCGCTCAACAACGGCAGATAAACAATGTGCTGGGCTTTCTGGAAGTATCTCTTCATCAGGTCCACACGCTATCAGTTCCATTTTATGAATGAAAATTAAGAGGAAGGAAAATAGTTTCAGTTTTATAGTGCAAACCAAAGTCACGACTCCTAATGTCAAATTATTTTTCCAAATGAAACCTGAAAAATATTTGTTACTCATTTAAGTACTTCAAAATACATTTATTTATTTATTTACTTATTTGAAAGGCAGAGTGAGAAATCTTCCATAGCCTGGTTTATTCTCCAAATGGCTGCAATAGCCAGGTCTGGGACAGGCTGAAGCCAGGAACTAGGAGTTTCTTCCAGGTCTCCCATATCGGTGCAGAGGCCCAAGCACTTGAGCCACCCTCTACTGCCTCCCAGGTCATTAGCAGGTTGCAAGCAGAGGCCTGGGCCACACCACCTACCGCTTAATTAGTTTAAAAAAATAAGGTGACTTCAAGTTTCAGACAAAGTGGTATAGCCTTATTTCTCCTTGCTCCTCCCTGATAAGTACAATAAAAATAATACAAAAGTCAACGGACTCTCGAAGGCGGAAGGAGGAAAACGGACTGGCTGGAGATCTCAGGACTTGAGGAATGACACCAGGGTGAGCTCCCCACTTTTCAGTTTATTTTCCATATGCAGCACACTGGGTGCGGGAGAAGCCTATGACCTAGAATCCCCAGAGAAGCCAGAAATACCGAAAAACAAAACCAAAAATCTCTTCTTGTGACCAAAGGACCGGGAGAGGAGGAGAAAACCCAGCTCAGCAAAAGAAAAACCTTTTTGACGACACTCGCCCTACCAGCAGGGACTGGAGACTTCCGTCCCTCATTCGGTAGCTACAGGCGGCCGCGGGAAACGCGTGCTCCTACACTCCAGGAGCAGCAGTTCCGACTAAGTGGGAGTCCCAGCGGCCCCAGGCAGCCTGGAGATGCACTTTCATCCCCGCGAGCGGGAGCCGCAATCTCATTTGGCAGCCACCGGCAGGCGTGCTCCTCCCAGCCGCATCGTGGGTACCGGGCGCCGAGCCCGGACTGCTGTCCTGCACCAGCAGCTGCAGGTAGCCATGTAGCCCCAGCAACAGCAGGTAGCCACGTAGCCTCCCGACTCCCCATTTGGTGGCACTAGACGGCCCAAGAGGGCCACTTTCCACACATAACCCCCTCCCCTCCCCGCCTCAGCTGGCACCTTCGGGGCGACCCAGTGGGGAGTCTGACCTGGCCACTTCCACGCAGCACCAGCCAGCCCAGGAGGCACTGCCCTCTCCCGCCAGTGGTGTCAGCAGAGAGCTCGTGCGGAGTTGGGACTTCGGCCGTTCCCCTCCCACCCGCATCAGCTGAGCAAGTAGACAGATGCTCCCGCTACCCGGGGAGACAGAGCCAGGAGGCTGGACTTTCACCCCAGCCTGCCAGTGGTTGCTGGTGCCCCTCACCCTCACATTTAGAGTGAGAACAGAATCCTGGAGAGGAAAGGCTTACGGAAAGAAGCTCTTTAAATCGGCATGGAAAGTCCTGGAAAGACACCTGACTGACCCAAACGCGACACTAGCCAAGCCAAGTCAGAACGCCTACAAGGTCTGACAATTGAAATACACTGGGGCTGTGCTCGCTTCGGCAGCACTTATACTAAAATTGAAATACACTGGGGCATATCACTTGGGTTTTCAAGGTGACTTCTGAGTAACGCACAAAATAGCCCGGAATAGCACCACGAGGGTCCTAAAACCTAAATTGTCATTGGAACCACGGCCCCTTAAAGTAGGCCAGGAAAACCCACAAATATCCACACCAAAAACACATCATAGCTAACTTCTGAAAACTGAAGATAAAGTCTTGAAAGCACCTAGAGAGAGAAACACACACTACCTATAGAGGAACACGGATTTAAATGATAGCAGATTTCTCATCTGAAACCATAAAGGCTGGAATGAAGTGGTACATTTTTCAAGTGATGAAAGAAAAAAACTGTCAACTCTGAATTCCACGTGCAGTGAAAATATCCTTCAGGAATAAAGGGGGGGAAATAGACATTCTCAGATGACAGAAAATTTATAAATTTTTCACTAGCGCACTTATCATTAGTGAATGCCTAAAGGAAGTTCTCCAAACAAAAAGGAAATGATAATTGAAGGCGACCTGGAACTTCAGGAAGGAAGAAAAACAATGAAATACGTAAAAATTGGGATAAATATAATAGACTTTCCTTTTCCTCACGAGTTTTTCAATCACTTTGGATTGTTGAAGCCAAAATTATGACAGTGGCTGACATCTAGCCTAGCAGTTAAGGCACCCACCTCCCATATCCTAGTGCCTGGGTTCGATTCCCAGCTCTGGCTCCCAATTCTGGCTTCCTGTCAATAGGAGGCAGCAGGTGATGTTTCAAGTGTTTGGGTCCCTGCCACCCATGTGAGAGACTCAGATTGCATTCCTGGCTCAGGTCTTCAGCCTATCCCAGTCCTGGCTGTTGCTGGCATTTGGAAGTAAACTAGCAGACAGGACAGTTCTCTCTTTCTCTCTGTCTCAGTCTTTCTCTCTGCTTCTTGGATAAATAAAAAAATAATAAATTGTGGGGCTAGTGCTTGTGGCACAGTAGGCTAAGCCTCTGCCTGTAGCACCAGCATCCCATATAGGTGCCGGTTCATGTCCCAGCTGCACCTCTTCTGATCCGATTCTCTGCTATGGCCTGGGAAAGCAGTAGAAGATGGTCCAAGTCCTTGGGCCTCTGCACCCATATGGGAAACTTGGAGGAAGCTCCAGGCTCCTGGCTTCAGATCTGCCCAACTCCAGTCATTGCAGCCATTTGGGAGTGGATGGAAGACCTTTCTGTCTCTCCTCTCTGCCTGTAACTCTACCTCTCAAATAAATAAAAAAAATCTTTAAAAATGCTATATCATCTGATATTGTGTTTAATATATGTATAGGTAATAGATTTAAAAATTATATATGAGGGGGCCAGCATTGTGCTGGCACTGTACTAAGCTGTCACCTGCAATGCTGGCATCCCATATCAGAGCACTGGTACAAGCCTTAGATGCTCCACTTCTGATCCAGCTCCCTGATAATGTGCCTGGAAAGGGAGCCCCTGCCACCCATTTGGGAGACCTGGATGGAGCTCTGGGCTCCTGGCTTCGTCCTGGACTAGCCTCAGCCTTTGGAGCCATTTGGGGAGTGAACCAGTAGATGGAAGATATGTTTGTCTGTGAGTCTCTCTCTCTCTCTCTCTCTATCACTCTGCCTTTAAAATAAATAAAATACATCTTTTAAAATAATAAATAAAAGAGAGACTGAGGGAGACAAAGAGATGGACAGGAAGTACCAATCTGCTGTTACCCTCCATAAATTTCTGAAATAGCTGGTGCTGGGCCAGGCTGAATCCAGGAGCCAGGAGTTTAATCTAGGTCTCCCATGTGGGTGGCAGGGACCCAAGTCCTTGAGTTACCACCTGCTGCCTCCCACAGTGTGTACTGGTAAGAACCTAGAATTGGAAACAGAGCCTTGACTCCAGCCCAGGCCCTCCAACGTGGGATGTAAGCATCCCTGGCAATATCTGGCCTGCTGCACCAATGTCCATCCCACAGCTTTATCTTCATAAAAAAAAGTTTTATTTATTTTAAAGTAGAGAGACATCTCCTAGTTTAGTCTCCAAATGCCCACTATATCCACTACTGTTTCCATCATGATAAAGCTTAAAACATATATTAAGTAAAATTAATTAACTTATTAAGTTAAAAGGCAGAGATGTGGCCAGCATGAGTTAAGCTGAAGCTTACAACTTCAGCATCCTATATCAGAGTGCTGGTTCAAGTCCAGCTGCTCTTCCAATCTAGCTCCCTGCTAATGTGCCTGCGAAAGCAGCAGAAGATGGCCCAAGTGCTTGGGCCCCTGGCACCCACTTAGGAGACCCACACGGAGTTTCAGGCTCCTTAATTCAGCCTGCATGAACCCTGAGCATTGTGGGCATTTGGGGAGTAAAATAGCAGCAGATGGAACATCTCTCTCTCTTTCTCTCTCTCTCACTGTGTCACTCTCCCTCTCTTCCTCTCTGTCACTCTGCCTTTCAAATAAATAAATAAATCTTAAAAATAAAAAATAACTAAAATTATGAGTGAGCATTGTGGTACAGTGGGTTACATGGGATGCCCATGTCCCAAATCAGATTGCGTGAGTTTGTGTCCTGTCTTCACTTCCAATACAACTCCCTGCTAATGTAGCTGGAAGGCAGTGAGTGATGGCCTAAGTGCTTGGGCCCCTGCCACCCACATGGGAGTCCCAGATGGAGTTCCTGCCTCCTGGCTTCTGTCTGTCCCAGCCCCCACTGTTTTGGGCATTTGGGGAGTGAACCAATGGATGGAAGATCTCTATCTCTCCCTCCTCTCTGTCACTCTGCCTTTCAAGTAAATAAATAAACTTTAAAAAATAAAATTATATTTCTAAAGTATAAGGGTAAAGGGACCAAAATGATAATAAGATTTCTACACTTTACTAGAAGTGGTAAAATGCTGGTGACAGGAGACTGTGATAAGTTATGCATGTATATTTTAACACCTAGAACAAACATTAAGAAAACTACACAAAGTGATATACTCAAAAACTATAAATAAGTCAAAATGGAATTCTAAAAAATATTCAAGTAAACCACAGTAAGACAAGAAAAAGAAAATAGGAATGAAAAATCAAGGGACTTAAGCCCTAATATATCAATAATTATGTTCAGGCTCCTGAAAGACAGAAATGACAAAATGGATTTTAAATAATTATTTTAAACATTTAATTTATTTATTTCAAAGGCAGAGTGATACAAAGAAAGGAAAAGAGGGAGGGAGGGAGGGAGGAAGACAGAGAGAGAGAGAGATCAATTTTCCATCTGTTGCCTCAGTCCCCAAATGGCTACAACAACCAGGGCTGGTCCATGTTGAAGCCAGGAGCCAGGAATTCCATCTGGGTCTCCTACATGGGTGGCCATATTCTGTTGCTTTACCGGATGTATTATCAGGGAACTGGATTGGAAGTGAAATAGCCAGGACTCAAACTTGCAAGCACTCTGTTATGGGATGCCGGCATTGTTAGCAGCAGTTTAACCTGCTGCACCATAACACAGGCCACAAAAAAAATGGATTTTTTTAAAAAATACTATATGGTTTCTACAAGAAACTCACTTCAACCACAACAATATAGGGAGTTAGAAAATAGAAACATAGGGGGCTGGTATTATGGCACAGCAGGTTAAGCCACTGCTTGCAATGCAGACATCCCATATCTGAGCACTGGTTCAAGTCTTCGTTGGTCTACTTTGGATCCAGCTCCCTGCTAACATGCCTGGAAAAGCAAAGGAAGATGGCTCAAGTGTGTGGGCCCCTGCCACCCATTGTGTGACACCAGGATGGAGTTCTTGGCTCCTAGCTTCAGCCTGTAGCAGCCCTGGCTATTGTAGCCATTTGGGGAGTGAACCAGCAGATGGAAGATAACTCTCTCCCTCTGCCTTTCTCCCTCTTCTTCTCTTTCTGTCACTCTGCCTTTCAAATAAATAAATATATATATATATAATATATATATATTTAAAAAAGAAAATATGTAAAAATATATACTATACAAACAACTTATAAAAGCAGGAGTGGCTATATATTAATACCAGGTAAAATAGACTGCAGAGCAAATAAAGTTACCAGGAACAAAGAAGGATACTTCATAAAGATAAATGGGTCAATCTACTGAGAAGACATAGAAATCCTAAATGTATATGCACCAATAAACAGCTTCTAAATACAATAAGTGAAATCTGGTAGATGTGAAAGAGAAGCAGACAAACCCACAATTACAGCTGGAAAACTTCAGCAATCGAACTAACAGACAGAACATCAGCAACATTATAGAACTCAACACCATGAAGCAATAGGCTCTGATTTATGCGACGCTCTACCCAGCAATAGCAAAATAACTTACTTTTTTTTTTCAAAGTCAACAGGAAAGTCTCCCAACACTTAGAAACTAGACAACATTCTTTTCATTATACACAGGTCAAAAGGGAAGCTGTAAGGGAATTTTAAAATAGACAAGATGTCCTTTTCTTTCCACCCACAGGTGTGGGATGGCACAGAAGTTGCTCACTCTGCAGACCTGAGCTGCCTCCAAAGGGAGCGGATTCCATGACATCTTCCTCAACTCAGTCTACTTTCAGATAAAAGAGAAATTTTTTAAAAATACAACAATCTATTGACAATGAATATAATATATCAAAATGTGTGGAATATAACTAAAGTAGAGCTGATAGGGTAATTTATAGAATTAAATGCTTACATTAGAAAAGGGAAGGGGCCGGTGCTATGGCACAGTGGGCTAAAGCTCTGGCCTGAAGTGACGGCATCCCATATGGGCACTGGTTCCAGCCCCTGCTGCTCCTCTTCCTATCCAGCTCTCTGCTGTGGCTTGGGAAAGCAGTAGAAGATGGCCCAAGTCCTTGAGCCCCTGCACCCACATGGGGGACCAGGAAAAAGGTCCTGGCTCCTGGCTTCGGATTGGCACAGCTCCGGCCGTTGTGGCCATCTGGGGAGTGAACCAGCAAATAGAAGACCTCTCTCTCTCTGTCTCTACCTCTCTCTGTAACTCTGTCTTTCAAATAAATAAAATAAATATTTAAAAAAAGAAAAGAAGGGAAAAATGAAAAGATAAAGGTCTCAAATCAATCAGGTAAGCTCTCAAGAGATTAGAAAAAGAAGAGAGGGAATATAGAAGAAAACCTCAAAGCAAGCAGAAGGAATGGAATAACACACATATGAACAGAAAACAATAAAATTGTTTTATTTATATGCATAGATAAAATCAATGAAGCAAAAAGCTTTCTCTGGAAAGATCAATACAATTGATAGATCTATAGCAAGACTGACTAAGAGAGAAGACAGAAATCACTAATACCATGAATGGGACAGTGAATCTCAGTATAGATCCTGTAGCCATTGAAGGGAAAATAAATGAATTATATGAAGAACCCTATGCACATAAATTCAATAATTTAGATAAAAGGGAACAACTGCTTGAAAACCACAAACTACCAAAACTCAACCAATATTAAATGTGTCATCTGGATAATCCAATAACTATGAAAGAAATTGGATTTGAAATTTGAAAAGCCTTGAAAAAAGTAAGGCCCCGGGGTTCACATGATTTCTACCAAACATTTAAAGAATTAGCAACAATTTTATACAATTTATCCTAGAAAATCAAAGAAGAAGGAATACTACTGTGCTAGAGGTCTCCAAAACCATTCCCAGGCTTGGTGATTCACTACAAGGAGTTGTGGAACACAGCATGTATTCCTATTCATGGCTATGATTTATGGCAGTGAGAAAGCACTGTAATCAGTGCTCTCAGAGAAAAATCAGCAAAGGGAAAAAGCACATGGTGTAAAGCCTAGAGGAAAACAGATACAAGCTTCCAGGAGCCCTCTCCCAAGAGTCACACAGGATGTACTAATTCCTCCAAAAATAAATATGACAACACGAATGAAATTTTGTCTATCAGGAAGCTCATTTGAAACTCAGTTCTGGGGCCAGTGTTGTGGTAGAGCAGGTTAAGATGCCATTTGAGTGGCCAGCATTCCATAACCAGAGTGCGGGTTGGAGTCCTGGCTACTCTGCTTCCAAACCAGCTCCCGGCTAATGTGCGTGGGAAGGCAGTGGAGGATGGCTCAAGTGCGTGGGCCGCTGCCCCCCCACATGGAAGACCCATATGGAATTCCAGGCTCCTGGCTTTGGCTTGGCCCAGCCCCAGCTATTGCAGCCATTTGTAGAGTGAACCAGCGGATGGAAAATCTCTCTTCTCTCCTCTCCCATCCTGTCACTCTGCCTTTCAAATAAATAAAATAAATCTTAAAAAAAACACCACTCAGTTCCCAGGGCATTTGTTGGGGTTTGGTCATGTAGGTCCCCTCTGCCTAGCACTTACCAGAAGTCCAGATTCCCTGAAGGAAAGCAGGTGTTCAGCATAAACGATACTGTTTGTACAAACACTTAAAGCACAGTGAGCAGTCTTATCAGTCCTGGGAATGGTCAGAATCCTCATCAAAGCCAAGTCCCAGCTGCCATCCAAGGCCCCACTGGCCTTGCAGGGAGGCCTTTCAAAGGATAGCAGTCCAGCCTGCTGTGTTAACCCTTTTCTGCAGAGCTTGCGAATTTGGAGACTTTAAGTTCTAGTCTCAGCATAAGTCACGTTTATACAAAAGTTTAGGCACAGCAAGCCACTCTTACCAGTGCTGGGACTGGTGAGAAATCCCCTTAAATCTAAGTCCCCAGATGCCCACCAAGACAGGCTATATTAACTCTTTTTTGCACAACCTTCGAGCTCCCCACCTACCCCCTGGAAAAAAAAAAACTACAAACTTTTATCTCTCAGGAACTTCAACACAAAATCTGCAACAAAAGTATTAGCAATATAGGTATGGTCATTTGGCCTAGTGGTTAAGATGCCTATATCCCATAACAGAATGCTTGAGTTGGATACCTGCCTCTGGCTCCCAACTCCAGGAGAACCCTGGAAAGCAGTGGTGATGGCTGAAGTAACTGGATTCCTGCCACCAATGTGGGAGATCTGGATTGAGTTCGGAGCTCAGGCTTCTGCTAGACCTGATCCCTACCACTGCAAACATTTGGGAATGAGCCAGTGAATGAGAGTGTGTTCTCATTTATGTCCTCTCTCTCTCCTTCTCTCCCTCCCTCTTTTCCTCTCTCCCTCCCCTCCCCCTCTCCCTCCCTCTCTCAATTTCTGCCTCTCAAATGAAGAATTTAAAATATAGGGCCAGCATTGTGGTGCAACAGGTTAAACAACCACTTGCAATGGCAGCAATATACACCAGAATGCTAGTTTAAGTTTGAGATATTTGAACCATCAGACAACCTTAAGTAAAAACATGAATCTTGATCTCAGGTTCACATCTTATACAAAAATTAATTCAACATAAATCATGGATGTAACTATAAAATACAAAACTATCACACTTTTCAAAGAAAACATAAGAGGACATCTTCAGAATCTGGGGTTAGGTGAAGATTTCTTTGAAATTACACCAAAATCATGATGCATCATTGCAAAAATTGACATACTACACATCATCAAAATTTTAAAATTGGACCTGCCAAATCTCCTGTTAAGAGGATAAAAAGACTAGCTACAGACCAGGAAAGATATTTGCAAATCACATATCTGACAAAGGAATTATATCAGGAATAAAGAAATAATTCTCAAAATTTTAACACTAAGGGGCCAGACATTTGGCCTGGAGGTTAAGATACTGGTTAAGGGGCCCCTGTTGCGGTGCAGCAGGTTAAGTTGTGCTAAGCAATGCTGGCATCCCATATGAGCACCAGTTCAAGGCCCAGCTTTTCTGCTTCTGATTTGGCTCTCTGTAAATGCTTGTGGAAAGGCCATAGAAGATTTCCCAAGTGCTTAGGCCCCTGCACCCATGTGGGAGACAGAGAAGAAGCTCCTAACTCCTGGCTTCTGCCTGGCCCAGCCCCAGTTGTTGTTGTAGAAATTAGGGTTGTGAACCAGTAGATGGAAGATATATTCTCTCTCTCTCTCTCTCTCTCTCTCTCTCTCTCTCTTCCTCTCTCTATCTCTGTAACCTTGCTTTTCAAAAGAATAAAACAAATCCCCACCACCACCAAAAAAACACACTACCAAATGCTTTTCCCTTGTGATCTGAATGTAGTTTCCCTGGCACTTCTACTTTCCTACCTGTACAGTGAGAACAAACTGAACAGATTCAGAAGTCAACAGTGTAGGCCGGGGTTGGGGGGAGGTGGGGGACATGGGCTCCTTTGCTGACTCGCCTCAAAAAGCCTGTGGCAGATGTTAAGTCAAATAAGCCAGACATGGAAAGACAAATACCAAATGCCACATGTTCTGTCTCATGTGTAAGCTAGGAAAAAAAAGCTGATCTGAACTTAGAATAGTGATTACTACATGCTGGGATTGGGGATGTAAGGGGAGGAGAGAGAAAGGTTGGAAACAGATACCAAATCATAGCCAGAAGTATAAGTTCTCTATTCCACAGCACAGTGGGGCGACTACCGTTCCCAATAGCATATTATACCCCATATAAGGAACTGGAAAAGAGGAGCCGATAGTCCCCAAACATAAAGAAAAGGAAATGGAAACTGGATGGCCTGATTTCATCAGTTTATGCTATATATGTGTGTTGAAATAACTCTGTACCCCATAAATACATACAAGTATTACACATTCATCACACATTTTTAAAAAATTAATTAAAAGTATATCTATCTATCTATATACATATTTCTGGCTAAAACAGCAAAAAAGAAAGTGTGTGACAAAGGTAGCACCAACGATTAGGCGAGGTAGAGCTTCTCATTTATCAACTGAGAACAATACCAGTTGATAAGTAAAATACGTGCTTAAAGACTTGTTTGTGTTGTTCTCTAATTTTATAGTGAATGACAGAATTGAAAATCCTCACTGAAATACCAGGCAATATCAAAAGTTCATGGAAAATGGAATTAAAAATAAGGTTCTTTGGTGCAAAAATTTTGAAATCCACGTAATTTTTTCATAATATGCATTTCCACAAAGTTTTTGAAGACCTCTTATATGTATAGATTTCAAAAAAAATTACACCGAAGGAAACTTATCTTTTAATTGCATATCCATGAACTTTTCAAGTGCCTGTGTTCTAGCTTGCAAAGCTGTCCTCTGAACTGTCCAGTAATGGAAGAATGTGCCCTTAACTGTCCCAGATGAAAGGGAAGATTCTCTTTTGATGGGTCACATTTTAAGAGGACAAAGTGGGAAGACTGAGGCAGTTCTTTTGGGCTTCATTCCTGAGCCTAAGGTTTTCCTGCCTGTCTGCTCACCTTGGACAAAGCCCTTATAGTTACAACCAGAATATACTGAATAAAAATCTTGAGATGTGGCCCAGCGATCTGAATGCGAAGCACACCAAGGTTTTAGTATAAATCAACGTGCATTTAGATTCCAGGAAGTGGTCAGGGATTCATAGGTCCCTGTGCATAGAGGTCTTAATGTTCAAAGAAACATGAAATTGTTCATTGTTTTTCTAGTGTGAAATATGGATTTTAGAGAGAATTGGAAATCCTGAAGGCCAGAAACTAGAATCTTATTTTCCAGGGTTGGTGTCTCTTACTATATATGCGTCCCTGGGTTCAAATTCTGACTATACTCCTAATTCCAGCTAATGTGGACCCTGAGAGGCAGCCGTGATGGCTAAAGTACTTGGGTTCCTGCCACTACATGGGAAACATGGCCCAGTCTGGGCCATTGCAGGCATTTGGGGAGTGAATCAGCAGATGGGAGCTCTCTCTGTCATTTTGACTATTTGTCACTCTGCATCTCAAAGAGGATCCTCACAGATGCAGGCTATGTAATAATTTACAACAACTTTTATGGTTCTTCCTGAAGCTTGAACATTTTTTTTACCCAAATAAGATTTGTAGTCCAGGGAAAAAAATTATTATACCATAGCCAAGTGTGGTTTGTTCTGGCTATGCAAAGTTGGTTCAAAACTCCATATTTGATCAATGTCATCTACCATCCTAAAGAAAAACTCATGTGATCATATCACTTGATGCAGAAAAAGCATTTGATAAAATTCAGCATACATTGCTGATAAAGAAAAACTCTCAGAAAATTAATAGAGAAGCGTTCTCAACTTGATAAAGAGCATTTACAAGAAACCTACAGCTAATATCATAAATTTTTAAAAAGATTTTTATTCATATATTTGGAAGGCAGAGTGACAGAGAGAAAAAGATAGATGTGGGGCAGGAGTGGGGAGGAAGTCCATCCTCTGGTTCATTCCCCAAATGCCCACAACAGTTAGAGATAGGCAGGTCAGAGCCAGGAGCCAGGAAATTCCACTGTGTCTCTCATATGGGTGGCAGGGACCCAAGTACTTGGGCTATCATCTGCTGCCTCCCCGGCGCATTAGCAGGGAGCTGGATCTGAAAGACAGAGTACCCGGGACTCAAACGAGCACCCTGATACGGGGTGTGGACATCCCAAGCGTTATTGAACCTACTGCAGCAAAATGCCTTCCTTAACATGATACTTCATAGTGAAATGTGCAGTATTTCCTCTAACATCAGGAACAAGGGAAGGATTCCACTCTTACTACTCTTATTTAACATAGTGCTGAATGCTATAGTCATCACAGTAAGGCAGGAAAAGAAAATAAAAGGCATACAGGTTGGAAAGGAAGAAATAAAACTGTCCTTATTCACAGACTACACAATTGTCTATAGTGACATTCACACAGAATCTACCAAAAACTCCTACCACTACCAAGTGAGTTCAGCAAAATCAGTGGATATAATAAGTTCAAGACAGAAAAATGAAGTGCACTTCTATATGTTAACAATGAACAATGAATGGGGAAGCTGAAATTAGAAAACATAACACCATTTAAAATCCTCCAAGAAAATTACTTAGGTATATAGTTAAAATTTAGACAGGATCTGTACACTGAACTGTCTAAAATGCTGTTTAAAGAAGTCAAAGATCTAAATGAATGCAGAGACAGACGTGCCGTGCTCATGAATTGTAAGACTCAATATAGTAAAGACTGTCAATTCTATCCAAATTGATCTATATAGCTTTATGTGATTCTTCTCAAAATGCCAACATGATTTTTGTAGATAGTGAATAAGTTTTTTCCAAAATTTATATAGAAAGGCAAATGACTTTTGAGTGGAAAAAACAATTTTGAAAAAAAAGGGGGGGATAAAAAAGGGAGCTGTCACTTTACCCAATGTTAAGGCTTATTATATAGCTATAGTAATCAAGGCTGGTAGTTACAGAGGGATAGACACTGATAAATTGAACAAACTAGAGAACCCAGGAATAACCCTCCCCCTCAAATAGCCCAACACAAATATGCCTAACTAATTTTTAACAAAGGTGCAAAAGCAAAACCATGTTATCTGAACCATCAGACAACCTCAGGCAAAAATATGAACCTTGAACTTATGTTTACATCTTTTTACAAAAATTAATTTAAAATAAATCATGGACTTTGAATGTAAAATACAAAACTTTTAGAAGGTACATAAGAAAAAATGTTCAGGACCTGGGGGTAGGGAACATTTCTTAGACACTGCACTCAAACCACATCACAGTACATAAAGGCAAAAATAGATATATTGAACATCATCAAAATTCCAATTTTTGGCCTGAAAAATCTCCTGTTAAGAGATGAAAAGACCAGTTTACAGACAGGAACAAATATTTGCAGATCAAATATCTGATAGAAGAATTTTATCTGGAATAAATAACAAATTCTCAAAATTTAACAGTAAAGGAACAGGCATTTGGACTAGAGGTTAGAACACTGCTAAAGATGCCTGCTTCCCATACTGTGTTTGGGTTTGAGTCCTGGCTCCGCTCCCAATCCTAGCTTCCCGATAATGCGGACTCTGGGAGGCAGCAGGGGATGGCTCAAGTGGTTAAGTTTACAGAGGCCTTAACTGAGTTCCAAGGGCCTGTCTTTAGCCTGGCTCTGCCCCGGGCCACTTTGGACATGTAGGGAGTGGATCAACAGATGGGAGCTCTCTGTGTCTGTGTGTCTCTCTCTACCTCTTAATAATAATAATAACAATAATAATAATAAAATTTTTAGCAGTTAATAATCTAATGAATTTCCAAAAGGCATGGACATTTCATCAAAGAGAGCATGAAGATGGTAAATAGGCACATAAAAAAAGCTCAACATCATTGGCTATTAAAGAAATTCAATGTAAAACAACCATAAGGGGCCAGCATTGTGGCGCAGTGTGTTAACGCCCTGGCCTGAAGCACTGGCATCCCATATGGGCCCTGGTTCTAGTCCTGGCTGCTCCTCTTCTGATCCAGCTCTCTGCAATGGCCTGGGAAAGCAGCAGAAGATAACCCAAGCCCTTGGACCCCTGCACCCTCGTGGGAGACCCTGGCTCCTGGCTCTTGACCGTGTGGCCAGTTGGGGAGTAAACCATCGGATGCAAGACCTCTCTCTCTCTCTCTGCTTCTCCTCTCTTTGTGTGTATTCTGACTTTCAAATAAATAAATCTTTTTTAAAAAAAGCGCAGTCATTATAATTTTAAAAATAAAAATAAAAATAAACATAAGATATCACCACCCATCTACTAGAATGGCTGAAAGGAAAAATACAGTGACAATATGAAATGGTGACGAAGATGTGAAGAAACTGAGTCTCTTATACATTGCTGGCAGGAATATAAAATGGTACAGCCCATCTGGAAAAATTTGGTACTTTCTTATAAATGAAACATATTTATCATCTAACCCAGCAATTGTACCTTTAGGCATTTGTCACAGAAATTAAAATTTTGGCTTACTCCAAAACCTCTACATGGATGTTCATAGTGGTTTTATTCTTTCAAACAAATTTATTTCTTTATTTACCTACTTACTTACTTACTCACTAAATTACATTTGAAAGGTAGAAAGACAGAGACAGCAAGATTTTCCATCTGCTGGTTCATTCCCCAAATGCCCACAACAGCCTGGGCTGGGCTAGGCAGAAGCCAGGAGTTAAGAACTCTATCCAGATTTCCCACTTGGGTGGCAGGGGCCCAGGTACTTGAGCCATCACCTACTGCCCCTCAGCATATGAACTAGCAGGAACTGGGAAGCAGAGCCAGTACTCGAATTCAGGCACTTCAGTATGGGATGCGAGCACACCCAGAAGCATTTTAACCTCTGTGCCAAACACCTACCCCAGCAGTTTTATTCTTGATAGGTGAAAGAAACAGTGCAAATGTTCTACAATAGGCGAATAAACAAATTGGCACATCCATACCACAGAATATTCCTAAGCAATAAGAATGAACTATTGATATATTTAACAACTTGGGGTACATCTCAAGAAAATTATGCTTGGTAAAGAAAAGGTGGCTTCAAACGATATGATTCCATTTATGTTACCTTCTTCAAATGACAATACTATATAGAGATGGAGAACATGGTAGCAATTGCAATAAATTAATGTGGGGGAAGGAGGTAATCATAAAGGGTAGCAGGAGGAATCTTTGTGGTAGAGAAATAGGTGGTGGCTACACAAACTTACACGTGTGATAAAATTGCATAGAAACATATACACATACTCTGAAATGAGTGAATGTAAAATTGGCGAAACGTTGAATAAGGACTTCACATTGTCTCAATGTCAATTGCATGGGGGTGCTCTGTAATAATTTTTACAACTTTCTATAAGCATAATTATTTCAAAATAAGTTAAATATAATCTAGTGAGGTGGGTCTGAAGGACTGAGTATTTTTTTCAAAACAGATTTATTTATTTTACTTGAAAGGCAGAGAGAGAAACATCGAAATTGATCTTCTGCGCGCTGATTCACTCCCCCAAGTGGCAGAAACGGCAGGAGACCGGGCCAAACGCTTGGGCCTTCCCAGGAGCATTAGCAGCTTAACCCACTGGGCCACAATGCTCCAGCCTGCCCCAAACCATGAACATATTGGAACATACACATACACATGTCACGAGATAGATCTATATCTTTAATACAGAAATAGGTAAAATACAAAACAGCCTACATGATGTTTACCCTAAAATGTAAAGGAAAACAACTATATGAATCTATCATGCCTGCACATGGTACATTTCTAAGCCTAGAGTGATAAATAAAAAAGATTTGCTTCTAGAGGCTGGCGTTGTAGTGCAGCGGATTAATCTACCACGCGTGCTCCGACATTCCTCATGAACACCCCACCATCCCTCATGAATACCCCCCTGCCAAAGTCCCCTGCACCACTTCCCATCCACCTCCCTGCTAATGCGCCTCTGAGAAAGAGATGCTTGGGTCCTTGCCATCCCTGGGAGACCAGAACAAAATTCCTGGCTCCTTGTGGCCATCTAGGGGAGTGAACCATCGGATGGAAGATCTGCTTCTCCCTATCTCTCTTGCTTTCAAATAAATAAATCTTTTTCAAACTTTGCTCGTAAACATGTGTACCAGTTCATATTCAATGAAAGGACCAGAACCAGTAGGAAATTATATATTCCTCATTCATTCGTGCATTCATTGGAAGCTATTATCACACAACTGCGGGGCTGGCTAAGCAAGTCCAGCATCTGTAAGGCAGGCAGGCAGGCAGGCAGGCAGGGAAGATAAAGAGGATGCTGGAATCAATGGATACGGGCCAAAACTGTCATCCAAAAGCAAACTTTCTTCTCTTTCTTACATTCTCAGATAACTCAGACCCGATTTAAAGGCTTTCCAACCGATTCCGACAGGCTCACCCAGATTATCCTGGATAATCTCCCTTACTTTTAGTCAACCGATTTAAAAGAACCTTTAATTACATCAGCAAAATACCTCCGCGGCAACACTTGATTAGTGTTTGAATAACTGGGGTCTGTAGCCTACCTAAGTTGACACCAAAAAAAAAAAAAAAAGCTACACATCATAAACTATTTGTGCTTACAGTTGAACAAATGATAGCCACCTTGGCTTTATTATTATAGGTGACGACGTACATCAATAGTGACTGCCGGGTTTATAGATGAGTTCCACTCGCAGAACTTTAAAGTTGGAAGGGGCCAAGAAAAGCTGAGTTTGTATTTCGACGCAGCCCGGACATCGCCACCGCGTCCTCTCCAGCGCTTGGGGGCGGGGGCGCCGGGCTCCTGGGCCGAGGGGAGGAGAACCCACCTGGAGCGCCGCGCGGCGCCTCGGGTGCGGGAGCTCTAAGTGGGCGGAGCCTCGAGGCCGGTAGCGTTGGCGACTGCTCCCAGCCCGCCAGAAGAGCGCGCCGCGGGCAGACGGCGGGGAGCCACTTGGGTAGGACGAGCGCAGTCGGCGTTGTGGGGGAGGAGTGGCGGGGAGGAGGAAGGAAAGGGAAGAGGCGGAGCGTGGGAGCGCACAGTGTCAGGAATACAATAGTGCTCCGCGCCGCCTCAGCCGCCTCAGTGGCCTCGGCAGCCTCAGCCGCTACGGCCGCCTCAGCCGCCGCGGCTGCCGCCGCCCAAACGCCTGCCCAGCGCGGAGGCCTGACGGGCCGGGCGGACTCGGGCCGAGGGCGGGAGCTCAGACGCGGGGGGCGGCCCCGGCGGATCAGGCGGCCGGGCGAGGAGGCGGGGGGTGAGGAGGAGATTAGGGGGCAGGTGCGAGGGAGGGAAGAGAAGAAAGCGAGCGGCGAGGGGGGCGGTAACCACCCCTAGCGGACTCGCCCGGCACATTGCCGGGCCCGGCGTGGAGCCAGGAAGGAGCAGCGACCCAGCTGCGCCAAGGTAGGCGCCACACAGGCCAGACGCGGCGCGAGCGAGGTAGGGGGCGTCGCGCCGGGTGAGCAGCCGGGGTGGCGGCCTCGGTGAGTAGAAGCGGCGTGGGGAGCAGTGTCCCGGCCTCGCCGCTCTCCCGGCCGCTCCGCTTCCCCAGCGCGCTCGCCTCCAGCGTGCCGGGCGCCTTCGGGTAAGAGCGTGTGTGGGCTGAGTTAAAGTGCCCGGTGGCCCCGGTGCTGGCCGGGGCAGTGCTGGGGAGCTCGGGCGGGGGCCAGGGGCGGCCGCGCGAGCTCGGCGGCGGCTCGAGGCTACACCGGGCAGGAATTGAGCGCCATAACTGTTGCGGCCGTTCCCTCCGGTGCCCCCTCTCGGCGCCCCCCTCCCCCGCCCGCACCACCCGTGCTCTGCCTGCTTTCGGGGCTCACGGGGCCAGACCCGTGGCGGGAGGACCTGCTCTGCCTGCCGCCTGGGGCCGGATGCTCTAGGGGGCGAGGGCGCGCCCGGGCTGATTCGATGTTGGGGGCGGGAAGAGGCGAGCGGCTAGAGAGGGGTGGTATGGGGAAAGCAGCGAAGTACCCCCGGCGGAGCCTGGTGCCCACCGAGCAGGAGCGCGGGCGCCCAGCAAACTTTCTCTTCTCCTCCGGTCATTGTTCGGACGCTGCGGGTCCGAGGCCGTGGAGGACCGAGCGGTCCTGGCGGGGCGGGACGTGGGGGGTGGTGGTGGGAAAATTGCGAGGGCTTCGCAAGTTACGGGGAAATTTTCCCACCATTGGGCACGGCAGAGTTGTTAACTTTTCTGTAGCCCTCGGGTTCGTTTTATCCCATCCGCGGTGAGGGCCAGGGATTTTAGTTATTTATTTATTTATTTTAAATAGCCTCCGATCCTTCCCGCTTTTCAGAGCAGAGCCACCGCTTCAGTAAAATCTAGGTTTAAAGTGCACGAGGGGCAACCTGCGTTTATTATTTGCGAGGAGGAGAGGGGGGCGGGATCGCGAGTGAGTGGCAGTGATGTTGGTATGTGAAGGCATGTTTAAAAGTTTATATCGTGTGCAGCCCTGGGACATGTGTAGTTCTTAGGGATTTGGCAAGAAACTTGTTTGGCTGCACCTCTGACTTTCCGAGTTGCAAGGAAATCCGTGGCCTCAGATGTGCGCGAGGTGCCCCCCCCCTTATTTTTCTCTCCCTGTGCCTTATCTGTGCATCTTAAGGATGAGCTCCCCACCCCTCCACCATCTGATTGTGTAAGAAATCGGAACGGTGCTGACGGTGATTCCAGTGGCCTGGAGGGAAAGGCGACCTCATTCCCTGTGTTCAGTAGATAAGGACAACTGCTGGCTGCTTTCTACACTGAGAAAGTAGTGAAAAATAATTTAGGCAAAAACTGGTTGCACGACATCCTTGCTTAGTTTCAGCAACCAGAATCCACTTTCCCAGATTAGTTCTCTTAAATACCTTCCCTGCAGCCACTTCTTGTCAGCCTGGGGCTGGGGATGAGAGAGGAATCTGGCCTTAACAAAGCATCGTGGTTTTATTTAGTTTAATATTTTCATAACATCTGTAGACAGTGGGACAGTGGATCTCCGTCTTTGTACCCTTTGAGTAGTGTAGTTCACATGCTCTTATAGCATCGTGTCATTACTTTCCGGATAAGTGAAAATAGATGTTTCTTCTCTCTCTCTCTCTCTCTCTTTTTTTTTTTTTTTAGCTAAGGCATATTCTACTTCCATAACATATCATTTTCTCATTCATTTAAAGTGAACCCTGAGCTTAAATACTTGAACTGTAGAAGGATAATACCCTCTCTTCAAGGATTACCTGAGATCTTTGGCAAGTGCTTCTCAGTGCCCAGCATATTTTAAGCTCTCAATTTGGGGCTGGCGTTGTGGCGTAGCTGGTTAAGACACAGCCTGGGACACTGGCATCCAAAATGGATGCAGGTTCCAGGCCTGGCTGCTTCAATTCTTATCTAGCTCCCTGATAATGCTCCTGGAAAAGCAGGAGCAGATGGCCCAAGTCCCTGGGCCCCCGTGCTCACATGGGAGACCCGAATGAAGCTCTTGGCTTTGGCCTGGCCCAGCCCCGGCCATTGCAGCCATTTGGGGAGTGACCAAGTGGATGGAAGAGCTCTCTCTGTGTATCTCTCCCTGTAACTCTACCTTTCAAATTAAATTTTAAAAATAAAAATTAAGCTCTCAATTTTAGCTACCATCATTGTCACCTTTTCTTCAGTTTTTCTCTTCTCTACACTCTGTTTGCTTAAGAAGAGCTCTTAATCTAGTAATGTTGCCTTGAAACAGTTCCTTGCGTTTGTTGGCCAATCTGACTCTGGCATATTCATGGCTGCAGTAGTCTTTTTTTTTTTTTTTGACAGGCAGAGTGGACAATGAGAGAGAGAAACAGAGAGAAAGGTCTTCCTTTGCCGTTGGTTCACCCTCCAATGGCCGCTGCAGCTGGTGCGCTGCGGCCGGCTCACTGCGCTGATCCAAAGCCAGGAGCCAGGTGCTTCTCCTGGTCTCCCATGGGGTGCAGGGCCCAAGCACTTGGGCCATCCTCCACTGCACTCCCGGACCACAGCAGAGAGCTGGCCTGGAAGAGGGGCAACCGGGACAGAATCCAGCGCCCCGACTGGGACTAGAACCTGGTGTGCCAGCGCCGCAGGCAGAGGATTAGCCTATTGAGCCACGGCGCCGGCCTGCAGTATTCTTGTTCTAGAATCTATACTTTGTCTCCCCCTCTTTAATGGGTCATATTGGTTAGTCTTGGCAGTGTGGTATGAGTCTTGGTCCCAGGTAAGGAAAGTGGAGAAGGGCCTCCTATTGATTAGCTGAAAGCCAGGAGTGACTTGGGAGCAGCCTTAGGAGCACCTGTGACCAAACCTGCATGGAAATTTCCATGAGCAGGACTGGTGGTGGGGTAGGGCTGTCATAGCTGAGAAGTATGGTTTGGTGAAATACAAAGAACAAAGGGGACTGGCCCTGTGGTACAGTGGGTTAATCTGTTGCTTGTAACCCTGGCATCGGGGCACCAGTTGGAGTCCAAGCTGATCCAGGGCTCTGTTAATGGGCCTGGAAAGGCAGCAGATCATGACCTACATAGGAGACCCAGATGGAGTTCCAGGCATCTGACATTAGCCAGGCCATTGTGGTCATTTGAGGAATGAACCAACAGATGGAAGATCTTTCTCAGTCACACTCTTTTTCTCTGTCTTCTCCTCTCTCTGTCACTCTTTCAAATAAATAAATCTTTAAAAAATATATTGACATCCTTTTTAAAAATAATGCTTTTTCCCCACTCTGTTGCATTCCACCAAACATAACAACCCGTTTCTGCTAAGCTACACAAAGCTATCTCTTTGCTGGGGGAAGTGTGGGGAGGCAGGAGGCATCAGATGTTCTTGAAGACAGCATTACAGAGGGCTCTTAGAAGCCTTGATCAGGGATATAGAGGGCTGGGCAAATTTTTGGAAATCCATGCATAGTTTTTTCATAATGCACATATTTCACATATGAAAAAAATTTGTACCAAGTAAATTCATACTTTAAAGTTTTAAATGCTTATTTATTTTTTCATCTACTTGATAGGCAGAGAAAGAGATCTTTCATCCACTGGTTCACTCTCCAGGGCTAGGCCAGGCCAAAGCCAAGAGCTTAGAACTCCACCCAGGTCTCCCACTTGGATGGCAGGGGCCTGAGACACCATCTGCTGGATTGGAAGTGGAGTAACTGGAACTCTATAAGGCACTCTAATATGGGATGCAGGAGTTGCAAGCCGTGGCTTAAACCACTGTGCCAAGATGCCTGCCTCAATAAATTTGTAACTTTAAATCCATTTTCCATAAATTTTTTGAAATATCTTCATAGGTAGGTGTTGGGTGACAACAGTTTAGCACTGTCCTGAAATGGAGACGGTTGAATAGCTCACAGTTTCTTTTGTTCCTGTTCCAGTGAGTGGGAAAGCTGAAGCATTCTGACGTAATAGGTGAGAAGGATCTAGGATGAATGGATGGAAGTGATGAATGAATAAAATGGTGCTAGCAAGTGGTCGTTACAAGCCAAGAAACTAGTGCTTTTAATCCTCATCCTCTGTTTTCTGGAATCTTTGTGACTCCCTTATAATTATTTTTGCCTCCTCCCTGTAGGTCTTTTCATGGACAAGGGCAGCAAGGCTCTTGCCATCAGAACTGCCTCTGTGCTTGTCTTGGCAGAGAGAAAGAAAGAAGGGTCCTGGGGAAAACTTACCTGGTCCTATAGCTAGGCTTGGGAAAAAGAAGGTAAGAACCCAAAAGGCAGCCAACTGAAGAAAGTAACGGGGCTGATGTGGAGAAATAGTACAAGGCTTGGCAAATAAGAGATCCTATGAGTTCATGAATATTCTTTAAGCAGCACATAATTCAGTCTCTGCCCCAACCCATAAACCATGACTGTGCCCTGCTACCCAAAGAGCTACTTTTCCTTTGATATTAGCTGATAGGCAAAGATACTTGAAGCCTGGAATGTATCTTTTGGAATAGATGACAAGAGAATGTTATCAGGATGACCAGTACACACTGGACTGTGTGTGTTAGAATTTCCTGGGAAACTTACTGTTTTGTAGATTTTTGGAAACTTACTTTGATATAATATTGTGATGACAAAAAAAGTTGCAAGAAGAATACAGAGAACTCACTCTTTTCATTTTATCCAAGGTCACCAGTTTTTAACAGTTTGCTCTCATTTGCTTTATCATGTACTTTTTTTCTTTCTTTTTCTAAACCATTTGAGAGTAACCATTGAGAAATTGGTACTTGTCAAGGACATCCTGTTGTGAACAATGGCTCAGATGCAGCTATTGGGTGTAACAAAAAATTGGTGATAAGCAAGGCCCCAGAGGTAGAGTGAAGTCTACCTATAATTGTGAAATCTGAGGGGCAAGATACAGAAATCATTGTTCATTGTGGTTCAGAGAATCCCCTTTTCTGACCATTCTTGTCAAGTTTGTTCCTAAGTATGTCACTTTAATACTGTTAGGAAAATTCACTTTCCAACATTATAGTCATGACATAATATTCATGATTTTCATTTCATTCAGCAGATAAGTAGTATCTTCCATTTGCTAGGAGTATAAGAGGTAAAAGATATTCATTCCTTTAAGAGCTCAACATCCAGTGGAAAGGAGGTTAGGAATCTTCTCACAGGCAGGGGAATAGTTCTTTGCTGAAGGGATTCACAGGGTGTCATAGGAACATCAGCCTGGTTAAGGTTTGTTTTTTTTTTTTTTAAGATTTATTTATTTATTTGAAAGGCAGGAGAGAGAGAGGTCTTCCATCCATTGGTTCACGCCCCAAATGGCTGCAATGACCAGAGCTGTGCCAATCTGAAGCCAGGAGCTTTTTCTGGGTCTCCCGTGTAGGGGCCCAAGGACTTGGGCCATCTTCCACTGCTTTCCAAGACCATTGCAGAGAGCGGGATTGGAAGTGAAGCAGCCAGGACTCAAACCGGCACCCTTATGAGATGCCAGCACTGTAGGCATCAGCTTTATCCACTACCCCACAGCAGGTTCTGAAGAATAGACACCTGGGAGTCATTTGGGGTGGATGTAAATGTGAAAATAAAGTTTTTTCCCCTGAAGCCTGCTGCTCTTAGATGACATGGTTCATGAGTTAGGGGAGACCTTGATTTCATATACCCAGCACAGGCTGTGGGGCCAGGCCAACTTGGATTCAAATCCTGGCATATCTTTGTGAATCCCTATAATAATTATTTTTGCCTCCTCCCTGTAGGTCTTTTCATGGACAAGGGCAGCAAGTCTGTTGCCATCAGAACTGCCTCCGTGCTTGTCTTGGCAGAGAGAAAGAAAGAAGGGTCCTGGGGAAAACTTACCTGGTCCTATAGCTAGGCTTGGGAAAAAGAAGGTAAGAACCCAAAAGGCAGCCAACTGAAGAAAGTAATGGAGCTGATGTGGAGAAATAGTACTAGGACTTGGTTAACTTCACTGTGCCCCAGTTTCTTCATATGCCAAGCCATATCCCTGAAGGAGGTAGTGAGAATTAATTGAGGTAATAGTTGATCTGTAAATATTCATTTCATCTTTCCTACAAAAATGCAGTATGTGGGAAAATAGCATGAAAAGTATTAGGTATTAATGTGGGATCCAAGGGGGTGTTGTCATGTTTTCAACAAATAGATATCTAATTGCTAGTTGTACTAAGGGCTGTAGTAGAGATTACCGTATGGGATAATAATGATATCAGCAGCAATGATTTGTTGACCATTTCCTGTGTGTGGAGCACTGTGCTAAGTGTTTTTTAAAAACATTTATGTATTTGTTTGAAAGTCAGAGTTACACAGAGAAGGAGAGGCAGAAAGAGAGAGGGGGGGGGGTCTTCAATTCATTGGTTCACTCCCCAATTGGCCACAACAGCTGGAGCTGAGCCGATCCGATGCCAGGAGCTTCCTCCAGGTCTCCCACGTGGGTGCAGGGGCCCGAGGACTTGGGCCATTTTGTACTGCTTTCCCAGGTGATAGCAGAGAGCTGGATTGGAAGTGGAGCAGCCAGGACTTGAACCAGTGCCCATATGGGATGCTGGCACTGCAAGTGGTGGCTTTACCCGCAACGCCACAGTGCCGGCCCCTGTGCTAAGTGTTTAACACGGGATATCTCTCTGAAATGTGTGATTCAGAAAAGTGAAGCACAAGTGACTTGCCCAAGGTTACACAGCAAGTAAGAGGTAAAATGCCTCTGTGAGGGAGACCTATCAAGGTGCCCTTGGAGCCTTAGGAATGAGTAGCAGTAAGCAAGGTAAAAGGGAACAGCAGGTGTTGTGAGGGCACTGAGGTGGGAGAGAGATATGGTAAGGAAAGGATCCACAGAGGTTTGGCTAGGTCCTGGGGAAAGAGAGATGATGTAGGCAGAAGATGGACAGGGTCTTGTGGGACTTCATTAAGGAGCTTGTATTTTATTCCAAGTATAATGGGAGGCTACTGGAAGGTGTTTTCCATCTTTTCTTGAATCGTGTGTGTGTGTGAGTGTGTGTGTGTGTTATGGGAAAGCATCTAGTGAGGCCTAAATAAGAATGGCTTCACAATGTCATTTCCCCTTCAGTATCCCACCTTGTGATCCAATACAGGCAATGTTTTGGCCCAAATATGTAAGTCTTAAACAGTTTTTACTGCCCACAATTATCATGGCTAAAAAGAACTGCTATGATGCTCGAAGAAGCTGGTCATTCAGAGTGCTTCTAGAAGCAGGTTTAATTAGGTTCGTATATCTAATGGCATGAAGGGAGTTTTTTTCAGTTGTTACTGAGCCCTGTCAAATAGGCAAAAAAAAAAGGATTGGTAGAAAAAGCAATTCCTAGAAACCTGAGTTGTTCAATGTTAGAAATGGAGCTGTTGATTGTATGACTTTGGTTTAAATATGTCATGATAAAAATACGTTAGTGACTAAATGGAAATTGTTTTGTATGTGTGTGTGTGTCATCTATGATGACAGACAGCACATTTGTGAGAATCTAGGAAGACACAACTATTTTTTCAGTGCTTACACATTTTTCTCATCTGGGTACCTGAGATTTTTCTGTTTGAAATCATTTCTTAAATATAGTGGAAACTTCACAGGAGGAAAACCAGTTCTCTTCCCCTTCCCATGTGTACTGGGCCACAAACATATTTAATTTTTTGTTTAAGATTTTTTAATTTATTTGAGAGAGTTACAAAGAGAGGTAGAAAGAGAGAGAGAGAGGTCTTCCATCCGCTAGTTCACTCCCCAAGATGGCTGCAATGGCTGGAGCTGAGCCAATCCAAAGTCAGGAGCCAGGAGCTTCTTCTGGGTCTCCCACGTGAGTGTAGGGGCCCAAGGACTTGGGCCATCCTCTACTGCTTTCCCAAGCCATAGCAGAGAGTTGGATTGGAAGAAGAGCAAATGGGACTAGACCTGGCACCCATATGGGATGCCAGCGCTTCAGACCAGGGCTTTAACCCACTGTGCAACAGCACCAGCTCCAAACATATTTACTTTTAAGTGGCCAGTGTCAGTTAGCTATTTTGGCAAGGAGAATTTTTAGCTGGTAGCTGGATGATATAGTTTGCCCTTGCTCATGCATCTGGTGATTGGCAGGCTGGTTGATGTAAGAGGCCTTAAGCTAAGATGGCTCATCTCTACTCTACATGATCTTCTCTAATCAGCTTCTGGTTCCTGGCTTTGGTCTGGCCCAGCTCTAGCCATCATGGCCATTTGGGGAGTGAACCAGTGGCTGGAAGATCTCTCTCTCTCTCTCTCTCTCTCTCTCTCTCTCTCTGGAGCTCTCTCTGTAACTCTGCCTTTCAAATGAATTTTTAAAAAGATGATTACTTGGGAATCTACCAACACCTAAGAGATGAGAAAAATATTTGCGGCCGGCACCGCGGCTCACTAGGCTAATCCTCTGCCTGCGGCGCCCGCACACCAGGTTCTAGTTCCGGTCGGGGCGCTGGATTCTGTCCCGGTTGCTCCTCTTCCAGGCCAGTTCTCTGCTGTGGTCCAGGAGTGCAGTGGAGGATGGCCCAAGTGCTTGGGCCCTGCACCCGCGTGGGAGACCAGGAGAAGCACCTGGCTCCTGGCTTTGGATCAGCGCAGTGCGCCAGCCGCAGCGCGCTGGCTGCAGCGGCCATTGGAGGGTGAACCAACGGCAAAAGGAAGACCTTTCTCTCTGTCTCTCTCTCTCACTGTCCACTCTGCCTGTCAAAAAAAAAAAAAAAAAAACACAAAGAAAAATATTTGCAACCTTTCTTTGAAATCTTTATGTAATTTATAATTTTTACCTAAGAGAAGGGATCCTTACTTTAGAATTGTAATAAAGACAAGACATTCTCCATTAATATGAGGGTACTTCAAAAAGTTCATGGAAATGGTATTAAAGGAAAACTTTAGGGGCTGGTGCTATGGCGTAGCCAGTAAAGCCCCTATCTGCAGTGATGGCATCCCATATGTGTGCCGGTTCAAGTCCCGGCTGCTCTACTTCTGATCCAGCTCTCTGCTATGGCCTGGGAAAGCAGTGGAAGATGGCCCAAGTCCTTGGGCTCCTGCATCCAGGTGAGAGACCCGGAAGAAGCTTCTGGCTCCTGGCTTCGGATCGGCTCAGCTCCAGCCATATCAGTGGATGGAAGACCTTTTCGTCTCTGTCTCTGTCTCTGTCTCTCTCTCTGCTTCTCCTTTCTCTGTGTGTAACTCTGACTTTCAAATAAATAAATAAATCTTTTTTTAAAAAAGCCTCATTTTGGTGCACAAATTTTGATTCTATGCATAATTTTTTCATAATACACATTTTCTATGAACTTTTAGAAGTACCCTCATGTTTTATTTGATAAAAATCTCTTGAGTGGGCTTTTGGCAGAGTTGTTAAGACACTGCTTGTTAAGCCTATGTCCCATGTTTGAATGCCTAGTTCAATTATTGGCTCTTCCAATTCCAATCCAGCTTCCTGCTAATGTACACTTTGGAAGGCAGCTCAAGAACTTGTGTCTGTGCTGCCCACATGGGATACCAGGATTGAATTCCAAGCTCCTGGCTTTTGGGGCACATTTGGGGAGTGAATCTGCAAATGGAAACTATCTCTGTGTCTCTGTCTCCCTGCTTTTCAAATAAAGTGAAAATAAATAATTTTTTAAAAAAGGGTTTAAAGATCTCCTTTTGGTTGCAGTGAAGAATTCAACATTGTACTGTGGAGTGTCCAGGAACCACCAATTTAAGGTATTAGTTCTTGACCTTTGCTGGTGAGGATCTCAGGAAACACTTTTCACATAATTTAAATAGGCTTTACAGCAGCTCGTGGTCTGAAACACATTACATAAAATTGCACACATGTTGGAAACTGAGTACAAGGTTCATTTTGTATATCTTAGAGTTGTGTATTCTTCCACAAAATTGCCTGGTGATAGAATCTTAGTTTCTCTTCTTTCCTTCAAGGATAAAAATTTAAAATCTCTGATATTTTAAAAGTCAGTGACTTGGAAAGAGCTATAAAAATTTATAAACACACATATCATTTGATTTAGCAAAGACTTCCAGGGATTTCTTCAACAAATATTTGCATATTAATTGGAGTGTTGCTTATAATAGCAAAAGATATCAGTATAAATCAAGGCTTGTTATACAGTGGAATATTACACTGATATTGCATGATCTCCAAGATGTACAAAGTGAAAAAAAGCAAGAAACAGCACTGTGTATTATATTCCACCTTTTATGTAAACTAGATAGTGAATGGAGGCAATAATATGTACATCTTTGCCTACATAGATGTAAAATTTTCTGGAAGGATATTCAAGGCACTGACAGTTTGGGGGTATGCATGGCTAAGGGTAGTGGGTGAGAGGGAGACTTTGACTGTATAGATTTTTGTATATACCTTTTGAATTTTAAGCTGTGTGAATATATTTCCCTATTTTAAAATTTAAATATATTTTAAAAGAGATGATGATGGTGATATGAACTGACATCTGGTTAGAGTTATCTCTATTTTAAAAAAAAGGTCCAAGTGTTTTCCTACTAGAAATGCCTCATGGTAGCATACCTCTGAATTTTTAACTTCAATCTTGCCTTTTCCGGAATGTCATATGAATGTTGTATAATATGTAGTTTCTTTTTGGTCTAGCCTCTTTTACTTGATTCATCCATATTATGTGAATTATTATTAGCCTGTTCTTTTTTATAGCTGAATAAGACTCCACTGTATGAATGTGCGACAATTTGTTTATTCACGTTGGTTTCATCCAGCTTTTGGACAATTATGAATAAGGCTGTGGTATAGATCTTTGTGTGGATATACATTTTCAGTTCATTTGTATAAATACCTGAAAGTGTGAGATTATTAGGTCTTTCTTTGATAGAAACTGCCAAACTGTCTTCAAAAGTGGTTCTTCCATTTTGCATTCCTACACATCATGAATGTGAAGTATATGTTTGTTTTCCTGCATGTGGATGCCCAGTTGTATCAGAACTATTTGTTGCAAAGACTGTTTTCTCAGTTGAACTGCCTTTGCACTTGTGTAAAAAATCAGTTAACTTTGCTTATATACACCTATTTCTGACTTTTGTTTGGCATATATGTCATTTTTCCATTAACGTACTGTCCTGATTACTATAGCTTTATAATATTAAGTCTTGAAGTAAGGTAATATAAGTACTCTAGCTTTTTTTCTTTTTCAGAGTTGGAGTACTGAGAGAGGACATCCTTAATTTATTCTAATATTGGAAAGCCTTTTGTCTTTTACCATTAAATATAATGTTAGCTGTAAAGTTGTGTTTTGTTTTCATTTTGTTTTTTTAAATTATTTAAAGATTTTTATTTATTTATTTGAAAGGCAGAGTTACAGAGAGGCAGAGGCAGAGAGAGACAGAGAGGTCTCCCATCCACTGATTCACTCCCCAGATGGCCGCAAAGGCTGGAGCTATGCCGATCCAAAGCCAGGAGCTTCCTCCGGGTCTCCCACATTGGTGCAGGGGCCCAAGCACTTGGGCCATCTTCTACTGCTTTCCCAGGCAATAGCAGAGAGCTGGATCAAAAGTGGAATACCTCAGGGCCATATGGGAGCCGGTTCTCGTCCTGGCTGCTCCTCTTTCAATCCAGCTCTCTCCTGTGGCCTGGGAAAGCAGTGGAGGATAGCCTAAGTCCTTGGGCCCCTGCAACCACATGGGTGACACGGAAGACGCTCCTAGCTTCAGATCGGCAAAGCTCTGGCCATTTTGGCCATTTGGGGAGTGAACCAACCTATGGGAGACCTTTCTCTCTATCTTTCCCTCTCACTGTCTGTAACTTTACCTCTCAAATAAATAAATAAAAATCCTTTTAAAAATAAATTAAAGATTGTATTCTATTTTTATTTTTTCCAATTTTATTTCTTTATGCTAACCCAAGTTTCCCTTTTTTAAAAAAATATTTTTTACTTGAGAGTCAAGAGTTACACATAGAGAGGAGAGGCAGAGAGAGAGAGAAATAGAGAGAGAGGTCTTCCATCTGATGGTTCACCCCCCAATTGGCTGCAACGGCCGGAACTGCACCGATCCGAAGCTAGGAGCCAGGAGCTTCTTCCAGGTCTCCCATGCAGGTGCAGGGGTCCAAGGACTTGGTCCATCTTCCACTGCTTTCCCAGGCCATAGCAGAGCTGTATTGGAAGAGGAGCAACCAGGACTAGAACTGGTGCCCACAGGGAATGCCAGCACTTCAGGCCACAGCGCCGGCCCCCAAGTTTCCCATTTTAATTATACTCTTTCTTCCTGAAGACTTTCTCTATTATTTCTTTTAGGGAAGGTCTGCTGGCAGTAAATTGCCTGTTTTTGTGTGAGAAGTTTTTCATTTTTCTTTCACTTTTGAAGGACATTTTCACGGGATATAGAATTCTGAGTTGACAATTTTTTTTCCCACTCAAAATGTTATTCCACCATTGCCTTGTCTGTGGTTTCTGATAAGAAGTATGCTGTAATTGTTATCCTCGTTCCTCTATGCTTAATGTCTTTTTTCTTCTGACTACCTTCAAGATTTACTTTTTGTCTTCAGTTTTCAGCAGTTTGAATGTGATTTTTCCAGGTGCAGCTTTAAATTATTTTTCATATCCTGCTCAGTGTTTTCTGAACTTCTTGTATCTATGGTTTGTTGTCTGTCACTAATTTGGGAAAGTTCTGTCACCATTTCTTCAAATAATTCTACCGCATTCTTTTTTTCTCTCCTAGAGTTCCAATTAGAAGTATGTTGTACTGTTTATCAGCCTATAGTTTTTAAAAATATTTATTTATTTATTTGAAAGTCAGAGTTACCGAAAGAAGGAGAGGCAGAGAGAGAGGTCTTCCACCCCCTGGTTCACTCCCCAATTGGCCGCAACAGCTGGAGCTGCGCCGATCTGAAGCCAGGAGCCAGTAGCATCTTCCAGGCCTCCCACGTGGGTGCAGGGGCTCAAGGGCTTGGTTCAACTTCCACTGCTTTCTCAGGCCATAGCAGAGAACTGGATCGGAAGAGGAGGAGCCAGGACTCAAACCGGCGCCCATATGGGATGCCGACAGTGCAGACAGCGGCTTTACCGGCTATGCCACAGCCCCGGCCCCTCACCCTACAGGTTTTGAATGCTGTTAAATTTTTTATCCTTTTGTCTGTTTTTGCTTTAGTTTTTATTGACCCAATGAATAAACTTGATTTTCAAGCTCACTGATTCTTTCCTTGCCTGTGTCAAGTCTACTGTTGAGCCTATTGTTTGTTTGTTTTTTTACTTTTTACTTTTTTTTTAAAGTTTTTAATGGTTTTATTTGATTCTTGTAGTTTCCATCCCTTTGCTGAAATTGTTGAGTCTTGCATAGTATTTGCCTTTTCTGTTAAGGATTTAACATATTAATCATAGTTCTTTTACATTCCATTTCAGTTAGTCCCAACATCTGTATCATGTTGAGTTTGGATCTGATGATTGCTTTGTCACCTGGAGTGTTTTCTTGCCTTTTGTCATTTCTCATAAACATGCTAAAAACTGAACATTGGCAGGAGATGCTGAGGTAAATAATTGGTGTGTTTGGAGAAGAACATTGTTTTTTTTTTTTTTTTTTGCTAGGCCTTTAGGGTGGGGATTTATATTAATTGAGTCAAGGAGTTGGCCTGTGTTCGATGTTTGCTTTTGCTGTAGGCAACAGAGATGTCTGGTTTTTCTAGTGTTTCCTTCGGTTTGACTGTTGCTTGGCTTTGAATTTTTTCTTTGTGCTGCTTCCTAAGAGCTGTGTTTTACAGCTCTCCCAGTTGTATTCCACTGTTACTAACCCTATACCTACCTGGTTGGCCAGGTGGTAGTTGGTAAAGGAGAAAGGAATTCTCTGATGATTTTTTTTAAAGATTTATTTTATTTGTTTGAAAGGTAGAGTTACAGAGAGAGGGCGAGACAGAGAGAGGTCTTCCATCTGCTGGTTCATTCCCCCAATGGCCACAGTGGTCAGTCTGAAACCAGGAGCCTAGAGCTTTATCTAGGTCTCCCATGGCAGTGGCAGGGGACCAAGCTCTTGTGCCATCATCTGCTGCTTCCCAGCATGCATTCTCAGGAAGCTGAATTGAAAGCAGAGTAAGTAGGCATTACAATATAGTATCCCAAGTGGAGGCTTCAGTGGCTGTGCCACAATGCCTGCCTCTGTTTTTTCCTTACTCCTTTGAATTTTATGATTTTATAGCTAGGAAGCCAAGAACAGTTGATTCTGATTTGGGTTCTACCTGTTTTAGGCTTTAAAAATCTCTACAAAACTGGAAGTATGTTAAGTGTTTGTCTTGCTCTCTTCCAGGATTCTGTGTATGCCTTGTAATTATTGAGCATATCATTAGAACTTGGTAATGATTTACCTTATTCAAAATTAGAGCATGATTTAATCCATCTAGATTACAGATTTTGTTAGTGATAAGTTTTGTTTTCCACATGGACAGGTACAATTCAGTTCAGCAAATATTGTTGAATACCCTCTGTGCTATGAATGAAGCACTAGGTGTTGAGAACATAAGCCTGACCTGGTAAGAAGAGTAGCTGAGTAATCCCCAAGAGCAGTGGAAGACTTATGGGAGGGTAGGGTGATGCAGCTTGTGACACAGCTTCATTTCAGTCTAGAATGATTTTTTAAAATTTTCTTTTAAGAATTTTATTTTTAGCTATACTTGTAAAAATAGAAAAAATGTAGAAAGCCCCATAGTTGTTTTTGACATCCTCATTCTATCATATTCTCATTTCCAGGGTTGATTTTGCTTACTTGTTTTAGTTTTATTGTGCAAATTACAAATGAAATATTGTACCATCTGATAATTTAGTGAAATACTTTTATTTTTAAGAGAACAAGCATCCAAATTTTTAAAAGACTTATTTGATGCCTTATTGTCCTCTAGATTCTTTTTTAAAACTATTTATTTATTTATTTGAAAGAGTTACACACACACATACAGAGGTCTTCCAGTGGTTCACTCCACAGTTGGTCGCAATGGCCGGAGCTGCACCAATCCAAAGTCAGGAGCCAGGAGCTTGTTCTGGGTCTCCCACTTGGGTGCAGAGGCCCAAGGACTTGGGCCATCTTCTGCTGCTTTCCCAGGCCATAGTAGAGAGCTGGATCGAAAGTGGAGTAACTGGGACTCCAACCAGTGCTCATATGGGATGCCAGCACTGCAGGCAGCAGCTTTACCTGCTACACCACAGCGCCGGCCCCTTAATTTTTTTAAGACTTATTTGAGTAGCTGGTGCTGTGGCATAATAGATTGTACCTCCATCCATAGTACAAGTATCCCATATGGATGCCGGTTTGTGTCCTAGCTGCTCCTCTTCCAATCCAGCTCTCTGCTTATGGCCTGAGAAAGCAGTGGAAGATAACCCAAGTGCTTGGGCCCCTGCACCTGCATGGGAGACCAGGAGGAAGCTTCTGGCTCCTGGCTTCGGATCAGCCCAGCTCTGGTCGTTGCAGCCATTTGGGGAGTGAACCAGTGGGTGGAAGACTTCTCTCTCTTTCCCCAGGTTCTAGTCCCGGTCGGGACGCTGCATTCTGTCCCTGTTGCTCCTCTTCCAGTCCAGCTCTCTGCTGTGGCCCGGGAAGGCAGTGGAGGATGGCCTGAGTGCTTGGGCCCTGCACCCGCATGGGAGACCAGGAGGAGGCACCTGGCTGCTGGCTTCGGATCTGTGCAACGCGCCGGCCGTAGCAGCCATTTGGGGAGTGAACCAACGGAAGGAAGACCTTTATCTCTCTCACTCACTGTCTAACTCTGCCTGTGTAAAAAAAAAAAAACTTATTTGAAAGACAGAGTGACTGAAAGAGAGAGATCTATCTGCTGGTAAATTCCCCAAATGCCCACAACAGCTGGGACTAGGCCAGACCAAAACTACTAGCCAGGAACTTCATCCAGGTCTCCCATGTGAGTGATAGGAACCCAAATACTTGGACCATCTTCTACTGCCTCCTAGCACTAGCAGGGAGCTGGATCAGAAAAGTAGAGTACAGAAAACTTGAACTAAGCATCTGATACGGGATGCAGGGGCTTAACTCACTGTGTCATAATGCCTGCCACACAGGCCAGTGTTGTGATGTAATGAGTAAAGCCACTGTCTGCGATGCTGTCATCCCATATGGGCATTGGTTCATGTCCTGGCTGTTCCACTTCTGTCCTGGTAGCTCCCTGCTAATGGCCGGGAAAAGCAGCTGAAGATGACCCAAGTGTTTGGGTTCCTGCCACCGTGTGGGAGACCTGGAATAAGCTCCTGGCTCCTGGCTTTGGTCTGGCCCTACCCTTGCCGTTGTAGCCATCTGGAGAGTGAACTAGTGGATGGAAGATCTCCCTCTCTCTGTCTCTCCTTAACTCTGACTTTGAAGTCAATAAATCTTTTTAAATAATGCCTGCCATAAATTCCTTTAAGTTTTAAAGAATGTTTGTTTAAGAGATGAATGTCATTTAATTTGTGCGGCATGAAAATGGTTCTTAGTTTCACATTATAGTATAACTTTTAATTTTTTAAATTCAATTGTTAGTGGTAGATGGAACTGGTACGGTAAATGGGAAGTACAAAAATTAGTACTGAACAAAAAGAAGATGAATCTAATTGCTTTTTAAAACTTTGTATAGTAGGCCAGCGCAGTGGCTCAATAGGCTAATCCTCCGCTTGCAGCGCCGGCACCCCGGGTTCTAGTCCCGGTCGGGGCACCGGATTCTGTCCCGGTTGCTCCTCTTCCAGTCCAGCTCTCTGCTGTGGTCCAGGAGTGCAGTGGAGGATGGCCCAAGTGCTTGGGCCCTGCACCCGCATGGGAGACCAGGAGAAGCACCTGGCTTCTGGCTTCGGATCAGCACGGTGCACTGGCCGCAGCGCGCTGGCTGCAGCAGCCATTGAGGGGTGAACCAACGGAAAAAGGAAGACCTTTCTCTCTCTCTCTCACTGTCCACTCTGCCTGTCAAAAAAAAATACTTTGTATAGTTAAATGGGCTTTTTTGGTTGTTTATGGTGCTGTGGATTTAAATACATTTATAGGCTGGCGCCACGGCTCAATAGGCTAATCCTCCGCCTAGCGGTGCGGGCACACCGGGTTCTAGTCCCGGTCGGGGCACCGGATTCTGTCCCGGTTGCTCCTCTTCCAGGCCAGCTCTCTGCTGTGGTCCGGGAGTGCAGTGGAGGATGGCCCAAGTGCTTGGGCCCTGCACCCATGGGAGACCAGGAGAAGCACCTGGCTCCTGCCTTCGCATCAGCGCGGTGAGCCAGCCGCAGCGCGCCAGCTGCAGCGGCCATTGGAGGGTGAACCAACGGCAAAGGAAGACCTTTCTCTCTGTCTCTCTCTCTCACTGTCCACTCTGCCTGTCAAAAAAAAATGAAAAAAAAAACATTTATAGATCAGTGTAACCACCACCATAATTAAAGTACACAATGGTTTCATTATCCTAAAAAACTGTTCCAGTTCTTCAGTCATGGTCTCTTCCCACTTCAACTCCTGAATGCCACTGATTTATGTTTCATCACTTTAGTTATTTTGAGAATGTCACATAAATTGAGTCAAACTAGGTAATCGTATTTATTTGAGAAGTAGGTAGGGAGAGTTCCCATCTACTGGTTCATGCCCCAGATTCCCACAGTTGTCCCACGCTTGCAGCCAGGGGCTCCATCCAGGTCTGCCACCTGGGTGACAAGGACTGAACCATTTGAGCTATCACTGCTGCCTCCCAGGGTCTGCATTAGCAGGAAATTAGAGTCAGGAGCTGAAGCCCAGGATCAAACCCAGACAGTGTGGGACATGGGCACCTTAACTGGTGTATTAACCACTAGGGTAAATGCCAGTCCTATTTGTAATGCTTTTGAGATTCTTCCAAGTTGTGTACATCAATAGTTTGTTCCCTTTTGTTGCTAAGTAGTATTCCGTTGTACAGATGGACCAGTTTATTTAATCATTCACCGCTGAAGGGCATTTGAATCCTTTCCAGTTTTTAGTGATTATAGCTGCTATAAAAATTTATGTGCTGATGTTTGTATGCACACATAAGTTTGTGTTTCTATAGGGTAAATTGAGGTTGCTAGAATTATACTACCATTCCTTGTTAGCTAGATTTTGAATGCCAGAATCAATAGAGACCCAAGTTTGAATCCTGCTTTTTCCTTTTTTTAGTTGTACACCCTTGAGTGAGGTTTTTTTTAGTAGCATTCTTTTTTTTTAAGATTTATTTATTTGAATGTCAGGGTTACAAGTAAGAGAGGGAGGGGGAGAGAGAGAAATCTTGTATCCACTGGTTCACTCCCCAAATGGCCACAATGAACAGGGCTGGGCCAGATCGAAGCTAGGAGCCAGGCACTTCATTCAGATCTCTAACGTAAGTGCAGAGACCCAGGCACTTGGACCATCTTCTTCTGCTTTCCCAGGCACATTAGTGGTGAGCTGGATCAGAAATAGAGCAACTGGGACTCGAACTGGTGCCCATATGGAATGCTAGTACTGCAGATGGTGGCTTAACCTACTGCGCCACAGTGCCGGTCCCAACACTTGAGTAAGTTTAACTTCTTTTGTCTCACTTTCCTCATTTGCAAAATGAAATTAATAATAACCACTAGGATTGTCTTGTAGAAAAAATGGCATCTTAAGGATAAAATGCTAAGCAGTGCTTGACATACTAAACATACCAAACCCCAGGTTAGACACTCTTCAACTAATACAAACCTGAATGCCTCATCACAAAATAACTCCTTTATATGATCATTAAACTTTATGTTTTTTGTTTTAAAAAATCTAACTGTTAAGAACACTGATGAGGACTGATTGCTAGGAGCTCCCATAATGTGAGCTCTCTGATTTACAAGTCCTACCTTATTTTTTTTAAAGATTTATTTATTTATTTTAAAGTCGGAGTTACACAGACAGAGAAGGAGAGGCAGAGAAAGAGAGAAGTCTTCCATCTATCTACTGGTTCACTCCCCAATTGGCCACAATCGCCAGAGCTGCACTGGTCTGAAGCCAGGAGCTTCTGGGTCTCCCACGCTGGTGCAGGAACCCAGAGACTTGGGTCATCTTCTGTTGCTTTCCCAGGCCATAGCAGAGAGCTGAATCAGAAGTGGAGCAGCTGAGTCTCGAACCGGTGCCTATATGGGATGCCGGCACTGCAGGCAGTGGCTTTATCCATTACGCCACAGCGCCGGCCCCACAAGTCTTACCTTAAAACACACCCTTTTTTACATGAATTTTCTCCTATTTTTAAAAAACATTTATTTGAAGTTCAGAGTTAGAGAGGGAGAGACAGAGAGAGAAACTGATCTTCCATCTGCTGGTGCACTGACCAAATACTTAAAACATTTAGCAAGGCCAGACCAGACTGAAACCAGGAGCCAGGAGCCCGGAACTCCATCTAGGTCTCCCATGTGGGTGCAGGGGCCCAAGTTCTTCCGCCATCTTCTGCTACTTTCACAGGCACATTAGCAGGGAGCTAGATGGGAAGTGGAGCAGCCAGGACTCAAAACCATTCTCTGAGATGAGATGCTGGTTTTGTGGGCTGACTTGCTGCGCCACAATGCCAGACCCCTCCATAATCTTCTACCATATTCTTCTGCATTTGTTTCATCCCATATATTCCTGGACCAATCAAAAAATCATTTTTTACTTAGTGGTTCTTCTCAGCTCTGAAGCCCCACAGAAGTAAAATGTGCTCAGCACTCATTTACCCAAATGGGACAGTCTAATAGAGTGCTTAATGACCACGGGGTGCTTTTATCTCTGAGCACATACCCATTAATAATGTAACTTTGCAACTCCTCTTACCAAGAAGTGGAATCTGTTTCTCTACTTGAATTTGGGCTCTTGTGACTTGCTTTGACCAATAGAATGCAGTGTAAGTAATTCCGAGTGACTCCTGAGTCTAGGTGTCACGAAGTCTTATAAGTTCCCTCATGCTCTCTGGGAATCCAGAGGCAACCATATGAAGAAGCCATGGCTTACCTGCTGGAGGAAGAGAGATGTGTGGGCAGAGAGGCCCAATCAGCATACATGACGGTTAAGTCCATCTTAGAACATTCATCCCTAGTCACATTGCTGGATGACCAACTGTATGAAGGACCATTGGGAAAAAACCAATAGAACAACCACCCAACTGATTATAGCCCAAATGGCTAATCTCAGAATTGTAAGCAAATAAAATGGTTGGATTTTATGCCACTAAATTCTGGGGTTAATTTATACACAATAATAAATAATAGAAAGGGTAGGTTTTGTACTTCTGTATCCCCAGCACCAGGGGGCATGCCCACTGCAGGTTTTCAATTAAAGATTGTGGATCACTCTCACCATGATGTCACTCATCTCTTTGCTTAATAACTTAAAAGTAACAAAGCTTCTCAATCCTCATGTCTCTACCTGGTAACAGTTCAAAACTTGGCTGTAACACGGTCTTCCAGAATATCACCTTGGAGTTCTTTGCTCCACTGAGTGAACATCCATCCATTTGTCCTTGTCCAAGCCCCATGGTATCTTATACCTCTCCCTCAGCTTCAAGTTACTTCTCTCCTACTTAACCTCATTCACCAACCCTGTAGAGTCAACTCATTGGCCACTCCAATGCCATAAAACTGTTCCCAACTTCCAAGTCCTCCATCATCATTCTGAACCCTCACTGCCTGAATCACATATAATTAGAAAGGACCTTAGTGATTTTCTGGGACAGCCCCTTGCAGTTATGAATAAGGAAAGGATGGCCCGGATAAGAAATGTTAATAATAAATAGCTTATTCAAGGTCACATAATGACAGAGTCAAGACTAGAACTCACATCTCAGAGAA
This sequence comes from Lepus europaeus, assembly GCF_033115175.1. Taxonomy (NCBI): domain Eukaryota; kingdom Metazoa; phylum Chordata; class Mammalia; order Lagomorpha; family Leporidae; genus Lepus; species Lepus europaeus. The sequence goes on along the minus strand of NC_084850.1, from coordinate 102,555,502 downwards.
ATTATTATGTGGTGTGTCAGTAATTTTTTTCTTGCATCACCTGCTTGGTTTATATGTGTGAAATTGTGCTCAATGATTAAATTGGAAGGAAGTTCTTTGGAGACTGGCATAATACCTTTTACTTCTCCTGTATTTTCATACTCCCCTGCTTATCCCTACTCAAGGACTAACCAGTGACTATTAGACACATCAGTAATCAATAAATGTTGATCAGTTGGCATTTATCTTCTGTATCTTGTTTGTGTGGTGATTATAACGGTATGCATTTGTCAAAACTTTAGAACTATATATACATTAAAAAGGGTAAATTATACTATATAAATGTTTCAAGTATAATTCAAAGCAGTCATACTAAAGAAATCTTATTTGATAAATGTGGCTAAGTGTCTATGTAACTTGGCCCTGTAAAAATAAAATAAACTTGCACATTTTAGGCACTCAGTAATGTTTCCTTCTTCCTTGCACACAAATCCTTCATGATCACCTGTTAAGGCTGATAATGAAAACATTCTTATCTTAGAAGATAACTGGATCTCGGATGATTTCTCTGAGATCCTGTGATTGGTTAAAAAGTTAAACAAATGACTGTCTTGGGATGCTTCTGTAAAGTAAAAGTATATCACTACTACCATACTCTTCTAAAAGGTGGCCCCTAGGACCTTAATTTTACTTTCAAAGACTTAGACTCAGATACAGAATAAGTCCATAACCCCCTGTTAAGAGAAATAATTTCAAACTTAGAAGGATTACTGAATGTCCCTTCATTTTCTTACTAGAACATTGGCTGAGAGGCACATCCAACTGTTATTTAGTTTTCTAGGGGACTGCATCTTTTGGCTCATTGTTCACTAAAGATTGGGATCTAGACTTTTTCAAAGAACATGTTAACTCAGATTTTTGTCTAGTAGAGATGCAGAAATTTCTGTTTGGTAGAAATAATTCCAAAGACTATAGATTAATCTTTCTATAGTAAGCACTCTTCCAATTCAGCAGTCTTATTACAGTATGCTTACTTTCAGTGCCTGTATATACCAACTCTGAAATATTATTTGCATCACCTTTACATCCTTTTAGTTCTCTCACTAATGAGTTAAGTAAGTCTTTGACATATGTTTATTCAGTATTTATATGTGAGTCATGTTTTTAATTTTGAGGATTAGGTTTTGACACCCAAACATCCTACAACATTGCCTGTGGGTCATGTTCCAATCTGTAGAAAGTCCATGAAATCTACTCATTGCTGGTTTTGATGCTGTACTGGCACTTTGAAAATACTCCTCTGATCATGGTAGTAGCTGAAGAAGTCTTCACAGGAAAAAAAAAGACTGGATACCTCTGTAAGCAGTCAAGAACAGTGCCAAAAGACTTTCTGTAACTATTCTCACAAAATCAGAAACTGATATTCCTTCCTATCACGTTACTGGTCTATCCTAATAAGCTGAGAGTATGACATGAAAAACCCTTGTTTTAGGAGATTCAGAACAAACAGACTCGCGCAAGGGCTTTCTTTCTTGTCAAATACTATTCCTATAATCTACTTTTGCTTGTAATGGCCATAAGATAACTATATTGTGGCAATAAAAATTGATAAATTACCAGTTGCATAAAAAACCTGATAACTTTGGCAAAATATGCAACTCATGATACAGCTTCCTTCTCCCTAACAGGTGTTATTTTAACACTCCTTTTCACACTATTGAATGGCATAATCAAATCAACAAATTAGTAAATGCCCAATGGTTGGCTGCAAACACTATTTTCAGTCCTGTGCACCCCAGTTCCCATCCACTCAATGTCAATCACCGATTTTCAGTTATCTGATGAAAATGGAGACCATAGCTCAATTGGAGGCTTATAGTATGCCATGTCAGCACCCAAAGGACTCAAAATAGAGTCGAGCAAAAGAGTAGATCTTTCTCATTAAAAAAAAGCTTAGCTAATGGTCGTTTTTCCATTCAATTATTGTTTATAGTCATTGTCTATATTCCCACTAAACTAGGGTCTTTTTGCTTTTTACTTCTTAAACTTCTTACTTGGTGAAGTATTAAACCTTTTTGCAGTAATGTAAATTTGAAGTATGTAATCTCAAAAACAAAAGAAAGGGAGAAGAAAGGAGAGGGGGAGGAGGGCAGGGAATATCATTATGCTTTTAGAATTGTATCTGCAAACCCTATTGAATCTGTTAAAAACTAATTAAAAATTGAAAAAAAGAAAAGCTTAGTGATCTGCAAGACCACTAACTATTAAATATGAGGGTACTTCAAAAAATTCCTGGAAGATGCAACTGGAGGACATCATGTTGAGTGATATAAGCCAGACACAGAAAGCAAATACTGCATGTTCTTCCTTATATGGAAGCTAGAATTAAAAAAAAAAAGGGGGGGGGAATCAAACAAAATTTCCAAAAAATTAAAAGGTAAGTTTATTTTGGTGCAAAAAATGTTGAAATTCATGCATGCACATGGACTTCAAAAAGTTCATGGAAGATGTGTGTATGAAAACCTGTGTATTGGGCCGGCACTGTGGTGTAGCGGGTAAAGCTGCCGCCTGCAGTGCCAGCATCTCATGTGGGCACCGGTTCAAGTCCCGGCTGCTCCACTTGCGATCCAGCTCTCTGCTATAGCCTGGGAAAGCAGTAGAAGACAGCCCAATTCCTTGGGTCCCTGCACCCGCATGGGAGACCCGGAAGAAGCTCCTGTCTCCTGGCTTCGGATTGGCACAGTTCTGGCCATTGCAGCCATCTGGTGAGTGAACCAGCAGATAGAAGATATCTCTCTCTCTCTCTCTCTCTCTCTAACTCTTTCAAGTAAAATAAATAAATTTTTCAAAAAGAAAACCTATGCATAAATTTCAAAAAAAGTTTGCAGTGAAGTAAACTTGCCTTTTTTATTGCATTCTTATTTCTTTAACCATCTCTATACCTGTTATATAACATTTAAATTAGTTTCTGATAGGTATGTTTGCAATTTGCTCAATTAATATGGAGAGTCAGTCTCAGTCTTTCCCTCTGTTTCTTTCTCCACCCCTCACCCCACCACGGATGCACAATCATAAACTTATATTTTTTAAAAAAATTTGTTTATTTTTTTGAGACTCATAGAGACAGAGAAAAAGAGATCTCCCATCTGCTGATTTACCCCCAAAATGCCCACCACAGCTGGGGCTGGGTCAGACCAAAGCTGAGGGGCAGCAACTTATTCCAGGTCTCCCATGTGGGTGGCAGGGACCTAAGTACTTGATTCAGTCACCTGCTGTATCCCAAGGTGCAGCAGGAAGCTGGAATTCTGAGGCAAAGCAGGACGGAAACCCAGCTACCACACCCCAGGTGGTGTCTTAGCCCACCACAAACTTACCTTTGAATTCCATTTTCCATGAAATTTTTGAAGTACTCTCAAACATACAAATTTGAATTCTCCTGAGAAATGAGAAGGGCAGGTTAAAATATGGCCATTAACTTTGGTATTCATAAATATTCTGAGCTTGACAACTTTGTTGAAAGAAATATAAAACATCTTAAAATAAAAATTCAAACTCAGAAATACTTCATTTGTGGAGCCCATACATAAAAAAGACCAAAGTGACTACTTTCCTTGCATCATGGGAATCTTCTGCAGAGAAATTCTGAACCAGAGTTCTAAAACATCTGGAGGTAGGGCTTAGAGTAAGTTGAGGGTATGGAACAGGACTGAAAGAAAAAATTTCATCTCACTTTTTTCTTGGTGATTAGTTAAAAACAAAGCCAAACAGAAATAGCCTGTCACTGTTTCACAATAAGGTGTTAATTGAAAAAATAGGCCAGCCTTCACTCCAGAATGTAAAGAGCTGAAACTAACTTTGTGCCCATGATTATAAAACAGAATAAAGCGTGACTAATTTCAAATTCATGACTTTTATCAAACTCATCAAAGAAAAGTGTTTTTGCTGAAATATTTGCAGAGAGAAGTATTTGTTTAAGCATTTTGTTCATTTTTAAATTGTGTTTTCTCAGAATTAAGTTTTTTTTTTTATTTGAAAGAGTAAGAGAAAATCTTCCATGTGCTGGTTCATTCCCCAAATGTCTACAACAGCCAAGCCAAACCAGGGGTCAGGAATTCCATCCTAGTCTCCCACATGGGTGGCAGGGGCCCAAACACTTGGGCCATTATCCACTGCCTTCCCAGACTTACTAGCAGAAAGTTGGATGGAAAGTGGAGTAGCCAGGAGTATGAGATGCCAGTGATGCAGTCAGCTGAAGCTGCTGGACCACAATGGTGGCCCCACTATTGAGTTTTTAAGTGTTTTCTTTTCAGTATTCTAGATAAAAATCTATTGATTTACATAACCACTTGGTAAATATTTTCTCTTTGTAGCTTGAGTTTTCATAGTTTTAAATGCTGTCATTCACAAAGCAAGATTTTAATGAAGTCCAATTTATAATTTTTATTTATTTTAAAGGCAGAGAGACAGAAATGTTCTATCTGTTGGTTCACTCTCCGAATGCTTACAACAGCTGGGGCTGGGCCAAATTGAAGCCAGGAGCCAGGAACTGAATCTGGGTCTCCCATTTGGATAGCAGGAGACTCAAGTACTTACCATTAGCAGGGTACACTTTAGCTAGCAGAAAGCTGAAATTGGAAGCATAGACAGGACTTGAACCCATGCACTTTGAATATGGGATGTGGGCATCCCAAGCAGTATCTTAACTGCTGTGCCAAACTCCTGCCTCAATTTTCTTCTTTCTTTCCTCTCTCCTTCCTTCTCTCTCCTTCTTCCCTTCTTCTCTTACCCCCCTTCCCCCTCCCTCCCTCCTTCCTTTCCTTCCTTCTGTCCATCTGTCTGTCCGTCTGTCTGTATTTAGACACATCTAAGAACCCTTTGATTAACCTTAGGTCATGAAGATTTTCTCTTATGTTTTCTTTAAATGTTTCATAGTTTTACATTTACATTAAGGTCTATTTTGAATTAGTATTTATGGATGATGTGAAATTTAGGTAGAGGTTCAAGTGTTTATTTTATTTATTTGAAAGAGTTAAAGAGAGGGAAAGAGAGAGGGCTCTTCATTTGCTGGTTTACTTCCCATTTGACTGCAACAGCTGGGACTGACCCAGGGTGAAGACAGGAGCTTCATCTGGTTCTCCAACATGGATGACAGGGGCTCAAGCACTTGGGCCATCTTTACTGCTCTCCCTGGGCAATCAGCATGGGATTTGGATAGGAAATGGAGCAGTCAGGACTCGAACCAGCACCCATATGGGATGCTGGCATTGCAGAAGTCTGCTTTACCCACTATGCCACAACACTGGCCCCAGGTAGAGGTCCAATTCTGTGTATATGGATGTATTTAAATTGCTTTTGCATCTTTGTCAAAAATCATTACCTTTATTTATGTGGGTCAATATTTGGAATTTTTCTTTTGTTCCAATGGTCTTTAAATGTTGTCTTCCATCAAATAAATATGATATGTTTCACTTTATTTAGGTTTTCCTTGATTTCTTCCGTCGATGTTTTACTGTTTTCAGCATACAGGTCCTGTATATGTTTTGTTAGATTTATGCCTAAGTATTTCATTTCATAGGAGCTATTGTAAATGATTTTTAAAAATTCTGTTTTTGATTATTCATTGCTAGCGTATGGAGATAAGCTTGATTTTTTAAAAATATTTATTTATTTTACTTGAAAGTCAGAGTTACACAGAGAGAGAAAAAGAGGCAGAGAAAGAGAGAGGTCTTTGATCCACTGGTTCACTCCCCAGATGGCCGCAATGGCTGGAACTGTGCCAATCTGAAGCCAGGAGACAGGAGCTTCTTCTGGGTCTCCCACATGGATGCAGGGGCCTAAGGAGTTGGGCCATCTTCTACTGCTTTCCCAGGCCATAGCAGAGAGCTGGATCGGAAGTGGAGCAGCCGGGACTCGAATCAGCACCCATATAGGATGCCGACACTACAGGCAGTGGCTTTACCTGATGTGCCACAGTGCCGGCCCCATATATGATTGATTTTTTAAAGATTTATTTATTTATTATTTGAAAGTCAGAGTTACACAGAGAGAGAAGGAGAGGCAGAGAGAGAGGTTTTCTACCGCCTGGGTCACTCTGGCTGTAACTGCGCCAAACTGAAGCCAGGAGCTTCTTCCAGGTCTCCCACGCTGGTGCAGGGGTCCAAGGACTTGGACCATCTTCTACTGCTTTCCCAGGCCATAGCAGAGAGCAGTATTGGAAGTGGAGCAGCCAGGTCTCGAACTGGTGCCCACAAGATTGATTTTTTTTTTTTGTATTTTCCTTCTATCCTGCTACATTGCTTAAGCTATTGGTTGTAGGAGTTTTTTTTTTTTTAAATAATATAATACCTCTATTCAGAATCTTTTCTAATTATCTTCATAAGTTTCTCTTTGATTCATGGATTTTTAAGTTGTATTCTATATAATCTCCAAGTGTTTGGAGATTTTACTCTTCTCTATTGTTGGTTTCTATTTTAATTCCTTTGTGGTCAGGGAACATACTTTTTATGATTTCAGTTCTATGTTTGGGAAGTTCTACATTTGTTTTATGATCTAGGATATGGTATATCTTATTAAAAGAATATGTATTTTGGGGGCAGGCAATTGGCACAGTGATTAAGATGCTGCTTGGGATGCCTACAGCCCACATTGGAGTGCCTGATTGTCGGGGCTCCACTTCTAATCGAATTTTCTGCTAATGAGCACCCTGGGACAGCAGCAGATGATGGCGCAAGTGCTTGGTCCCTTGCCACCTACATGGGAGACCCAGATTGAGTTTGGGACTCCTGGCTGTTGTAGGCATTTGGAAAGTGAATCAATAGGTGGAAGATCTGTTTCTCTGCCTTTCAAATAAAATAAAGATAAATAAGTTTTTAAGAGTATGTATTCTGTTATTTTGGGATGGAGAGTTCTATACATGTCAGCAAATTCAGCTTGATTGATGATGGTGTTTAGGTTTTATATGTTCTTGCTGATTTTCTTCTAGTAGTTCTATGTTAATTAGATAAGAATCTTGAACTCCATGGCCGGCGCCGCGGCTCACTAGGCTAATCCTCCGCCTTGCGGCGCTGGCACACCGGGTTCTAGTCCCGGTCGGGGCACCGATCCTGTCCCGGTTGCCCCTCTTCCAGGCCAGCCCTCTGCTGTGGCCAGGGAGTGCAGTGGAGGATGGCCCAAGTCCTTGGGCCCTGCACCCCATGGGAGACCAGGATAAGCACCTGGCTCCTGCCATCGGATAAGTGCGGTGCGCTGGCCGTAGCGCGCCTACCACGGCGGTCATTGGAGGGTGAACCAACGGCAAAGGAAGACCTTTCTCTCTGTCTCTCTCTCACTGTCCACTCTGCCTGTCAAAAAATTAAAAAAAAAAAAAAAGAATCTTGAACTCCAGGGCTCCAAAACTCATTGAAAATACACATCATGAAAAAACTATACATGGATTTCAAATTTTTTCCACCAAAATAAACTTATTTTTTAATTCCATTTTTTTCTATGAACTTTTTGAAGTACCCTTCTACAATTGTATTTTGTTGTTTCTCATGTTTAGGTCTGACAGTTTTTGCTTCAAACGTTTTGAAGCACTGTTGTTAGGTGCTTCAAAACATTTAAGATTCTTTTTTTTTTTTTTGACAGGCAAGAGTGGACAGTGAGAGAGAGAGAGAGAGAGAGACAGAGAGAAAGGTCTTCCTTTTCCCGTTGGTTCACCTCCAATGGCCGCTGCGGCTGGTGCTCTGCGGCCGACGCATCGCGCTGATGCGAAGGCAGGAGCCAGGTGCTTCTCCTGGTCTCCCATGTGGGTGCAGGGCCCAAGCACTTGGACCATCCTCCACTGCACTCCCGGGCCACAGCAAAGGGCTGGCCTGGAAGAGGGGCAACCGCGACAGAATCCGGCGCTCCAACCGGGACTAGAACCCGGTGTGCCGGCACCGCAAGGCAGAGGATTAGCCTATTGAGCCGTGGTGCCAGCCCCATTTAAGATTCTTAAGAACACATTTAGGGTTTTTAAAGTCTTACTGTGTCATGTCCCCCTGTATCCGTCTTTATCTTTGTAATTTTCTTTGCTCTGAATTATTTTGATCAGTTTTTGTATCTAATATCCTTTTTCACTTTTTGCCTACTTATATTTGTCAAGTGATTTTTTTTATAGATAGCATGTAGTTGGGTCATGGTTTTAAAATCTCTTATAATTTTTGTGTTAATTGGTATGCTTAGAGCATTGCATTTCATGTAATTATTAATATCCTTGGTTTAGATTTACCATTTTGTTGTTTCTTTTTTGTGATACCCCTGTTTTTCTTTTTTATACTTTAATACACTCTTTTTAGGTTATTTAAACCTTTACACTGCTATATTTTAATGCATATACTGTGATTTTAAAATAAATTTTTAATTTGAAAGAGTGACAGACCTTCCATTTTCCAGTTCACTCCCCAAATACCTGCAACAGTGAGGGTAGAGCAAGCCCAAGGCAGGAGCCAGGAACTCTATCTAGGTCTTCTACAAGAGTGTCAGGAACCCATATACTTGGGCCATCATCTGCTGCCTTCCAGGTGCATTAGCAGGGAGCTTGATGGGAAGCATGGAGTAACCATGACTCAAACCAGTTTGAGATGCAGGCATCAGAAGAGGCTCCTGGCTTCTGGCTCCTGACTCCTGGCTCCGGATTGGCACAGCTCTGGCTGTTGCAGCCAACTGGGGAAGTGAACCAGTGGATAGAAGATTCTCTCTCTCTCTCTCTCTCTCTCTCTCTCTCTCTCTCTGCCTCTCTGCCTCTCTTCTCTCTCTCTGTAACTCTCAAATAAAAAAAAAAAAACATGCTGTGTCATTTCCTTCTGATTTCCATGGTTTCTGATGAAAAATCCACTGTCATTCAAATTGTACCCCCATAAGGTATGTTTTAGCTGCTGCTTTCAAGATTTCTGTGTGTTGTTTTTAGCTATGTTTAGATATGAATTTCTTTGGATTTTTTCCGGTTAGGCTTTTTCACTGCTCACGTTATTCAAAGTATAAGACTCTGTATTCCAGAAAAGACTGGAATAATAATAAAAGGCTTCTATTGAGAGTGGTTTTGCATCTTAGGGACCTCAGAACTATAAATATTTGCTACATATCCAAGACAGAATTTAATATTAGCTTGGCAAATTATTTTTGTAGCTCCAACTCCTTTCCAATGATACAGAAGATTGTTAGGAATGGAATAGAATGGAGAGAATTGAGCCCCACGGTAATGAGTTTTATATCTTTACACACCAAGTAAGTTGCAGGTGTTAGTTTTCAAGTGCTGTTTCCATTCTAGTGTATGGATATATACTTATATAATTTCCTTCCCCAACCTGAAACTTTAACCTAAATTTATGGTGAGATGCTGGTTTGAAATGTCTACTTGTTATCATAGAAAGTCTGAAATTTTAAATTCTTTCAGAAAGGCATCAACTGTTAGCATGAATTAGCACAGATGGCCTGCTAGCCAACTTTGGCCCACTCCGTGTTTTCATATGACACACAAATTAAGAATTTTGTTTTGCTTTGTTTTTGCTTTGAAATGATTTAAAGATATCAAAAGAGTAATATTTCATTACGTATAAAAGTTGCATTAAATTCAAATTTTAGTGTCCACAAGTGCAATTCTATTGGAACACAGCCACATCTATTTATCTGCATATTACCTGTGGTTTCGTAGGCTACAAGGGCAGAGTTAGATCGTTAGGAGAGTCTGAATGTTCTGCAAATCAAAAAATATTTACTGTTTAGCTCTTTATAGAAAGTTTGTGAATTCCTGGTGTAGAATAATGTCTAGTGAATTGAGTTAGAGTGTCAGTGATCTGAATTGTGCAAAATGGGTAGCTAAAATTCAAGCTTTGTTCTTTCAGTGACTATCCTAGGTGTAGGAAAAGTAGAATTAACTGATTACAGTCCTAGTCCATTAACATGAGTTAAACATATTCAGTCCTCCAGCAATTATCTCTTTAGATCAGCAGAAATTGATTAGAGGTAAAGCGAGAACTTTTTCTACCAACTTATTTGAAGAAGTTTGTTAGTTGAAGTCTAAGTGTAAGGGATTTAGGAAGGTTTCGTTGGCTAGAAGAGATAACGGCCTTTATTTAAATTTCTGTTTTTATTGTTATGAGTTGGATTTTGTACAGGTCTAATTACATAATTGCCTCTGGTAGGTTTCTTTTGTGAGAATGTTTTTCTGTGGATAGTGGGAAGAAATAGCTGGTTACTTTTAAGTGAAGAGTAAAGCCCATCTCTGACCAGGAGCCCAGTTTGCCGTTTCCCCTCATCCCATTAGCAGGCCTTTTCCTCTGGGCCTACTGACCTGCCTTGCCAGCTGGTGTCAGAATTCCCTTGAGATGTCTGTGGCCTGTTTCTTCCTGCTTCCCTTTTTCTTCTGCTCCATCTCAAGGACCAAATGAGCTACATTTGTACTATGCATGCATGTAACGATCTTTTGGAGGGCACCAATACCTATTGAAATTTAAGCTTCTTATGGGTTGTCTTAAGAAACAACCAATCTTAATTTGTACTATGCTTGTGTATGTATTTTCTGTATATATGTGTGTTTTATAACTATACGTTCATTCTTGGATATATTACTACCATGGAATACAGCTGTCCTAAATACCCTGGACCACACAGTCCTAGTGGTGAAACCAGTCTTTAGAGCAGTCACTCATAGACTTTAACTAGCTATGATAGTTCTGTAGCTTCCATTGCAGTCTTTAACTATACCCAGTTTACCCCAGAGATATCTACTGTGTTTTCCTGAACATGTACTCTAGAGTACCATATGTCATTCCCCTTCTCTCTTCTTTCCTCTTAGCACCTTTGGTGGTCTCTGAGGAAAGAGTCCTTGCTCGGCTACAATTCTTTTAACCCCTGGAGGCTGCTGTATTGTGTTTGCACAACCCCCAGTGCCACTGATACCATAGACAGATGCTGTCAGTTTGGGTGACCCACTCTTGCAGAACCTAGCTAAGGGTACTAGTGTCTCTTGTAAGGCTCTTGACTTCTCTCTTACTGCTGGAGCTGGAGCTGTGGGAGCTGCATGTCTGCTTGTTTAGGTTTCTGCAAAAAGCCTCTCTCTTACCAGGATTCCTTGCAGACTGGCTTGGGCTAAACGTTGAGTCTGAAAAATATGCCTCACATCATTTTCTGAATTACTCATCCCTCACACCTTGGAGTTTTGCCACTAGACCCAGTTGGTGCACTACCATCTTTTCTTAGGACTACTTTACCCAGAGATTTCTTGGTCCCTCAAGAATATAGATTCCTGGTAGGATAGGCTGCTTCTAGGCACATTCACCTTACAGGTTAGAATCCCATTGATTCAAGTGAGGTATGTATGTGGATTTATGTGTAGGTATTGATCATGCATGCCTTATGGTAGATGTATTCCTGTTCCTCCTTCTCATTGAGATTTTAAAACTTGTCAGTTGCTATGGGAAGCTCTGAACTTAATTTCTACATTTTCCTAAGCTAGACTGGTCCCTGTACTCATCTGAGATGTTGGCATAAATTTAGTCTTTCTCCTTGCCACAACATTCTGCCGTGGGCCACCTGTGCCCACTTCAGGTCTAAGGTTGACTAACTTATCCATTGTTGCTACTTTGTAGAAGTTGATTTTCTTTTTCTTTTCTTTTTTTTTAAGATTTGTTTATTTATTTGAGAGGTAGAGTTAGACAATGAGAGGGAGAGACAGAGAGAAAGGTCTTCCTTCCATTGGTTCATTCCCCAAATGGCTGCAATGGCTGGAGCTGCACCAACCCAAAGCCAGGAGCTAGGAATTTTTTCCTGGTCTCCCATGTGGGTGCAGGGGCCCAAGGACTTGGGCCATCTTCTACTGCTTTGGGCCATGGCAGAAAGCTGGATTGGAAGAGGAGCAGCCGGGATTAGAACCAGCACCCATAATGGGGTGCTGGCGCCACAGGCGGGGGATTAACCTACTGTGTCACGGCACCAGCCTCTCTTTTTCTTATTTATTTTATTTTTTTTTTTTTTGACAGGCAGAGTGGATAGTGAGAAAGAGACAGAGAGAAAAGTCTTCCTTTTGCCATTGGTTCACTCTCCAATGGCCGCTGCGGCTGGCGCATCTCGCTGATCCGAAGCCAGGAGCCAGGTGCTTCTCCTGGTCTCCCATGCGGGTGCAGGGCCCAAGGACTTGGGCCATCCTCCACTGCCTTCCCGGGCCATAGCAGAGAGCTGGCCTGGAAGAGGGGTAACCGGGACAGAATCCGGCACCCCAACCGGGACTAGAACCCGGTGTGCCGGCGCCACAAGGCGGAGGATTAGCCTGTTAAGCCACAGCGCTGGCCTCTTTTTCTTACTTTAAAAGATTTATTTATTTGCTTGAAAGAGTTACAGAGAGGCAGAGGGAGGGAGGGAGGGAAGGAATCTTGCTTTGCCCTCTACACCCTAGTGATTTTCTTTTTAATTGATATAAATATGTATACTCTTTCTTTTGAATAATATTTGTATCTTTTAAATTCTTTTTACTTTCCTTATTTTTGAAGTTTCCTATAAATAGCATTAAGATGGATCATGTTTTTTAAACCATTCTGCCAAACTGTCTTTTCATTGGTTTATTTAGACCATTTATGTTTGCTGGCTTTTCAGAGAGCAATAAAACATCTATCCCTAGAATATATTTTCTAGATTTATTTCTGGCATCTTCATGAGTGACTTCAAATGCATGATAGGATGGAAAACTTTCTAGATAAAGAGTTAAAAGTTCTGGACCCATGTCCTTCTTTTGCAGTACAGTAATTCTGTGACCTTGGACATATTATACCTCCCAGTTCCATTTTTTAAAAAAATGCTCATTGATGGGGTAGACATTTGATATAGTAGTTAAGATGACACATGGAATGCCTGCAGCTCTTATCAGAGTGCCTGCATTCAAGTCCGTGCTCTGCTTCTGATTCCAGTTTCCTGTTAATGTAGATTCTGGGAGGCAGCAGTGATATCTCAAATAGTTGGGTCTCTGCCACCCACATAGGAAACCCAGATTGAATTTCTAACTCCTAGTGCATTTGGAGTATAAACCCTTTCCCCTTCTTTTCTTCTCCTCCTTGCTCCTTTTCAAATAAATAATTTTTGTTAAAAAAAGAAAACAAATCCCAGCTATCCTCACCTTCCAAAGTATTATATAATCTAGATGTCTTCAGGTCTGGGGCCAGTGTTGTGGTATGTGGGTGAAGTTGTTGCCTCTACACCAGCATCCCATATGGGCACCAATTTGTGTACTGGCTGCTCCACTTCCAATCCAGCTCCCTGCTAATGGTCTGGGAAAGCAGTGGAAGATGGCCCAAGTGTTTGGACCTCTGCCACCCACATAGGAGACCCAGATGAAGCTCCTAGCTTCAGTCTGGCTCAGTGCTGGCCATTACAGCCATCTGGGGAATGAAGTAGTGGATGGGAGATCTCTCTCTTTGTGTGTATGTGTGTCTGTGTGTCTGTCTGTCTGTCTGTCTGTATAACTATGACTTTAAAATAAATCTTAAAAAAAGATGTCTATCAGGTTTTAGGATCCTCTGGATCTATTTATATCCAAGTTTCATAGTTCTTCATTCTACTGCCTCCTGCTGAACTTTTAGCCTCCAGCAAAGTTTTCATGGTTAGGTTTATTAGCCATCATGGATAATCTCACATGTCTTCATAAATCAGTATCAATTATAGTCACCTCTCTGCTCCTGTGCACATTTGTAAAATATATGCTTAAGGAAGGGATTAAAGATTATATCATAGACTTCAAAAGATTATGCTTTTTTGTCACATTTGTAAATCCCATACTCACCCAGATAGTGTCTTTTTGCATATTTGTAAGTTTTATAGTATTTACTTCTTTCTTCCTCAAAACATGTACTTACTAGTAAGAATTAAAAATTTTTAAAAGTTGGCCGGTGCCGTGGCTTAACAGGCTAATCCTCCACCTTGCGGCGCCGGCACACAGGGTTCTAGTCCCGGGTGGGGTGCCGGATTCTATCCCGGTTGCCCCTCTTCCAGGCCAGCTCTCTGCTATGGCCCGGGAAGGCAGTGGAGGATGGCCCAAGTCCTTGGGCCCTGCACCCGCATGGGAGACCAGGAGAAGCACCTGGCTCCTGGCTTCAGATCAGCGAGATGCGCCAGCCGCAGCGGCCATTGGAGGGTGAACCAACGGCAAAAAGGAAGACCTTTCTCTCTGTCTCTCTCTCTATCCACTCTGCCTGTCAAAAAAATAAATTAATTAATTCAAAAAAATTTTTTTAGTTCTTATTGTTTTTTTGAGAACTTTTTATTCATTGCCTGTCATTTTTCTATAATTGGATGAATGTGTGACAGGAGCTACTGGGTAACGTCTTCATGGTTTTCACCATGGAATGCTACTCTTTAGAAGAGTGTCCTGGGGAAACATGGAAAATGATAAAGAATTGGATATTGAGACTTCAGAGAGGCAGGAAAAGGATTATGATCATTGTCCTTGCAAAAGAGATTATTAAAAGGATGTCCCTTCAGTTCTAGGTATGTTTTAAACAAAAATTGGTAGTGGCCAGTTATAATTATGAGTACTGAAAATAATATAAAGAATTTATTGCTGTGATGGGTTTAGGAAAGGCAGGAATTCTTTTTTTTTTTTTTTTTGACAGGTAGAGTTATAGACAGTGAGAGAGAGGGAGACAGAGAGAAAGGTCTTCCTTCTGTTGGTTCACTCCCCAAATGGCTACCATGGCCGGCGCTATGCCGATCTGAAGCCAGGAGCCAGGTGCTTCTTCCTGGTCTCCCATGAAGGTGCAGGGGTCCAAGCACTTGGGCCATCCTCCACTTCCCTCCTGGGCCACAGCAGAGAGCTAGACTGGAAGAGGAGCAACCGGGACTAGAACCTGGCACTCACATGGGATGCCGGCGCCGCAGGCAGAGGATCAACCAAGTGAGCCACAGCGCCAGCCCAGGAATTCTTTTTGACAACTGTTGAAATGCTGCAATAGATCCCAAAGGGATATGATAGAATTTGCTAGCTAAGCCTGAGAAAAATTCAACATTTTTCCTTTTGGAGTTTAAGGTAGATGTAAAGCAATAAAAGGCAATGAGCAGGATGGGGTCAAGGATGGCATTTTTACAGCATCACCCAGCCCTCCTATGTAAGTAGCATGATATAATGGGGAGATAATGGCTTTGGGAATCAGTCCATGGGTTCAAACTGCAGCTGTCTGAGGCTCTTCTGTATAAATGGATAATATCCTGTGGAAGAAAACGATTAAATGAATTAAGAGTATGTCAGCATCTATCACAGAAAAAAGTGCCCACAAGTGTATCATCCCTCTAACTCCTCTTTACAGCCTGTCCTTGTTTGATGTGCTGAACTCATTCTTCACTTTGTCATATAGTCTATAATCATTCAGAATTATCAACAGTTTATTCAATTTTTTAAAGTATATTGTGCCTTTTTATGACATTGTGTGTATTACATCCTTTATCGTGGAACATTTACCTTGGTTCAGGGTTGGCTTTCCATTCCGTAGGCTCTGAGACCCAATCTTGTTCATATTGAGGACAGATCCTTACTTGAGAGTGGACTTGAGGTAACCTGACTCTTGAGATCTGATCTCTATAAGCCAAAATGGCAGTTTATTGTTGTATAGTAAGACTCCAACTGTGATTTTATTTTTGTGAGATGGAGCTACCTTGTAAGAGCCAGTTTACTTATGGCTTCCTGACTTCACAATGAGTGAAATCACCTTAGCAGTTTAAAGTTGACTGTGGTGGCAGTATCTATATCACAGAAACCAGTAACCCACAACTCATGGCCTTTTCTCCTCTCAGAGAGCCCTATGGTAAACATTTTTCAGCACTCCATGAATGCTCTCTGTCTCTTTTGAATTGTGTGGGAGGCAAGCCATCTTCACAAGATTATGTCACAAGTGTGGACTTGGAGCAGGGATTTTAGTGATGTGATTTTTATGTTCGATGTTATCATGAGAGCTCCTTCTGGTCCTTTTCTGAAACTACAGTGTTCATGTCCCTGAGCCCAAAGGGGTAGGTACTTGGACATGGCCTGTATCTCCTCTGTGTCATTTGTAAATAGGAACTTCATTTATTTATTTTAAAGGTCAGTTACACAGAGAGAAGGAAAGACAGATCTTCCAGCTGCTGGTTCACTCTCCAGATGGCCACAATGGCCAGCACTGAGCAAGGTTGGAGCCAGGAGCTTCATCCAGGTCTCCCATGTGGGTGGTAGAGTCCCAAACACTTGGCCATCTTCCACTGCTTTTGTCATTCCCAGATTAACTTTTTTAAAAAGATATTTTTATTTATTTGAAAGACAGAGTTATGGGCTCGTGCCGCGGCTCAATAGGCTAATCCTCTGCCTGTGGCGCCGGCACACTGGGTTCTAGTCCCAGTCGGGGCGCCGGATTCTGTCCCAGTTGCCCCTCTTCCAGGCCAGCTCTCTGCTATGGCCCGGGAGTGCAGTGGAGGATGGCCCAAGTGCTTGGGCCGTGCACCCGCATGGGAAACTAGGAGAAGCACCTGGCTTCTGGCTTCGGATTAGCGCTATGCGCCGGCCGCAGCGCGCAGGCCGTGGCGGCCATTGGGGGGTGAACCAACGGCAAAGGAAGACCTTTGTGTGTCTCTCTCTCTCTCTCTCTCTCTCTCTCTCTCTCACTGTCTACTCTGCCTGTCAAAAAGAAAAAAAAAAAGAGTTACAGAGAGGCAGTGGCAGAGAGAGGCCTTCCATCCTTTGGTTCACTCTCTAAATGGCTACAACAGTCAGGACTGGACCAGGCTGAAGCCAGGAGCCAAGAGCTTCATCCTGGTCTCCCACGTGGGTGCAGGAGCCCAAGCACTGGGACCATCTCCTGCTGCTTTCTCTGGCGCTTTATCAGAGAGCTGGTTTGGAAGTGGAGCAGCCAGGACTTGAACCAGTGCCCATATGGAATTCTGGCACTGCAGGCAGCAGTTTAACCCACTACACAATAGTGCCAGCCCCATTCTCAGATTAATTTGCTTGGAATTTAATGTGTTGATGAGCTTTTTGGTTCTCTGTGCAGTCAATGTCAGGTTTGTCCCTGTAGATTTCTGATTACATCTGAATGTGGATTTTAGTGGTCTGTTTCAGAGTAAACACCTGCATATTGCTTATCTCCAAGTTCTTGAGATGTATGTGATATTTGCTTTATATTCTGATAACACATCACTTCCAACATGGAGCCTTCGTGCCCTCTCTGGGCAGATTTCATCACTATCCTTCCATGTTCCCTGGAAATTTGGAACCTCCCTTTCTTCTTTTGTTATAAAACCTGTCACTCTGGGTTGTGGTATTTTCCCCGCTCTCCTTCATAGCCCTCCTCTACAGCTCTAAGCTCCTTGATATTATAGACCTTGCAATGATCTTTCCCTGTATTCGTAGTACCAAACATGGTGTCAGACCTCTAAATAAATTTAGAGAGTGAATAAATTAATAAAATTCTATGAAATTAAAGGGAAGGTGGTTTTTAAAAATTAAGATCATTGTCTAAATCCAGATGTTATAATGCCAGTTAAGAATCAATTCTGAGACAGTCTTTTTGCCCTCTTAATATTTCTCAGCACTAGTAATTGTTAAAGTATGTGAAAATGTGTTCGAAAGATTCTCTATACAGGAAGGAGCATGTAAAGAAAAATCACTCTTGGTTTACAGCTTTGTTATAGAATTACGTGGGTAAATGAACTAGTCCTTAAGGATAGTTTCTGCTCTATGGATAGATAGGGGCAAGCATCTTTGATACTGGCTCATGAAACTCTTTTGTGAGAGTTGCCTGTGTAAAGTATGCCTGTGTTCTTCCAGCAGTCATTTTGTGGGTTCATCTTACTTGCTGAAGTTTTGACTGTAAAGTGTGTCTAGTCACTGGCAAGGAAGATCTAAGGTAAGTGCCATAGATTATTGTTAGTTCAGCAGACGAAAATGCAGAGAAAAAGGGAAATAGTGGTGATAGCAAAGAAGGAAGGCCTTAAATATATGTGCATATAGCATAAGGGACAAGACTCTACAAAGTGAATATAAAATGTAATATGCTAAAGAGAAAGTGACCACATTTTAAGTGTGCAACTCTATTAATAATCTCAAAGTAAAGATACTCACTCAACAAATGCTCAGATCAAGAAAAAGACCCTCTTGCCTAGTTTTTCTTTGTATTCCAAAAGTTAGCAAGTTACCATTATCACTATCCTGAATTCTATCACTATAGATTAATCCTCTTTTCACACTTTGCATAGATGGAGAATACACACACACACACACACACATACTTTTTTTTTAAAAGTCAATTGAGGGACCTGGTGTTATGACTTAGTGGGTTAAGCTGCTACCTGCAGCGCCTGCATCTCATATGGGTGCTGGTTCAAGTCCTGGCTTCTCCACTTCTGATCCAACTTCCTGCTAATGTGCCTGGGAAAGCAAAAAAGGACAGACAGCCCAGTTTCTTTGACCCCTGCCACGCATGTGAGAGACCCAAAAGAAACTCCTAACATCTGGCTTTGTCTTGGCTCAGCCCTGGCCTTTGCAGCCATTTGGGGAGTGAACCAGTGGGTTCACCGACCTCTCCCTCTCCCTCTTTCCCCCGCTCCCTCTTTTCTCTCCCCTCTCCCCCTCCCTCCCTCTCTCTGTAACTTCTGCCTTTCAAATAAATATGTCTTTAAAAAATTTATTGAGGGGCCGATGCTGTGGCATAGTGGGTAAAGCCACCGCCTGCAGTGCCGGCATCCTATGTGGGCGCCGGTTCAAGTTTCGGCTGCTTCACTTCTGATCCAGCTCTCTGCGATGGCCTGGGAAAGCAGTAGAAGATGGCTGAAGTCCTTGGCCCCCTGTACCCACGTGGGAGATCGGGAAGAAGCTCCTGGCTCCTGGCTTCAAATTGGCCCAGCTCTGGCCATTGCGGCCATTTGGGGAATGAGCCAGTGGATGGAAGACCTCTTTCTCTCTCCCTCTCTCTCTCTCTGCCTCTGCCTCTCTGTAACTCTTTCAATTAAATAAATATATCTTTTTTTTTAAAATCTATTGAATATTTGGAGAGTGTTTCCCATTTGGAGTTTAAATGTATATGGCATATCTTAACATTCCTATACATGTCTTTTAGATAACACATATATTCATTTCTGTCAGATATATAACTAAGTGGAGTAGCTTAATCCTAGGGTATGCATATGTTAAGCTGTAGTAGATATTGTCAAACAGCTTTCCTAAGCCTTAGCAACAGCATACTGGAGATATCGTTTGTCCACATCTTGACAATACTTATTAGTGTTTTGAATCTCACCATTCTGATGAGTAGTAGTGTATTTCATTGTGACTTTTTTCTTTTTTAATGAGGTATAATTTATATAACACTAGAATACAAAGATTTTAGGAGTACAGTTTGAATTTTTAGCAACTACATATATCCATGTAATCTACACCACAATCAAAGTGTAGGGGATTTTTATCAACTCAGAAAGTACCATAATGTCTCGTCTCTTTCTTTTCTTTCTTTTTTTTTTTTTTGACAGAGTGGACAGTGAGAGAGAGAGACAGAGAGAAAGGTCTTCCTTTTCCCGTTGGTTCACCCCGCAATGGCCGCTGCAGCCGGCGCGCTATGGCCAGCGCACTGCGCTGATCCGAAGCCGGGAGCCAGGTGCTTCTCCTGGTCTCCCATGCGGGTGCACGGCCCAAGCACTTGGGCCATCCTCCACTGCACTCCCGGTCCACAGCAGAGAGCTGGCCTGGAAGAGGAGCAACCAGGACAGAATCCGGTGCTCCGACCGGGACTATAACCCGGTGTGTCGGCGCCACAGGCCCATAATGTCTCTTTTCAGTAGATCCTCTCCAACCAGAGGCAATCACTATTCTGTTGTCTGCCACCATTAGTTATAGTTTTGAATGTTATTAAACTTCAGGAATTAAAATCATATAATATATATTTTTATGTCTGGCTTGTTTTGGGCTTACTTTGCCGAATATACAATAGTCCTCCTGCCCTTATGTGTGGTTTTGCATTTTATGGTTTCAGTTACCCACAGTCAATAGCAATCCAAAAATATTAAATGAAAAATTCCAGAAATGAATAATTCATAAATTTTCAATTACACACTGTTCTGAGTAGTGTGACAGAATCTCATGCCATCCTATCCAGGACATGAATTATCCCTTTTTCAAGAGTATCCACGATGCATATGCTACCTACCTATTAGTAACTTAATAAACATCTTGGTTTTCACATCATCTAACTCACAATACTGCAGTGCTTATGTTCAAGTAATCCTGTTTTATATAATAATGACCCCAAAGCTGGAGAGTGGTACTACTGGCAATTCAGATATGCCAAAGAGAAGCCACAAGGTGCTCTATTTAATTGAAAAAGTGAATGTACTTGACTTAATATGGAAAGAAGAAAACTACATGCTGAGGTTGCTGAGATCTAAAGTACAATAAGGTATTTTGAGAGAGACCATGTAAGTTTTATTACAGTATGTTTTTTTAAAAAAAGGCTGTTTATTTGAAAGGCAGAGTTACAGAGAGGCAGAGAGAGAGAGTCTTTCCATCTGCTGATTCACTCCCCAGATAGCTGCGATAGCTGGAGCTGTGCCAAACCAAAGTCAGGAACCATGAGCCTCTTCCAGGTCTCCCACATGGGTGCAGGGGCCCAAGCACTTGGGCCAACTTCTGTGGCCTTCCCAGGCCATAGCAGAGAGCTGGATCTGAAGTGGAGCATCCTGGACTTGAACCGTCGCCCAGATGGGATGCCTGCACTGCAGGTGGTGACTTTACCCACTGTGTCACAGCACTAGCCCCTACAGTATGCTAATATTGTTCTATAAGTACTCTTATGCCAGATTTAGTAGTATCTGCAATTTCAAGCATCCACTGAGTATCTTGGAATGTGTCCTCCATAGATAAGGAGAACTACTGTAATATTTTTGAGATTCATCCATGTTTTGTATTTCAGTAGTCCATTCTATTTTTCTATATCTTATTATATCAGTGTTCCAAAATGTATTCTCTCGGTGAATGTTTTGGGTTTGTTTTTAAGTTTTATTGTGGTTTTAATTTGTAATTCCACTTATTTAGAAAGGTAAAAAGATGGAGGGACAGAGAGAAATCTCCCGTCTACTAGTTCAGTCTCTTAACTGCCTGCAACATCTGGGGCTGGTCCAGGCCAAAACCTGGAACCCAATCCAAGCCTCTCATGTGAATGGCAGGGACCAAAGTACTTGAGCCATTACCCACTGCCTCCAAGGATACACATTAACAGGAAGCAAGAAAGTAGAGTGGAGCTGGGGGTCAAACCCAGATACTCTGGTATGGGAGTGGTGGTTTAACCACTGCACCAGATGCCTAGCCTGTTAACATCTTTTTGTAAGTTTATTGCCATTTGAATATATTCTTGTAACAAGCCTGTTCAAGACTTTTCAGTTTTCCATTGGGTTGTCTGTCTTGTTAATTGTTAGAGTTCTTTATATAGCCTGGATCTGAGTCTATTCTACTCTGAGGCCTGACTTTTCACTATTGTGTGAATATCCTTTTTGGGGGCTGGCGCTGTGGCATAGTAGGCTAAGCCTCTGCCTGTGGTGCTGGTATCCCCATATAGGTGCCAGTTCATGTCCTGGCTGCTCTTCTTTCAATCTAGATTTCTGATAATAGCCTGGGAAAGCAGCAGAATGTGGCCTAAGTTCTTGGGCCCCTGCTCCCACATGGGAGACCTGAAAGAAGCTCCTGGCTCCTGGCTTCAGACTGGCCCAGCTCTAGCAGTCGTGGCCATGTGGGAAGTGAACCAGCGGGTGGAAGGCCTTTCTCTCTGTCTCTCCCTCTCTCTGTCACTCTCCTTCTCAAATAAATAAATAAAATTTTTTAAAAAAGAATATTTTTCACACAGAATAACTATGTAGGAATGTTCATAGCAGCTTTATTTGTAATGAGCAAAAATTGGAAACAGTCTAGATGTCCAGTAGATAAATGGTTACATCACCTGTAGTATATGCATGTAGTACAATAAAAGGAATTAACTGTTAATACATGCAATTTCTTAAATGGATCTCAAGAGCATTATGCTGAGTGAAAAAAAGCCATTCTCAAAAAATGTACATTTTGTATTATTTCATTTGGAAAAAAAATTTTTTTTAAGATTTATTTTATTTATTTGAAAGGCAGAGTTACAGGGTAGGGGGCGGGGAGACAGAAAACAAGGTCTTCCATCTGCTGGTTCACTCCCCAAATGGCTGCGACAGCCGGGTCTGGACCAGGCCGTAGCCAGGAGCTTCCTCTGGGTCTCTCACATGGGTGCAGGGGTCCAAGAACTTGGGCCATCTTACTTTGCTTTCCCAGGTGCATTAGCAGGGAGCTGGATTGTAAGTGGAGCAGGGTCTTGAACTAGCACCCATATGGGCAACCAACGTGCAAGCAGAGTCTTGACCCACTATAATGCAGCACCAGCCCTGGAAAAAAAGTCTTAAAATATATTTATTGAGGTATAATTTACATACCACAAAATTCACCTATTTACGTATATAATTCAGTGCTTTTAATAAACTTACCCAGTTATCCAGCTGTCTTCATAATCCAGTTTTAAAATATTTGCATCACTCTAATGAAATTCCTTGTGCCCATTTGCAATCACCTCATTCTCCTCCCCTCAGCTCTGTGCAACTACTGTTTTACTTTCTGAACTGCTGTTTTACTTTCTGGTCCTGTAGATTTGCCTTTTGTGGACCTTTCATACAAACAGAATCATACAATGAAGGTCTTTTATGTCTGACTTCTTTCCAGTAGTATGCTTTTGAGACTCACCAATGGTTATACCATGTATCAGTAATTTACTCCTTTTTATTAATGAGTAGTATTCCATCACATGGGTAAACCACATTTTGGCATACATATAGACCTAGAAATAAAATCATCAAGAATATATAAAATTTAAACAACACTACCAAAGACAAATGACCTAACTAGCATCTACAAAACACTCCTTTCGAAAGACAAGCAAAATACACATGCTTTTCTACTGCACAGGCTACATTCTCCAGGGATTCTTGCTGGAATAATAAAATAGTTCAGCCATTTTATTTATGTTATGAGACTCAATCTTGTTTCAATCCAGTGGAGAACATTGATATATTTGCTTTAGTGATAGTCGACCTGGTTCGGTTTAGACTTCAAATTACAACTTGCTTTCTGTGGGCTGTAGTTTCAATATCAGTTGTTCATTGACTTTGCACTGCTATTCAGAACTATATGCCACTCAATGGTCAGTTGAGGACCTGAGTGTTTGTTAACTCATTTCTCAGTCTTTGATGTGATAATTAAAATCAAATTCACACAGGAGCAGGTGGGGGTGATCCCAGGAATTCATAAGCAGCTTTTTGGGTTTGCTTTCCTGAGCCCTTCCCCCTTCATTATTTCCCTGGTATTTTTAAGTTTCTAGGGCTTTCCTTTTTGGTTATTTATTCAGAAAAACCCCACTTTCACAGTGTACTACCTCTGGAGCATAAGGGGCAGGTAGAGGGAGAAATTTTTAAAAATGGGATTTGACTTTGTGCTTTTGTAGCCATAGTTCCTCCAAATGAAATGGAAGATTCTTCTCCCTCAGAGTGTTAGCTCCTGGGTGTCACTTTCTTTGCTCTACTGCAGCCTCTACCATGGGATTTTCTAGATAGGAGAAAGGAGAGAAAAACCCAGGGGATTTCCCCCCAATTTAGTTCCCTTTTCCAAAAAAGCACCTTAAGCCAGAACATGTGCTCTAACCACAGAGTTTAACTTTCAGATTTCATTGTGTTGAGTTCATGGCAAAGAATAATGGAGGGAAAAGTGGTAAAGTCGCTGTCAGTTCAGTTGTATTTCACATTCTAGTTTTCTTTCCTGGTTGCCTGTGGTTACATACTTTTAAAAGTTCTCATTCTTAATAGCTGCCATGTATTCACAGATTTTATAGTTGCATTCGGTGTACAGAAAAGTGAGTGTGTGTTCATTCCATCTTACCTAGAACCAGAAGTCTTAACCAATATTTTATTAGATGTTTTGAGTTGATTTCTCCTCTTCATAGTATTTATATCTCTGAAATAATGATTTCAGAGATGCAGTGTTTGGTGTACTTAGGTGAATAAAAGTTGCTAAGGGTAAGCAGAAGAACTGCACTGTTGACTGAATACATAATAACCCTCTGAAAAACAGAGCCACTTTTTTGAAGGCATACGTGGTCATCTCATCCGTGGTCATCTCATCCGGAAGCTCAGTTCTTTGTCTTTGTGTAGCATATAATTGACCTCATTGTTTTTCTTGGCCCTGACTCTCTGTCACACTCTTTTGCTTCTATCCTATTTTCCTTTGCCCTCTTGGACTTCATTTATCACCTTTTTCCCCTGTTTGTCTCTGGTCTTCCCCACTTTCTTTCCTAACATTATCACCTTATAAATTTTTACTAAACTCTTAACTTTCAATGGTAAATGCAGTGTTTTGTGACATTTTAATGTTTACATACTTGGATTTGAGGCATGGAGAAACTAGGATGGTAGGATGGGGCAGGAGATGGGAAGAAGTTTTTGCTCATTGGATTAGGGTGAGACCTGTGTCTCTGCAAGGCTTGTGGGGTTCTAACCAGCTGCTTTTCCAGCCCATTTGGGCTTTTTCTTTTTGCTAGTAGGTAGTAGGGAATGAGCTTAAGTTACAGCCTACCCAGGAATGTGGGTCTAGAAAGAAGATAATATTCAAGCCACAATAACCTCATTAATTTGGGAATATGTAAGAGTCTTGTGTTTGGTTTGGTTTGGTTTGGTTTGGTTTTAGTCTTGAAATTTAATAGAAGAAACTTAAATACCAGTTATTTTATGCAAGTATTTTCTATTAATTATGTGATATAGAATTATTGCAGGAAAAAAAGTCCTAAATGGGCAAAAACACGTGAGCAAAAGCACATGTTTTCTGTTGTAGCATGCCTTCAATATTTTTATGGTGGAAACATACTTCTTTAAAAACCACAGTGGGCTTCCCAGATGTCTGTTCAGATCCATCAGGTTCCAGGCATGCAAAGACTGTTCAACTCATAATATTCTAGGCATGTATTAACCATGTACTGAAGGAAAACTGTTGGTACAAAAGATATGGTACCTTTTGAAAAGAAAATCTCCAGGTACTGCATGTTCTCTCATTTACTACTATTGAAATCCATTATCTTCTTGGCTGCGAGCAGGGCAGCAGCAGGGAGCTGCCTGAGTTCTGACCCCACTATCTTTATGCCGGGCTGCCTTCCTCCCAGAAGGACAGTTCAGTAATACTTGTTTTTCATTGCTAAGACTTTTATTTTTTCTTAGCAGTAGCCAAAGCAACTAGTTTTAAAAAATACAGTCATTATTTTTACTCTTCATTTTACAAAGGGAATGTTCATTTCAGTGGAATGTTTCTGTGGAAATCTCCTTAGCTGTGGAAGCAATTTGATTTTGGATATCAAATAATAAGTTACATAAACTGATTAAATAGGTGATAATTCTCCACATAATATTGATTTTTTTAAAAGATTTATTTATTTGAAAGGCAGAGTTACACAGAGGAGGAGAGGCAGAGAGAGAGAGAGAGAGAGAGAGAGAGTCTTCCATATACTGGTTCACTCCCCAAAAGGCCGCAATCGCCGGAGCTGTGCTGATCCAAAGCCAGGAACCAGGAGTTTCTTCTGGGTCTCCCATGTGGGTGCAGGGGCCGAAGGAATTGGGTTATCTTCTTCTGCTTTCCCAGGCCATAGCAGAGAGCTGGTTTGGAAGTGAAGCAGCTGGGACTCGAACCAGCACCCATATGAGATGCCGGCACTGCAGGCAATGGTTTTACCTGCTCTGCCACAGCTCCGGCCCCATAATATTGATATAATTATGTGCATAAGGTGAGCATAGCATGAGAATTAAAGCTAGCTTCATTCAAGGTCAGTATAATTCTTGTGACCCCTCTACTTATATAATTTTAGGCCCAATTAAGTGAATTATCTCTTATTGATTGTGAAATATTCCCAGGTAACACAGTTCAGTACTGCATTGAATTCAGATTGTTGCATTTTTTAAAAGTTTATCTTAGATAATTGTATTACATTTCCCAAAGCCCATGAGCTCTAAATTGAGAGGTTCTAGTCCAAGGTTTATGTCCCGAGAATGCTCAGGCATTGCCTCTCCGAAGCAGCAGTCCTCATTGTCCCTTTGTTTTTGCCACTGGGAGACTATAAATGTTCCTCCGTTCCTGTTCCATTAGTTCCCTGCTTGAGCACTGTTACAGTTTGTTTACCCCATCCAGACCTGATCGGGACATGTGAGTGCCCAGCCAGACTAATGATTGGTCTGTGTGCAAAAACAACATATTATCTTAAGTTGTTGTCATTACCTGCTATGCTATAGAATAATAAAACTAGTTCCTCCTATCTAACTGTATTTTAATGTCTGTTACCTATCCTCTCTTCATTCCTCATACCCTTACCCTTCCTGGTCTCTAGTGACCACTGTTCTACTCTGTTCTATGAGATCAACTTTCTCCATTACACATCAAAATGATAAATATTTGAGGAATTAGAAATGATAATTACCCTGACTTGATCATTACACATTTGTGTACATGTGTCAAGTTATGTACTTGTACTCCATAAATATACACAAGTATTATATAGTGATTAAAAAATTTTAAAGATCCTATTACAGACTTAAAAAATGTTATCATAACAGGCCTGACTTTGAAAGCCTGCTTACAAGGTTGAGCCTGGATCAGCATCTGGGATCTTGATTTTCAGGAGGGTTTCCACCATTCCCAGAACTGATAATGCAGGCTCATTGTACCTGAATTGTTTATACAGGCAATGTGGTTTATGCTGAATACCTGCTTGCTTTCTTGGAGGCTGGAATTTGGATTGTGCCAGTCATAAGATGCTTATGTGAGCAGCCTCCTGCTCCATAAAAACCTTGGACACTGAGTCTCTGATGAGCTTCCCTAGCAGACAACATTTCACAACTTGTTGCTAGGAGAATTAAGTATGTCCTGTGTATACACTAGGAGAGCACTCTTGGAGCTTGTGCCTGGTCTCCCCTACACTGCACCCCATGAGCTTTTTCCCTTTGCTGATTTTGCTTTGTATCATTGTAATAAATTGTAGACATTTATATGACTATATGCTGAATCCTGTGAGTCCTAGTGAATCACAGAACCTGGGTTGATATTGGGGAACCCTTATACAGCACCCTTGCAGAACCATTGTTAAATATTTGCTCGGTACTTGCTTATGGAGATAATGAGCCTGGTGAGAAACCAAGGCAGAGAGAGGCTCTCTGGTGGCAGCACTGACTTGCTGTGTTAAACTCAAATCTTGTAAACACTTAAAAGGACATCTGTGAGCATTGGGAAGCAATAAAAGGAGTTTACACAGACTATAATGATCAAATTTCATTTAGAAAAGAACAAAAAGATGCCCAAGAATCAGGAAAGTTTGTGAGAGTAGTTTGCTTCATCAGATTAAAATTTACTTACAAGGCCACTATAATAAAAATAGTATGATAATTGACAATAAATTTGATGTAACATCCAGGTTTCCCAAATTTAAGCTCAAGTTTCTTCATCAGATCTTTATTGATTCCTTCTGTGGGCCCTGTGAGAGTGAACATGTGAGAATCAGTTCCTCCTTGGTCTGTCTTCTGAGATAGGTCATACAAAAACAAGCATCATTTATGCTGTCTACAGTGGAACACTCTGAACTTGTTTTTGGTGACTATGATGCTGTCATCTGTTACAGTAGGAATGTGAGCTTTTGAATTTAAGAACATGGGAAAAACAGTAAGTGAACAAATAACTTTTTACCAGTCTCCTGTGAATTGCTGATATTTCAAATCAGTGCAAATTAATAGCTTAGGGGGTAGTTTGGCACTTTTAATTTTTATAGTTTTGCAGTTAGTAAAACTGAAATATTCCTCTTTCCACAATCTGCCACCATTATTTTGTCTTTCTTTGTGTGTCAGAGGTGGTGTTTCCTAAGGGAAAACTTAATTAGACTGTGTAATAATCTTCTTGGGAAAATAGAGAAAGGTGGGTATATAAAATATACTGAATGAAAGCTCTTATTAAAAATCCTTTGAAGGAGGAAAACATCCTGTACTGAGGGAACAGAGGTGGGATGATGGAGTTTTGCTGTCCCTGTTTTGCATTTCTAACAGTAAGCTTGAAAGCACAGGATCTTCTGACCATTGAAGCTGAAATTATGTATGCAGTGTTTTTCATGAAATAACATTTACCATAAAAAAGATTACATTTACACTTGTCTTGGGTGATTCTAAAAATTTCTATGCAGACAATTCTAAAAATATTAATGCAGAAAATTCACCAGCTTGAGGTCACATGAGCACACACAAGCATTACATTGATTACATGTCTGTGTACTAGCCAGTCTCTGAAATGGTGTCTCAGAGGATTAAAATTGAACCTGTGTTCTGACCATGTGGTGTCAGCTGTGGCCTGGGAGTGTGCCAGTTAGTCAAAGCACCTGTGCCTCCTCACAGGGTCTTGGTGGTTGGCTGCCCAGGAAGATGGAAGAGAACTGCCTCGCCAATCCAGTCACACATGCAAGGCTAGGAATCCTGCCTTATGAGACTTTTCCTGTTCTGACTGACAAGAGACTCAGAGATGATAGTCTAGCCATCTGTCTGTAGCTCTGAGGCAGGAGAAGCTGAAGAAATTAGAATAAAATCAAGCAACCTCCTCTTGCCACCCCCACTACCACCCCACCACTGAGCCCATCCAGATAGTAATGACCAGAACACCCTTTTCATCAGCAACTTCCTCTGGAATTAACACTGAAGAATTCTGGGTGTGATGGCCTATTTGCAGTACAAATGGAACATGGGAAAAGGGTGCTCAGATTTGACCTAGAAATTTGAGATGTAGGTAGAGACCTAATATCACACTAGGGACCCACAGGCCAATTACCTTGAACCTGTTAAGTGGAATACAACCCCTAAAGGAAACTGTTTTGAACTAAGGAATAAGATGTATTTACAAGAGAGGCTTCATGTCATTTCTTTCTTTGTTTATTGTAAGCCCTCAAAAGTTCATAGAAATTAAAGTTCTCTAGAGTATATGAGGGCATTGAGTACAAAGGGAGAGAAACAAAGGAAAAAAGACTTAATTTTATTTATTTTTGTGAGCAAATCCTGTAGTGTTAGATTAAGCCATATGAAACTGCAAATACTCAAATATTTTGATGTACAGTGGCAGTTTCTATGGTTCAACCTAATGTAAACTCATTTCACCACACAAATGCTTTGAAAATATTCTCTTTATAATAATTTGTGACATATCCATCTCTTATCAAAGTAGTACGTGTTTTTACTTTGAATAATCTTTTCTTAAAGATTTATTTATTTATTTATTTGAAAAGCAGAGTTATAGAGAGGCAGGGAGAGAGGTCTTCCATCCACTGGTTCACTCCCCAGTGGCCACAATGGCTGGAACTGCACTCAATCTGAAGCCAGGAGTCAGGAGCTTCTTCTGGGTCTCCCACGCGGGTGCAGGGGCCCAAACACTTGTGCCATGTTCCACTGCTTTCCCAGGCCATAGCAGAGAGTTGAATTGAAAGTGGAGCAGCCAGGACTCGAACAGGCACCCATATGGAATGCCGGCACTGCCGCCACCGGCTTATCTGCTTTGCCACAGCACTGGCCCCACTTTGGATATTCTTGATAGAGAATGTCAAAGAAATCCCAAACCCCAAGGCCTGTTGCCTACAGTAGAATGGTGTTGTGATCCGTGGTCTGGGTAGACTGTAGTGGCCTGGAGTTTTTAGTTCATTTCTGGCTTCATAGGCAGTTATTAGGCATGACTGCAAAGCAATTGCTTTTCCAACTCAGAACATCCTTAAAATGCAGTCGAAAGCCAGCTATTTATTTTCTCACTCAGAATGTTTTTGGAACTCTTCTTTTTGGCATTAGCTTCAAAGCCATTTTATAAGCCTCCTGAGGAATTAATCATTCACTTCATTCATTTAGTAAGTATTTGCTTGAGTCAGGTATAATGTTGAGCACTAGAACATAGAGATTGGTCCAGGTGAGGGGTGCACACAGATACATGCATTTTATAAAGCACCAGGACATGTAAGGGGCTCAGCCTCCCTGGAGAGGAGACCATTCAAGAAAAATAAGACTGGAAAGGTATCTGTGGCCACATTGTTTAGTGCCTTGGATGCTAGCTGTGTAAATTTGAAATTTGCCTTGTGAGCAATAGGGAGCTATTGAAGGTCTTGTGCATTTGGAGTTTCAACATGCCAGCTAATGATAGATAAATTAGAATTATAAATCAGGCCTGCAGTTTGGTTTCCCAGCTTGCTGACTAAAACTGGCTTCACACATCTCAATTGCATGTTCACTTGAGTAGACTTTGAATAATATTTGGTTGGTTCCAAAAATCAGATTCACTCTCAAAGGAAAAAAAATTGCCTCCTTTAACCTTATTCAGAGAAATATGATATGTCAAAGGAACAGAAGATTAATTAGCTCAAAAAGTCCTAAGTATTTTTGAGAAATATTACTGTTGGAATAAATATTTGCTGCCCTAGAAGTCTCTTGGAAGTTAGCCTATAATTGGATGTGTGAATGCTGATATGAGTATTTGTTTTTTAAAAATTGCTTCGTTACATGTATATAGTTAATCTTTTGGATTGATATTTACTGTACCTTCACTTCACTGGAATGCATGGAAAGGTGATGCTGGTATAAATAAAAAAAGATACAGATTATTCCTAAAAAAAAAAATAGGGATTCTAAAAGCAATGCTAAGTTCTCAATAAAGAGCTTAAAGCTCTTCAGGTTGGGTGTTAGGGGTGCTGTAATGTGTTACTCTGACATTCTAGTTATCTAGTTAACTGCTGGCTGTAGGTGGTACTTATCTCTGATGGGTAGAGGTACCTTGCATCACATAGGATGAGAGACATGCAGGTCGAATGAAACTTGCCATTTTTATGGCCGCCATTATAGGCTGCTTCTTTTTGGTCAGATGTTTGGCCCCTCTGTCATCTTGGCATTAACTGGAATGCCTTCCTTAAGGAATCACAACAGTAGTAGCTATTTGGAAAATTAACTGTTGTCTAAAGTGATTCAGCGTAATAGGATAGGTACATGATGAGATTTCCACTCTACAGTTCATCCTTAAAACTACCTTCCAAATTCTGTCAGTTAACTGTTGCTGTATAACTACAACTTCTAGTTCATTCTGTGGGTCCTCATTTGATCTAGGTTCAACTGATCAATTCTGCTGTTCTCAAATAGTCTCTCTTATGCTTATGGTCAACCACAGATCGAAAAGGAAGTTTCCTTTGGAAATTGACTGGCTGTGAACTGGAGCAATCCTACCGGGTAGGAGCACTGGAGCAACCTAGCCTAGATTTGTTCTCATGGTAGCTAGGAAGGTAGGTATCTAAGAATGAATAGATATATCAAAGGCCTCTACTGTATTCTGTTGCCCTAAGAAAGTTAGAGAGTCAATCCCAATTGAAGTAGGGGATGGATAAAGAAGAGTGGAGAATTGGGGTCATTTTAGCTATCACAGAAATACAGATCAATCTTCTTAAAGGCTTCTGTAACATTTGAAAACACATATATTCTATATGTTCAGAGATGGATCAGAAGCATTAAAGACAGATCAAAAAGAAATAGAAAGCATTAAAATTGTTCATGTGTCAGAACCCTGATGACAGTCCTTTTGTGAAACTCACTTTTTTGAAACTTGGATGTTCTAATACCTATATATGCCTCACATTTTAAGTCAGAGTTATTACTTCTGAGTCTTTGCTGCAAAATGATGTGATGCCCACAAATGGAGGTTTAAAACATGGCTGCAGGGGCAGATATTGTGGCAAAGCGCTTAAGGCACTGCTTAGGATACTCACATCCATATTGGAGTGCTTGAGTTTGAGTCCCTTGAGTCCCCACTCTGATTCTGATTCAGCTTCCTGCTAATGAGCACCCTGGGGAGGCAGCAGGGATAGCTCAAGTACATGGGTCCCTACCACCCATGTGGGGGACCTGAATGGAGTTCTGGCTTCCTGGCTTCCACCTGGCCCAGCCTTGGCTGTTGCCAGTGTTTGGAGAATGAACCAATGGATGAAGGGTCTCGGTGTTTATCTTTCCCTCCCCCCAATTCAAATGATTTTTTAAAAATAAATTTAAAATGTCTGCAAATTATTTGATCCTCCTCTCAGAAGGTGAGGCCTATGTCTCCTTCAACTTAAATCTGGGTGAACTTGTGACTGCTTCAGTACAATAGAGTATGTTCATTGGAATTCATGCTAGAACCTCTGAGCTGCCACATAAGAAGTCTGACTTTCCCTGAGGCCGCTTATGCTGGATAGGGCTCATGTAGGTGCCCTGGAGATAGTCTCTGCTAAGCCCAGCCATCACAGTCAAAGATGCCAGTGAAGGAAAAGCTTCCAGATGATTCCAGCTATTTGAGTCTTCCCACCTGAGATCTTATACATTGCGGAGTAGGCAAAAGCCATCCTCACTGTTCTTTGAATTCCTGACTCACAGAATTCGTAAGGTGATAAAGTGATTCTTGTTTTATGCCATTAAATTTGCACCAGTTTGTTACACAGTAGTCAGTTACTAGGACAGCATAGATGAATGTCCATGGCTGTGTTTCAATAAAATTTTATGGGCACTGAAATATGAAATCACATAATTTTATGTGTCACAAAGTATTCTGCTTTTTAATTTTTTCAACCATTTAAAATTATAGAAACCATTCCTAGCTCCCAGGCTATACCAGAAATGAACAATAGGCTAGATTTAGCCTATGTGCTCTATTTTGCTGACCCTGATTATATAGGCTTTGTAAAATTTAAACGTAAGGCCTTCTGGCCAAGATAGCTCTGATTTAATACTTTAAACTCATCTCTTTTCTAAACAAAGTGATAGATAGAACAAAAATTAGAAAGACATCTGTCATTAAGAAAATATAAACTTCTGAGCCCAAATAGATCAGATAGTAAGTGGGGATTGTTAGTCATGTATCTCTAGTTACTGACATGCAGGACTGTTAGGTCCAGAAGAAAGTAGAGATGACTGAGAATTGTATTTCAGTAGATAATGGAGATCAAAACATTCAGTGAATATAGGAAACAATCCCTGATTGTGTGATGTCAGGAATTGCTCATGGGCAGGGACAGGTAATATTCTGCTTAGAGCAGCAGGCAGGAGAGATACTCGGGCCTGGGAACAAATATATTATTGGCTTACTGTCTAAATCTGCCCTTTTCTCCCTATTGGCAGTATAGGACTGAGAATCCTAGAAAGCAGCCGTTCAACATACAGCATGAATCAGAGGGAGAAAAAATAAACTTTCTCCAAGCATGCAAACTGAAATTTCAAAGTAGTGAGGACAGTCATCCATAACAGCAACCAGGAAATCCATTTACTCCCAATGAGAATCATTTTAGAATGACTTTAAAGTTTAAGATTTTCAAGCCAAGCACAGAAAGACATGATCTCACTTGTATGTGGAGTCTAAAAAAATGGAGGGCAGATGGTGGGGAGGGGCAAGGGGACTAAGGGAGGGAATGTTGATTAGCAGACACTAAGTTATAGCTAGTTAGGAGTAGGAAGTTCTGATGTTCTGTTGCACGGGAGAGTGAGACAGATAATGTACTATATGTTTATTTAAAAAACAAGAAGATAGGATTCTGGATGTTTTCACCATAAAGAAATATTCATTGTTTGAGGAAATAGATATATCTCCCTTGATTGGACATTACACAGTGGATACAGTGTTGAAAGATCACATGGTATCCCATAAATATGTGCAGTTTTTATATGTTAAATTAAAAACAATAAAGGGAGAAGGCATTTGGCATAGCAGTTAAGACACCACTTCAGATGCTAGCATTCCATATTGAAATGCCTGGATTAGAGTCCCAACCTGTTCCTTTTTCTAGCTTCCTGCTAATGCAAACCCTGGGAGGCAGGTCCCTGCCTCCTTCATGGGAGAACTGGATTGAGTTCCAGGCTCCTGACTTCAGCCTGGCCTAGCCCCAGCTGCTGGGGACATTTGTGGAGTGAACCCATGGATGAAAGATCTCTGTCCATCTCTATTGTGTTCTCTCTCTGTCTGCCTTTCAAATAAATAGAAGATAAATAAATGGAAATTAATTTAAATTTTAAAGATTAAAGTTCACGATTTTCAAAAAGAGAATAACATTCATTACAAAATTTTTAAAAATCTGGTGCAATCCTGGTGGGAACTCAATTCTAGTTGGAGATTTTATAATACATACTTTTGTTTGTGGTTAAAAAATTTTTAAAATTTAGTGATAATCCAATACACAGGCCATTCTAAGAGCATATTGTTGTTATGGGAAATGGGATACACAGCAGACTCATAGAATGGCAGATGTCCTAAACAACACTCTGGCCTCAGAATCAGCCCTTAAGGCATTCGGATCTGGCTCAAGAGCCCATGAGAGTATTGTAGGCATGGAAAGCCAAGATACCATGGAAAAGAAAAAAAGAAGAAGACCTAAATGAAAGATCTCTGTGAGATCCCAGTGGAAAGAACGGGACCATCAAAGAAGGAGGTACCTTTCTCTGAAGGGAGGAGAGAACTTCCACTTTGACTGTGACCCTTATCGGAATAAGATCAAAGTCAGCGAACTCTAAAGGCTTCCATAGCCCTGGCAACTCATGACTAGAGCCTAGGGAGATTACTGACGCCATGAACAGGAGTGTCAAATTGTTAAGTCAGCAATAGGAGTCACTGTGTACTTACATCCCATGTGGGATCTGTCCTTAATGTGTTGTCTAATGTGCAGTGATGCTATAACTAATACTGAAACAGTATTTTTACACTTTGTGTTTCTGCGTGGGTACAAACTGATGAGATCTTTACTAATTATATACTGAATCGATCTTCTGTATATAAAGATAATTGGAAATGAAAAAAAAAAAAACAACCTGGTGTTAAATTGGAAATGGCATAGAAAATTAATTAATTTTTTAAAAAAATATTATGTAGGATCTCTGCCTTTAATGTGCTGTACACTCTTATTTAATGCTATAACTAGTACTCCAACAGTATTTTTTTTCACTTTGTGTTGCTATATGGGGGCAAACTGTTGAAATCGTTACCTAATTTATACTAAACTGATCTTTTGTATATAAAGAGAATTGAAAATGAATCATGATGTGATTGGAAGGGGAGAGGGAGCGGGAAAGGGGAGGGTTGTGGGTGGGAGGGAAGTTTTGGGAGGGGGAAGCCATTGTAACCCATGAGCTGTACTTTGGAAATTTATATTCATTAAATAAAAGTTTAATAATAAAAAAAAGAGCATATTGTTGTTGAGATTGTCAGGGTCTGGGTTAGTCAAACAAGGGAGGCTTCCTAGAGGAGGTGACATGTTTGCTGAGCATTAAAATGATGCATTTACATGTTTTAAAAGTGAAGAAGCAATAAGACCTTGCAAGCAGAAGGGATGATAGTACATGAAGCATGGGAGAGGGAACTACAGAGGTTCAGTGTTGTTTGGACATAAAATTGAGGCAGAGTGTGGTAGGTACAAATGCTGAATAAGGATATGCAGCTTAATTGTGGAAGGCCATGTTGACCTTCATGAGGATCTTGATAAACATTCTAGTAGCAAAAAGCAACCATTGAAGTCCCTCAGCAATGATGGGACATGGTCCAATTTGTGGTTTATATGCCTCTCTGGTCTCTGACAGTTGGGTGGAGAATGGATTTGAAGGAAACAATATCTGGAGTCCTAAGACCAGTAAGGAAAATTGTTGAATTCCAAGTTTGAGGAAATAGATCCTAAACTAAGAAAATGATAGCAGAGATGGGAAAGGAACATTGGTTTAGAAGACTATTTCAGAGGTTAATTCGTCAATATTTGATGCTTAATTGGATATTCCAGGGTGAGAAAAATAGATTTTTCTAGATTTTTTGACTGTATAGAGGAAGATGCCAACTGAGAGCACCAGAAGGGAAGAAGAACCAGTGGAGAGGAGATAGTTACCTTAATGCTAATCATCATCTAGATTGATGTTTCTGGTTGGCATTATGTTTTGTCCTTTTCTGTCCCTTCCATCCTTTCTCTTTTCTGTTTATTTCCCTCTCTTTCAAATCTCAAGCTCTAGATTTGGATGACCCTGTTCTGGGAGCTATAAGCATGTGCACCTCAGGGAACCACCATCACTTACAAGATGGTTAGAGGAAGAAAAGTATATTAGACAGTCCTTCAAAGAGCCAAGGGAGTTGTTTCAAAAGGAGCCAGAGGGGTGATCAGCATCTTAAATGCAGCACACTTGTACTTAAGAGATGAGAGTTGTGAAATACTCAGACTGCTGACCTTTTCAACAGCTCTGGTGTGTATAAGCCAATTGAGGACAGACAGAGAAAAAGTAAGGAGAAACAGACTGTAGACTAATTTTTGTGAAGTTTGCAAGAGAAGGGAAAGAAATTGGATATTAGCTAGAGAAAAATGAAGTAAGATTGAGTGTTTGTGCTTGAATCTCAGCTCCTAATTCTAGCTTCCTGCTAATACACACCCTGGGAGGCGGCAGCAATAGCTCAAGTTTAATTGGGTCCTTGCCACTCTTGTGAGAAATCCAGATTGAGTTCCTAGCTTCTGCCTGGCCCAGTCCCAGCTGTTGTGCAGGCATTTGGGAAGTGAACCAATGAATGGGAGATCTCTCTCTGCTTTAAAAATAAATAAAATTTTAAAAATCAAGAAAATTCAGGAGTTGAATGACAAGTTGTTTTTAATAGAAAATCATTTATTTAGAACTGTTTAGATATTGGAATGGATTGCCTTGTCAGTGAACTCCCTGTCACTGGAGCAGTTAAGCAGAGATTAAATGTTTTCTGGCCAATTGTATAGAAAGATAAATTGGTGAGTGCCATCAGGAGTTTCAGCCTATGTTCAATTCCTAACAGTTTTCCCAAAGTTGCTTTCAGCATTCTAAACTAATGAATTATTCTGTGGACCTGCCTTGCCTGGCAACTCTCCAGAGATTTGTTGAATCACTGGGCCAAGTTACTTTATTTGCCTTTGATCTTGAAGGATGAAATTAAACTACAGATTCTCTGATAAGAAAATATTGAGGCTTAGGATGCAGAAAAGTTTGATCGTGATGAACAATCAGCCATGCTGTGGGCTCATAGGTGTTTTTGATCAGGTAGTCACTTTCCATACACTCCCAGAAACAAAAATTTTGTTTCAAAATTTTGATTCTTATTTTTTAATCTGTCCATTTTTGTTAAATATTTCTATTCAGAATAATTAAAATGGCACTGAGATGACAGGAGAAATGGACAAATAAGAATAATCTGCTTCCTTTTCTGTGTTTTATTTTCTTCTCTGGATGTTTTGTATTTTAACATAGAATTTTGGTTTTCTGGGGCCAAGAGGAGGTAATTAGATTCCATCCACATTCTCTAGTACTCATCTTAAATCCTTAAGCATTCTCTTCAGTTAGCATTGGAAATGACAGAGAGGTAAACTTTGCTGTTTTCTCTCAAGTGACTCAGGTATTTATCTATAGCCAAATCTGTCTTTCTTGGGGTACTGGAGCATAAACAGCATAAATGACTAAACTAATTCTCAGAAAGCCATATTTTAGTCAGTACTTTCCAACTTTCTCAGTCATTTCTTTACAGAACTAAATGGTATAACTAATCAATTAGACCCTTATCCCTTCTCAAGTTATATGTGTAAAATTCTAATAACCTTTTGGAATGCTAATAAGGATTAGAAATGACTAAAACACAAGCAGGCAAACCAGAAAATGCAAGTACTGGAAAATTAGCTCCCCACTCTCAAAGTTAAACCAGGAACACTAAGTATAGTGAATAACTTTTGAGGAAAACTAGATATATCTTTGTTACCAACTAGCTTGGTGTATTCTGGGGCCACAGATCAGGAGTCAGCCTCCCAATTATCCCATGCCTACAGAGCTTTACCTGTTTCCTAGCCTGTGTGTTTCCTTGCTCTGGGAGAATACAGTAAGTGAAAATCTCGCAAGACCGTAGGATGATTTTCTTCCTTTTCTTGGATTAATGCTTTCCAACTATGTTGGGAACATGAATAAATTGCCCTTTTTATCATATGTTAGCTTTCTTAGCAATTACTTTTTATTTTGAGATAAGAGATTTTGAAATAATAAACTTAGGAGTTGCAGAAATAGTACAGAGAGCAGACTTGCTGTTCTAGAAAGGATGGAATGGGTATATTTCACTATATTCCAAGTAAATGTAATGATACAGGGAGTTTGAGGGTAAATGGATAGAAAAAGATACACTATGTAAATACCAATCAAAAGAAAATAAGATTGACTATAATAATACCAGATAAATTAGACATCACAGTAAAGAGAATTACCATAGGATCAATCCATCCAGAAAACAGCAATCTTAAAATACATATAAATAACATAGCTTCAAAGTACGTGAACAAAATCCAACAGAGCTGAATTGAGAAATAGACCAATATCACTAGCAATCAACCAGATCTAATTGACAATTATAGAATGCCCACTCAATAGCACAGTAAACTTACTTTTCCAAATGTGTATGAATTGCTCACCAAAATAGACTATATCCAAGATATATAAAAGAACCTTAAAAAATAGGAAAGAGCTGAAATCAGAGTATGTTCTGAAATACAGAGTATGTTCTCTGGCCATAATGGAATCAAGTTGAAATCAAAACCAGAAAAACTTCAGAAAAGTTTCCAAACACTTGAAAAATAAACAATATACTTCTCATTAAATCTCAAGGGAATTTTAAAAAAATTAAGTCTGACCTGACTGTAAATGAAAACACAGCATATGAAAGCTTGTGGATATAACTTAAATCCATTCTTAGAAATTTATAGCACTAAATGCTTATAGGAGGAAAATATGAAAGGTCTCAAATGAATACTCTAAGCCCCCATCTCAAGGAACTAGAAAAGGAAGAGCAAAAATAAACCCAGAGCAAGGAAATAATAAAGAAGAGATAGAAGTCAATGTGATTGAAAACAGAAAAATGATGAATCTAGAAACTGGTTCTTTTATAAAAGAGACTAAATTGGTAATGGGTATAATTTGAGAATCTGGAGTTTCAAGAATACCCCCAGATGATTCCCAGGTATAATGGGAGTTGAGAATTTCTGCTAGGGGAGGCTAGATACATTTTCTAGAGATTGAACATACCATTGTCATCTATATCCAAGACCCTTTCATTTCTCCTGAGGGAAATTTGTAGCCAACTCATTTTCCCTCTTTTTTTTCCCCCCTCAAATTCAGTACTGCCTTGTCTGTTAACTTCCATATCTTACTGCTCCTTCACCATGGGCATTGCTCTGACCGGAGATGAACATTTGAGCATTTAACAGAAGTCCTCCTTCACTTCACACCCACACCCCGCCTTGATTGATTTTGGTATTAACTGCAAAATCCCCCTCTGATTGGTTTGTCACACATCGTTGGTTACCAGTTTTTAGGCTGTGATCACCCAAGCCATACTGACAATGTGTCTGGTGCACCTGGTCCTATGACCCTGGCTCTGAGGGGGCTGAAAGACTTGGCTTCTCAGTTTTTTCCTTGTCCCTTTTTTGGTGGCCAGTGTGCAGTGCCTGCCCTCTGTTAGCATAATATTAACTGTTGGTGTGCGGTGGATTTGAACTTGCTCAGTAAGTCTGGGGTTTGTTTCTGTGTGTTTGACCTTATATGTGAGGCTTACCTGCCTGTTACTGTTACTAAAACCTGGGATAAAGGTTATTTTCCCTCGTTTAATCAGTTTGGTGATTAATTTAAGTCAACTAGTAATTGCGACTATATTAGGGGTACATGTGGATAAAAATTTCAATGTGGAAGCAACTCACAGAAGCATATAGAATGTAATGAAAAATCATTATTAAGAAAATTGAGTTTCTTTTTGGAGGAAGAATTATATATTTCACAGTAAAAGGAATTCTTGTTGATTTACTTTATTCTCAAGAGGTTTTATCTGCAAATAGTATTTTGTCTTAAAGAGATTTATTCTTTCAAAATATATATCTCTTGATTCTTAAAATACCAAGCCTACTTGTTTATCTCTTTAGCTGAAAATTTTTAATATTTGTACACAAATTAAAAATAAAATGTATTGCTAAATATTAAAAGTTATTAGAATAGGGGCTTATTTTCCTAAAAGGCATAAAGTGAATGTTGATTTAGAGAGGGCTAGGACCATTAAAATCTGTCAAGATAACATTACTGAACAGGCCATCCAGGATAAAACCTTACAATGAGATCTGTATCAGCCAAGTAGTGAGCTGAGAAATTTGGGAGTAAGAAGGGAGAAGGTTTAGGGAAACTAATAATTCAATGATATACTTCTAGTTTTCAATTTTCTTTCTTGTTTTTTTTTTTCATTAAAAGGAAAGATTTCTTTGTAGTTTAGACCAGAAGTTGACAAACTGGCCTGTGAGCCAAATCTAGTCACTTATTTTGATATGGCCTACAAGCCATTCAGAATGGTGTTTACGTTTCAGATGATTGAAAAAATAATCAAAGGAAGAATACTGTTTAATGACATATTAAGAGATACAAAATTTGGGGCCAGCACTGTGGCATAGTGGGTAAAGCTGCCGCCTGCAGTGCCAGCATCCCACATGGGTGCCGGTTCAAGTCCTGGCCACTCCACTTGTGATCCAGCTCTCTGCTATGGCCTGGGAAAGCAGTGGAAGTTGGCCTAGGTGCTTGGGCCCCTGCACCCACGTGGGAGACTGGGAAGAAGCTCCTGGCTCCTGGCTTCAGATTGGCTCTGTGCCAGCTGTTGCAGCCATTTGTGGAGTGAACCAGCAGGTGGAAGACCTCTCTCTCTCTCTCTCTCTGTAGCTCTGCCTTTCAAATAAATAAATAAATAAATCTTTTTAAAAAAGATACAGAATTCAAATACAGTGTAATAACATTTTGATGGAACAGAGCCATGCTCATTTGCCTATGTACTGTCTATGGCTGCCATCATGCTGCAGTGGCAGATTTGAGTAGTTGCAGCAGAGATCACATGACCCACGAAGCCAAAAATATTTCCTGTCTTGTCCTTTAGAGAAGATATTTACTGACCCCTGGTTTAGACTCACTTCCCAACCTGACATTCACATCAAGGTGATTTCTACTTAAACAGTGTGAAATCCCCAACTAATTTGTTAATGGATCTTTGTATTAAAATGGATAAGCTGCTTCCTGCTCACAGCCTGAATTGTAGGAGACATAGAAATACTTGTCTCTGTGGCAGGAACATACATACATAAATTTCCTTTTTCTTCTTTCCTTTTGTTTTTTATTTAATGATTTTTAAAAAGATTTCTTTATTTTATTTGAAAGAGTTACCCAGAGAGAGAAGGAGAGGCAGAGAGAGAGAGAGGTCTTCCATCTGCTGGTTCACTCCCCAGTTGGCCACAACTGCCGGAGCTGCACTGATCCGAAGCCAGGAGCCTCTTCCGCGTCTCCCACGCAGGTGCAGGGGCCCAAGGACCTGGGCCATCTTCTACTGCTTTCCCAGGCCATAACAGAGAGCTGGATCGGAAGTTAAGCAGCCAAGTCTTGAACCAGCACCCATATGGGATGCCAGCACTGCAGGTGGTGGCCTAACTTGCTATGCCACAGTACCGGCCCCTTCTTTAATGTTTTTTGAGAGCTTTGGAAAAGAGTTGACTTCCAGACTCCCCATCTGGTCACAGGGGACTGAAGAGTCATATGATTTGTCTAAATTTTTAAAAATAAAGCTTTAAAATGATGAGATGATGGTCTTCTTGTAGGAAGTACAGAAAAGTTCATCTACTCCAACTTTAAATATGTCTTTTTTATAAAGATAAAGATGTGTTGGTGAGGAGAACTGGTAGAATATGTAGAGATTGTTCTGATTTTCTTTCTGGTTACTTAATTTCTAGATAGATATTTATGACTTTAATCATTGAACTGCTGAGATGTGGTATAAATGAAAGATAAGCAAGATGAACAGACTTGAAGGGAAGAGTTTTGTTTCTATGACATTGAATCATAGACTGAATTGTTTTCTACAAAGGGGAGAATTCTGACTAAAAGCATTCAAACTCAATGAGTCTGTCGGTATTGTTTACCCCAATACAGAGATTATCAGCTCAAGAAACACATTTATAGCATTCATGACTTCTGTTTTAAGTAATCTTTGGGGAGATTCTTTGCCTTCAAGGGCAGGAATCCTCTCTTAAAGATATAAGAAATGTGCTGCTCTGGTCTGTTTCTGATAATGGCTCTAAAGTATACTTTCCTGAAAGTGTAAGGGACCTGGACTTTTAGATGTTTTTTTACTTAAGGACTATTTCTAAATACCATCATAGACTTATCCTCCCTGGTTTTATCAGTTCTTCTTGAACCTGTTTACATTTTCATTTTGTTCTACTTCTTGAGCTGATGAGTTCTCTAAGTTCCCCAAGCATTACAGACAGTCCTGTTATCCTTTTGATAAAATTGTCTTTGAGGAGTTTCAGGGAATGCCCCTTTGTTACTTAATTCTGTGATTGGGTGAATAAACTCAAGTCCATCTTTTCTACCTTCTTCTTGATCCTTATCCATTTCTGCATAATTCCTTTTGAGCAAGATTTCTCAACCTTGACAGTATAGACATTTTGGGCCAGATAAGACTGTGCATTATAAGAGGTCATCCCGTGCCTTGTAGGATGTTTAGCAGCATTCCTTCTGGCCTCTACCCCCTAGATGCCAGTCATACCAGTTATTGTGACAACCAATAAATGTCTCCAGATATTGCCAGATGTCCCCTGAGGTATAAATTTTCCTTCAGTTGAGAACTTTGATCTTTGGCTTTTCCAAACTGCAAAGTTTGCTTTTTTGTACTATCTTTATGATATGGAGACTTCTCTACCAATTGGTTATATTATGCATTTCTAGATTTTTTTTCCAGCTCTGGTTGATGTCCATCTTGAATGACAGTAACAGCTACTTTTGCAGTTTCAGTATTCCAGGTTAGCTACATCATTTGGGGGTAGCTAGGGGACAAATACTTTGAAATCTTAAATCATTTTTCTGATTGTAAATGTCTTATTTGTATATTATAAAAATGTGGAGAATGGAGAAGTATGGAAAGAATTTTTTTATTTTTTTGACAGGCAGAGTGGATAGTGAGAGAGAGACAGAGAGAAAGGTCTTCCTTTTTGCCGTTGGTTCACCCTCCAATGGCCGCTGCAGCCGGCGCATCGTGCTGATCCAAAGCCAGGAGCCAGGTGCTTCTCCTGGTCTCCCATGCGGGTGCATGGCCCAAGCACTTGGGCCATCCTCCACTGCCTTCCCGGGCCATAGCAGAGAGCTGGCCTGGAAGAGGGGCAACCGGGATAGAATCTGGTGCCCGAACCAGGACTAGAACCCGGTGTGCCGGCGCCACAGGTGGAGGATTAGCCTGATAAGCCACGGCACCGGCCAGAAAGAATGTTTTTATCACTCAGAAATTTATCACTTCAACTGATATTAGTAAACTGGTTTATGACCTTCATTCATTTTCTATGTATTTTATTTCTTAGATATACTTTCACTATAAAATCAAATTTTACAGTTTTATTCCACTTAACTTTTTAGCATAAATGTTTCCCTGTGTGCTATATTTAAATTACTGGATGAAATACCATAATATTAATGTACTTTAATTTTCCCTTTTTTTGTGATTGTTGTTTCACTTATTTTTATTATGAGACTTTAATGGACTTTTTGTTCATGAATCATTTTCTGTGTTTTAGATTATTTTTCAGAGATGAAAGTTGAAAGTAGAATCACAAGGCCATAGAATGTGAATATGTTTAAAATAGAGTCTTAGATGATTTTTTAAGCTCTTGTATAGTCTCACAGAGGACAATGAATAGAGGCTCGTTGCACTGACCATACATTTCAGAAATGTGTCTCATAGATGTATAGGAGAAAAAAGGACTGTTTAATTTCATCACTTTTCTTTTCCTCTGCCTGCGTACACTTCTGTGGGAATTTTTTTTTTTTTTGACAGGCTGAGTGGATAGTGAGGGAGGGAGAGAGAGAGAAAGGTCTTCCTTTTTGCCGTTGGT
The DNA here is from genome assembly GCF_033115175.1 of Lepus europaeus. NCBI lineage: Eukaryota > Metazoa > Chordata > Mammalia > Lagomorpha > Leporidae > Lepus > Lepus europaeus. Next base: position 102,511,487 of record NC_084850.1, on the reverse strand, counting down.
TCACCCTCCAATGGCTGCTGCAGCCGGCGCATCGTGCTGATCCGAAGCCAGGAGCCAGGTGCTTCTCCTGGTCTCCCATGCGGGTGCATGGCCCAAGCACTTGGGCCATCCTCCACTGCCTTCCCGGGCCATAGCAGAGAGCTGGCCTGGAAGAGGGGCAACTGGGATAGAATCCGGCGCCCCAACCGGGACTAGAACCCGGTGTGCCAGCGCCACAAGGCGGAGGATTAGCCTGTTAAGCCACGGCACCGGCCTCTGTGGGAATATTAAAGGGGAGTCAAGTAGTCACCAAACCACAAACTTAGGTTCCAGGCCCAAACTGTCCCAGTTGGGTTTACTTCCAGATAGTGCTCCTTTAAAAGGGTGTTTCACCCAGGCAAGACACTTACTGCAGACATTTGTACTTTGCCTGTCTCACAATCACTGTTAAAATTCATCAGTGTGGTTGAGATTTTGTAGGAATAAGATCTGAAAACTGTCATCAAATTACTATTTCCCAGGATGCAAAGTGAAGTCTGGTGAACATTTCATTTCTTCCAAAACAAAGGGATATATTGTGGGAAGTAAGAAAGAAAAGAATGCCTGTATAAATTCTGTACCCTAAATAGAAGATAAGAAAACAAACAGCTGAATCATATACCCACATGTTAGGCATTGAGGCATGTCACAAGGTTACTCCAAGATTGCACTATACTGTTTATGGATTTTGCTTAACAAAACATTGTATTCTAGGACAATTTTGTCACAGTACAGATAAAAACAATTTATCTGTCTTCTATCTTGTTTTATCCTTTTTTTCCCAAGGAGTTACTCTGATGAATATAGACCTTATCGGACTTCCTTCCCCTCTAATTCTTAAATGAGTATTTGTGCCAGGAATATCACAGAAAACAGTTGCTTACCTGTGGCACTGTATGCTTTATGAGTATTATCAAGCATCATGCTCGTCCCTGAGCTGCTGTGACTTTGAGGTCTACCTGGTAAGCTAGGGAGAACTAGTTCTTCTATGGGATGTTTCTTCTTTCTCTCTTTTTGACATACAAAAAGCTATAGTTAATGTATACTTTGGAGATGAGTATACAACTGTGAAATTATCGTCACAATTTATGCTATCAGCCTATTCATCACCTCCAAAATTATCTTCTCTCTTATTTATTATTTTCTGATAACAGTGCTTGACATTTTTAAGTGTATAATATAGTGTTAACTGTAGGCACTGTGCTGTACAGTAGATCTCTAGAACCTGCTCATCTCATAGGGTAACTTTTTAATGTACAATTTAATGAAGATTGACATGTTATCTGAAAAAGGGGTACCTAGAAGCAGAAACTGAAATATTCATATGTACATGATTTATTAAGGATGATCTCAGGAGAAACATGTAAGGCAGCAGAATAGGCAAGAGGAAGGAGCCAAGTAAGGATATGAATGACCCTAGGAAAATTTAACCTTTGCCATGTTGGGGTGGTGGTGAGCAGGAGGGGAGGAGGAGAGTAGAACAGTTATTGGGGGCTGACTGCTCCTGGCAGAGATACCAAGAAAGAGTAATCCCCAGATCTTGGGCAGAGGGGTTAACTGTGAACCATTAGCTGCGAGCTGGGTACACTAACTAGGTTAAGGATATCTGAGTGAGACACCACAGTGTCTATTACCTTTTTCATATGTTTACTTTGTGCAGTTCTGCTAAGAGATGGAGATAAGAGATGAATGTGGCACAGTCTGTGCTTTCAAGATGTTTGTGTTCTAGTGGCAGGGCTGACCATGTAAAGAATGTTCATGGTATTAGTGAGGTGCTTTTTGCAGACTTGTCTAGAAAGTAAAGGAGTAATTATTGGGAGGGGTATTGGGAGCTTCACTGGGGGGAATCCAACAAATGACAAGAAGGAAAATCGGCTCATCAGGGTAAACTGGGGAATTGTAGGCAGGAAGAAGAGCCTCATGCAAAGGCTGACAAGTATGAAACAAGATGTGGTCATGGACTCACATGGCATAGCATGTGCGGGATGATTGGGAGAGGCAAGGGAGGTAGCTGATGAGGCCTGATAGACTACGGCTGGAACACTGTGGACCTCACAGCTAGTACTGAGGAGGCTGGGCTTAAAAGAGGCTGCGTTCCTGTTGTCATCCCTTCCAGCCTGCCTCAGGCATAGAGGTCAGCTTGAAATGCTTACTGTCCCTGCACCTGCCAGCTGTGCCCTCTAGTGGCCATATGACTTCAAGATTGTTGCTTTAAGTTTCTGAACCCCAGTTACCTCATCTGTAAAATGGCTGCTGTTGATACATGTAAGACTGTTGTGATTAGAAATAATAAAGACATATTTAAAGAGTTACCATTATTGGTTTCATTCTGATATTTACTACTCTGTTATTTTCCTACAGTAATTAAAACAGCAGTGAACAGAGAAACATAAGTGGACAGAGACAGACCAGTGAACTTTTAACAGCCCAGACCAAGAAATTAGCTTGCTTAGTTTTAATATCTAAAAGCCATTGTCAGGACTGATGTTACTGGCATTAGATGATCAGTTCCCTAGGCTCTATTGATAATACAAAGTTTTTTGCTTCCATCTATAATTTTATTTTTTATTTTTAATTTTTTTGGCAGGCAGAGTGGATAGTGAGAGAGAGAGAGACAGAGAGAAAGGTCTTCCTTTGCCGTTGGTTCACCCTCCATTGGCCGCCACGGCCGGTGCACTGCGGCCGGCGCACCGCACTGATCCGAAGGCAGGAGCCAGGTGCTTCTCCTGGTCTCCCATGGGGTGCAGGGCCCAAGTACTTGGGCCATCCTCCACTGCACTCCCAGGCCACAGCAGAGAGCTGGCCTGGAAGAGGGGCAACCGGGACAGAATCCGGTGCCCCGACCAGGACTAGAACCCGGTGTGCCAGTGCCGCAAGGCGGAGGATTAGCCTATTGAGCCACGGCGCCGGCCCATCTATAATTTTTTTAAAATGTTGTTACTGTAATAGTTTAAAGAGCAACACATTTTACAGTCTCAAAAGTTTCCCTCTGAGCAGTTTGACAACTCTTTCACTTAAATAACAGAATGTTATAAAGTGGAGAAACTGTTTATCCAAAATCCATAAGCCCAGAACGTCATATGAGAGAAGAATATCCATCTCACAAGGGGCCTTGGGTCTCCAGAAATTCTTAGGGAGGTGAGAAGAGAGGGTCCATGCTCAGCTGACTTTCTTTACTGAGAGTTTCAGAGAATATATTCTTTATATGGCATTTGTGGCCATTGATCCATCGTGAGTCATCCATATGAAGGCTATGTTCAGTAGGAACAGAATTTTGTCTGTTTCTATTCTTTTCGACACTGTCTTAACAGTTTTTAGCTTTATTGAGGTTAATTTACATGCCATAAAATTCATCCATTTTAAGTATACAATTCTGTGAGTTTAGTATATTTACAGAGTCATGCAACCAACACCATTTTCCAATATTATATAGCATTTCCATCACTCCCGAAAGAAGACTTTTCCCTATGTGTAGCTAGTCCCCAGTCTCACCCCCAGTCCTAGACAATCACTGATATACTTCCTGGCTCTATAGATTTGCCAATTCTGGACATTTCATATCACTGGAATCATACTTATATATATGACTTCTTTCACTAATGTTTTTACAGTGTTTTAAAATTTGTTCTAAATTTATCTTACATGTTGTATCATCTATCAGTATTTTGTTCCTTTTATTGCTGAGTAGTATTCAGTAGTATGAATGTGCCACAAATTGTTTAACCATTCATTGGTTGGAAAACATCTCAATTATTTCTAGTTTGGGGCCAGTATCTATAAAGCTGCTATAAACATTTGTGTTTATAAGTTTTCATTTCTCTAGGATAAATGTTCAGGAGTGCATTTGCTGGGTTGTATGATACTTACATATTTAATTTAAGTCTGTGATCCATTTTGAGTTAAATTTTGTAGAAGGTTTGAGATCTAGTTTGAGGTTCATTTTGTCGACCTCTTATTCTAACATCATTTGCTGAAAAGGCTATCTTTCCTCCATTGAATTTCTTTTCTACTTTTGTCAGAAATATATTAGACATATTTATATGGGAGGATATTCACTTTTAATAAGTGAAAAATATTAGATTATGATAGGCAGAGTAATGAGTTCCCAAGAATATCCATGTCCTAATCCCTGTAACCTATGAATATATTACGTTACATGGCAAGGGGGAAGTAGGGGTCAGTAATCAGCTGCTTTAAAATGGGGACATTATCCTGAGTTATCTGGGTGGGCCTGTAATTACAAGTAGAAGTAGAAGAAGGATATAAAAAGAGAAAGGTCAAAGAGTGAATGTGATGACAAAAGCAAGATCAAAGAGATAGAGTATTGGTTGGCTTTGAAGATAGAGGAAGATGGCCAGCATCCAGGGAATGTGAGTGTCCTCTAGAAGCTAGAATAAGTGAGGAAATGAATTCTCCCTAGAGCTTTTAGGAGGAAACAAGCCCTGCTAACATCTAGATTTTAGCCCTGTGAGATCTGTAAGATAATAAAATTTGTTTCATTTATTACTTTTATTTCTGTTTAAATTTCTACATTCATTATGACTTTAAATTACACAGTACTTTTTTCAAAAAAAAAGACATTAATTTTTTATTTATTTGAAAGGCGGAGTTACAGAGACACAGAGTTAGAGAGAGACACAGATGTTTTCTCTCTGCTAGTTCACTCCCTAAATGGCCACAACAGCCGGAGCTATGCCAATCCGAAGCCAGGAGCCAGGAGCTTCCTCCGGGTCTCCCACATAGGTGCAGGGGCCCAAGGATTTGGGCCATCTTCTATTGCTTTCCCAGGCCATAGCAGAACTGGATCAGAAGAGGAGCAGCCAGGACTTGAACTGGCACCCATATGGGATGCTGGCACTGCAGGTGGCAGCTTTACCTGCTATGCCACAGTGCCAGTCCCCACATTACTTTTTGATGGGAAGTGTTTTGTTGATATTTTTGTTTGCATTTCAGAAGGATATTTGATTTGTTAAGAATCTATGGGGCCAGGGCTGTGGCGTAGTGGGTGAAACCACCGCCTGCAATGCCGGCACCCCATATGGGCACCAGTTCAAATCCCTGCTGCTTCTCTTCTGATCCAGCTCTCTACTATGGCCTGGGAAAGCAGTGAAAGATGGCTCAAGTCCTTGGGCCCCTGCACCCACATGGGAGACCTGAGGAGGCTCCTGGCTCCTGGCTTTGGATCAGCACAGCTCCGGCTGTTGTGGCCAGTTGGGGAATGGACCAGCAGATGGAAGACCGACTTTCTCTCTCTTTCTCTCCTTTGCTCCCCCTCTCTCCCCCTCCCTCCCTCCCTCCCTCTCCTTCTCTTTCTATGTAACCTGATTTTCAAATAAATAAATAAATCTTTTTTAAAAAGATTTATTAAGAATCTAAACATGGCCCCCAAAATTTCTGTGATGAGGAGCTACTATTCTGTTTTCTTTTTATAATGTTCAATTGACTAAACAGTAGGACGAGCATAATATTAATGATGCGAATGCTGTGGTAATCTTGTTAGTTTTTTTTAAATAATGTCTTTATTGAGTATACAATACAATTTGCCCCCTTAAAATGTATGGCAGTGTTTTTTAAATATATTCACAGAAACTTGCAACCATCACCACAGAGCACTTTGAATACGTTATACCACTGCCTTCTATTTTCCATTGTTTCTGATGAAAAATCAGATGTTAAACTTGTTGGGATACTCTTTTTTTTTCCTTATTTTTGGCTTTCAGCAGTTATACTGTGGTGTATTTATAGATCTTTGTGTTTGTCCTACTTAAAGTTTTTGAGTTTTCTAATTATGTTAAATATATTTTCAGTGAGTTTGTGGAGTTTTTCAGATTTTTTTTTTCCTGCATCTTTCTCTCCTGTCTTTGTGGTACTCCCATTTCATATATGTGGTTGTACTTAATGGTGTCCCATATTTTTCTGAGACACTGCTCATTCTTCTTCATCTTCTTTTCTGTTTCTTGATGTATCTATTTGAAGTTGACTGGTTGCTTCTTCTACAAGTTCAATTCTGCTGAGGACCTTTAGTGAATTTGCAATTGTTGTGGTTTTCAACTACAGAATTTCCATTTGGTTCTTCTTTATATTTTCTGTTTCTTTATTGATGTTCTCTATTTGACAAGAAATTGTTATCATACCTTCCTTTACTTCACTAATTGTGATTTTATTCAGTTCTTTGAATGCATTTATGTAATTAATTTGAAGTCTTTATATTTTAAATCTGATATCTGATTACTCTTGCAGGCTTTTTCTTTTTTTTACTAGTGTAAGGGTCATATTTTCCTGTTTCTTTTTTTTTAAAGATTTATTTATTTATTAGAAAGTCAGAGTTACATAGAGAGAGGAGAGGCAGAGAGAGAGAGGTCTTCCATCCACTGGTTCACTCCCCAATTGGCTGCAACACTGGAGCTGTGCCAATCCGAAACCAGGAGCCAGGAGCTTCTTCCAGGTCTCCCACGTGGGTGCCCAGGCCCAAGGACTTGGACCATCTTCTGCTGCTTTCCCAGGCCATAGCAGAGAGCTGGATCGGAAGTGGAGCAGCTGGGACAGGAACTGGTGCCCATATGGGATGCCGGCACTGAAGGCCAGGGCATTAACCTGCTGTGCCACAGCGTCGGCCCCTTCCTGTTTCTTCACATATCTTATCCTTTGTTGGAAACTGGACATTTTAGACAATATAGTGTATCAACTCTCAGTACTAATCCCCCTCCCCCAGGACTCTTTGCTTGTTTATTTCTTTAGTGATTGACTTGTTTTATTGAAGTCTATTTACTCAACCCCCCACACCCACTCTGCAGTGTGAAGCCACTGTTGTTGCTTTCAGGGCTGCAGCCTTACGTATGCATGCAGCCACCCTGGGGTGACTGGTTTTTGCAAAGCTCTCTTTGTCTCTTTCCCTGACCACAGCCAGATTTTAAGCTCCACTACTTGCTAACTTGTTTCTCTGTTATTATTAATAATGTCCTGTGGCACAAATTGCTAAACTGATCCAATCAAATTACAGTTTCTTTGAAGGCATAGTTCCCAAGATTAGCATTTGAAATTTCTTCTGACCCCAAGAAGTTCTGCTCTTTCCCTGATTCTCATTCTCTCTCTCTCTCTTTTTTTTTTTTTTTTTTTTTTTTTGACAGGCAGAGTGGATAGTGAGAGAGAGAGAGACAGAGAGAAAGGTCTTCCTTTTTGCCGTTGGTTCACCCCCCAATGGCCGCTGCGGCTGGCGCATCGTGCTGATCCAAAGCCAGGAGCCAGGTGCTTCTCCTGGTCTCCCATGCGGGTGCAGGGCCCAAGGACTTGGGCCATCCTCCACTGCCTTCCCGGGCCATAGCAGAGAGCTGGCCTGGAAGAGGGGCAATCGGGATAGAATCCGGCGCCCCAACCGGGACTAGAACCCAGTGTGCCAGCACCGCAAGGCAGAGGATTAGCCTGTTAAGCCACGGCGCCAGCCTCTTTCCCTGGTTCTCTTTGGTGTATAAACCATCCTAGGCTTGAACACTTCCACACTCATTTGCAAATGGTATCAGTTCCACTGTGGGTAGGATTGATGCCCTCTATTCTGTGTCCTGCCTCTCTTCTTGGGGAAAAATATCTGAGCCACAGCTCTGGTATAAGGAATGGCGGCAATGATGTGTTTCCCTTTGAGTGATAGCCTCAGATCTCCTAAGTTTGCCTCTTTCCTGGTACAGAAGCTCTACCCTACAACTTGAGGCCAGTTCAATCAAAGCATCAGTATTCCTGGTGGTACCATATCCAAGGCATGATCTCCATCCTGTGAATGGGGGGAGTGTGTAGAAGAACAGAGCCCCCAGTTCTCAAGCACACTTGCCTAGAACTTAGCCTCAGCAACAGGAATCTGGGGGCAGGATGAAAAATGTTGAAATTCTGCATTTCCCAGAAAAAAAAGCTTCCAAGTGGGAGCTGAGGGAAAAGGAGCCCTGTGTTCTTGACTGTACCAGTCTGGTGTGAGATCTTTGCTGGGAGCAAAAATAGAGGGAGTGAGTCTAGGTCCACATACCACAAACTCATTTTATGTACTGAGTTCTAATATAGGTTTTTTTGAATAAATGCTTATTTGTTTGCTGTATACCCTTCGGATCATTTCAGGAGACTTTAAGCAATTGGTTTTTTTAAAATTGAAGTAACTTTCAGTACTTTTACTGGGGAGTGAGCAAGTCCGTGGGCCTATCATGTCAAAAGTGGAACTCTATAAGCTTTTTTTTTTTTTTTGGCAGGCAGAGTGGACAGTGAGAGAGAGAGAGAGAGACAGAGAGAAAGGTCTTCCTTTGCCGTTAGCTCACCCCCCAAATTGCCACTATGGCCGGCGCACTGCACTGATCCGAAGCCAGGAACCAGGTGCTTCTCCTGGTCTCCCATGCGGGTGCAGGGCTCTAGCACTTGGGCCATCCTCCACTGCACTCCCGGGCCACAGCAGAGAGCTGGATTGCCGGGACAGAATCTGGCACCCCGACCGGGACTAGAACCCGGTGTGCCGGCGCCGCAAGGTGGAAGATTAGCCTATTGAGCCGTGGCGCCGGCCCTCTATAAGCTTTTTAACCTACAGTTTGCTGTTGTGTTTCATAATTTCTCATTAGTCATGTACTTGGATTTCTACCTACTCGGTAGATTTTAGGTGATTTGAAGACAGTATCCCTGACCTTTATTCCTTGTGGAGTGATTACAGTATCATTTTGTGTATTGTGGCACATAAAAGATTGTCATTCACTGACGGTTTCACTGTCTTTCCTAGTTTATATTTTTAGTACTTCCTTTGTAATTTAAGAACTTAATTGTGTCTTCCTTTTTCTTACACTCTAGTGCTGGTGTGTTCCCATAAGGATAATGCCTCTTTTTTACCTGTCATTGGCCACATTCTGAGAAGGACACTTGACATTAGAAATTTTAGTCCAAAGCATTACTCAGTCTTTACAATACAATATAGGAGCTTTCTATAACATTCCTTGTGATGTACATATAATCATAGTTAGATTAGGCTACTTGTTTGGGAGATGGGGACAGGGAGAGAGTAATAAGGAGGGAAAAAGAATAGGCCGAAAAACTATAGTCATGATCTTTTTAAAAAAACAAATATTTAGGGGCTGCCGCTGTGGTGTAGTAGGTTAAGCCTCTGCCTGCGGCTCCCATATGGGTGCCACTTAGTTTCCCAGCTGCTCCACCTCTGATCTAGCTCTCTGATTGTGGCCTGAGAAGATAGTGGAAGATGGTCCCCCTGTACCCACATGAGAGATTTGGAGAAAGCTCCTGTCTCCTGGCTTTGGATTGGCTCAGCTCCAGCCATTGTGGCCATTTGGGGAGTAAACCAGTGGATGGAAGATCTTTCTGTCTCTCTGTAACTCTGCCTCTCGAATAAATAAATAAAATCTTTTTAAAAATATTTGAGAAACAGTGTTCCTATCAGCTGGTTCATACCACAAATGCCCATGACGGCTGGCACTATGCCAAGGCCAAAGCCAGGAGCTGAAAACTCAATCCAGGTCTCCCACATGGGTGGTAGAATCTCAATTACTTGAGCCATTACCACTGCTTCCCAGGGTTTGCATTAGCAGGAAACCGGAGTCAGAATCTGGAGGCAGTATCAAACCCAGGCACTCTGATATGGGATATGAGTTTCTTGATTGCTAGGCCAAATGCCCACTTCATGTACTCTTTTTTTTTTTTTTTTTAGACAGGCAGAGTGGACAGTGAGAGAGAGAGACAGAGAGAAAGGTCTTCCTTTTTGCCGTTGGTTCACCCTCCAATGGCCGCTGCGGACGGCACACTGTGCTGATCCAAAGGCAGGAGCCAGGTGCTTCTCCTGGTCTCCCATGCGGGTGCAGGGCCCAAGCACTTGGGCCATCCTCCACTGCACTCCCTGGCCACAGCAGAGAGCTGGCCTGGAAGAGGGGCAACCGGGACAGAATCTGGTGCCCCGACCGGGACTAGAACCTGGTGTGCCGGCGCCGCAAGGTGGAGGATTAGCCTATTGAGCCATGGCACCAGCCTTCTTCATGTACTCTTAAAAGGTGGGAAGTACCTCACTTGTTCTTTTTTCAGCCCAAGTATGTCTGATGCCTTTCAGCTTTGGCTCTTGACAGCTTGGCCTTCAATAACTGCTTTATCCTTTCCTGGTTCTTCCTTACTGGCAATCCCTGGCTGGCAACATCCCTTTGGCTGCCCCCTTTGGTTTTTGTTTTTTGTTTTTGTTTGTTTGGTTTTTTTTTTAGACAGTGCACTTCTGATGTGGCTACTTCTGAGGTTCCAGTCAGTGCTGTACCATTCATACCCGGTGAATTGGGCTTCCTCCTAAGGCTAATATGTGGCTTTGCCCAATCATCAGCACACTTTGTGTTAGAGAATTTGGTAGTACTCTTTTTCCTATTACTCTAGGTCATTTGAGAATATTATTGACAGAAATATTCAAGTTGTGTGATATGGTTGCTGCTGCTTCTGGGATCTGTGAGACAGCATTGACTGCTTTCTGGGTTGGATATGTGTGGACTATTTCATTCAGTATTGTTCTCTTTCCCAGGATGCTTCAGGATGAAACGCCATAGGCCTTTCAGCAGCAGTGACAGTTCAGATGAGTGTGAGTAGAACTGGCTGGCAGCTGGTAACCCCTCTATCTATACCCCTTGAGGATTTCTTCTTTGACTTGATAATAAACCATTTCATGCTTCCAGTTAAAAAAAAATCCATGTTTCTGGGAAGGAAAGTTCAGGGCACCATTTTCTTATTCATTTAAATTTCATCACAGATATATAAATTCGGTAGAGTAATTGGTTTTGTGTGGCATATAACATTTTATTTTTTACTTTTCATATACTTAAGCAACAAAAGCCAAATCTAGTAATGCTTTAACAGAGTTCTCTAGAATGGAAGAAATGTATGAGGTTACATAAATTGTAGGTCTTGATTCTAATTGTAGCTAAGGCACTAAATATTTGACCATGGGTCAGTTATAATTTGTGAAATACAACAACTTTATTAACAATAGCCTTTAGGGAAGTTCTGAAGGATATACAGATTACTTGCTTCACAGTTTCAATTTCTCCATTTATATATATTTTTTCTAGGTGGGAAATGAATTTTGTTATTCCAAAATGTTGTAAGGTGTGGTTACATCCAGTTAAGTCTTCCCAGCCTTAGCTTTGTTGAAACTTTTGTACTCTGGGAAGGCACCTATAAATGAACTCCATTATGAGGTTCTCTTGGGTATATTTTAACTTCTTTAGTAGTATGAAATCTTTCTGGTTTTTTTTTTTTTGTGGCACTGAATGAAAAGAGAATATTTTACCTTTCATAGTCCCTTAAAAGATATTCTGTTATATTAGGGGGTAAGACATTTCAATATTTTTTCTAATTATTTTTTGCAGGTCCTTCTACTTCCTTTACTTCTGGCCCAATGTATAGGAGCAAGTTAAAAATCCCAAAGGAACACAAGAAGCCTGCTGAGGTGAGATCAGATATTCAGCTTTTAGAATTTAAAAAAAAAGTCCAACAGCCATCTCTTGTCCACATACTTGCAATACCCAGAATGTGAAGATGTGAAAAGTAAAGTTTGTGCTGATGGATAGGCTTCTGTTCTGATGAACTTTTTTTTTTTTTGTTTTTTGATAAAGATTCCATTTTCTTTCGCCTTTAGGAGAATAATAATCTTCACACTGTGATTTCATTTTTGTGATGACACTAAGTGCCTGGCTTTAGAATATCCCTTTCATTGCCAGGAAGTCAAAGGGAGCCAGACTGGGGGAATTGGGAAGGATCCAGAGATCTTCTGGACTTTGATTGGAAGGAGCTAAGCTGGCAGGTGGGAAATGGTATAGGGAGGGATAGGAAAGGAGATTGTGGAAGGACTAGCTTAGGATCTGGACTGTGAGTGATAATGATAGCATCTTATAACCTTGAGCCTGATAGCTGTTTGTGAGGCTAGTAATATTCTGCCAAAGGGCTGTGCATGCCATGGTTGGACTTGGATTTGATCGTGGTATAGTGGATCCTACAGACTTTCCTTTAAAAAAAAATTTATTTATTTACTTGAAAGTCAGAGTTACACAGAGAGAGGAGAGGCAGAGAGAGAGGTCTTCCATCTGCTGGTTCACTCCCCAGATGGCTGCATCAGCTGGAGCTGCGCCAATCCAAAGTCAGGAGCCAGGAGCTTCTTCTGGGTCTCCCATGAGGGTGCAGGAGCCCAAGGGCTTGGGCCATCTTCCACTGCTTTCCCAGGCCATAGCAGAGAGGTGGATCAGAAGTAGAGCAGCCAGGTTTCGAACTGGCGCCCATATGGGATGCTGGCACTGCAGACGGTGGCTTTACCTGCTACGCCACAGCGCCAGCCCCCAGACTTTTCCTTTGTAGTAATTAAACGACGAAAAACTGACCTTGTTTGTCTTCACTTGTACCATGAGTAGACTTTCCTGGCATTAAAGCAAAAGAGAATATGATAGCTATCTGTTGCTGCGTTACAAATTATCACAATTAGTGACTTAAGGCATCACACATTTATAATCTCAATTTCTGTAGGTCAAGAGTCTGGGCAGTGCATGACTAGGTTCTGTGTTCAGGGTCTTTAAAGGCTGCAGTCACTGCGTTAACCAGGATGTATTCTCATCTGGAGGCTTGAGTAGAGAAGAATTCACTTCTAAGGTCATTCAAGTTATTGGCATAACTCATCTTGAAACTGGAGGACCCTGTTTTGTGGTTCTTAGCAGAGAACTACTCCCAGTTCTGAAGGCCATTTACAGTTCCTTGCCACGTGACCGTCTCTGTAAGTCTTCTCATAACATAGCAGCTTATGTTTTCAGAGCCACTAAGGAGAGTGTTTCCCTTCAGTCTGCTAAGATGGAGTCTTATGTAGTGTAAGTATGGACATCCTATTATGTTTTCCATATTCTATTAGTTAGAAGTAAATCACTGTGGCGCAGCAGGTTAACGCCCTGGCCTGAAGTGCCGGCATCCCATATGGGCACCAGTTCTAGTCCCGGCTGCTCCTCTTCCAGTCCAGCTCTCTGCTATGGCCTGGGAAAGCAGTAGAAAATGGCCCAAGTCCTTGGGCCCCTGCACCCACGTGGGAGACCCGGAAGAAGCTCCTGGCTCCTGGTTTCAGATCGGTGCAGCTCTGGCCATTGCGTCCATCTGGGGAATGAACCAGCAGATGGAAGACCTCTCTCTCTGTCTCTACCTCTCTGTAACTCTCTAAAAGAATATTTATTTGAAAAGCAGAATTACAGAGAGAGAGAGAGAGAGAGAGAGAGAGAGAGAGAGAGAGGTCTTCCATCCACTGGCTCACTCCCCAAATGGCTACAGTGGCAGGGTCTGGGTCAGGCGAAAGCAAGGAGCCAGGAGCCTCCTCTAGGTCTCCCACGTGGATGCAGGGGCTCATGCACTTGGGCCATCCTCCACTGCCTTTCCAGGTGCATTAGCAGGGAGCTGGATAAGAAGTGGAATAGCCAAGATTCAAACCGGCACTTATATGGGATGCCGACATCCTAGGCAGCGGCTTTACCCACTAAGCCACAACACTGGCCCTTCAAATGTCACTTTTCATTCCCTCCTTTTGCCAGAGATTTTTCTGGGTACAACAGAATATCAGAGTATATTTATATGAGGGTACTTCAGGAAATTTGTGAAAAGTGGAATAAATTTATTTGAGTGCAAACAAAATTTGAATTCATGTATACAAGGAATCTTCAAAAAGTTGATGAAAAATGTATATTGTGGGGAGCCAGCATTGTAGCACAGTGAGTTAAGCCACCACTTAGAGTACCAACTTCTCATCAGAGTGCCAGTTCAAGTCCTGGTGATCCAGCTCCTGCTAATATGCCTGGGAAGGCAGCAAAGATGGTCTAAGTGTTTCCCCTGCTGCCCATGTGGGAAACCTGGATTGAGTTTCTGGTTCCTGGCTTCAGGCTGGCAGAGAGGCGTTTGGGGAATGAATCAGTAAATAGAAGATCTCTCTCTTTTTCTCTCTGTCTCTTCCTCTCTCTGCCTTTCAAATAAATAGATAAATAAATCTTTAACAGTGTTCATATAAAAATCTATGCGTGGATTTCAAACATTTTTGGCATCAAAATAAACTTATCTTTTAATTCCATTGTCAGTGAACTTTTTGAAGTATCCTTGTGTTTGTCAGTTGTACAGAAAAATTTAGGGAATATAATGCACATAAAGAAGAGTGGAACAAATTTTTTATCTATCCATAGGAGGTTTTTTTACATTTGAGAGGTAGAGTGACAGAGAGAAAGAGAAGGAGAGGTCTTCCATCCACTGGTTCACTCCCCAAATGGCCACAAATGCCGGAGCTGGGACAGTCCGAAGCCAGGTGCCGGGAGCTACTTCTGGGTCTATCATGCTAGAGCAGGGGCCCAAGTACTTGGGCCATCTTCTACTGCTTTCCCAGGGCATAGCAGAGAGCTGGACCGGAAGAGGAGCAGCCGGGATACAGACTGTTGCCCAAATGGGATGCCAGCACCACAGGCGGAGGCTTAGCCCACTGCTCCACACCACCGACCCCCATAGGAGGTTTTGACTGTGGAATAATTAGAAAGAAATCTTGCTACATTAGGAGGACAGCCGGTCCCAGGACATAAAGCAATTTTAAGGACTCTGAATCTTGATGTCTGCTGCCAGGTCAGTGGAAATGGCAGTCTTTGTTGCAAAAGATAAGGAACATGGGCTGCTAGAAGAAAATTTTCTCATTTATAGTTCACGTTCTGTTGTAAAAGAACCTGGTGATATTGTAAGACAAAACTAGCCTCACCCTTAATGAGCTTGATTCTGTTCTGCTTTGTTGGCTTGTTTCTCTCTGTGAAATCATTTGTTTTATCACCCTAAGATGAACATTATCATACTTACTTCTCATAGCTACCATTTATTGAAGGAGGTAGCTGTACTAAGAGCTTTCTTTATATTACATAATCTGATTGTTTCCCAAACTTAAACAATTGAGATTCTTCTTGGATGCTTGTTAAAGATACTGATTCCAGACACACCCAGCCTATGACCCTAATGAATTAGTGTTTTCAAGGAAGGTGCCTGTGATCTAGTTAGTGTTTAAAAAATGGCTCAGGTGATTTTTATGATCAGGCACATTGGGAAAATAATATACTCTTGTTTCATTCTCTCAATAGTACCGTAAAGTAGGTACTGTTCTTTCTGCAGATGATAAATCTGAGGCTTAGAGAAGTTACTGTCCCAGAGTCACACAAATAAGAACAGAGCTGAAAATCAAGTTCTGGTTCATCTGAATCCTGTCCTGTTAACCGTTATGCACTGGACACATTATGTAAAGTACAATAATTTTTAGTATTTTCTTTCTTTTTTAAAATTGTAATGTATATGAGTGAAATTGGCATCTTTTCTAAGATTTGTTTATTTATTTGAAAGTAGAGATACAGAGAGAGAAGTGTTCCATCCACTGGTTAACTCACCAAGTGGCCACAACCACCAGGGCAGGACCATGCCAAAGCTAGAAGGCAGGAGCTTCATCCAGGTCTCCCACATGGGTGCAGCGGCCCAGTCACTTTCGCCATCTTCCGCTGCCTTCTCAGGAGCATTAGCAGGGAGCTGGATCAGAAGTGGAGCAGCCAGAACTCAAACCAGTGCCCATTGGGATACCAGCGCTGCAGGCAGGGGCTTTACCCACTATGTCACAGTGCTGGCCCCTTATTAGACATTTTCTAAAACTTTAAGCAGTTAAGAAATAGTGGACTGGGGCAGGCACTATGGTATAGCGGGTAAAGCCTCCGCCTGTAGTGCCGGCATCCCATATGGGTGCTGGTTCAAGTCCCTGCTGCTCCTCTTCTGATCCAGCTCTCTGCTGTGGCCTGGAAAAGAAGTAGAAGATGGCTCAAGCCTTTGAGCCCCTGCACCCGCGTGGGAGTCTGTGAAGAAGCTCCTGGCCCCTAGCTTCAGATTGGTGCAGATCCAGCCGATGCAGCCAATTGGGGAGTGAACCAGCGGATACAAGACCTCTCTCTCTCTCTCTCTTTCTCTCTCTGCCTTATCTTTTCTCTCTGTGTAACTCTGACTTTCAAATAAATAAATACATCTTTAAAAAAAGAAATAGTGGACTCAGCAGATGTATAGCCTACTGGTTCAAATGTCTGCATCCCAAATCAGAGTGCCTGGATTGATTCTCAGCTTCAGTTCCCAAGTTCAGCATCCTGCCAGTACCAATTCTGGGAGACAGTGGTGGTGACTCAAGTAAATAGGTCCTGTCACCCACTGAGAGACCTGGATTGTGTTCTGAGCTCCTGGCTCCAACCTCACTCGTTATGGGCATTTAGGGAGTGAACCAGAAAATGTGAGCTCTCTCTCCATTCATCTGTGTGTGTGTGTCTGTCTGTCTGTCTGCCTCTGTCTTCTCTTTGTCTCTCTTTATCTTCCTCCATCCCTGCCTCTTAAATACAATTTTTAAAATAATATCTTTTAGGGGCTGGCACTGTGCAGTAGCAAGTAAAGTTGTCGCCTGCAGTGCCGGCATCCCATATGGGCACCAGTTCGAGTCCCGGTTGCTCCACTTCCAATCCAGCTCTCTGCTGTGGCCTGGGAAAGTAGTAGAAGACGTCCCAAGTCCTTGGGCCCCTGCACCCTCATGGGAGACCCGGAATAAGCTCCTGGCTCCTAGCTTCAGATTGGCTCAGCTCCAGCCATTGTGGCCAATTGGGGAGTGAACCAACGGATGGAAGACCTGTCTCTCTCCTTCTCTGCCCCTCCTTCTCTCTGTGTGTAACTCTTTCAAATAAATAAATCTTTAAAATATATATATCTTTGTAAAAAAGAAATATGAGATGGCACAATTTTCTCATGTAGTTAACGATCAAAATTTAAATTTCTGTGATAAAGGGAGAGCAAAGCTTGAGAATAAAGAAAAACAAATGTCTGGAATCGAATAGGGGCTGGGAAACTCAGACAGTGAGGAAAACATGGAAGGAACCTTTGGTAGAAGAGAAATAGAAGTAGGAATTGGTAGAGATGAGAAGCATTTACTGAGCCTAGCCTGTTAGTTAACCCATATGCGTCCTAATACAAGAAAACCTATTCCAGGTGTGCACATTTGGCCTACTGGTTAAGAAGGCTGTGAAACACCTGGGTTTGATACCTGCCGCTGGCTCCTGGCTCCAACTTCCTGATAATAAGGACCCTGGATGGCAGCCATGATGGCTCAAGTAATTGTGTTCCTGCCACCCATGTGGGAGACATAGATTGAGTTTCTTTTTTTGTTGTTGTTAAGATTTATTTATTTGAAAGACAAAGTTACAGAGAGAGGTAGAGCCAGAGAGAGAAAGAGGTCTTCCACCTGCTGGCTCACTTCCAAATGGCTGCAACGGCCGGAGCTGAGCTGAGCTGAGCTGAAGCCAGGAGCTTCTTCCGGGTCTCCCAAGCAGGTGCAGGGGCCCAAGGACTCAGGCCATCTCCTACTGCTTTCCCAGGCCATAGCAGAGAGCTGGGTCAGAAGAGGAGCAGCCGGGACTCAAACAGGCGCCTATATGGGATGCTGGCACTGAAGGCCAGGGCTTTAAACCTGCTGTGCCACAGCTCCAGCCCGGATTGAGTTTCTAATTCCTGGCTTTCACAGGCCCAGTCCCAGCCATTTGTGGGCATTTTGGAGTGTCAAACAGCAGATAAGAGCTCTCTCTATTTGTCTATCAAGTAAATAAATAAATAAATAAATTTTTTAAAAAGGGAAGTCATTTTTCATTTAAAAAGAGGAGTACATTTTTCTGGTATTTCTTATTGTTCATCTTTTATGTCCATTTCCGTTTGTTTTATATACTTAGGGAAATTGAGAACTCAGTATTTCTGAAAAACATTCTTTTGTCGTCCAAAACACTAGTTCATCCAGATTCAGCCTTATTTTTTTTTCTAATAAATTTTCTATTTGGGGGTAGTTTTAAATTTGCAAATTTACAAAGAATTGAGTATCCCATACTCAGTTTCATTTTCCCTGAATGTTAACATCTTACATTATTATGGTACATTTGTCAAAACTGAAAAACCAATATTTGTACATTACTGTTAACTCTAGACTTTATTGGGATTTCATCAATTTTTTTCCACTGATGTTCCCTGTCTGTTCCAGGATTCAGTCCATAGAACCACATCACATTTAGTTATCATGTCTCCTCCATCTCCTCTGGTCTGTGCCAGTTTCTCAGTTTGTCCTTGTTTTGTATTACTTTGACAGTCTTGAATACTATTGACTATCCCGTACAATTTTCCCCAGTCTGAGTTTGTCCATTATTTGTCTTCTGAGTAGAGTGTAATTATGGTTTTGGGAGGAAATATACTGAGATGATGTGCTCGTCTCATCACATTATATCAGGGGACTTATCTTTTTATTTTAATGAGGTTTCTCCATTGTAAGATTAATATTTTCCCCTTTCACTATTCTGTTCTTGAAAGCAAGTCATTAAATATGGCCTGTCATTAAGGCGACTAATGTTGGGCAGGGATTATTCTTTACCACCTAAAGGGAAGAGTTACGATCAAAGCTTCTATAATGAACAGAGAACAAGATGTGAGACTAAAGAGAACAAATGTCTGGAATTGAACAGAGACTGAGAACCTAGACACCAAGGCCAACATGGAAGGATCTAATCCCGTGGTAGAAGAAGAGTAGAAATAAAATGTTTTTCTCCTTTTTGATTTGGGTTTATTTTGCTCTTCCAGATTCTTAGACGTGTGCTTAGGTTATTGATTAATAATATATCTTACACATATCATTTGATGATATTTTTAGGAAAGATTTATCTCCATTAAAATTATTTAATAATTCATATCAATACAGAATCATATATATTTATTTTCTGCTTTGGGTTGTGATCTGTTGTGATTTGAACAAGATTTTACTCCCCAAAGTCATGCAGATGTTTAACCCCTAAGTCTAAGTTAACAGTTAATGGATTAATATTAAGGGTTAATAGATTAAGGGTGAAGACTTGATTCAACTATGGTATCTGAAAATGGGGCCTTTTAGAAGTGATTGGGTTTGATTAGATTGCTAGGGTGAAGCTCCATGATCAAATCATGATGGCTGGGTCCAGTGCTGTGGCGCAGGTTTAACGCCCTGGCCTGAGGCACCAGCATCCCATATGGGTGCTGGTTCTA
Organism: Lepus europaeus; assembly: GCF_033115175.1. Lineage (NCBI taxonomy): Eukaryota > Metazoa > Chordata > Mammalia > Lagomorpha > Leporidae > Lepus > Lepus europaeus. Next base: position 102,492,371 of record NC_084850.1, on the reverse strand, counting down.
GTTCTGGCTGCTCCACTTTCGTTCCAGCTCTCTGCCATGGCCTGGGAAAGCAGTAGAAGATGGCCCAAGTACTTGGGCCCCTGCATCCACGTGGGAGATGGGGGTGGGGTGGAGAGGAAGCTCCTGGCTCCTGGCTTCAGATTGGCACCAATTGAGGAGTGAACCATCGGATGGAAGAACTCTCTCTGCCTCTCCTCTCTCTGTGTAACTCTGACTTTCAAATAAATAAATCTTTAAAAAGAAACCATGATGGCTTTATGAAGAAAGACACACAGACATGGAAAAAACCTGTTCCCTCTCTCTGTTTCCTCTCATGTGATCATTCTTCTGCCATTCATGTGACCATTCTTCTGGCTTCACCAGATGCCTAAACTGATGGATTGTGAACTTACCTGATTTTGGATTATGATCCTCCCAAACTGTAAACTAAAATAAACTTTCTTCCTTCCTTCCTAAGTTGTTCCTCTCAGGTATTTTTTTAAAGATTTTTTTATTTATTTGAAAGGGTTACACAGAGAGAGGAGAGGCAGAAAGAGAGAAAGAGAGGTCTTCCGTCAACTGATTCACTCCCCAGTTGGCCGCAACGGCCGGAGCTGCACCAAGCCGAAGTCAGGAGCCTCCTCCGGGTCTCCCATGTGGGTGCAGGGGCTCAAGGACTTGGGCCATCCTCCACTGCTCTCCCAGGCCAGAGCAGAGAGCTGGATTAGAAGTGGACCAGCCGGGACATGAACTGGCACCCATATGGGATGCTGGCACTTCAGGCCAGGGTGTTAACCCACTGCGCCTTAGCACCGGCACCCCTAGCATGTATTTTAAATAAAAACTAATACATAATCCAGTACTACTACATAATTTAATGTGTTGTTCAAATTATTTAAGTCATTGAAATCATCTCTAATGTTGTCTTTTGAATTCCATTGACTTCTCCTAGTTTTATTATTTTCTTCCTTCTTGCTTTGGGTTTATTTTGCTCTTCTAGATTCTTGAGATGGGTGCATAGGTTATTAATTTTAGATTTTTCTTCTTTTCTTAATAATTTTAGTGCTATAAATTTTTAACTTTGTTTTAGCTGATCACATTGATTTAGATATGTTTATTTTTTTTCTTTCAATTTAGCATTTTTTAATTTCTGTGAGACTCCTTTCAACTGTGGACTTTTTAGGAATATGTTGTTTCATTCACAATTATTTGGAAGCTTTCCTGCTGTCCTTCTGGTACTTACTCTGGTTTGAGTCCGTTTTTGTCAGAGAACATAGTCTATATGTGTTTAACTCTTTTCTATTCATCAGAGTTTATTTTTTAGCCTGTAATATGGTTTATCTTGGTGAACATTCCATGGGCCCCTGAAAAGAATGTATATTCTGCTGTTGTTGGGTCCCTTTGGCTGATCATGTTCTTCTGTATCCTCAATGATTTTCTGCTTAGAAGTTTTAGCAGTTGTTCAGAGAGGCCTGTAAAAGTCTCCAATTGTAATTGTGGATTTACCTGTTTCTCCACTCAGTTCTGTCTCTTCTGCTGTATATATTTTGCAGCTCTGTTGTTAGGTGCATTCACATTTGAGATTACTATGTATACCTGGTAAATTGACCCTTTTGCATAATGCAATGTCCTTCTTTGTCTTTGGTAATTTCATTTGCTCTAAAGTCTACACTATTTTTATTGTAACAGCTGAAATGAACCCCTGGAACTTGCTCTATCTGTGACAAAGTACAAAGCAGATGAACACATGAGAAGGCAATTTTAGAAAATAAAAGTTTATCAGAAAGGAAAGATAAGAAACTCCTGTGAATATAGCCACGAAGGGAGAGTTCCACTGTTTTCTTGGCTAGGGGCTTATGAGTAAAACATCAAACATTTCTTACAGAACAAAGAAAAAACTCTATTTGGGGTCCTGTCTGGGAAGCTATTTCTCTTCACCATACTCCTGAGACTGGTCACAGGCAACTCCAGCCACCTGGCCTTGTACATGGCCTGAATCCAGAGCCTGCTTTTCTCCTGACTAATCAACGAAATTCTTTATGTCTCCTTCATTATCAAACTTGCTTCCTGGCTCAGACTGGTTTCCTAGCTAGGTTAAGAAAATTTTCCAAATTACTAAGGGGCCTTTTTTCCTCTACCTTCCTACGATTTTTGTTCTGACTCCTTTCAGTATTAATATAGTTTCTGGATTTTTTTAACATTTATTTAATGAATATAAATTTCCAATGTACAGCTTATGGATTACAATGGCTTCCCCCTCCCATAACTTCCCTCCCACGCGCAACCCTCCCTTCTCCCGCTCCCTCTCCCCTTCCATTCACATCAAGATTCATTTTCAATTCTCTTTATATACAGAAGATCAATTTAGTATATATTAAGTCAAGATTTCAACAGTTTGCACACACATAGAAACACAAAATGAAACATACTGTTTGAGTACTAGTTATAGCATTAAATCAATGTACAGCACATTAAGGACAGAGATCCCATATGAGGAGCAAGTGCACAGTGACTCCTGTTGTTGACCCAACAAATTGACACTCTAGTTTATGGCGCCAGTAACCACCCTAGGCTCTCATCATGAGTTGCCAAGGCTATGGAAGCCTTACAAGTTCGCTGACTCTGATCATATTTAGACAAGGTCATAAAAGACAGGGTGAGGATAGTAACCAATGATCCTAAGAGTGGCATTAGCCAGGTCTGAACAATTATACAGCATTAAGTGGGGAAAAGGACCATCAGTACACACAGGTTGGGAGTAGAGCCATTTGTGGTAGAGTAGAGGTTATGATTACAAAGGAATGAGGCCCAAGTGGACTAGACAGGGTCTAGAACAAAGGACAGAGTCATTATTAGAGGAGCTAAGAAAGGTGCTGTCTAAGCTACAATTAAGTTTTCTGATTGAGAGGCAAATAGAACCTGACGGAAGGAGCTTGATAATAATTTGTTGGGCTTTAGGCCTTGTAAGTTAAGAGGCCCAGACCTATCTATCTCTTCACATGAGGTACATCCTAAGGGAGGTATGAACCTCCTAGGGGAAGGCACTCTGTTGACTTTCATTACTTGGCTGGCCTGGGAGGAGAGCTGGCCAGGTAAAGGCAGGTGGCATTTCTAACAAGAAATTTACAGTTCTGCCTGCAATGTTGCTGACCCGACTTGGCCATACCCTCAGCTGCAGTGGTCACTTTGGAAGTTGGGCTGAGTGAAGGGCTTTTGAGCTTAGAGCCAATAAGATCTGTGGCTCTGACCTGGGCATCCTTCGACTCCAGGGCAGGTCCATTTACAGTGATCCAACTCTTGGCAGAGCTGCCAGGGCTCTTCACAAGCTGACTTCTGCTGAAGCCCAGGCTTACCACATTGAAAGCCACTGCAGTAGACTGTTGGGTCTCCTTGAGGGCAGATCACTGTACAGATCAGCCATTAATAGGCCTGCCACCCATTGCTTCTGATGCCGAGCTTTCTTTTCCTCCTGGTTTGTGTTAAAGCAGACCAGAGGATGCAAGTCAAGGGAGTACCCAAGTCCCATCTCTAATCTTCTGTGGCCTGAACTACAAGTCTATAGTCACAGGCATGTTCTGTAGTAGTTTTTCTAAGGTAGACAATGCCCATGAGGAAAATTATATTCTCACTTTAAAACTTTCTTCCCCTTTGGTCTAAAAGAGAGGTTTTTTCTACTTACTGTTTACTTCACTGATAGCGAAGTAAATCTAGCTATGAGATTATAATTTAAGCTCTTATTTTGGCTATGCTATTACAGAAAAATGTTAGCCATCTCTTTTATAAGGTCTAAAGATTAAATTGTGCGTCCTACAGATTCCTTCATAATAGAATTAGTTTCCTACCATGAAGAGAATAGAGAAATGAAAGAACAAGTTGGGCTTAGAATAGAGAGATGAGGGAGCAAGTCCTAGATCGCTTGCTGACACTAGCAATATTACATGAATACTTAGCAAACCGTTTCAACCATTAGAGAACAACTTAAGAAAACATTTACCAGAAGGTCCAATGCCTTCTATAAATTTTAAGAATCATGTATTTGAAAACACCTCTTAAATATCTAACATGGTGTAGTTTGTTTAACCAGTAAACTTAAGCACAACCATATAAAATGTTTTTAGTTTCTTTCTACCAACAAGTATAAAACATATGATACAGAGATTCAGGTCACACAAATTAAAACATATCTTTGATTAATTTTAGCAGCTTAAATTTATGGACAATCTTATCTATAAGCCAATTAAAAATAAAATTTCCCCATGTGGACATACAATATGTACACACATATAACATAACATAGTAGACCGATATAGCAATTTTAATAATAGCTTTTAAAATCTTTAACTCTTTTTGTAGATTGCCAATTGATTTGATTTGCTTTTTGTTTTTAGTAACCTCAGTTAACCATACTTTCTCTCAGTTGGTACTGTTAATACATTATTGGCTTCATCTGTTTACAGATCCATCCCAAGGTACTGAATACAATAGAAGTGGCTGGAAAAAGTCCATAGGAACCTATAGGAGGACAGCTAAACACAGAACCAACAACGCTTTAGTTTTATGAGCAGCTAATCATATATAACTGTGGATGACAAAAGACTTTAAGTTGCCATGTTTAAAATTATAAATTCATCAACCAACAAGAGGCACTTGCTTACTTCACAGTATTTTTGGAAAGCACCTGTAGGATTTTACAAGTATTTAACCCTTTAAGCCTCTGGGGCTTTCTCATTAAAATAACTATCATGACTAGTAACACAAGATCATTAGACTTTTTAATTCTCAAACATTTTTATTAATAGCATTTTCCATTAAAGAAACTTAAAATTTAGTACCATGTCACATCTTGACAGTCCTTCTAATATAATCCAAATAGCCTGATTAGTTGGTGTCTCTATAAGATGAGAGACATACTTCCTTCGATTTTTTCAGTTGGGCCCAAACTGGAAAAACCAAAGTCCAAGATTTACTGGAAATTTTAGAGTCCAGATTGTTTGAAACTTTGATTTTTTGAATGCCTGTCAAGAATGCCAAGAAGGCTCAAAATCCAAAATATCTGGTTGAAATAAGATTCCTTAAAATCATGACATAACATAGACCAAATTTGATCATTGTTACAAGGTGATTATTCAAATCTTTGAAAATAAGCACATATTTAAATAACCCATAGCTCTTAATTAAAAATTCAGCTGTTTTTGGACAATTAGAATTTAACAGACATCAAGAGAACATAATAGATTAATTTAACACATTGCTTTATCAGAGAATCAGATTTTAATTCTATGTCAAAGAGAAATTGAGCTTCCTGTGATCTTTTGCTGTGAGGTTTCCTTCCTTTACCTTCTTTCATATTGGTGACCATGTTTCTGTGTTTCTGTGTGTAACACATCTTTAAGCATCTTTTGCAGGGCAGGATGAGTGGCAACAAATTCTTTCAATTTCTGTTTGCTATGAAAAGTCTTTATTTCACCTTCATTCACAAATGAGAGCTTTGCAGGATATAATGTTCTTGGCTGGCAGTTTTTCTCACTCAGTACCTGGGCTATGTCTTGCCATTCCCTTCTAGCTTGTAGGGTTTCTGATGAGAAGTCTGCTGTGAGTCTAATTGGAGATCCTCTAAGAGTAATCTGACGTTTCTCTCTTGCATATTTTAGAATCTTTTCTTTATGTTTCACTGTGGTGAGTTTGATTACAACATGTCGTGGTGAGGATCTCTTTTGGTCATGTTGACTAGGGGTTCTATGAGTTTCCTGTACTAGGATGTCTCTGTCCTTCTCCAGACCCAGGAAGTTCTCTGCAAGTATTTCTCTAAAAAGGCCTTCTAATCCTCTCTCTCTCTCCATGCCTTCAAGAACTCCTAGAACCCGAATGTTGGGTTTTTTAATAGTGTCCTGTAGATTCCCAACAATATTTTTTAGATTTCTAATTTCCTCTTCTTTTCTTTGGTTTGATTGTATACTTTCCTGTGCTCTGTCTTCTAAGTCCGATATTCTCTCTTCTGCTGTTTTTAAGGCTCTCTAATGTGTTTGTCATTTGATCTATTGAATTCTTCATTTCATTATGATTTCTCGTCACTATCACAGTTTCTTGTTCTACTAGTTGTTTCATTTCATTTTGATTCCTCCTTAAGATTTAATTTTCGTGCGAGAGATTTTCTATTTTGTCCATTAAGGATTTCTGTAGTTCAAGAATTTGTTTTTGAGAACTTCTTAATGTTCTTATCAATTTTTTGAGATCCGCTTCTTGCATTTCTTCTATCTCATCATCTTCATAATCTTGAATTGGGGTGTCTTTTTCATTTGGGGGCGTCATAATGTCTTCCTTGTTCTTGTTACCTTGGTTTTTGCGTTTGTTGTTTGGCATGTTGGAGATATTTGGTTTCTTCACTGTGGTGTTTTTCTATGGTTCTAGATTAAGTGGACTGTCTGCTTTCAATGGAGCCTTAGAGGCTTGAGATGGGTGTGGCCTGAGAACTCTGTTTGGTTCCTCAGGGTTGAGGGTGTACCAAAGGTGACACTCCCAGGTTAGGCATGGTAAATCTCTCTCTCTTTCTTTTTTTTTCTTGATTCAAAAGGGACGTAATTCCACACAGCTGAACGGAATTGGAGGTAGTTAGCAGGGGAATGATATACCCACAGGAGCCAGAGATTGGAAGCTCTTTCCCAAGGACCACACAGGGAATCTGTGCTGCTCTCAGCATGGGCTCAAATTCTCCTGCAGTCTCCCACTGGGTTGCCAAGTTAGATCCTAATCTCCTGTTATTTCACCCCCCTAGAGTCAGGTTTTTCTGCTAGGCTCAGGGCCGGTGCAGACCTGAGGTCGCCCTGCTTATGACGTATGTCCAAAATGGCGCCTGCTCTTTGTCTTGCTCGCCTTTGAGAGGTGAGCAGAGAGAGAGAGAGAGAAAGAGACTCATGTCTGTATCGGTCACTTTTTTTTTTCTCTCTCTCTCTTCTAGTTAGCCAGGTGAAGTTTTCCCCACGGGGTTTCAAGCCTCGTTCCCTCTAGTCTCCTCTTTCCGCTTCCCTGCCAGTGTCTCGGGCTATTGAGGTTCGGCTCACCTCGCATTCCAGCGCTGGTGTGTTGATTCCGCTGCTGGTGTCCCGAACTGTGGGCTCCCACGCTCTCCATGCAGGTCCACTGTGAATCACTAGTTCCAGAAGAGTTTCCTCTGCTGTTTCTTCCCCTACTCTTCCTTGAACCTGCAGTATCTCCACTTTTATTAAACTGTCTCTTCCTGTACTATCAGTGTGCTCCCTTCCTATTCCGCCGTCTTGCCGCTCTCCTAGTTTCTGGATTTTTTTTTAAACATTTATTTAATGAACATACATTTCCAAAGTACAGCATATGGATTACAATGGCTCCCCCCCCATAACTTCCCTCCCACCGCAACCCTCCCATCTCCTGCTCCCTCCCCCTTTCTGGATTTCTTTTGATTCATGATTTCATGACATTTTTTCATCCATATACTTTCAATCTATATATATATTGAATTAAATTTCTCACAGATGATATAGAGTTGAGTCATTTTAAAAATGTACTCTGTCAAATGGTCTTCTGGTTAGTGTATTTAAACTAATACTGTTGGTGTAATTTGGCTTAAGTCTGCCATTTTACTGTTTATTTTTTATTCTTTGTTTTGTTGATGTTCGTTCTCATTCCTCTGTTTTATTTTTCGCCTCTCTGTGGATTACTCACAATTTTTGGCATTCCATGTTGATTTGTCTGTAGTAATTTTTGAGTGTACATCTTTGTGTAGTTATTTGCTTCCTGCTCTTGGTATATTCTCTTTTTTTAATTTTTTATTTATTTATTTTTATTTTTTGACAGGCAGAGTGGACAGTGAGTGAGAGAGACAGAGAGAAAGGTCTTCCTTTGCCATTGGTTCACCCTCCAATGGCCGCCGCAGCCAGCGTGCTGCGGCCGGTGCACCGCGCTGATCTGAAGCATATATAACTTATCATTCTCATGATCTCTCATTTTGCTACTTATAGTGACATGTAACTACTTTGCAACAATTTAATTTAGATCACCTCTATAATTGTCTTTTTTTAAAAGATTTAGTTATTTGAAAGGCAGAGTTGGGGGGGGGGACTTCTGTCTGCTGGTTCACTCTCCAAATGGCCAAAGGAGCTGGGATGATCCGAAGCCAGGAGTCAGAAGCTTCCTCTGGGTCTCCCACGTGGGTGCAGGGGTCCAAGGGCTTGGGCCATCTTCTGCTGCTTTCCCTGGCACATTAGCAGGGAGCTGGATGGGAAGTGGAGCAGCCAGGACTCAAACCAGAGCCCATATGGGATGCCAATGCTGCAGGAAGCAGCTTTACTTGCTACACCACAGCGCCAGCCCCTGTAATTGTCTTACATATTTTATCTACATTCATTGAGAACCACGTTAGATAATGTTATAATATTTGCTTCCAACCATCAAAGTTTTATCCAGCAAAGGATAGTTTATTTACCCACATTTGTCCTCTATTCTTGATGTTTCAGTTTTCCTTTATGTTTGAAGAAATTCCTTTATGCATTCTTGTATATTTTTTCCTTAAATTCGCTTTAAATTTTTTTCATTAATATTCAATACTTATACATTTTTATGAGGTACAGTGAAATATTTCAAAATATATACAAAGTGTAAACCAAACTAGGCCCTGGACTGGGGGGGGCTAAAGCCTGGAGCCAGAAACTCAATCCAGGTCTCCCATGTGAATAGTAGGAACCCAGTTACTTATGCCGTTATTGCTGCCTCTCAGGTTCCACATTAGCAGAAAGCTGGTATCAGGAGCAGAACCAAGTATCAAACCCAGGTATTCCAATATGGGATTCAGGTATCTCAACTAGTGTCTTAATCATTAGGTCAAACACCCATCCCCTAGGTATGGATTTCTTTAGGGTATGTTAAGCTTTCTAAATTTGCAGTTATGTATTCCTCCCAAGTTTGGGAGATTTTCAGCCATTATATCTTCAGATATTTTTTCAGCTCTACTTTATTTCTTTCCTCCTTTTGTCATTTAAATTACATAAATGTTAGATCTTTTGTTATTTTCCCGCAGATCCCTCAAGTACCCCCTCACATCAGTTGAGTAATATTTTTTCTTGTTTACTGGTTCTTTCTTCTGTTGATTCTATTCTTTAATTGAAACCAACCCAAAAGTTTATTTCCATTGTTGTTAATATCCCTTTCTAAAATTTCAATTTAGTTATTCTTTCTTTCCTCTGCGTCTTTGCTGAGACTTTCTGGGCTTCTTTGTTTGCTTGTTCTTTCAAAAGTGTTTGTGGGGGTACACAGCAGTTAAGATGCTGCTTATGGTACCCACAGCCCTTATCAGAGTACCTGCTTTAAGGGATGGCTGCTCTATTTCTGATCCAGCTTCCTGCTAATGCACACTCTGGAATGTAGCAGATGATAGCTTAAATACTTGGGTCACTGCCACCCGCATGGGAGACATGGATTGAATTCTGGGATGCTGGCTTTAGCCTGACCCAGTTTTTTTTTTTTTTTTTTTTTTTTTGGACAGGCAGCGTGGATAGTGAGAGAGAGAGAGAGACAGAGAGAAAGGTCTTCCTTTTTGCCGTTGGTTCGCTGCAGCCAGCACATCGTGCTGATCCGAAGCCAGGAGCCAGGTGCTTCCCCTGGTCTCCCATGCGGGTGCAGGGCCCAAGCACTTGGGCCATCCTCCACTGCCTTCCCGGGCCATAGCAGAGAGCTGGCCTGGAAGAGGGGCAACCGGGATAGAATCTGGCGCCCCAACCAGGACTAGAACCCGGTGTGCAGGCGCCGCAAGGTGGAGGATTAGCCTGTTAAGCCACGGCACCGGCCAGCCTGACCCAGTTCTAGCTGTTGCAGGCATTTGAGGAGTGAACAAGTAGATAGAAGGTCAGTTTCTCTCTCTCCCTCTCCCCCACCCCCTCTCCCTCCCCCTGTGTTTCATATAGAATGAAAATTAATTAATTTAATATTTTAAAGTGTTTATAATTTCTCATTGAAGCATTTTTATCATAGGTGCTGAAAAATTCTTGTTAGGTAATTCTGATATCTGTCATCTTGGTGTTAGTACCTATTGATTGTCTTTTCTCATTTCTAGATCTTAGTGTGGTGAAAGATTTTCTAGTGTATTCTGGACTTTTTGGGTATTATGTTATAAAACGCTGAGTCTTATTTAAATCTTCTCTTTTATCAGACTCATGCCTTAACTGGGCCAGTGGAGAAAGCAGATGTTGACTCATTACCACTAATTCCAGAATGCCTAGACTCCCCATCCTGATATCTCTCTGGAAAGTAGAGGAGTCTCATACTACTTAGTAGGGAAATCCTACTTTGTTTTTTTTACTGGGAAATCCTCACTTTGTTGGCCTCACTGATAGTGGGAGGTGTGGTAGTGGTAAGGGGTATACTACTGATGGGTACAGATGACAGCCCAGGCTTCCTCCCTGTACTCTATTAATGCTACATTGAGGAGGAAGGACTTTTTTTTGACAGGCAGAGTTAGACAGTGAGAGAGACAGAGAGAAAGGTCTTCCTTCAATTGGTTCACCCCCCAAATGGCCGCTACGGCCGGAACTACACTGATCCGAAGTCAGGAGCCAGGCACTTCCTCCTGGTCTCCCATGCGGGTGCAGGGACCAAGCACTTGGGCCATCCTCCACTGCCTTCCTGGGCCACAGCAGAGAGCTGGAATGGAAGAGGAGCAACTGGGACAGAATCTGGCTCCCCAACTGGGACTAGAACCCGGGGTGCCGGTGCTGCAGGCGGAGGATTAGCCAAGTGAGCTGCAGCACTGGCCCAAGGAAGGACCTTTAAGATGGTATCCATTGATACCATATTAACCCTGTAAAAACATTTTTTACATCTGAAATACAATTCTCATAGCATACAATTCACCCATTTAAATGTATAATTCAGTGAGTTTTAGTACATTCAGAGTTGTGTTATCATCATCAGTCTAAATTTAGAACCTTTTTAATCACTCCAAAAAGGAACCTTGTACCTATTATCAGTTACTCCCCAATCTCCTTAGCCCTAGTCCCTGACAACTACTAATCTTTGCATCACTATGAATCTACCTATTCTAGATATTTCATATAAATGAAATCATATAATATGTGGCCTTTTGTCGCTGGCTTCTTTCACTTTGCATAATGTTTTCTAGGTTCATCTCTGTCATAGCATGTACCAGTACCTCCTTTCTTTTTATGGCTGGATAGCATTACATTGTATAAATATACTACATTTTATTTATCCATTCATCAGTTAATGGACATATGGATTGTTTCCATTTTTTTAGATATTATTGGTAATTCTGCTATGAACATTCATGTATGAGTTTTTATGCGGACACATGTTTTCAGTTGTCTTGATCATAACACCTAAGAGTGGAATTGTTTAGTCATACAGTAATTCTGTTTAACCATTTGAGGAACTGCCAGGCTGTTTTCTGAAGCAGATTGATCATTTTTCAGTCCCATGAGCAATGCAGCAGGGCGTTTCAAATTTTGTTGCCATGGACACCAGAGACCATAATTTCTTCTAGTGACCTTGTTTTATTTCGCCTCTTGGCTTAGGATCTTTTTATGCTTGTCCTCAGAGATATTCTGTTTCTTGCAACAGTCCCAGCTATTAGCCAGTTATTACTGGAGACTTTAGCATGGCGATAGAGTATGAGGTAGGGGCAGCATTCTCTAATACTCTGATTAAAGTCTTCAGTCTAGGGCTTGGGATGGGGTAGATGGTCTTCAGGCTAGAGCTTTTATGCTCTTGCTCCCTGTTCCCCTGCCTGCCAGCAGCAGGTATCCTCTGGTATTCTCAATCTTTGTCCTTGAGGTTTCCACTTCTAATAGATTGACTCCCTTTCCCCTCACACCCCCACCCCACTGGTGCTAGATAACACAGGGAGGCTGAAACTGGCCCCAGCAGCAGTATTGCCCTTACTTGATAACCTTCCCCTGCAGATAAAGCTTTTCATGTTCAGGAAGGGCCTATGGCTGTAGGCACCAGGAACCCAGATAGCACCACTCAAGGAGCTTTCTCCAAGCATTCTCTGCCTCCCCCATTTCCCTGTGTGAGTCTAGTTAGGTTCCAGGAGAGAAAGTGTACAAGAGAATGGAAATCACCTATGACTACAGCCCTAGCTCAGCCTCTAATAATTTGGCAAATTTCTAGTTTAATGTCCCTACTGTGTCATTTGCCCCAGGTGAGCAAAGCTCTATCTCATCTTCCCCTGCAGACATCTATCTCTCTTTGAGTTGGCCACTTGTTCTGTGACTTATTTCTCTGATGGATTCACAAAACGTTATTAATTGGATGCCTGTCCTGCTTTTTTCTTTCTTTTAAGATGGGAATATCTTTTTTTCTGGTTCAATGGGTCTAAGGTAAAACTGGAAGTCTCAAACCTTATGTTTTTACTGGGAATTAGACATTGGTGTATGACATAAATAAACCTCTTTTCTGGGGCTTAATTTCTTAAATTGCTAGGTATGTATTTTCTTTGCTAGTGTATCAGTGTGATTTTTAAGCATGCCTCACTCTGATTTATCCTCTAGAGAAGAGTTTCCTACAGTGTGTGAATCCCAGGTATGAGTAAGGGACTTTCTGTACCTTGTGAAAATTGTATACAAATTTTTTTTACATCACACAAGTTTGTCTAGATACATCTTATTAAATGTAGACATGTCACTGTGAAAGGATTAGTACTGAATTTCAGTAAGTGAACAATGGCGGTCTTGAAAGGCTACCAGAATAAACTGAGTTGTACAAATCTCCATTCAAACTGAAATGCATTTGGTTTATGTACATATCTTCCTTATGTGACATTGAATTCATCCATTTCAGTATGACGCCTAATTTTTCTTTGAATCCTTAGCATCAGAACAATTGGTATTCAGGAAGTATTAATTTATTATAAGAACACAGTACTTAATAGTTTCTGTTCTTTTTTGTTGGCTTTCAGATGCTAGAACTATGACTTTGGGGATACAAGGGTACAAAATAACAAAAGGAATGGTCTTTTACTATAGAAACAAGTATTAAAGGTCACAAAATGACATAATTAGCATATTGTATAGGATTAGAGATGTTCCACTAATAAAAAGCTGGTTCTCACAAATAAAAAAAATTAACATTGACATAAAATTTTAAAGGAAGGTCCAGTTGTAGTTTCTCCATCTTAAGAAGACATAAAATAAAAAAGGGAAGGGTCATATATAACCTAAAGTAGAACAAAATAAGAAGTCATTGACCTCAACTCAGGATGCAGTAATTGTGTTCCTTTCACTACATCACATTACATCCTGAAGAGTAATGTTTGATTTCTTATTAAAAACTACTTTTACATTTATTTTTTAATTTTGGCTTAACATGTAATACTCACACATTTTTAAATGATACAGTACATACATGCATACTTACACATAGACTAAACCAACCATACCAGGCAAACAGCCTTTCCATTTCCTTATCTTTACTTTGTGTTCAGAACCTGCAGATTTTGAAACGTATATTCTTTTTTTAAGATGTTTTTATTTGAAAGGCAGAGTTACAGAGATATAAGGAAAAGGAGAGCTTCTAACTACTGGTTCACTCCCTAAATGGCTATAACATCCAGAGCAGGGCCAGGCCGAAGCGAGGAGCTTGGAACTCCATCATAGTGTCCCACATGAGTGACAGGGCCCAAGCACTTGTGCCATCTTCCTCTGCTTTCCCAGGCACATTAGCAGAGAGCAGCTGAGACTCAAACCCATGGCCATGTGGGGTGCCATCATTGCAAGTGGCAGCTTAACCCACTGTGCTACGACCCAGGCCCCTTGAAGGGTATATTCTTACATGAATTTTTTAAAAGATTGATTTGGAAGACAGAGTGACAGAGACAGGGAAAGAGAATCTTAGGTTTGCTGGTTCACTCTCCAAATTGCCTCAGCAGCTGTAACTGGGTCAGGCTGAAGCCAGGAGCCAGGAACTCCATCTATGTCTCCCACGTGGGTAGTAGGTATTCAGTACATGGGCCACCATCCACTGCCTTCCCAGGTTCATTAGCAGGGAGCTGGATTAGAAGCTGAGGAGCCAGAACTCCAACCAACACTGATACAGAATGCCAGCATTGCAAACTTTAGCTTAACCTGCTGGACCTTTATATGAATTTTTTTTTCTGGGCTAGTATCCTTCATCTGATTCTCAAAAGGACCGTACTCTTATTAAAATGTTTTTTTTTTAAGATTTATTTTTAAATTTATTTGAAAGAGTTACAGAGAGAGGTAGAGACAGAGAGAGAGAGAGGTCTTCCATCTGCTGGTTCACTCCCCAAATGGCTGCAACATCTGGCACTGAGCCAATCCAAAGCTAGGAGCCAGGAGCTTCTTTCATGTCTCCCATGTGGGTGCAGGGGCCCAAGGACTTGGGCCATCCCCCGCTGCTTTCCCAGGTGCATAAGCAGGGAGCTGGGTCAGAGGTGGAGCAGCTGGGACTTGAACTGGCACTCATATGGGATGCTGTTGATGCAGGCCAGGGCTTTAACCCTCTGTGCCACAGCACCAGCCCCCTAAAGATGTTTTTTAAAAACCAAATTTCCTAGAAAAAGCACATATTTAAAAAAATCTTCCATTCTCTCTCAAAAGCCAGGATATTTACCTAATATTAGTCCAGTCTATAAAATCTGTCAACCTGTCTTAAAGGGTTGACTGTATGTCATCTGTAGTCCTGGAGTCTTAATTGTTACTATCCAAGACTTCCATTACAACAGAGCAAGAACTCATATATTTTAATTCATGAGAGAATACTATATACCCTCAAGTATAGCCTGTTTTCATCATTTTCCCTATATTTCTAATAAGCTTGATTATTTGGTTTTCTGACCTACAGCAGGTAAAAAGCACTAAGTTGCAAGTGCACACTTATTGCACAGAAAGGAACATTGAGGGAAGGAAGAATAACTTGAAAGACAAACCTCAAATGTCATCTCTTGTGTGAGAACTGCTCAGATCTTCATATCAGATGGGATTGCTCTCTCTCCTTCATTACCAGGATGCAAACATCTCTTTGGTACAGGGTAAGGGGAATAATCCAACTTACCTAAGCAACCCAAAATACATTGCTATATTGTAATTGATGTTCCAGTTGGTGTCAGCCTCAAGCCATCAAAAATGTTATTTATGATTTCTAAGAAACGTAGAATTATTTTAAATTTCTAAATTTAGAAATTGAATACATTTTTCTTCATTGGAAAAAGCATTATGGAATATAATGTCTGTTTTAAGTGGTTGATTCTTTTAGATTACTTGAAAATCTTTTGTTGTTACCTTTGATTAAATATAGTTATCATGTTTGCAGCTGTTTTACAGTTTTTGGGTTAACACATCAGTTTGTAGTCAGTTACATATAGATTCAGACACAAGTGAATATGAGTCAAAATTGATCAGTCTCCCTGCTTCATTGATACTGATGACACTGTTTCCCTTTGTGTTGTATAGGAAATAAATGTTTTGACTTTTCCTCTGAGTAATGTACACAAATGTTCAGACTAGCTATACTTTCAGAAATTGCCCACTGAGAGATGTTAATAAGAGCAATAAAAACCAGAGTTGTTCGTGAAGAGCATTTTCATTTTGTGACTCTGGCAGGTTAAGCACTGATGGTCTCATTGAATTCATAGTGAGGCCTCCTTTGTTTTGCAAGCAACTGAGAGGCCAGATGCACACGCAGTGTTGGACTTGGCATGGCTTCTAGACTGTATGTTAGCCTGTGAATCCCCTCATTGACCACAAATGAGCAGTTATCTGATAAGTACAAAGCCTTTTTGTTTCAGGAGCTTTTGGGAAAACTATCAGTGCATATAAAATAGACACACAATTAAGAACTTGTAAAACTTCACAACTTCATTATCCATAAAGGTCAGTGTCAACATCCAGATCCCTCATTCACTATCTTTCATATAACAACAAATGGCCATGTTCTATTTTGTGAACTTTCTGCATTACCTTGTAGACTGTGGAATTTTGGTTAACTTTCTTGATGGAACCTTGTGTCTGAGAGCCAAGGCACACATGTTTTAGTTGAGCTGTAAACTCAGATCTCTCTTATCCCGTCAATAATTACTTTATGGACTAGATAAAAGACCTCAGCCACATACTTCTTTCTGCTTTTAGAACGAAAACAGACTAGGATGATAGTAATAAAATAACGACATCTAGCATTTATTTAGTAATTACTATGATCCCCAGACCACTCCCTTTAATCATTACCACCTATGAGGTGAGTGTTATTATTCTTACCATTTTACAGATGAGTAAACTGAGACACAGAATTTAGAAAGCTAGCCAAAAGCTGCTAAGTAGTGAAACCAGTAGAACAATCCAGGTAGTCTGTCCCAGAACTCATATTCCTTTCTCTAAAAATTTTTAACTATATGAAACATTTGTCTGATTGAAACACCAAAAACTATAAAACAAAATACATTCATAGAGATCCAGCTTTTGTCTTTCTCCCTTTTATGGTTTGACTGTGTCACCCAAAGTTCATATGTTGGAAACTCAATTCCCAAAGTGACATTGTTGGTGGTTAGGGGCCTAATAAGAGGTGACTAATATTGGAGGAGTGAAATAGTTATCATCAGAGTGGATTTGTTATAAAAGCGAATTTGGGCCGGTGCCGCGGCTCAATAGGCTAATCCTCCGCCTAGCGGCACTGGCACACCAGGTTCTAGTCCCAGTCGGGGCACCGGATTCTGTCCCAGTTGCCCCTCTTCCAGGCCAGCTCTCTGCTGTGGCCCAGGAGTGCAGTGGAGGATGGCCCAAGTGCTTGGGCCCTGCACCCGCATGGGAGACCAGGAGAAGCACCTGGCTCCTGGCTTCAGATCAGTGCGGTGCGCCGGCAGCAGCGCACCGGCCCCGGCGGCCATTGGAGGGTGAACCAACGGCAAAGGAAGACCTTTCTCTCTGTCTCTCTCACTGTCCACTCTGCCTGTAAAAAATAAAATAAAATAAAAAATAAAAACTGGCTTTTCCAGAAACTGAAGATTAACCTCAAAATAAAACTGGTGTTTAAAAAAAAGCGAATTTGGCCCTTTTTAAATAAGATTTATTTATTTATTTGAAAATCTGAGTTACACAGAGAGAGGAGAGGCAGAGAGAGAGAGAGAAAGGCAGAGTGAGAGGTCTTCCATCTGATGGTTCACTCCCCAATTGGCCGAGCAACAGCCGGAGCTGCGCTGATCCGAAGCTGGGAACCAGGAGCCTCCTCCAGGTCTCCCACACAGGTGCAGGGACCCAAGGACTTGGGCCATCCTCCACTGCCTTCCCAGGCCATCGCAGAGAGCCAGATCGGAAGTGGAGCATCCAGGTCCCGAACTGGCGGGCACCTCAGGCCAGGGCATTAACTTGCTGCGCCACAGCGCCGGCCCCATTGGCCCTTTTTTTTTAAGATTGATTTTTTGCTTATTTGAAAGGCAGAGTTACAGAGAGAGGAAGAGGAGAGAGAAAAAGAGAGAGAGAATGAGAGACCTCTCACCTGCTGTTCTTCTACTGAAAGGGCTGCAATGGCCAGAGCTGGTCTGGTCTAAAATCAGAAGCCAGGAGCTTCTTCCAGGTCTCCCACATGGGTACAGGGGCCCAAGCACTTGGGCCATCTGTCACTGCTTTCCCAGGCATATTAGCAGGGAACTGGATTGAAAGTGGAGCAGCAGGGTCTTGAACGAGCACCCATATGGGATGCCCGCATCACAGACTGCCTCACTACAATGCCAGCCCTGAGTTTGGCCCTTTCTTGCTCTAGTCTTCTCCTTTCCCTTCTACCATTGGAGGACTCTGCACAAATACCCTTGCCAGATGTTGGCACCATGCTCTTGGGCCTACCAGCTTCAAGAACCATAAATCAAATCTCTGTTCTTTATGAAGTACCTAGCCTCATGTATTCTGTTACAGCAGTAGAAAACAGACTAAGACTCTCTCCTCCCTGCTTTCTTCCCCCACTGCAGTTTTCTTTAAAAGTTTTGGTTTATCCTTTCATTATTTCATCAAAATATGTATAAATTTGTTTGCAGACTACTGTATGTGTATAAAACTCACATCATTGACAAAGATAAACTGTAGCTGCTTTGTTTGCATTCAGTTTAAAACCTTAATAGATGTTTTTTCTTATCAGAAGCAGGTTCATAAGACTAGTTAGTAAGTATATTTCATATCACATTGCAGATAGCTGCCTGAGTGCTGAACTTACATTCTGATCCCCTCTTCATTTTATATTCTGCCTCATGCTTGAGAGCGTTGACTTATACAAGAAGATAAGGCAAACCCTTGTTCTTTGCCATTAGTTAAAATGCTTCTCTAGAAAACTTGAATCTAATGCTATTTAATCTGACTAGCTTGTAAAATTGAAAATGGGTTTATCATATAAGTCTACTTTTTTCTCTAAAGAGAAAGGGAAAATTATAGTCATTGGATTTAGCTTTCATTTGCTTAAGAAAAACAAGTGTAAGTTGGATGGTGTTCTGCAGTCTTTGTCTAGAATCTTTAAGTCAATCTTCTGTTTGATAAATATGTATATTAGTTCCCTAAGGCTGACATAACAAATAACAAAAAACTAGGTGGTTTAAAACAGCTGAAATTTATTCTCTCACAGTTCTGTCTGAAGGCCAGAAATTCAAAATTGGCCACTCTGTGCCTCCTCCCTCGGCTTTATTTTTTTATTTATTTATTTATTTTATTTTTGACAGGCAGAGTGGACAGTGAGAGAGAGAGACAGAGAGAAAGGTCTTCCTTTTGCCGTTGGTTCACCCTCCAATGGCCGCCGCAGTAGGCGTGCTGCGGCCGGTGCACCGTGCTGATCCGATGGCAGGAGCCAGGTGCTTCTTCCTGGTCTCCCATGGGGTGCAGGGCCCAAGCACTTGGGCCATCCTCCACTGCACTCCCTGGCCACAACAGAGAGCTGGCCTGGAAGAGGGGCAACCGGGCAGGATCGGTGCCCCGACCGGGACTAGAACCTGGTGTGCCGGTGCCACAAGGCGAAGGATTAGCCTAGTGAGCCGCGGTGCCGGCCCCTCCCTCGACTTTAGAGGAGATTCTGTTCTTTGTAGTTGTCAGCATTCATTGATTTATTAATCAATCATTTGATCATTGCCTACTTGTCTTCTGTCTCAAATCTCCCTTAGCCCTCATCCTATAGAAACATTTATCATTGGATTTGGGGCCCACCTAAATATTCCAGAATGATCTCTTCATCTCAAAATCCTTAATTTAATTACATCTGCAAAGACCCTTTTTCCAAATAAGGTAACATCCACAGGCTCTGGGAATTAGGATGTAGACATCTTTTGGGAGGGGCTACCAACCTATTTGGCTATGTTTCCAGGCCACTTGAACAGATTTTAATAAGCAGATATATCAACTATAAAGACATGGTTTATGCTATGTGATTAGGTGGTACATTATTAAGATAAAACCATGATTTGGCACACAATTTATTTTGTAAAGAATATCACTTGGAAAATAATAAAATATTTTAAGATGTTGACAAATAATTGGCTCTAGTATTCTTTCCAGATCTAAAGTAGAATTTCCCACAGCACCATCTTTTCCCAAAGGCAGTGATTTAGCACTGTTATTGTCACCACTACTTAACCACTGGCCCATTAAAAGCACACTAGTAATTTATAAAAATGGTTTGGAGTGTTGAGCAAAATGGTGATTCAGTGTCTCCCACAAGTTACACAGAACATTCAGCTCTGTGCAAAACATGTTAAATGAATATGTGTGATCCCTTCTTACTTATACAAAGCATTGTGTAATAAACCACCAGTTTTTGTTTCCTGTAGACTTAGCTTTCTCCCTGTGTAGCATCCAATTAACTTTAATTGTCCAGGGTTCTTGGTAGGAAGGTCATTTTATTGCCACCTGGCCACCAGCATGTTTATGGTGGATTTCCTTCTCTACTTTGTTCTAGTCATATTATTCTAAATCTTCCCTAAGTGAATCCAGCAAGCATTTCCAGAGTTGTCCTGCAAAGTAGCAAATAGATTAAACCCTTATGCATTTAAATGGCACCATTTGATTTTAAGGTAGTTTAGTCCTTTTTGTTAGATTTTATTTATTTATTAGAGAGGCAGAGAGAGAGAGAGAGAGAAAGGTCTTGCATCCACTGGTTCACTCCCCAGATGGCCACAATAGCCAGAGCTGTGCTGATCAGGAGCAAGGAGCTTCTTCCGGGTCTCCCATGCGTGTGCAGGGGCCCAAGGACTTGGGCCATCTTCTACTGCTTTCCCAGGCCATAGCAGAGAGCTGGATGGGAAGTGGAACAGCTGGGACTCGAACTGC
Source organism: Lepus europaeus (assembly GCF_033115175.1). Classification (NCBI taxonomy): domain Eukaryota; kingdom Metazoa; phylum Chordata; class Mammalia; order Lagomorpha; family Leporidae; genus Lepus; species Lepus europaeus. The sequence continues at coordinate 102,472,104 of NC_084850.1, read as the reverse complement.
CCATATGGAAAACTAGCACTACAAGGCAGCAGCTTTACTCACTACACCACAGTGCCAGGCCCTGATAGTTGAGTCTTATACTCTGTGAAATATCATTTTAAGTAGAACTGCACTCATTGAGAATTGTTTTATTAGATCATGCTCCTTGCCTCTACTTTCATTTTACACAGAACTTGGACAGTATTACCCCTTAGAGGACCTTTATAAGCATTAAAGGCTAATGTGTTTGCTTGGTAGCATCTCTTCCATTGATTTTCTAGAAATGGGGACATATTTATCTTCAACTTGAAAGTAGTATGATTTTTTAATAGTAGAGATTAGTATGTGAGGCACAGACCAGTCTATGCATCCTTTTGTGTGAAAGTGTATTCCTTTATTGTTTTAATGTTAACTGGGTCTTCACCACTGAAGTCATTGTCAGTTTAGGTTAAGAACTCAAAATGTTGGGGCCGGTGCTATGGCTCACTTGGTTAATCGTCCGCCTGCGGCGCCGGCATCCCATATGGGCACCAGGTTCTAGTCCTGGTTGCTCCTCTTCCAGGCCAGCTCTCTGCTGTGGCCCGGAAAGGCAGTGGAGGATGGCCCAGGTGCTTGGGCCCCTGCACCCGCATGGGAGACCAGGAAGAAGCACCTGGCTCCTGGCTTCGGATCAGTGTAGTTCCGGCCGTAGCGGCCATTTGAGGGGTGAACCAGCGGAAGAAAGACCTTTCTCTTCTGTCTCTCTCTCTCTCACTGTCTAACTCTGTCAAAGAAAAAAAAAACTCAATGTACTTCTTTTATTGAAAAGACAGAATCATTAAGCTGAAACTGACACAGTTGTTATACAGTCACATATTCAGACTGGTGAGCATTATTTCTATGCCCCTTAATTACTCAAATGCCCATTAAACCAGAGGATAACACAAGTCTAAGGTGTAGCCATACCCATATCATTGTCCCCTACGCCTGACATTCAGATTTTCCACACTACTCAGGCTCACTTCCAAGGATAAGGTTTGGGCTCTCACTGAGAATCTCTTGGCTGCCACAGTGTACCTATCATTCCTATCCTCCTCACCCCTGAGGAGTTAAATAATAGTGATAAAAACTGATAAGCCAGATAGTAAAAGGTTAAAATGAAATTAAGGGAATTTTTTTAAAGCTCTGAGTATAAAAGGTAACAACTAGAATAAAACTACAAACCTTGCTCAATTAAAAAAAAATACAGAGGCAGGCAGTTGGTCTAGTGGTTGAGATGCCAGTTGGGATGTCTGTCCCATTGGAGTGCCTGGGTTTGATTTCCAGCTCTGGCTCCTAGTTTTAGCTTCCTGCTAATGTGGACTCTGAAAGGCAGCACTGATGGCTCAAATAATTGTGCTCCTTCCATACAAGTGAGAGACCTGGTTGTAATTCTCTGCCCCCGGGCTATATGTACGCAAGTGCATGCACATGCACGCCCTCACACACAGCCATTGCAGGCATTTGGGGGAGAGAATCAGCAGATGGGAGCACTTGGTCACTCTCGTGTGTCTACCTCTCAGATAAATAAATAAAAGTAAAGAACACACATCTGGTATAAAAATAAGTATAGCAGATATGATATACATAATTATAAAATATGAGAGACCAAACACAATCATACCAATAAAGTGAATGAGCCTAGCACCTCTTAAAAATATTTTCATTTTGATTCACAAGAGAAAATCCAACTATATGTTATATAATAGAAACACCTGTTTAGAAAGGATAAAAATAGACAAAGGTGTATCAGGAAAATGGAAGGAAAAATAGCAGGAATAGTGATCTTAATATCAATGAAAGATCAGTGAGAGTAGAACTGAAGCCCAAAAGACAAAGTAGGAGGAGCCAGTGTTATGGCGTAGTGGGTAAAGCCACCAGCTGCTACACTGTCATCCCATATCGGTGCCAATTCACGTACCAGCTGCTCTACTTCTGATCCAGCTCCCTGCTAATGCACCTGAGAAAGAACAGAGGATGGCCTAAGTCCTTGGGGCCTTGCAACCATATGGGAGACCCAGAAGCTCCTTGCTCTTGGCTTTGGTTTGGCCCAGCCCTGGCCATTGTGGCCATTTAAGGAGTGAACCAGCCAATAGAAGATTTCTCTGTTCGTAACTCTGCCTTTTAAGTAAATAAAATAAATCTTTAAAGAAGAAAAGTAGGAGACTTTTAATACTAAAGGCTATTCTCCATGAAGATATGATACTTTCCAGTATTTATGTAGTGAATAACATACTACCCATCTTTGTGAAGCAAAAGCTATAAGAGTGGAAAGACTCATAGAAACACACTAATCATAGCACCTCTTGCAGTATCAGACATATTAAATAAGCAAAATAAATAAGGAAATAAAAGATCTAAATAACAAAAACAGTAAGGTGATTCTGGTGAATATCTAGCAAATTATACACCTTGATTTTAAATACAATAGATGATGTACTTTGTCGAAAGCATATGGTGCATACACAAAATATGATCAAGTGTTAAATCCAAAAGAAAACGTCAGTAATTCTCATTAAGTAGACATAAACAGCACTTTTACTATAATACAGTAAAATCATAAATTAATAGCAAAAATAAGTCCTCCAACATGGAAATTTTAAAACCCATTATACCACTGTATGGTGAAAATGAGAAAACAGATTGAAATTATAATGTTTTTAAAAAGAATGACAATGAAAACATTACATCTTAGATTCTTGTTTCATATCATAATTTAACAGTGAGAAGAAGGCAAACATTGCTCATCCTACTCTTTATTTTATACCAAGAAGCTTAGTATTTATTTTATTTTTTAAAAAATTTTATTTATCTAAGAGGCAGAGTTACAGACAGAGAGGGAGAGACAAAAAGTTCTTTCATCTGCTGGTTCACCCCCCAAATGCCTGCAACAGCTGGAGCTGAGCCAATCTGCAGCCAGAAGCCAGGAACTTCTTACAGGTCTCCCACACTGTGCAGAGGCCCAAGTACTTGGGCCATCTTCCACTGCTTTCCCAGGCCATTAGCAGAAAGCTGGTTTGGAAGAGGGGCAGCTAGGACCTGAACTGGTGCCCATATGAGATGCTGGCACTGCGGGCAGGGGGAGCTTAGCCTACTGTGCCACAGCGGCAGCCTCATTGTTTTATTTTTTAAGTTTTATTTATTTTCTAGAAAGAGATGGAGATCTTCCATCTTCTGGTTCATTTCTAAAATGCCGCAAAAGCCAGGGCTGTGTCAGGCAGAAACCAGGAGCCAGGAACTACATCCAAGTCTCTCATATGGGTAGCAAGAACCCAAGTAAGTCATCTGCCTCCCAGATAGGTTGGCAGGAAGCTAGATAGGAAGTGCGGAGGAGCCAGGACTCAAACCAGCATTCCAATATTGGGCTGCTGGCATCCCAACTGGCAACTTAACCTGCTGAACCACAATGCCTGTCCCCACCTGTTCTTGATAAGTTTATCTGCAAAGAAAGAAAACTGTTTCATTCTCAGTGTTTCTAATGTAATTATAATATGTTAAATAATCTGTTTTTCCTTTCTCTATACATTTATAGCCAGCACTAAGAGTTTCTATCATTTTGAAAAAAAAATTAAAGATCACAAAACAGCCATAATTTTTTCCCATAAGATGGATTTTCATGGTTTCAACATGCATGATATTTATGATCCTACACTGCTGTTCAAAGTGGGACTGACTATACTTTGTATGTCTCTTTGCAAATAAATTTGAAAACCTAGATAAAATAGATAACCTCCTTTGGAAATAAAGATTACTGAAGTTGACCCATTAGAAGTAGAAAGCTTAAAGAGATCAATTTCCATAGAAGTAGAGAAAATGAGTGAGGAATTAGCCCACAGAAGAATTACCAAGTCCAGATAGTTTCACAGAGATCATATAGTCCCAATAATTCTCAGGTTATTCTAGAGCCTTAGTAAGGAAGGAAAATGTCATAATTCCTTTTATCAAACACATGTAACACTGAAGTATACTCTAACCTTATATAAATTACAAAAAAGAAAATTACAGATCAGTGTTACTCATGAATATGGCCCCAAAAATACTAAATAAAATATTTAAAAATGGAATGTAATAGCATACTAAGAAAATAATGCACCATGACCAAGTAGTGTTCATCCCAGAAATAGAAGTCTCATTCAATGTTAGGAAATCTAATAATACCATACACTATATTAATATATATAATATATATATGGAAAAATAAATTATTTCCATATATACTGAATAAGCCTTTAACAGATTTAATACCCAGTCGTTAAAAACATTAAGATAGCAATTGTAATATACTTTCTTTTTAATATTTACTTTATTTGAAAGCATAGTTAACAGACAGAGAGGGAGAGACAGAGAGAGAGGTCTTCAATCCACTGGTTCACTCCCCCAGATGGCTGCAATGGCCGGGGCTGGGCCAGGCTGAAGGTAGGAGCCAGGAGTTTCTTCCAGGTCTCCCACATGGGAGCAGGGGCCCAAGGGCTTGGGCCATCCTCTGCTGCTTTCCCAGGCACATAAGCAGAGAGCTGGATCAGAAGTAGAGCAGCAAGGACTCAAACCGGTGCCCATATGGGATGCTGGCACTGCAGGCGGAAGCTTAACCCACTACATCACAATGCTGGCCCCTAAGATGCTTTCTTAAGATTATAAAATACATATCCTATAGTTCTGAATCTAATTTTTAATGGGGAACCATCTTCCTCTTAAATTTACACTAGTTTCAGAAAACAGACGTGCCCACTATCTCTGTCACTAGTCAAAATGTTAGTAGAGGTAATAGCCGTGCAATTAAAAATAAAAGAAATCAGAAATACAAGACTAAATGAAGAGGATGCAAAATTCTATTTGTAGCCAGCACTGTGGTGCAGCAGGTTAACGCTCTGGCCTGAAGCGCTGTCATTTCCATATAGGCGTGAACAGCTGCCCCTCTTCCCATCCAGCTCTCTGCTGTGGCCTGGAATAGCAGTAGAAGATGGCCCAAGTACTTGGGCCCCTGCGTCCTTGTGGGAGACCTGGAGGAAGCTCCTGGCTCCTAGCTTCGGATCAGTGCAGCTCCAGCCGTTGTGGCCAATTGGAGAGTGAACCAATGGGGGGAAGACTCTGACTCTCTCTCTCTCTCTCTCTCTCTCTCTCTCTCTCTCTTTGCCTCTCCTCCCTCTGTGTAACTCTGACTTTAGAATAAATAAATAAATCTTTTAAAAAAATTCTGTTTGCAGGTCATACAGTAGTATATCTGGAAAACTGTAGAAAATCAATAGTAAAACTAATTGAAACAGTAAAATAATTCCATAAAATTGTGGAATATGAAGTCAGTACATAAAAGTAAATAACTTTTTTAAAAAGTATTTTATTTATTTATTTGAAAGGCAGAGTTACAGACAGTGAGAGAGAGAAAGGTCTTCCCTCCGCTGGTTCACTCCCCAAGTGGCCACAAAGGCCGGAGCTGTGCATATCCAAAGCCAGGAGCCAGGTGCTTCCTCCCAGTCTCCCATGCGGGTGCAAGCACCCGGACCATCCTCCACTGCTTTCCCAAGCCACAGCAGAGAGCTGGACTGGAAGAGGAGCAACAGGGACCAGAACTGGCGCCCGCATGGGATGCCGGCACCACAGGCAGAGGATTAACCTAGTGTGCCACAGTGCCCGCCCCGTAAATAACTTTTATAATCAGTTAAGAATATAACTCTGCCTAGGGCATGTTGTAGTATTAAAAATTAAGGAATTGGGGCTGGGGCTGTGGCACAATGAGTTGACGCCCTGGCCTGAAGCGCCAGCATCCCATATGGGCGCTGGTTCTAGTCCCGGCTGCTCTTCTTCCGATCCAGCTCTCTGCTATGACCTGAGATAGCAGTGGAGGATGGCCCAAGTCCTTGGACCCCTGCACACATGTGGGAGACCCGGAGGAGGCTCCTGGCTCCCGGCTTCAGATCGGTGCAGCTCCAGCCATTGCAGCCATCTGGGGAGTGAACCAGCGGGTGGAAGACGTCTCTCTCTGTCTCTACCTCTCTCTGCAACTCTGTCTTTCAAACAAATAAATTTTAAAAAAGAAGTTAAGGAATTGGGGCTGGCACTGTGGCGTAGCGGGTTAAAACCTCAGCCTGCAGCACCAGCATCCCATATGGGTGCTGGTTGGAATCCCAGCTGCTCCTCTTCCAATCCAGCTTTCTGCTATGGCCTGGGAGAGCAGAAGATGGCCCAAGTCCTTGGGCCCCTGCATCTGCAAGAAAGACCTGGAGGAAGCTCCTGGCTTTGGATCAGCCCAACTCTGGCTGTTGCAGTCATTTGGGGCGTGAACCAGCAGAATGGAAGACCTCTCTCTCCCTGGCTCTACCTCTTTCTGTAACTCTGTCTTTCATATAAATAAAATAAATCTTCAAAAAAAATTAAGGAATTGTTCAAAAAAGGATGGGACATGCCAAAAGAGAGAAGACACCAATCTGAAAGCAATCCCTGTGGCCAAAGATGGAATAATTTGAACAATAAAATAACAGTGATCCTGAATTAACTAGAAAATAAAATAGATATCCATGAGCCTGTAATGATAGAAATAAATAATTACATAAGTAAATTCGGGTTAAGGGATAGGTCTTTATTTATTTATTTATTTATTTTTGAGTATGACACAGTTTACATTTTAAAACTACAGGGGCCGAGACCCGTGCTGTTGCAAAGTAGGCTAAGCCTCCGCCTGTGGTTCCAATATCCTATATGAGCGTAGGTTTGTGTCCTGGATGCTGTTCTTCCAGTCCAGCTCTCTGGTTATGGCCTGGGAAAGCATTGGAAAATGGCCCAAGTGCTTGGACCCCCGCACACATGATTGAGAGATCCGAAAGAAGCTCCTGACTCTGGGCTTTGGCTGGCCCAGGCCTGGCCATTGTAGTCATTTGGGGAGTGAACCAGCAGATGGAAGATGTCTGTCTCTTTGTATCTTCTTCTCTCCGTGTAACTCTGACTTCTAATTAAGTAAATATTTTTTTAAACTACAAAATATATTTTAAAAATACATACACATTTGCTAAAAGTATAAAAACAGGCCGGCGCCACAGCTCACTAGGCTAATCCTCTGCCTTGCGGCACCGGCACACCGGGTTCTAGTCCCGGTCGGGGCACCGGTCCTGTCCCAGATGCCCCTCTTCCAGGCCAGCTCTCTGCTGTGGCCAGGGAGTGCAGTGGAGGATGGCCCAAGTGCTTGGGCCCTGCACCCCATGGGAGACCAGGAGAAGCACCTGGATCCTGGCTTCGGATCAGCGCGGTGCACCGGTCGCAGCGTGCCAACCGCGGCGGCCATTGGAGGGTGAACCAACGGCAAAGGAAGACCTTTCCCTCTGTCTCTCTCTCTCTCACTGTCCACTCTGCCTGTCAAAAAAAAGTATAAAAACAAAAATGGAATACCAAAGAATTAAGGGATAGATCTTTATTATAGAGAAGTTTCCATTAATAAACATGGAAGGAATGACGGACATATAAGGTCACCATTAGAACAGTAATAATGGGGCCAGCACATGGCATAGTGGATAAGGCCACCACCTACAGTGCCAGCAACACATATGTGTGCCGGTTCAAGTCCCAGCTGCTCCACTTCTGATCCAGCTCTCTGCTATGGCCTGGGAAAGCAATGGAAGATGGCTCAAGTGTTTGGGCCCTGCTCCCACATGGGAGGCTCAAATGAAGCTCCTGGCTCCTGGCTTTGACCATTGTGGCCAGTTGGAAGTGAGCCAGAAGATGGAAGACATGTCCTCTCTCTCTCTCTGCCTCTCTGTAACTCTGCCTTTCAAATAAATAAATCTTTTCTAAAAAAAACAACAGCAATAATTGTGCAAGCATATATCCACCAGTGGACACTAAAATTAGTCCATGGCAACTTGAGGAGAAATAGGATATTTTTGTAATCTCTCAAGACATTTAATTTTTTAAAATGGAAATACAGTAACCTAACAACATGAAACTACCTGAACCAAGTGATTGAGTTTAATATAACCAGCAATTGCCGTCAATATCATACATCTCTGATATAATGGAATGAGAAGGACACAGCTGCATTTCTGTTTTATTCTTGCCAAAAAATGAGTCATCCCAATCTTGTCATGAGAAAACATCAGACAAACCCAAACTGGAGGAATATACTACAAAATACATGACACATACTCTTCCAAAATGTCAAGATCATAAAAACAAAGACTGAGAATCGGTCATGCGTTAGTGGATACTAAGGAGACATGACAGTTAATTATGATGTGCGATTGTGAGGGTTCAGTTCTAGAACAAAGGACACTAGAGGGGAGAACTAGTAAAATTTCAATAAAGCCTGTATTTAGTTAATAGTATAGCAATGCTAATTTCCTGATTTAGGTAATGGTACTCTGTAAGATGTTAATATTAAAGAGGAGACTAAATGAAGTCTGTATGGGAACTGTGTGTTATTTTTGTAACTTCTCTATAGGTCTCTAAATCTAAGTACATATTTTTTTTAAGTTATAGCTAATAATTAGTAGATACTTGTTGCTTAATTTAGGAGAATTAAGAATTGTTCATTTTGGGGCTGGTGCCGTGGCACAGTAGGTTAATCCTCCACCTGTGGCATCAGCATCCCATATGGGCACTGGTTCTAGTCCTGGCTGCCCCTCTTCCAATCCAGCTCTCTGCTATGGCCTGGGAAAGCAGTAGAAGATGGCCCAAGTCCTTGGGCCCCTGCACCCGCATGGGAGACTGGGAAGAAGCACCTGGCTCCTAGCTTCGGATTGGTGCAGCTCCGGCCGTTACAACCATCTGGGGAGTGAACCAACGGAAGGAAGACCTTTCTCTCTGTCTCTCCCTCTCACTGTCTGTAACTCTACCTCTCAAATAAATAAAAATCTTTTTAAAAAATAATTGTTCATTTTATACAGACTGTTTTAGGATAACCTGAATTTATAATTTACATTTAAGTAGACCCCCAAAACTAAATCATGAAGGATTCCTTTACCCTTTATTAAATCTGAAATAAGTTCACTTCCCTGTCAATACTTCAAATCTTTTCAAATAGAAGTTAATCATCTATCCATTTTGGAACTTGCAAACATTTCTCTTCTTTGAAGCAGATAGTAGGTGGGGATGGTCTTTTTAAATTGAATAATCTTAGGAGCCAGATGTTTGACACCACAAGATTCTTTTTTTAAAAAAGATATATTCATTTATTTAAAAGGCAGAGTTACAGAGAGAGAGAGAGAGAGAGAGAGAGAGAGGTCTTTCATCCGCTAGTTCACTCCTCAGATGTCCATAAGGGCCGGAGCTGCACCAATCTGAAGCCAGGAGCCAGGATTCTACTGCTTTCCCAGGTCATAGCAGAGAGTTGGATCGAAGTGTAGCAGCCGGGACTTGAACCGGCGCCCATATAGGGTGCCAGCACTGCAGGCCGTGCCCTTACCTGCTACACCACAGCACTGGCCCCCACAGCAGGATTCTTGCATCCCCTATCAGGATTGCCTTTTTAAAACGAAAAAAAAAAAAAAGACTTATTTTATTTATTTGAAAGAGTTACAGAGGAGATAGGTAGAGACAGAGAGAGAGGTCATCCATCCGCTGGTTCACTCCCCAGATGGTCGCAATGGCTGGAGCTGCGCCGATCTGAAGCCAGGAGCCAGGAGCCTCCTCCAGGTCTCCCACGCGGGTGCAGGGGCCCAAGCACTTGGGCCATCTTCTACTGCTTTCCCAGGCCATAGCAGAGAGCTGGATCAGAAAAACAGCAGCCGGGACTAGAACTGGCGCCTATATGGGATGCCGGCGCTTCAGGCCAGGGCCTTAACCCACTACGCCACAGCGCCTGCCCCAGGAGTGCCTGGTTTCAAGTCCTGCCTCTGCTGTCCATTCCAGCTTCTTGATGATGCACACCCTGGAAGACAGCAGGTGATAGCTTCAGTAGTTGGGTCCCTGCTACACAGACGGGAGACTTGGATTAAGTTCCTGGCTGTTGGCTTCAGCCTGGCTGAGCACTAGCTGTTAGGAAACTTTGGGGAGTGAACCAGTGGATGGGAGATCTTCCTCTCTGTTTCATTTCCCTCTCTCTGTCTCTCTGCCTTTCAAATAAATAGTTTTTCTAAATGATATTACCCAATAGTAATGGTTTTCTCAAACTGTGTGCACTATCTTCCCAGGTATTCCGCAAGGACCTCATCAGTGCCATGAAAATTCCAGATTCTCACCACATTAATCCTGACAGCTATTACCTCTTTGCGGATACATGGAAGGAAGAATGGGAAAAAGGAGTCCAGGTACCAGCCAATCCAGACAATATTCCACAGCCTTCCCTCAGGTATTTGTATGCTTGCATTTTTGACTTAGGAAATGGATGCTTCAATGTTTATGTGTGTACTGCTTGGAGACTAATTACACATTTATAATACAAAGTTACATACGATGTTCACCAATTCACAGAGACCAATGGCAGATGATACCACACCATGACAGGTCAATAGTTAAAGTTTATTTATTCATTTATTTAGGAACATAATATGTGCCCATTTATAGGATGAAATTATTTGAAGTCCAGTCTGAAATTATGGTAAGGTTTTAGAGACTAAGATTTCCAAGTATAACTCAATTATCAATAGTGTTTATTAGTCTTCAAAGAGAAACAGAGCATTAATTAATTAACATGGTTGGGAAGTTGCTTCAGTATGTTAGGGGCTATATAGTGATAGTGTCTATAAATAATGAACTAAAACAGAACTTATAAAAATGTGTAAACCCAAATGAAAGGGGATTACTAGAATAATTGTATTGACTATAAGCACATAGCCTTCATTTGCAGACTTGAGAAGAAAGTTGAAATAAGAGAGAGGGCTTTGGTTTTGATAAAAGAAGAGGGAAGGACATTCTGCCGGAGTAAGTAGTTAAGTTCAGTCCTTCAAAAGTAGTGGCTTGGTTTTTTCGTACTGGTCTCTGTATACTCAGTGTTTTACCTAATGTATGGCATGAATAAAAAAATGTTCAGTGTAAGTTTGAATTAAGGAATGAATGAATAGAATATAGAATACTAGATAAAGGGACTGATGAGACCTGCTGGTTTCTATGAGAAATTGTGCATCTATTACTACTACATGTCAGTTTCTTAAAGGGTAGAGATAAACATCCTTGAATTTTCTGCTCCTGTCTCCAGGTACTTCGGACCTCCTCATGCTCCAGAAATTCTTGTGAAATCACTTCTAGAAACCCAGGTCCAAGCTATCCACCCACAGAGAGGCTGTTTATATATTGTGAAAGAAAGCTTCCACAGCCTCCCTTAACACATATTCTGAGTCTCACCAGTTCATCATAGGAACCATTTCCTGCCTCCTAAACTCAGAGTAGTATCATGAATGAACCCAAGAGTCAGGCATTTTCATTTCCTTGATCTTAATATGAGGGTACTTCTAGAAGTTTGTGGAAAATGGAGTTATGAGTTTGTGGAAGATATTGTGGCACAGCAGGTTAAGCTGCCTGCCCCTTGGGAACCCTGATTCAAGTTCCAGCTGCTCCACTTCCAATACACCTTCCTGCTAATATGTCTTAGAAGGCAGCAGATTATGGCTCAAATACTTGAGTCTCTGCCACCCACATGGCAGACCTGGATAGAGTTCCAGGCTCCTGATTTCGGCCTGGCCCAGTCCCAGCATTCTAGGCATTTCCAGAATGAACCAGCAGATGGAAGATACCTCTCTTACTCTCTGTCGCTCTGCATTTCAAATAGGTGAATTTTGTTAAGTGTGGGTTTATTTTGGTGAAAAAAAATTTTTTTTTGACAGGCAGAGTGGATAGTGAGAGAGAGAGACAGAGAGAAAGGTCTTCCTTTTTGCTGTTGGTTCACCCTCCAATGGCCACTGCGGCCGGCACATCGCGCTGATCCGAAGGCAGGAGCCAGGTGCTTCTCCTGGTCTCCCATGCGGGTGCAGGGCCCAGGCACTTGGGCCATCCTCCACTGCCTTCCCGGGCCATAGCAGAGAGCTGGCCTGGAAGAGGGGCAACTGGGATAGAATCCGGCGCCCCAACCGGGACTAGAACCCTGTGTGCCGGCGCCGAAAGGCGGAGGATTAGCCTGTTAAGCCACGGCGCCGGCCGGTGCAAAAAAAATTTGAAATCCATGAATAGTTTTTTCATTATACATAGTTTTCATGTATTATGAAGAAAACACTTGTTTCCACCAAAATAAACCCATACTTTAATTTCTCCATGAGCTTTTTGAAATGTTTTCAAGCGTTTATATACCTTGTAGTAGCCCTGGTTATTATTGAGAGTGGCTAACATTTTGACTGTGATCTTGTTGGTAAGTCAGTATCAATTATTTATTCATTGAAAATTATTTTAATTATTGAAGATAAATAGAGAATGTTCATTGTACTATTTTAAAATGGTGTCTGTCTGATAAGTGAACCATGAATAAGTCAGGTAACAAGAATGGAGCAACAGTTTAGGAACAATAAGTTTCGGACTAGAAGAGTCTTCTTGTTCTCAAAAATGGAGAAGCACGGTCTCTAATTCATATGAAGTCTTGGTATCCTAATATATGTTTTGAAGATTTAGAATATTTTTAAGTGTTTTGATTTTTTATTTTGCTAAGTCTCTTCTGTTTCCCATATTTCAACTTTTTTTTTTTTGACAGGCAGAGTGGATAGTGAGAGAGAGAGAGAGACAGAGAGAAAGGTCTTCCTTTTTGCCGTTGGTTCACCCTCCAATGGCCACTGCGGCTGGCGCATCGCGTTGATCTGAAGCCAGGAGCCAGGTACTTCTCCTGGTCTCCCATGCGGGTGCAGGGCCCAAGGACTTGGGCCATTCTCTACTGCCTTCCCGGGCCATAGCAGAGAACTGGCCTGGAAGAGGGGCAACCAGGATAGAATCCGGCGCCACAACTGGGACTAGAACCCGGTGTGCCGGCACCACAAGGCGGAGGATTAGCCTGTTGAGCCACGGCGCCGGCTCCATATTTCAACTTTTAATACTAAAATATTGGGGTCAGCGCCATGGCTCAGTTGGCTAATCCTCCGCCTGCGGCGCCGGCATCCCATATGGGCGCCAGGTTCTAGTCCCGATCACTCCTCTTCCAGTCCAGCTCTCTGCTGTGGCCCAATTGCTTGAGCCCCTGCACCCGCATGGGAAACCAGGAAGAAGCACCTGGATCCTGGCTTCGGATCGGTGTAGTTCTGGCTGTAGCAGCTATTTGGGGGATGAACCAACGGAAGGAAGACCTTTCTTTCTGACTCTATCACTGTCTAACTCTATCTGTCAAATAAAAAAAAATGCTAAAATACTACTAAGTTACTAATCATATTAATTTCTCAATGAAATCCTGAACTGATTGCTCTTGGTAAGTAGAATGTATTGGGGCCAGCGCCATGGCTTAATGGGTAAAGCAGCTGCCTGCAGTGCTGGCATCCCATATGGGCACCTGTTCAAGTCCCAGCTGTTCCACTTCCAATCCCACTCTCTGCTATGGCCTGGGAAAGCAGTAGAAGATGGCCCAAGTCCTTGGGCCCCTGCACCCACGTGGGAGACCTGGAAGAAGGTCCTGGCTCCTGGCTGTGGATCGGCGCAGCTTCGGCCTTTGCAGCCAATTAGAGAGTGAACCAGTGGGTGGAAGACATCTCTCTCTCTCTCTCTCTCTCTCTCCCTCTCTCTCTCCCTCTCCCTCTCTTCCTCCCTCCCTCCCTCCCTCCTCTCTCTGTGTAACTCTGACTTTCAAATAAATAAATAGTGTATAGTTTTCTATTTTTCCTTAATCTTTTGTTTAAAAGATTTTTCAACAGACATACAAAAAGTATACATGTTTATGAGGTACCAAGTGATGGTTTGATACATATGTGCATTACATAATGTCCAATCAGCCTAAATATATTTATCTCTTCAAACATTTAACATTTCTTTATGATGAATACATCCTAAATCCTATTTTCTAGTTTATTGGTGGTGGTTTTTTGTAGAGAGAAATATATAGTATATTAACATTGTGGTCACTGTTCTTTATAATTGAACCCCAGAACTTCTTATTCATATCTAGCTATAACCCAGTACCCATTTTTTAAATATTTATTTATTTATTTGAAAGAATTACACAGAGAGAGGAAGAAACTGAAGAGAAAGACAGACAGACAGGCAGATACAGATAGGTCTTCCAACTGGTAGTTCACTCCCCTGATTGCTGCAATAGCTGGGGATAGGCCAAGCCAAAGTTAAGAGTCAGAAACTTCTTCCAGATCTTTCACGTGGGTGCAGGGGCCCAAGCACTTGGGACATCTTGTGCTGCTTTCCCAAGCACATTACCAGGGAGCAGGATCAGAAGCTGAATTGGAAGTGGGGCTGCGAGACTTGAACCAGTACTTCAATATGTGATGCTGGCATCACAAGTAGTGGCTTAGCCTGCTATATCACAACACTGATATCATCTTCTTTTTTAAAAATTTTATTTATTTATTTATTTATTTATTTGAGAGGTTGAGTTACAGAGAGGCAGAGGCAGTGAGCGAGAGAGGTCTTCCATCTGCTGGTTTACTCCCCAGTTGGCCGCAATGGCCGGAGCTGCGCCGATCCGAAACCAGGAGCTTCTTCCCGGTCTCCCACATTGGTGCAGGGGCCCAAGCACTTGGGCCATCTTCTTCTTCTTCTTTTTTAAAGTTTTATTTATTTACTTGAAAGTCAGAGTTACTCAGAGAGAGAAAGAGAGGCAGAGAGAGAGAGAGGTCTTCCACCCACTGGTTCACTCCCTAGATGGCTACAATGGCTGGAGCTGCGTCAATCTGAAGCCAGGAGCCAGGAGCTTCTTCCAGGTCTCTTACATGGGTGGGCCATCTTCTACTGCTTTCCCAGGCCATAGCAGAGAGCTGGATTGGAACTAGAGCAGCCACAACTCAAACCGGTGCCCATGTGGGATGCTGGCACTGAAGGCGGCAGCTTTACCCGCTACGCCACAGAACCAACCCCATCAGGCCATCTTCTACTGCTTTCCCAGGCCATAGCAGAGAGCTGGATTGGGAGAGGAGCAGCCGGCACTCAGACCAGTGCCCATAGGTGATGCTGGTGCCGCAGGTGGAGGCTTATTAACCCACTACACCACAGTGCCAGCCCAGACCCCGTTATCTTTGATTTCTTTCATCAATATTATGTAGTTTTCAGCAAAGAAGTCCTGTACATATTTCACTAGATTTATACTTGTGTTAAATTATTTGAACAATTTTAATAGTACCATATTTCTAACTTGGCTTCCATGTATTTACTGCTGGTATGTATAAATATAGTCAGTTTTTGTATGTTTATCTTTTATCCCTGCAGACTTGCTGAATTGTGTAGTTCTGGCAATTTTTCAAAAAAATAGTCCTTGAGATTTTCTTTATGAACCATCATGTCACCAGAAAATAAGCATAGCTTTATTTCTTCCTTTCTAACCTGTTTGCCTTTTGTTTCTTGCCTTATTATAGTGACAAATACTTTCAATACTGTGTTGATAGCAGTGATGTGAGCAGACATCTTGCCTTATTCCCAATCTTAAGGGAAAAACATTCAGTTGTTTAATATTAAGTATCATGTGAATAGTAGGGTTTTTTTTAGATATTCTTTATCAAGTTGGGGAAGTTCACCTCTCTACTAGTTCATTGTACTTTTATCATGAATAGGTATTGAGTTTTTTTGGTTTTTTATTTATTTATTTATTTATTTTTTGACAGGCAGAGTGGACACTGAGAGAGAGAGACAGAGAGAAAGGTCTTCCTTTGCCGTTGGTTCACCCTCCAATGGCTGCCGCGGCCGGCACGCTGCGGCTGGCACACCGCACTGATCCGAAGGCAGGAACAAGGTGCTTCTCCTGGTCTCCCATGGGGTGCAGGGCCCAGGCACTTGGGCCATCCTCCACTGCACTCCCGGGCCATAGCAGAGAGCTGGCCTGGAAGAAGAGCAACCGGGACAGAATCTGGTGCCCCGACCAGGACTAGAACCCAGTGTGCTGGCGCCGCAAGGTGGAGGATTAGCCTCTTGAGCCGTGGCGCCGGCCAGTATTGAGTTTTATCAAATACTTTCTTTGTCAATGATCATGTGATTTTTTTCCCCTTTAGCCTATGATGTTACAGATGGCATTGTTTGAATTTTTATTATTGAACCAGCCTTGCATTGCTGGGCTAGACCTTCATGTATTAGGTTAGACTTTCATAACAAAATACCATAGGCTAGGTAGCTTAAACAACAGAAATTTCTCAAAATTCTAGAGACTGGAAGTTCCAGATCAAGTTCTGGCAGAGTTCAATTTTTCGAGAGCGCTCTCTCTCTTTTTTTTTTTTTTTATTTGACAGATAAGAGTTAGACAGTGAGAGAGAGAGACAGAGAGAAAGGTCTTCCTTTCATTGGTTCACCCCCCAAATGGCCGCTACGGCCGGAGCTATGCCGATCCGAAGCCAGGAGCCAGGTGCTTCCTCCTGGTTTCCCATGCAAGTGCAGGGGCCCAAGCACTTGGGCCATCCTCCACTGCCTTACCAGGCTACAGCAGAGAGCTGGACTGGAAGAGGAGCAACCGGGACTAGAACCCAGCACCCACCTGGGATGCCAGTGCCGCAGGCGGAGGATCAACCAAATGAGCCATGGTGCCGGCACCTATGAGGGTTCTCTTGATTACTGCCTTCTTACTGTGTGCTCCCATGGCCCTTCCTTGATATGGGTGAGGAAAGAAAGGGAGAGACAAAGAGCCTGAGGATTAGCATTGTTGCATAAGTCCTCACCCTTATGACCTTATTTAATCTTAATTACTCCATATAGGCCCTTTCTCCAAGTAGTCACAGTAGGGATTAGGGCTTCAACAAGATTTTAGAGGGACATATTGTGTCCATTGCTTCCAGTTGGTCAGGGCTTATCATTTTTCTTATATATACTGTTTGATTTGATTTGCTAATACCTTGTTGAGGATTTTTGTGTCTATGTTCCTGAGGAATATTGGCTTGTACTTTCCTTGCAATATTTTAATCTGGTGTTATATCAGGGTAATAATGGCCTTGTAAAATTAGTTGGAGAGAATTGTCCCCTCTTCATTTTTTGGAGGAGATTGTGCAGAATTAGTGATAATTCTTTTTTTAGCCTATTATTTTATCTTTTATTTTTTTAAATAAAAATTTAAAAACTTAATTTAAAACTTTAAAGAAAAATTTGCTGAGTGAAAATTCAAATGCAAAATAAAAAGTCCCATCCTTTAGAAACTTCACAAGAATTTGACAACCCGGATCCTTTCATCATTAGTAGGCTTGGAGGATGAGCAGAATCAAAAGAAAGCATTGCCTTTGCCTGCACTCCCCCACAAGGTGCTCCCATTTAGCAGTGCAACAACCTTCCTTCATCACTGTCCTGAGTGTTCTGAGCTTCTACAGCCTTCAGTTACCAGTCTCTGCATCTGCCTTTCTCCCATCCCTTTATTCTCACCTTCAGCAGCCTATCTGCCATGCCTACCCTAGCAATCCCCATAGTAGATTTCTACCTACTCCTAGGAATACCACAGGCTTCATCCAGGACAGAGCTCTGCACACTCCCTGGGCAGGGCAGGGGAAACCCTGCAACATCCTCCCTCCCCCGCTGCCACCTCCAGCGGGGGCTTTGTACGCCCCCCGCCATGCCACACACTCCCAGCTGTCCTTGCAAAGGATCATGTGGGCTGTGCAGCCCAGCTAAGGCGGGCCTGGGGCAGCTGACCTGGAGCCGGTAAGTTTGGCTGCGATCGGCCCTGGCCTGGCCAACGCCCTGGGGCCCGAGGAGGAGTGGAGGTGGGGAGGCCAACTCGGTGCCTGGACGGAGGCTCTGCGGGGTGGGTGCCACACTGAACCCATGCCTCATAGGTGTGTAGACCAAACAGGTTCACCAGTTTTTTCCAGAGTGAAAACTGAATTACAGGAAAATTAGGAAGGTCTTTTGAAGACACTCAAACCTGGTTGAATTTCGTCTGGGAGGCCAGTAGCCCTCAGTCCTGTCTCCATGCCCACTCCTCTCCCTCTATCCCAAAAATAGTTGGAGGAAGTCATTTTAGACTCTCCCTGGGAGGTGAGAACTCTCTACTCTGGCAAGCTGGTTCCCTGGCCTTGCAAAGTCAGTGATAAATCCCAGATGGCAGGGAAGGGGCACATGGGTAGATGTCACCCTTATCACACCCACAGAATACCTGCCAGTTCTCTTGTTGCCCACTCTCTTCCTCCCTCTCAAAAAAATACCTTAAAAGCACATCCACATGTCAAGAGATAAGATGGATGCTTTTCCAATACCTTCCTCCTGGCTGGGCTCTGATTACTGCCGAGAGTGAGCTGCATCCTGCCTACGGGGTAGCCAGGGTTCCTTGATAATTATTAAAATGGTTTGGCAAAGTTCTACAGTAAAACACTCTGGAATTGGAGACTTCTCTTTTGGGAGTTTCTTTAATAGGGTCAGCATTGTGGCATCGCCATTTGCAATGCTGGCGTACCTATCAGAGCGTGTTCAAGTCTTTGCTAGTCTGCTTCTGATCTAGTTCTCTGCTGATGCGCCGGAGAAAGCAGCAGCGGATGCCCCTTGTACTTGGATCCCTGCCACCCACCTGAGAGACTGGGACAAAGTTCCTGGATCCTAGCTAGAGCCTGGCCCAGTTCTAGCTGTTGTGGCCTTTTGGGGAATGAACCAGTAGATGAAATCCATCAATTGATATCTCTCTCTTCCTTCATCCCTCTCTATCACTCTTTTACATAAATGATTTTTTTAAGTTACAGGGCTTTACTCCCTACTGGTGACTTTTGGTCATTTGTATTTTAAAGGCTTGGTTTGTTTGTTCTGTCAAATGTATGTGTATATAATTATTCATAACATTCCTTCTGTTGCTTATTTTAAAATTTAATGGTCATTGCCAGAATTTCACTTCCAGAAAGGTAGAGTTAGAGGTACTTTTCCCTGTGCCTCCCACTAAGTACGACTAAAACTCCTGAGAATTTTATATTAAACTCACAGAAGACTTGAAAGCTCAAGGAGAAGGAAGAGCACTTACAGTCCTTGAGACCTGAGAAACAACACAGCTGTGTATTTCCTTGGTTTTCTTTTTGCTCACAGGCTTGATGCTGGAGACAGTGACAGCCCAGAAACAATAAGCAGTGAATACAAAAAAAAATCGCTAAGAAAAGCAATCTCGGGGAGGGGGGTGGCTCCGTGGCGCAGTAGGTTAATCCTCCGCCTGCGGCACCAGCATCCCATATAGGCGTCGGTTCTAGTCCCAGCTGCCCCTCTTCCAACCAAGCTCTCTGCTATGGCCTGGGAAAGCAGTAGAAGATGGCCAAGTCCTTGGGCCCCTGCACCCACGTAGGAGACTGGGAAGAAGCACCTGGCTCCAGGCTTCGGATCGGCACAGCTCTGGCAGTCACAGCCATCTGGGAGTGAAGCAACAGAAGGAAGACCTTTCTCTCTCTCCCTCTCACTGTCTATAACTCTACCTCTCAAGTAAATAAATAAAATCTTTAAAAGAAAAAAAAAGAAAAGCAATCTTGGGGAAATATCAGTGGAGTCCTAATGGGGAGCCAGAACTTTTGGGCCCACCCAGCAGTAAAGGGGGGTCCCTGCTCTCAGAGGTTGACACAGGCCAAATAGTT
Organism: Lepus europaeus; assembly: GCF_033115175.1. NCBI lineage: Eukaryota > Metazoa > Chordata > Mammalia > Lagomorpha > Leporidae > Lepus > Lepus europaeus. The sequence goes on along the minus strand of NC_084850.1, from coordinate 102,452,551 downwards.
AACTTCTGTAACCACTTGGCTGTTAACAGGGAAATGTCTCCTACCTTTACCCTAATCTCCAGCCAGAATAGTGTCACAGGAAGCCAGCCAAAACTGAAGGCTTAAATAAGATCCAGAGTCTCATAATACTCAAAATGTCCAGGTTTCAATTTCAAAATTTTTCATCATACCAAGAATAACAAGAACTCAATCTGATCAAACAAGATACACTAAGATGACAGAGATGTTGGAATTATTTAACTAAGATAATAAAGCAGCCATAATAAAGATGCTTCATGGCCGGCACCGTGGCTTAACAGGCTAATCCTCCACCTTTCGGCGCCGGCACACCGGGTTCTAGTCCCGGTTCAGGCACCGGATTCTATCCCAGTTGCCCCTCTTCCAGGCCAGCTCTCTGCTATGGCCCGGGAAGGCAGTGGAGGATGGCCCAAGTGCTTGGGCCCTGCACCCGCATGGGAGACCAGAAAAAGCACCTGGCTCCTGCCTTCGGATCAGCGTGATGTGCCGGCCACAGCGGCCATTGGAGGGTGAACCAACGGCAAAAAGGAAGACCTTTCTCTGTCTCTCTCCCTCACCATCCACTCTGCCTGTCAAAAAAAAAAAAAAAAGATGCTTCAGTGAGCAATTACAAACACACCTGAAACAAGTAAAAAAAAATATCGCTCTCATTCCTGATGTTAGAAATTTTTATCTCCTTTTCTCTCTTGCTACAGGTTGATGAGTTATATTGATCATTTCACAGAGTCATTTTATTATTTTTTCTATTATTCTGGTTTTAATCTTACTGATTTTTGCTTTTATGTTTGTTATTCCCATTCGTCTGCTTACTTTTGAGTTTATTTTGCTGTTTTAGTTTCTTAAAACCTTAGCTTGTTATTTTGAAACTTTCCCTCTTTTCCAGTGTAAGCATTTAGTGCTATAAATTTCCTTCTCAGTATTGCTTTAGCTGTTTCACAAATTTTGATGCGTTCTCATGTTCTTATTTTCATTATCTTTAATCTATTTTTTTTAATTTTTATCTGTTTATCTATCTTTTGAGAGGTATGGTTACAGACAGAGAGTGGGAGAGACAGAGAGAAAGGTCTTCCATCCACTGGTTCAATCCCTAAATGGCTGCAGTGGCCAGAGCTGGGCTGTTCCAAAGCCAGGAGCCAGGAGCTTCTTCCAGGTCTCCCACACTGGTGCGTGGGCCCCATCTTCTACTGCTTTCCGAGGCCATAGAAGAGAGCTATATCAGGAGAGGAGCATCCACGGCTAGAACTGGTGCCCATATAGGATGCCGGCACTGTCCGTGGAGGCTTAGCTCACTATGCCACATTGCCAGCCCCCTTAATCTATTTTTTTACTTCAACTTGAGATTTCTTTTTCACCCACAGATTTTTCAAAAATGTTAGTTTCCAAGTGTTTAGAGATTTTCTTATCTTTCTGTTATTGATTACTAATTTTTATTCTATTGTAATCAGAGCACACACTATATGATTACAATTCATTTAAATTTGTTTAGGTTTATCTTATGGCCCAGGATATGCTCTATCACAACACATTTTCCATGGGTGCTTATAACTAGTGTGTATGCGGCTGCTGTTGGTGGGTCAATTCAGTCAGTCCTCTTAGTTGATGGGTTGTTGTGTCCTATATCTTTATTTTTCTTCAGTATACTGGATGATTTTCTGTCTGTTGGCTCTATGAATTACTGAAAGAGGTTAAAGTTCCCAACTATAATTGTGGATTTGTCCATTTCACCTTTTGAATTCAACAGGTTTGTCCTCACATATTTTGCAGTAATCTTGTTTGGTGCACATACATTTATGACTGTGACAACTTCTTGGTGCAGTGGTTCTTTTATGATTATATACTGTTTCTCTCCATCCCTGGTAACTTTTTTTACTATGACGTCTACTTTATTTGATGTTAATATAGTCACTCTTTTTTTTATTTTGAGTAATATTTGCATCATATATTTTCTTCATTTTACTTTATCCTACTTCATTTTACTTAAATCCTACTTATATTTTAAATGTGTTTCCTTTAAAACAGTATATATTTGGATTTTTAAAAATATTTACCTATTTCTTTCTTTATTTGGAAGGCAGAGTGACAGGGAGAAGTCTTCTATCTGCTGGTTCACTCCCCAAATACCCATAACAGCCAGGTCTGGGCCAGGCTGAAGCCAGAAGCCAGGAACTCCATTCAGGTCTCCCACATTGATTGCCGGGGCCCAAGTACTTGGTGCATTAGCAGGAAGCTGAATTGGAAGCAGAGGAGTCTAAACTCTAACCATCCTCCAATTAAGATGGTGACATTGCAAGTGGTGACATAACCTGCTGAGTCATGCAAGCCCCGAAATTAAAATTTTAATTTTAAACTCCCCCTAAAAATACTTCCAGTCCCATTTGATTTCACTGGAAAATTCTGCCAAACATTTAAAGAAGTGGAAAGTAATCGTGCTCAAAGAGACACTTGAATCAAATTTAAATGAAATGTAGAAGAAATGTAGAAGAAAAAGCTAACCATGAGAATATGGACATATTCTGCCACTTGAGGAACTCTAGATTTGCAGCCGTAAGAACTTAAAGAAGGTCACCTTGTTGACATAAAGTGATCATGATAAAAAGGATGAAAGGTGTCTCAGAGGATATGATACCAGTGTAAAATTGCACATTAAGCTCTTGTAAATATTATACAACATTTAAAGCACAAAGAACAAAATATTGGAAGCTGATCCAAACTTAGAAAGTAATATGACATTTTGCAAAGGGATAGAAAAGGTGCTTACTCTGTTTTATAAGTTATACAATGGAAAGGAGACAAGCATTGCGCCCTTAATAAATTTTTACAAAGAAGCAGAAGGGTTTTTTTTAAGATTTATTTTATTTATTTGAAAGACAGAGTTACAGAGAGAGGTAGAGACAGAGAGAAAGGTCTTTCATCCACCTGTTCACTCCCCAGATGGCCGCAATGGCTGGAGCTGCGCCGATCCGAAGCCAGGAGCCTCTTCTGGGTCTCCCACGCAGGTGCAGGGGCCCAAGGACTTGGGCCTTCTACTACTTTCCCAGGCCACAGCAGAGAGCTAGATCAGAAAAGGAGCAGCCCGAACTAGAACCAGCACCCATATGGGATGCCAGCACTTCAGGCCAGGACTTTAACCCACTGCGCCACAGCACTGACCCCAGCAGAAGGGTTTAATTCTCAAAGTTTTTAAGGCTTCAAATTAAAGTACCTATCTGTTTTGTACTTACAGCCTAATCCATAAGGTTGTCAAAAATGCTTTAGTATTTTTTTTCCTAGTGGATTTACTGAAGTAATTAATTTTGGATGTATATGAATTAATTGACCTGATGTTGGGTGTTAGAATTACTCTACTCATACTATAGTAATGAAAAGGGGGAAGATACAAGAGAGTATGGAGCAAATCCTTTAAAAATCCTTGTTCTGGCTTTCAGACTAGATTTTTCCCTTTGTTTCACTGGCCTTTGCAATTTCTCTTTTAGTGTAGTGGAATGTGGTGACTGAAGGGAGGAGTGCAAAGAATTACATAGCTAGCTTGCACTTAGGTAAGGCTGCTTAGTACCACAAGGAATTTTTTAAATGTTATTTCAACAAAGATGTTGTTTACCTCATTACATGTTTCTACGTAGACTATGGATGGTTTTGACATTAGTCAATAATAAACAGTGGTGGACAGTTTGGCAAAGCAGTTAGGATGTTGCTTGGGAGGCCTGCATCTTGTAGCAAAGAGCCTGGGTTCAAGTTCCTAGCCCCACTCCTAATTCCAACTTCTGCTGATGGCACACCCTGAGTACCAGCAAGCAATGGCTTGGTTACTTGGATCCCTGCCGCCCACGTGGAAGATTCAGATTGAGTTCAAGGCTCCTGGCTTTAGCCTAGCCAGGCCCTGGCTGTTGCAGGCATTTGAAGAGTGTACCAACGGATAGAAGGTATCTTTCTCTGTCTCTCTGCCTTTCACACAAGTAAAAATAAAATGTTAAAAAACTTCAGGGGGCTATTGGTGTAGTGTAACAGGTATCCCATATGGGTGCCAGTTCACATCCTGGCCACTCCACTTCCAATCCAGGTCCTTGCTAATGGCCTGGGAAAAGCAGTAGAAGATGACCCAAGTGTTTGGGCTCCTGCTACCCATGTGGGAGATATGAATGAAACTCCTGGCTTCAGCTTGGCCCAGCCCCAGCCATTCGGGCCATCTGGGGAGTAAACCAGCAGATGGAAGATCTTTCTCTCTCTAACTCTGACTTTAAAATAAATAAATAAATCTTTTTTTAAAACTCAGTTGTTTTTAAGATAATAGAAAGCAATAACTTTCAGATCTTTTTTTTGTTTTCATTTATGTATTTGCATTAGTTTATATTGCAGTAAGATTCCAATGGAATGAAAAGTTACATTTTTTCTTGAAAGCCGATATACATTATAAATTATACTCTGATTTACTGTATGTTTGCATGTTTTTTAGTATTTATTTATTTATATGAAAAGCAAAGAGATGGAGAAGGGAGGGAAGGTGACAGAGAAAAATCTTATGTCCATTGGCTCACTTCCCAAATGCCCGCAACAGCCAAGCTGAAGCCAGGAGCCTGGAATTCAGTCCAGGTTCCCCAGTGAGTAACAGGAACCAAGTACTTCAACAATCACCTGCTGCTTCCCAAGGGTGTATTAGTGGGAAGCTAGAATGGAGACTCAAAGCCAGGCATTCTGATATGGGACGTGAGTGTCCCAAGCACTGGCTTAACTGCTACACTAAACATCCACCTCAGTTGTGTATTTTAAAGTAGATGAATTATTGACTTATAAAAACAAAAACAGTACAGAACATTAACTGTGTAGTATGTATAAATGGGATCATTCTTTAACTTTTTTCACTTAGCAATATATCTTCATATATTTCTGTGTCATTGATGAAGCCGAAAGAGGAAATAATTGGACATCCTATATCCCCTTGAAATGTGAACTCAGAACTTATTGGGCTATGGAGAGCAGAACACTTGGGTTTCCAGTAGAACTCTCAGACTTTTTAAAATTGATTGATTGATTTGAGAAGCAGAGAGAGAATCTTCCACCTGCTGGTTCACTCCCCAAATGGCTGCATTGACTCAGGCCAGACCAGGCCAAAGCCAGGAGCCAGGAGCTTCTTCCAGGTCTCCCATGTGAGTGCAGGGGCCCAAGAACTTTGGCCATCTTCTGCTGCTTGCCCAGGCACATTAGCAGGGAGCTAGGTGGGAAGTGGAGCAGCCAGAACTTGAACCAGCATCCATATGGAGTACTGGCACTGCAGGCCATGGCTTTAACCTGCTAAGCCACATCACCAACCCCAGAAATCTCGGACTTTTTTAAAGATTTATTTATTATTTATTTGAAAGTCAGAATTAAACAGAGAGAGAAGGAGAGGCAGAGAGAGAGGAAGAGGTCTTCCATCTACTGGTTTATTCCCCAGTTGGCCACAATGGCCGGAGCTGCGCCAATCCAAAGCCCGGAGCCAGGAGCTTCTTCTGGGTCTCCCACATGGGTGCAGGGCTAAGGACTTGGCCCATCTTCTACTGCTTTCTCAGGCCATAGCAGAGAGCTGGATCGGAAAAGGAGCAGCTAGCACGCGAACCGGCACCCGTATGGGATGCCAGCACTTCAGGCCAGGGCGTCAACCCACTGCGCCACAGCGCCGGCCCCCAGCTCCTTTAGTTCTGATCCAGTTTCCTGTTAATGCACACCCTGGGAGATAGCAGATGATGACTCAAATACTTGGGTCCTTGCCACTCATGTAAGAGTCCCAGATTAAGTTCTGGGCTCCTGGCTTCAGCCTGGCCTAAGCCTGGATGATACAGGCATTTGTGGAGTGCACCAGTGGATGGAACATTTCATCACTCTACCCATAACATAAAATGAAAATAAATAAAATAAAAACTAGTTAGTTGCCCCTTATAGTAATATCTTCAGGTATAACCTTCTAAGATGGCCCTTTTTAATCTTGCCACCTTGCAATAACTATTTCTCTCCAAGCCTCCATGACTCAACTTATGAAACAAAGGACAATTACAAACTCTCTGACAGATGGTTTTCTTCCAAATTCCAATGTTCTTCTACACTGTTACTTTGCCTCTGTCTCATCAAGTGGTAAAGTCTATTTCTCCTCTTGAATAAGGGAGCGCTTGTGATAGACCAACAGAAGTGATGTTATGAGACCTGCAAGGCTGGATCATAAAATGGAAGTCAACTTACACTTGGTTTGCAGAAACATACACACTTAGAATCCTGTGCCTGAAGCCTGTAAAAAGTCTGGTCTGACTGTGCTGAGGTTGTCAGGCTTGTAAGAAAGCCAGACTACATGGACAGACCACATGCATCTTTGTGCCGTTCTGGCCTGGGCTGTCAGATCAGTAGTGAATAAGCCTTCAAACAGTTCCAGCTCCTAGCTGTTGAGTCATCCTCAAAGTAGTCTTCCTGGATGTGGTGGAACAGAGAAACTAACCCTACTGTGTCCTGTCTGAAAGTCTGATCCACAGAATCCCTGAGTATGATAACAAGTGCCCTAAAATGCTAAGTTTGGGAGGAATTTATTATCAGCAATAGTAACTTGAACAACTTACAAAGAATTACTTTAAACTTGAAATAAGATAAACATGTGTATGGAAAGTGCTCTGCATATTGTGCATCGTACTTAATTCTCATAATTGAAAACAAGAGTGGTAGAATGCTGCTACCTAAAATGGAACAGGAAGGGAGGTGTAGGAAGAGTGGAATAAGGAGAGCAGGGCGAGGTGGGAGAGGCCTAGCTGACCAAGTACAATACAGTGGAGTGGGAGACTGGCTTGTGCTCCCATTTATCAATCCTTTGACTTACTATATAAAACCTGGATATAATTTGAAAATACAGGTAAGATGATTTCTTGACATATTGAATATGGTATATAAGACAATTAAGAATCAAAGATGATGTTAAGGATTTTCACCTGAAAAACTGAAAAGAAAGTTACAGCTGCATGGGGCCAGCGCTGTGGCGTAGTGGGTAAAGCCACCATCTGTGGTGCCAGCATCCCATATGGGCACCGGTTCAAGTTCCAGCTGCTCTACTTCCAATCCAGCTCTCAGCTATGGCCTGAGAAAGCAGTGAAAGATGGCTCATTTCATCTGGGGAGTGAACCAGTGGATGGAAGACCTCTCTCTCTCTCTCTCTCTCTCTGCCTCTCCTTCTTTCTCTGTGTAAAAAACAAGTAATTCTAATCTACTTAGAAACTGTAGCATAGTCTGTACTTACCAAATGTTTAAATCAACTGAAGAGACACTGATAGATCATTGTGCCTAAGACACTGGAGAAGGCCATAGATCAAGTTAGAGTGGTGGAAGTTTCCTTTATTGCCACCTCAGTGACAGCAGTGTCCATATGAGCCAGAGGTAGTAGTATTCCAGCCACTCTGGCACACCAAGAAGAATGAATAGGCTTTCTCTCTGTAGAGCTAAGCAGTTGTGATTGTGGATCCTTTCACCAAAGACCATTCATCCATAAAGCTATTACTACAATCGGTTACTCTCAAAAATTCAAATTAAAAGTAATACTTATCCTGACAAAATTGCCCAGCTTATGAGCTTTTGTTGGTCAGTGATACTAATAATAATATAATGATAATCTATATCACATTATGTTATGTGACTATGCCACATTTTATTTGCCCATTCTGCCCTCCATAGATATTTGGGTTTTCAGCTTTTGGAAAAATACTGATATGAGCTTTTGTGTGTATGTTTTTTTTCATATGTGTATATTTTAAATAATATACCCAGAAGTAGATTTGCTAGGTCACCAGGTTTGCATGTGTTCAGCTGTAACATCTGCTGCCAAAGTGATTATGTCAGTTCATACTGCCCCACCAACAGCATGTATGAAAGGTGTCTCTGCTCTGCTTCTTCAGTAGCACTTGGCATTGTCAATTTGGGGTCAGTCTTTTTAAGTCTAGTCATGCTGGTAGATCATAGTGATTATGATTTCAATTTGCAGTTCTGTGACAACCAATAAAGTTGAGAACCTTTCAAAAATTTGTTTGCCACATGGATATCCTTAACTGTCTATTCAAGGTTTTTGTCTTGTTTTTAATTGAATTGTTTTTCTAATTGACTCATAACAGTTAAGTATATATAATATGCAGATATAAATCCTTTCTTTATATATGATTGCCAATTTCTTCTCTTCCATGGATTGCCTGTACTCAATTGTGTCTTTCGATTAAAAAAAAAGTTCTAACTGGGTTTTTCCACCTCTTCCTTTATAGTTCATAGCTTTTATGTATTATTTAAAATATCTCTGCCTCCAAGGTCATAAATATATTCTCCTTTGTTTTCTTTAAGAAGTTTAATAAACATACTTGTTTAATTTGAGAATATTTATAATGTAACTTCTTCCATGTAGAACTTGAGGCAATTGAGATGAATAATTAGCAATATAGTCTTCCTTTATATAAAGGTGAATCTTGAAAAATTATTGTGTAATTACTTTATAGAACATAGCATCAAAGAAAAACAGCATATTTAATCCTGTAGTCTCTGGAGAATTCATATGTATGTCTTGTCCTTTTTAGTTGGGTTTATGGGGGCTGGTGCTGTGGCGCAGCAGGTTAAAGCCCTGGCCTGAAGTGCCAGCATCCCATATGGGCGCCAGTTTGAGTCCAGCTGCTCCACTTCCGATCCAGCTCTCTGCTATGGCCTGGGAAAGCAGTGGAAGATGGCCCAAGTCCTTGGGCCTCTGCACCCACGTGGGAGACCCGGAAGAAGCTCCTAGCTCCTGGCTTCAGATCAGTGCAACTCCGACCATTGCAGCCATATGGAGAGTAAACCAGCGGATGGAAGACCTCTCTCTCTCTCTGAGTCTCCTTCTCTCTCTGTTTAGCTCTGACTTTCAAGTAAAATAAATAAAATCTTTTTTTAAAAAAACCTACATGTGATAGAAAAATTAAAATGTATAAATGTGTATAGTATTGACTTTAATAAAGTTACATGATTTAGAAATGGGCTTTTAGGGGGATGGCACCATGGCTCACTTGGTTGATCCTCCACCTGTGGCGCCTGCATCCTATATGGGCACTGGGTTCTAGTGTCAGTTGCTCCTCTTCCAGTCCAGCTCTCTGCTGTGGCCCGGGAGAGCAGTGGAGGATGGCCCAGGTGCTTGGGCCCCTGCGCCCGCATGGGGGGCCAGGAAGAGGCTCCTGGCTTCGGATCTGTGCAGCGCCAGCCGTAGTGGCCATTTGGGTAGTGAACCAATGAAGGGAAGACCTTTCTCTCTGTCTTTCTCTCTCACTGTTTATAACTCTACCTGTCAAAAATAAATTAAAAAAGAAGAATTGGGCTTTTGGGAGAATTTTTAGGAGGAAATATTCTCTATATTTATAGGATATATTATACCTATATATATATTTACTTGTATTCATAAAAATGCTTGTTTATGAATCCTTCTACATATATAACTCTAAAGACACTCCAGAATTTTCAGAGAAATTCTTTTCATTATTTTATGGTGATAATTATGTGTCTTTCATTTTTTTGATGGCCCATCATGTTCTTTAAAATTTTGGGAAATATAATAATCTAGATATCTTGTTGTTTATATCTTCTGATGTTTCATGCAATATTTAAACCATCAATTATAGGATAAGTTGTTGGCATGAAAAACTTGTTTGTTTCTTTTCTTGCTTGATTTTTCTATCTCTAACCTTTATGGTCAATAGCTTTTGTGTCTTACTTAAAATATCTTTGCCTACCCCAAGGTCATAAATGCATTGTCCTTTGTTTTCTTCTAGAGGTTTAATAAGCATACTAGTATAATTTGAGAATATTTATAGTAAATGTGTATAGTTGTCAGGAAGAGTGAAGGGAAATAGGGGTTTGCTGAGTTTTCCTGGAGAAGTTGACACAACAGTAGAAATCTTTTACCTCATTGTATTACCCTGGCTCAGACTGATGGTTGGCAACATTTATGACTGTGGAATGGCTGGGGTTTGTTTAACTTCATGGCTTCTTGTCTTTAACTCATCTATTTATTGAAAATAATAAGAATTATAGCAATGACATTGAACTTTTTTTTAGTGTACATTATGTTAAACATTTCATATAATCATCATACTAGGAGCAGGCATTGTGGCACAGTGGATTAAGCCTCCAAGTTGAGATGTCTGCATCCTATAGCAGAGTGCCTGGGATCAAGTTCTACCTCTGCTTCCAATCCAGCTTTCTGCTAATGTACCTAGTAGGCAGCAGATAATGGCCCAAGTGCTTGGATTCCTGCTACCCATGTAAGAGGCCTAGTTGTAGTTCCTAATTCCTGTCTTTAGCCTGGCCCAGACCCGGCTGTTGTGGACATTTGGAGAGTAAACCAACAGATAGAAGATCCCTGTCTCTGTCACTCAAATAAATAAATAAATAAATAAATAAAAGTAGCTATACCTACTTTTTAGCTAAGAAAACTGAACTTTATATAATTTTATTTTTATTTATTTTCATTTGTCTTGAGAGGCAGAGAGAGAGAGACAGAAACAGGCAGATAAGTCTTTCATCTGTTGGATCACTCCCCAGAAGCCAGCAACAGCCAGGATTGGACCCAACTGAAGCCAGGAGCCTAAAACTCAACCTGAGTCTCTGGGTAGCAGAGACCCAAATACATTAGCCATTGCCTGCTGCCTCCCAGGGTGTGCTTTAATAGGAAGCTGGAATCAGAAGCAAAGCTGGGACTTGAACCCAGGCAGTCTGACATTTAACTGCTTAACCAACTGCTGCTCCCTCTACCCCATATAAATTAACAGTTGCCCAAGATCACTGTGGGGATCAGTAACTGAAGAAAAACAAAAAGCCTGTGTGAGTTTTAAACCTATAATTTTTACCACCATCCAGTATTGTCTCCATTACATATAATCACGAATTTGACTGAAATATATCTTTGATATCTTTGGTATGCAATCTGACTATACCTTTACACAGATATCCTCTCTCCCAGGTTTCCTGTTATAAATTTGTGGTCATTGCACCAAGAGCACACAATAATGCCAACAACATTTTGTTAGAACAAATGGTAGTAGGGACCTAAGATCCAAGAGGATGAATGAAAGCGTGTTGTTAGAAAATGCTGAGTTCACAACAGTTGAAAAAAATAAATTTGTGGGACCATTTGCTCTCTAGAAAGGGATCTGCCATACCCCGTAGAGGGCAAAGCAGAACATTTACCAGTGGTAGGAAGGAGATCATCTAATTCTGCTATATAGCCTGAGAATTGTTGGGCCCATCCACTGTCTGGAATCTGTCATAATCTGTTATTTGTTGATTGTTGTCAATGTCTTTCTCTTGCTTTTCTAGGATTACAGCTGAGAAAGTGAAGGAAATTTTGTTTGTCCAGCCCCGGAAGTACATTCAGTGCTCCAGCCCTGAACCTGCAGAGCCTGGCTGCCTCAACATCCTGGAGCTGGCGTCATCTGTATGCCGCTATGACCTAGATGACATGGACATCTTCTGGCTTCAGGAACTCAATGAAGACCTTGCAGAAATGGGTAAGTTGTTTTTTCATAAATTGTGCCTTGACTCAACTCAGAATTTTTGTGTTAAGTTGTCTAGACCCTTTAACTTATTTTTATCTTGTTGCTTCCTTTATTTTCTGGCATTTTCATTTATTTTTCTCTCTGATCTTATCTTAATGAGTCATTTCTATAACTACATGAATATATTGAAAAAGAGCAATGACATTTAAATCTGACTTTTTCATTCATGGTAAGTAGCAGAGATCAGGGAAAGCATGTAGAGTTCATAAGGCTGATTCCCACTTCTGAGTGTGAACTGATTGAGAAGGATTCTCAGACCAGATCTTGGCTGAGCCTCAAAAAGCATTCTGAGCAGTGAGCAGTGCCAGGCATCTCTACCTCTACCAGGAGGCCAGAAAGAAACTCCATCTTTATCATTGGACAACACCTCAGCATCTGCCGGATTGCTGTGACAGTTCCCTTAATGTAGAACTTGTAATTTTCCTGCCTAGAAGAATGGCAGGCTAGGGAAAAGCATCCCCAGTGTAGTTCTTACCTACTCCTAGTGAGTTCTAGATTTGTCAAACGATTTCTCAGGAAGTAAAATGAAAACAAGCAAGCAGAAAACTTAGAAATAAACATAATAATAATATTAAGATAAATGTGTCTCATAGAGTACCATACTGGCAATGCTAGGAAATGGTACACTGAAAGGAAGCTCACTTTATACTTACACTCAGCTTATTTTCACCTGTTTTCAGTCTAGGCAATGTTTAGGTCCAAGTTTTTCTGTGGAACAGTGGGTGAATTTTAAGTTTCCATATGAGATACGGTGAAGGGTGCATTTTATTTCATTTTTGTTGGAATCACATGGTGTTTTTCCTTTTCTTTCCTCACTTTTTCTTCCTTTTGAGGCTGGTATCTGAATGTGCATGAATAAAAAATTAAAATTATATTAAATCCAGTTTGGCATGGCAGTGGTAGTTGTTCTGCCAAGAACCAATCCTTATTCTTTGTTTTTGAAAACTTGTGTTTTATGTCTTTCCCTGCTCTGCCCTCCAAGAAAAGAAGGGGTTAGTCAATTTAATGGGAACCACAGAAAAGAAGACAAAAGATTGATAGAAAAGGAAAATTAGAGTATGGGGGCATAATCAGGTGGATTGATGGCACACTATGTGACTGTGAAGTATATAGCATCCATAGACATTACACAGTTATTACAGTGCTACCTTTGGCGTGAAATCACTTTATAACTAGGTCCTTTGAATTTTGGAATAGTTTGGCTTATAAAAAAATGCACTTTTAGTACAGAGAGTTGCTCTTTACACCACACAGTTTCCGTTTCCCTAATGTTAACATCCTACTTTACGATGGTACATTTGTCAAAACCAAGAATCCAAGCACAGGTTCATTGTTATGAACTAAACTCCAGGCTTTTTTGGGATCCCATGGGCTTTTCTGCTAATGACCTTCTTCTATTTCAGCATCCTATCCAGGATTCAACATTTAGGTTTGAAGGGTTTTTAAAAGAGGATTGATTTATTTTAAGTTCCTCTTTAAAAAATTGAATGAGGCAGCTTTTACAAGCTTAAAATAAACTTTTAAAAATAATTAAGCAATTTTAAATTCAGATTAAAGGTTTTTTTAAGCAGTACTTACTATATTCTAAGCATACTAAGCAATGTAAGAACATTGCCTCATCTCAGCCTCACAATAAATCAATGAGTTTGGTGTTACTATCCTTTTTTATAGATAAGAACACTCAGCCCTAGAAGGATAAATAACTTGTCAGAGTTTACATAGCTAATATTAGGTGAAGGTGGAATTTGAACCTAAATTCTCTTAAAACCAGAAATTGTACTCCAATAAAAACATGTGTAATTTGTCTTGGCTGAAAAAATGAAATGTAAGGATTGGGTAGTTTACAGTTTCACAAGTAGCCACAATGTTTAAAAGGTAGTTTATGTGCAATTCCAAAGTTTCTCAGGACATCTTACATTACACATGAAGTGAAATACTTTGGTAAATTTGTTTTGGATCCTTTTGAGAATTATTCCTGAGTTTACAAGCTGTTAGAATAAATATATTTGGGCTCTCACAAAATCATTAGTCCTCCTAAGAAGAAAAATGTTTAGTTGTTACCAACATCCACTGAATAAATATTTTAATTGGGTTACTAAGTGTAGAAGGCTAAGAAAATAAAATATATAAAGAATCAAGCAAAAAAAGTAATTTCAGAGTTGTAGTTAGGCCTTTGTGAATGCTCAGAGGTTAATATCATACTATAGTTTGCCATTGAAAAATATTGTTGGCTTTTTTTTAAACTCAAGTTTGAAAAACAAAATATTTCATATGTATAATCATGTATGCTTTAATATCTAGAATTTTTATGGCATAATACATTTTCATAGGAAAATTTACTGGGATAACCATTAGATATGCTCATTGAAGCTAATTTGCTAAGAATGAATTACTATTTATTTATATCTAAATAGTTACATGGTTTAATTATTATACTACAAATTAAAGTGTTCAAAATTACAATGCTCAGTCAATATCTTTCCACAGTGGGAATAAGAAAACAGAGAGAGATTTAGTAGGAGACTGGCTAGGATTTAGACAGAAAATTGAAAGGGTCCATAATACATCTTTTAAGGAATATGGTGAAATGTATTTCTCCTTTCACGTGTCAAACACTAATTTATAATTATAGGTAAATGTTGGAGTAGCTCTAGTAAAAGATTCTTTGAAATCTGTTGCTGTAGAGCAGAGAAGAGATGGTTTTATCATTCAGAATTCTACTCATCCCTGCACTGGGCTTACAGTAGGTGATCTGGAAATGACAGCTGACTGACGGGTTGATTGATTGTTTGTATTTCTGTGCAGGTTGTGGGCCAGTTGATGAGAATCTTATGGAAAAGACAGTAGAAGTCCTGGAACGCCATTGCCATGAAAATATGAACCATGCTATTGAGACAGAGGAAGGGCTAGGCATAGAGTATGATGAAGATGTGATCTGTGATGTGTGCCGGTCTCCAGACAGTGAAGAAGGGAATGATATGGTGTTCTGTGATAAGTGTAACATCTGTGTGCATCAGGTTAGTGAGAGTGGAGACCGCCACCTCCCCACGGTCAGCCTTTCTGAAGCTCAGTAATGATCTCCAGCACCCATATCTGGGTAGCAGCTTGCATTTAAGGGTGAAAATAAAAATTTGTCCTGGAAGTTCTTCAGAATTTCCTGCATAATCAATAGTTCTTATGATCCCCTAGATGACTTACCTACAAACTTTACTCAAGGGGGCTAAATCCATATCTATATTATGTCACTTATTGCCTTGACCATTGGGATTGCCTTATTCAATTCTCCCCCCAGGGGGTGTCCTTGCTGCCTGCCTGGTTATCTTTCTTCTGCCTTCAAATCCCTGCAACATCATCAGGTTACACTTGCTACAGACCAAAGTCAGGACTCCTTATCTTCATACCCTAGGCCCTTTTCCATCCCCTAATGTGTCACTCCCAGGAAGCTAGGCCCACTCTACTTATTAAATTTTTTATCCATTTATTAGAGACAGATGAACAAACTGTGAGCTTTCATCTGGTTTATTCCCCAAATGACCACGATATCCAAAGCCAGGAGCCAGGAACTAAATCCAGGTCTCCCGTGTAGGTGACAGGAACCCAGTTACTTGAGCTCCACTTCTGCTTCCCAGAGTCTACATAATCAGGAGCTGGAGTATCAGGAATTGAACCTAGACACTCTGATGTGAGATATGAGTGTCTATTAATTGTCCCCTTAACTGCTAGGCTAAATGCTTGCCTTCCCCCACCCCACTTTTAAAGATTACAGAACTTTATGACTGTAAAGGACTAACTCCTCGGTTTGATATGCTCTACCAGGAGAGATGAAGTAACTTTACTAAGTTGTCATTCTTTCTACCACCATGTCTTTTAAATAAATAATGTTGATTGTATCAATACTCTTTCCTATTCTTCCTCTTTTCCCCCTACAAGTGAAATAAGATTATTCACGATGCAGTGATAAATATCCCTATACTGCCCTGTTTCTATATTTCCATGACACCCCTATTTAAAAAGATTTCTCCCATCTCCAGCTGTCAAAAATCTACATAACTTCTAGGATCTAGCTAAGTCCTTTCTTGAACTCCCCTACCCTTACCCTAAATGATTTTTCACTCTTCTGAACCTGCTGTATGTTTCATTCATGTCATTGATTTATCTAGCAAATAGGTACTCAGCACCATCCATGGGCCAAGGCTGTGCTGCATGCTGAGGAAACGGTCAGTGCTGAAGAGGCAGACATGGTCTCTGCCCCCAGGAAGATCTTAGTCTGCCGTAGGGACTACAAGGAAACTTCCAAGTTAGCATAGTATGCCAAGTGTTCTTATAGATTGAAGTCCATGCTGCTGTGGTAATGCTTGGGAGGGATAGGAATCAGGGATAACGTCCAGAAAATGGCATCCAATCTGAATCTTAATATCCAAAAGCATATGACAGGTAAACCACCAAAGTATGTTCAGAGACAAGAACATGTTGAGATGGGGTAGGAAGAGTAGGCAGAATGTATCAGAAGCAACTCTCTGAGTGCTTCAAAACTGTGGAGCACTGGAGTAGAGCAAAGGAAGGCACGGAGCATGGTAGTCTGGGAGGAAAAAAGGGGTACATGCGAAGGACCTTCTGACAAACTGAGGAACTTATATTTTGTCTTGTCAACCCTGAAGGGATATTATTTATATTTTAGAAAGATGATTCTGGATGAAATGATTAGGATAGATCACGTAAGATATAGAGAGGGCTTAAGACTTTAATTCCCTAACCCAACCCTCTGTATGTAAAAGGTCCTCAGAATTATTCTGTGATTAATTGGGCCTTTTTCTTACTTTACGATTATCCTTCAAAATAGTGAAATTTGAAAATTTATCTCCACTCTACCAATTATTGGCATTTATGTCACATTTTCAGTGAGATAAAAAAAACTTTACCATTTAAGTATAAACTTCAGTATCTGAAAAAATTGGCCCACAGTCCCTTCACAATTCAAAAATTATAAAGCTCTGAAAACTTCATAATTTGCTGAAGTTTTACACCACAACTGATTTTGGGACAATACTAAAACCCAATACAAAACTATTTATAGTCTTTATCTGTTTTGTGTAAATATTCATAAATATTCTGTTAGAGAACTATTAATTAGATTATATACAATCTAATTATATGATTAGATTATGTGATATTCCCACTGTGAAGTTAAGTAATATATCATGTATATACCATATCATTTTCCTAAAATTTCTCAACCTCAAGGTTTCAGATAAATTATTATGGCTCTGTAGTAGGCTTAAATGGTATAGTGCAAAGATCATCTACATAAATTTTCAATATTTTTCCTTCACAATTAGAACAAATATTATGGAATTATTTTCTGATTCTTCAACAAAATTAAATGTGGCATAGTAATTCTCCCCAAAGCAATTGTATTTTTTTTAAAACATAGCCAATAATGACTGTAAGTGATACTCCTCCCTCACTTAGAAAGACATGACAATAACAACAGATCATGCCTTCCAGAATGTAAACTGATATGTATTAAAGCTGAGATGTTGGTGCCGTATTAAGTTTCATGTAGGAGATTCTTCTAGAGTGTTTTTACTTAGATTCTGAAGAGATACTTAAGTTAGAGCTCCCTCTGTTGACTGAAAAATGACTTAAGATTATTTGGAAGGTGATGTTTACTCTTTAACAGAATGGGGACATGCTGACATCTGAATAATATTAAGTATGACTTACCTTCTTTACAACCACTAGGTTATATTCAGTTTTTGTTTTTCAGTGATGAAAATACAATATGCTCAGTACCTTAATAGAGAAGTGTACATGAATGGGCTTTAGGTTTTAATGATAAACTTAATGTCTTCTTTTTAAAAAATGTGAAAGTTGAGACTATTCCATTTTCTGCTTCTTAGCCCAAATGTTGAGCACTCAGATTAAGACCTGACTTAATTTGCTTGAAGGTACATGTTCTTATAGGGTGATTTTGTTTGTTTTTTATTGGTGTTTTTTCTTAGTTTTTAAATATGTTGTGTATATACATATATATTTACATATATTTAAAATACTTGATACTGAGTTTATTTGTCCCCTGAAATTATAAATATATATATATATATATATATATATGGTATGAATATGTCAGTGGATGTGCACAGTTTTCTCAAAAGATTCCACAGGCTCCATCATTTTATGGTCCAGAAAAAGTTGAGAGCCACTGCTATGAAATGTAAGTTTCTATCATCTTATGGCCATAAATATGTTTTTAAAAAGGCTTAATATATTATTTTCTGCCTGATAGAATAGTCAGGAGATAAAAGGTATTCCTAGAACTGGCCATTGTCCTCCCTTCTGCCAGTTTGAAAGAGGCTCTATTTTAGGGAGGAAGCTTGATTTCATTTCCTAGTAAACATTCTGGACCTCAGAGAAAGAAGAGTTTCAAAGATTAGGAACTTTATAAAATGATGCACCACTGTCATGAGAACAGTGTGCACTTGAGGGCTACTTTAATTTGTTCTATGAAACCACCCACTTGAGCTCAGCATAGGAGGCATTCCAGGTAAATAAATTCCAGGTAAATAAAAGCTCTAGCTTCAGTGACTTTAAAATTTCTCTGAAGAGATGAAGCCCAGCAGGAAAAGTAGAGAACAAGAATACATCATCATGCTGACTACATAGTTAGTGAAGGAAATTGCATGGAGTTGCAGACCAAAGTTGGGCCATGGGGTAGACACCGGGCTATTCTGACCTAAGCAGGATTCTTGGAAGAGGCCTGGAGTTTGAACCAGGTGTAAAAGGTTTGATTAAGCAAAAAAGGGAGTTGATTGTGGAAAAAAACAGGAGGCCTGCCTCTCCAAGTCAGGGGCTCTGTGTTTGGGTGTGATGGGGCATGAGAGCACAGTGAGGTGTGAGGAGCCACAAGCTTTAGATCAAGGGCCTGCAAATTTATTCTCTGAAGGACCAGATAGTAAATATTTCAGACTTTGCATGCCACATACAGTCTCTGTTACATATTCTTTTTACAGCCCTTAAAAATATGAAAACGTTGTTTTCTTGTTGGCCTTACAGACAGGCCTCAAGCAGTAGCCAACTTGTAGTTTAAATAGGGGGACAGATGAGAGCAAAAGGAATCCCTGAAAATTTTACCACTGTGCGACAGTATGAAAGCTTTGTTTTAGTGAGAATATGGAAGCCAAATAGAGGAAAAAGTAAAGGTGTGAAGAGAATCTAGAAATAATACAGGAATGAGATGATGAGAACTTGGATGGAGCAGTTGTGGTGGGTATTGAGAGGAAGGCAAGAGTCTTAGGACCACTCTATTGAGAAGAGTAGCAAGCCCAAGGGACAGTGGATGAAGAAAAACGGGTAATCCAGGAATTTAGATCTGGAGAAAAGGAAGCATGGTGGTGATACAGAAAGGAGATTAGAAAAGATACAAGTATTTCAGGGCCTATATGATAGCAGCTCTTATTACTTGAAGCTGAGCCAAGTGTGAATCTCTTAGGGCAGGTAGAGATTTTGAAACTGCCATATTGAATCAGTGATGAAGGGTGTGCCATGTCACATAGGGAAGCAGGTGTCCTCCAGGCTTAAATAGTGTGGAGCAGTAAAGAGGAAAGGATGGATGAAATTGGGGATACAGAAAAGGATGTCTAGAATGTTTCCTAGCTAATCTCCCACCTCTACCAGTAGTTCATTTATTAGCTCAACTTCATTCCATAAAGGATTTGAAGCAGTTTCTAGAATTCATTATGGATTATTGTGATTAGTGTAATATTGTATTCAAGATTCACTCATAAGTCCCATTTTCTTTAACCCAAGCAAATGATTGCTGTGATTTGCTGAGTGCTTTTCATGCACCAGGCTTTATTACATTCTTTATAAACATTAACCTATTTGTTCCTCATAACACTTTTTTTTCCTGTTCACAGCAGTGCCCAACATGTAGAAATTGTTTAGTAAGTTTGACTAATTATAATACATAATCATTAGAGAAACTTTAGAAACAGAGACAAAAAATAAATATATAGGTTTATAATCCCAACAGTCAGGTAACAGTTGGGCTAGCCTTTGGGTTTATCTCCTTCTAGTCTTGTTCTGTCGTCCTGAAAACCAGTTCTCATGGGCAGACATGCTGATCTTAGGACAGATGCTGGAAATTGCTTTTTTGTTGCAAAATAACTAAATCCTGGGTATACACTTCTTTGGCTTTATTTGCCTCTCTCAAAAGCAGAGGTTGTTCTGTGACTATCAGAACAGACATCAATCCTGGTGAGAAGATGCTGACCATTTTCCCTTCTCCTCCTCGTGCTTCCAGGCCTGTTATGGCATCCTCAAGGTCCCAGAAGGCAGCTGGCTGTGTCGCTCCTGTGTCCTGGGCATTCATCCGCAGTGTCTGTTATGTCCAAAGAAAGGGGGAGCCATGAAGTCCACCAGGACAGGGAGTAAATGGGCTCATGTCAGCTGTGCCCTGTGGATTCCAGAGGTAAGAATTCATCCAGGCCTATGAGGCTGTTTGCTCCAGGATGTCCCTGTTCCCTGTTCAGACTGACTTAGGGTTAGCATGGAGATGCTTCATGCCTGCCTGTTTGTTTTGAGGTAAATAATGCTTCCACTTGAGCTACCTCAGATCCTTCTGGAACAAGTGCCCATGGAAGTCCATGCTGATTAGTTTATATGTGGTACTTCCAGCAGTTGGAGAGGAGAGGCAAGAAAGACCAGGGTGTTAGTAGCAGATTGTTTTTTAAATAAAACAGTCCTTAACTTAGCAAATATTAATTGTAGAGCTTCATGGATTTTTACAGTGTATGTATCTGTAACTACAACTCAGATCAAAACATGGAATACCCCAGAAAGGTATCTCATACCCACTCTGCAGACCCTGTCCTCAAGAATAGCCATCATTTTGTTTCTGTCACTGTGGATTAGTTTTATATGTTTTTGAATTTAAATGAACTCATAAGGTATGTACTCTTTTCTATCTGGCTATCACTCCATGTTGTGGCATAAATCAATAGTTACCCCTTTTGATTGATGTGTAATATTCCATTATACGGATATACTATGATTTATTTATCCATTCTCCTTTGATTGTTATTTCTGATTTTGGGCTATTACATATAAAGTGAGCAATAGTTCTTTTACTGTTATAATGGTTGCGTGTTACCTTTTTTAAAAGATTTATTTTATTTGAAAAGCAGAGAGACAGATCTTCCATCTGTTGGTTCACTCCTCAAATGCCTGCAACATCCAGGACTAGGCCAGGCTGAATCCAGGAGCCTGGAACTCCATCTGGATCTTCCACATAGATGGCAGGAGTCCAAGTACTTGGGCCTTATCTACTGCCTCCTGGGGTGTATCAGCACAAAGAGTGATCAGAAGCATGGAGTACTGAAAGCCAGGCACTCTGAAGGGGATGCAGGTGTCCTTAAGCAGCAGCATAATTTGCTGCACCAAAACACCCACCCTTGTCCTTTACCTTTGAAGCTCTTTTCAGAGCTTAGACTCACCATTTGCCTAAGACCTTCTTTATTTAAAATGCTAGTCCTCATTATCTAACTTGGTCTCTCAGTAGATGCTATTTCCTGAAGGTCTACATGTGCACTAACTTTATTAAAACAAGACTTCCAGACATTTCTTCTTATTTCTTGTGGCTGTGACTCCCCCCTCCTTTTTTTTTTTAGCTATTTGGAGATTCCTTACACTCTCTCTCTCCCTAGCCCCTGTCCAAGCTAACAAATTTGTTAGGCAATTTAACTGCATAACATGAGAGAGTGTAGCATTCAGTTAATGGGAAGCTGGTAATACTGTGTTAGTAATTCATTCACCTTTTAAAATTTCTGTGGCTTTAATCTTGTTAATATTGGTTCTAGGGGAGTTTCTATCTAATAATTAAGTTCATAGAATTAAACTAAAGGCCCTACATACAAAGTGTTGTGTTCTTATGGCTTATAGACATCAGTATTTTTAAAAACTATTTGAGTAGTAGTTTATTTTTCTAGCTAAGAACATCCAACTTACAGACATTGTAAAATGAGCTCAGGTTTCTGCCCTGAGATTGACTGTTTTCTAGCAGCAAATTCCCCAACTAATAGAGCAGTCCTGTCAGCTCATAAAAGTGAAATATGACTCAGGAAGAGTTCTATAAAATAACGTAAGACTTCACAGCTGTTGACATTCTCTTATGATTTTTAGTTCTTGTTTTCTACTACCTTTTTGAACTCAGTTTCCTGATGTAGGCAGGATTTATACTACTTTGACCATCCTTACTTGGCAGGTATTCATGTTTTTAAATTGTATCTCTCTCTTAGAAACACATGTATATGTTTATTAAAAAAAAAAAACCCACACAACAATTACCCAAGGTTGTTTGACTTCTTATTTCCACATGGAAAAGAATTTTTCCATCTTTTGTTAAAGCATCCCTTTCCTTTCAGCAATTTTCCAAAGATTAATTTCACTTTGAGGCTACTTGGTTGAAGGAGTAGAGTAAGCTGATGATAAGTTTTAAAGACTTTGGTTTAGAAATGCTAACATCTTCATCCTTTTTACTCATATGCTGCAGTCTCTTCATAAATTTACCTCAACTTTCCAACAATATCATGTTGCTTTGTAAATCAAAGGGAAAAACTTGTCACTGCCTCTGATATTCATCCTTACTTAATTAAATGAAATAGCAAGTCATGTGGCACTATCTCTAGAATTTCTAAGTTTTTTTTTAAATTAAACTTTTATTTAATGAATATAAATTTCCAAAGTACAGCTTATGGGTTACAATGGCTTCCCCCCTCCCATAACTTCCCTCCCGCCCGCAACCCTCCCCTTTCCCGCTCCCTTTCCCCTTCCATTCATGTAAAGATTCATTTTCAATTCTCTTTGTATACAGAAGATCAGTTTAGTATATATTAGGTAAAAATTTCAACATTTTGCCCATATAGCAACATAAAGTGAAAAAACTACCATTGGATTACTAATTATAGCATTAAATAGCAATGTACAGCACATTAAAGACAGAGAACCTACATAATTTTTTTTCAAATTAATTAATTTTCTATGCCATTTCCATTTTAACACCAGGTTGTTTTTTTTTTTTCATTTCCAATTCTCTTTATATACAGAAGATCACTTCAGTATATAATTAGTAAAGACCTCATCAGTTTGTGCCCACACAGAAACGCAAAGTATAAAAATACTGTTTCAGTACTAGTTATAGCATCACTTCGCTTTAGACGACACATTAGGGACAACTCATGACTAGAGCCTAGGGAGATTACTGACGCCATGAACAGGAGTGTCAAATTGTTAAATCAGCAACAGGAGTCACTGTGTACTTACACCCCATGTGGGATCTGTCCCTAATGTGTCGTCTAGAATTTCTAAGTTTTAATTTCTTTCCTTAGTAGCTTTCTTTGGTTCCTATGTAAAATATTGGCAATCTCTGATTCATTGAGGTAACCATGCCTAGGCTACACTCCTGCCCTCTCATCCCTTATATGAATCATTTACATAACTGGAAATGAATGAAGAACCATGCGGTGGATAGACAAATTTTATTTAGTCTTGGTTCCATATTAACCTTAAGAGATGTGGCTTATTAAACTCCATTGTATTGGTGTTCTGGAGCTTCATGTAGCATCATTTATGGTTTGTGAATGGTGTTTCTGGGATGCCTTGGTGCTTCTGCCTTATGTGATGTTTTATCTATAGGTCAGCATTGCTTGTCCTGAGAGAATGGAACCAATCACAAAGATTTCTCACATCCCCCCAAGTCGGTGGGCCTTAGTCTGCAGTCTGTGCAAGTTGAAGACAGGGGCTTGTATTCAGGTAAGTCCCCATGAGAAGTGGTGGAGCAGGCTAACCCCAAATTGGCCAAGGGGCACTCAGGAGGCCACTCACTCATTCCTAGGGCTCTGCAATTGTACAGACCATTTCTGGAAATGACTATTCTATCTGTTGCCTCTGAACTGTCCTGCTTTTTCTTTTCAGTATTCATAGAGATAGTTAATTTCCATCCATTGCTGTCAGAGTTTATGCATTGCATTCTGAAGCTAATGATAGATACCATCCTAAGTGGAAATAAGCAATAACTCTAAAATAACCAGACCCATGTTCTTGTGTGGCCTACCCACTAACTGTAAATGGACTAGGGTTACAGGATGATTTGATAGGTGGTACTGATGTTAGCCATTTTGGTAGGGAAAGATGCATTGAGTGAGTTAATTCTTTTGGATAGTTTTGAATGTCATTCTCATAGGTACATTTGTTGTATATGATAGTGCAAGTAAACTTTTCTGAGATATCTGAAGCAAAGGAATTCAGCTGCTTGAAATACAAGTAGCAGCTGGCATGGAACACAATAATAGCAGCTGGTAAGATCGAGGACTTAGATAAGATTGGAAAAAGAAGTTGCCTCCAGTAAAGGGATAAAGGATAATTCTGCATAATCTTCCTTTCCATACTGTCATTTTATTTTCTATTCCAAACATAACAAGGTAGCTTTGCTGACAAGAAGGAAGGAAAGATTGACCACCTTCTACTCCTCAAACCTCCTGCAAATGAACTGCAGAACTAATTGGAGTTAGGTTTCACCTGCTGACCTTCACAGAGAAGGAGCGATACAGTGGTATAGCTTAGGCACAGTGGCTCTAGATGTTCCATGTTGTCTAGCATGAGAACATCATGTTCCAGGTTCATCTTGTATATTTCTTGCACCAGACCTGGAATTAGCTACTCTTCCAAGGGGCCCTGGTTCTTCTACTAGGAAATGATATTTAAAGAACACAGTCTAGACTCCCAAAGGCTTTTTTAATTTTTTAAATTAATTTTTATATCTAACAGAGTTGTATATTTTTCATTTTTTTGTTCTTTTTTTTTTCTTTTTTGCTAATTGTATTTAAACCACAGCTCTTTAGCAATTGCAAAAAAGAAAAATTTGAAAGGAAATCATCCAATGGGGTCTTTTACCCTAACATATTACCTGTTTATGTTTTAGTTCTCTTGGTCCATGTTCCCCATATATGAGCCCCTTAAGGGCCAAGATTGTCTACAATTCTTTTGTGAATTTCGCCTGATACTTGTAAAGTGCCTTTGCATTGTTAGTGTTCAGTTAGTATTTATTGAGAAAATATATTTATATTTTATTGTACCATAGATTAGTTTGTGATATGTATTTCTTCACTAAAAATGGAATATTTCCCATGTTTTTGTAATTAATCATTTTATAATATCCAGTAATTTATTTATTTTCCTTACTGTAGTTCTTGTATTTTCCCCCAACTTTTGCTGTCTTCAGGAATGTTTTTAATAACCTTTAGTTACTGGCAACATGACTGTGGTAAGAGAAAATATTAACCTTGACCTTAGCAGACCTAGATTTGCATTACAGCCCTGCATTATGCACTACCACATTCTTCCCTTTATTGTAGTTATTTATGAGTTTTTTCTTCCCTCTTAGACTGTAAGCTCAGACTGTTTCATCCTTAGATTCCCCCCAGGCCCTGACATCACATACAGACAATAAATATTAGATTGATGGATGAACAGATGGGTAGATGAAACATTCTGGAGGAGATTCCTCATTTTCATGGCAGTTTTCTCATTGTCATTACTTAGAGTTTAAATTCTTCGTTTTGGTCTTGCCAAATTGAAACCCATAAATTTTTCTTTTAAGAAATTACATTTATGCTACAAATATTTATGTCTAATTGTATGCCAGGCTTTGAGCCTATTGATGAACCAAAGGAGAATCTTGTACCATGGAGCTTACATTTTAGTTGGGAGAAATAAACAATAAACAGTAAATATTAACAGCATTGTTAGAGGATGCTAAGTGCTATAGAAAGGTAAAGATACAGAGTATGTTAAGGAAGGGAATGTGAGGCAGAAGCCCAAGTTAACGGTTTAAATAGAGTGGTCAGGGTAGGACTCACTGTGGAAGTAAAATTTCAGCAAAGACTTGAAGGCAAGAGAAGGTGAATGTAACAGGTTCTGGTGTTTTGCAGCATAGTGGAGTGACTATGGCTCATGCTGTTGTATTATATTCTATGTAAAGAACAGAAGAGAGGCCGGTGCCGTGGCTCACTTGGTTAATCCTCCACCTGCGGTTCCGGCATCCCATGTGGGTGCTGGGTACTAGTCCCGGTTGCTCCTCTTCCAGTCCAGCTCTCTGCTGTGGCCCCGGGAAGGCAGTGGAGAATGGCCTAAGTCCTTGGGCCCCTGCACCCACATGGGAAACCAGGAAGAAGCACCTGGCTTCTGGCTTCGAATCGGCGCAGCGCCAGCTGTAGCAGCCATTTTGGGGGTGAACCAACGGAAGGAGAACCTTTCTCTCTGTCTCTCTGTCTGTAACTCTACCTGTCAAAAAAAAAAAAAAAGAACAGAAGAGCTGGTAGGCTCTAAACACAAAGAAAAGATAAGGAAATTGGAAAGTTGATTACCTATTCTGGTCAGTTTAAGCTATGTATGTGTGTTAAAATATTGCATTATACCCTTTAAAAATGTGCAGTAACACATGTTAATCCAAAATTTAAAAATAAATTTAAGAAATAGAAAAGGGGCTATGCAAATTTTAGGATAGAAGGATAGAAGGATTCCAGGCAGAGGAACAGCCATTGTGAAGGTCCTAAGATAGAAATGTGTCTGGCCATTTTGAGAGACAGGAAAGAGACCAGTGAGGCTGGAATGGTGTGTGTGAAAAGAGAAGGTCAAAGAGATTATTTAGGGGCCTGATTGGTTAGAGCAGTGGTTGGCAAATTTTTTGATAAATGGCTGAATAGTAAATATTTTGGGGCTGAGGGGGCCATACTGTCTCTGTCATGACTACTCAACCCTTCTTTTGTAGTGTGAAGGCAGCCATAGACAATACTTAAACAAATGAACATCTGTGTGCCAATAAAACTATTTATAGACTCTAAAATTTAAATTTCATATAATTTTCATATCACAAAATATTCTTTTGGTTTTTTTTTCACCATTTAAAAATGTAAAACCATTCGTAGCTCATGGGACCACACATAAACAGGCTTCTCTGTAATCTTGGAACAGATCCTAAAGTCTGGGTTCAGATCAGGTATGCCAGGCAGCTCTGAACTTTGACTAGACCCTGGACACTCTCACTCTAACGGCCAGCCTTCCAGAATTCCCTTAGGATCCTTCTATATCTTCTATTCAAGCCCCATTTAACCTAAATCCAGATGCTTTAGGTCTTCTCTGAAGGGAAATAAAGAAGAGTAGTTAAGAATATGGCCTTTGGAGATAGACTCCTGGGATTCAAATCTTGGTTTCACCTTTCAGTACTTAGTGCAATCTTGGAGAAGGTATTTAACATCTCTGTGCCTCAGTTTCCCCATCTATAAATGGAGAAGATGACAGTATCTACTTAAAGTGTTAAAGAACTCAGCACAGTGCCTAACAGAAAGTTAATGTCAGTGGTCCTTTTAGTAGTACTTGTTATTGTTCACATTATTTCCTAGAGTCAATCTGACTTTGCTAATTAAAAGGCCTAGCATTCATCCAACCAAGCTGAATAGAATCGTCAGACAGTTGAGGCTCAGATACATTCCTCTTGACAGTAGAGAGACCTGTCTGAAGTCACTTATAAGTCTGTTGAAATCAAAATAAATTGGTAGGTCACTGTGAGTTTACTGTTAGGCTAAAAAGAGTTTGTGAAGGAAGTGAACTTTTTAAAAACGCAAAAATCTTCAGCTAATAGGGAAATGGTGAGCAAACAAGTACATCTACTTAATGACTATTAGAGGTAGTACTGGTGGAGGAAAAATAAAATGAAATGTTGAGATAAAAGGATACTCCCCTCCAAAAAGGAATGCCTTACTATTTTCCTCACATGCTTCAAATTTTGTCAGTAAAAATTATTCTAAGACCGTCTGCTCCTTGCCTTCAGAAGCCTGAAGTCTGTTAAAAGTTGAATAATACTGCAGTGACATCTCTCCTCAGACCTGTAGACCCTTAGGGTTAAGATATCAGATGGGCCAGTGGTCGATATTGGTGCTAGTGTTTCTAAGTACACAGTGGCTGAAGTAAGCTATTTTTTTGCTGGTTTGGATCATTTATGACATTGTTTCTGGGGACAAAATTTGATCAAAATGTTCTAACAGCATCCATTTGTCTGTTCATGAATTACTGGGGATTAAGGGCAACCAAATGGATACTGTCCTGTGACAGGACAAAAAACAGTGAGGACGTAGGCCCCAGGCCCTTGGTGCCCCAGGCAGGTTTGATCTGCTCTTAGGAGAGCATACTTTTCTGTTTTCAGGTAGCAAAATATTTCTGTTCAGAAGAAAGAAGTGCTTTAATTCCTAAATCAGTCTGTGATGTTCTTTTTCAAGTTTTTTATTCCAGCCACCCTATTCAGTCCAATGCTCATCACACAGAAACTGTCCTTACAAATGTGGATGTGTAAGTGTAGCATTTTCCCTCTACTGGAAAGTATTTCAAAAATTATTTTCTGCAGTTTCAACAGAATTATGTGGAAAAATTTCCCCCTTTAGAAGTAAGTGAACCACAATGAGATACTACTTCATATGCAGTAGGTTGGGAATAACAAGAAAGGCAAATAGTAAGCACTGTTGTCTAGAATGTGGAAAAACTGGAACCATTGTGCATAGCTGATGGAAATGGAAAATGATACAGGTATTGTGTAAAAGAGTTAGGCAGTTCTTCAGAACATTAAATGTAGATATACCATGTGAATTAGCAGTTTCACTCCTAAGTGTGTACCTGCAGTTCAAGAGGTCCCCAAGAACCACCCTCAGGTTCAATAATTCAGTAGAAGGACTCAGAACTCAGAAAAGCTGTTCTACTCACAGTCATGGTTTATTACAGTGAAAGAATACAGATTTAAAATCATCCAAGGAAATTAGCACATAGATAGAACTTGGTCCAGGAGAGACCAGGAAAGGAGTTTCCAGTTACCCCCTCCAACTTGAGTCATGCAACCATGCTTATTTCTCCCAGGCACAGTTATAATACACACAGAGTAGTGTCAACTAGGAAGGCTCACCAAGCCTTAGCCTTCAGAGATTTTATTGGGTGTCAGCTACCTAGACACAGCTGTCCATCTGCATGGCTGACCTTAGTCTCTGATCCCAAAGGTCAGACTGATACTGCAAGGCCCAAAGCATGCACCATAAGTCAGATTGTTAGCAGAGGCTATCTGACTTGGCTCAAGGCCTCTGGGAAACAGAAACACTCTTATCAGGCAGTATGTTCCAAGGGCTTAGAAGGTGACCTCTCAGGAGCTAGAGGCAAAGGGCTAAACCTCTCTTTGGACAAGATTAATCCTTTGATGCACAATACCCAAGAGAAATGAAAATATATATTCACATATAAACTTCTATGTGAATTCTCTTAGCAGCATTATTTTATAATAGCCAAAAAGTAAAAAAAAAAAAAAAAAAAAAAAAAAAAAAAAAAAAAAAAAAAAAAAAAAACCTCAAATATCAACTAGTAAGTGGATAGAGTATATCTACACAATGAATATTCGGGAGCTATAAAAAGGAATGAAGTTCTAATGCATGCTACAATATGTATAAACCTTAAAAAAATGCTGAGTGAAAAAAAGCCAGACACAAATGACCATGTGGTATATGATTCCAGTCATACGAAATGTTCAGAAGGAGAACATCTAGAGAGACAGAAAGTAGAATAGTGGTTGCTTGGGGCTAGGGTTGGGAACAGGGAATGACTAAAAATGGGTGTGATTTTTTTTCTTTTTCTTTTTTTTACAGATTTTATTTATTTATTTTAGAGGTAGAGTTATAGACAGAAAGATGGAGAGACAGAGAGAAAGGTCTTCCATCCGCTGGTTTACTCTCCAAATGGCCACAACGGCTAGAGCCTGAGCTGATCTGAAGTCAGGAGCCAGGAGTTTCTTCCGGGTCTCCCATGTGGGTACAGGGGCCCAAGGACTTGGGCCATCTTTCACTGCTTTCTCAGGCCATAGCAGAGAGCTGTATTGGAAGTGGATCAACCAGGACTTGAACCAGTGCCCATATGGGAAGCTGACAGCACAGGCAGGGACTTAGCCTACTGTGCCATAGTGCCAGTCCCTATATTTCTTTAGTGGAGGCAATGAAGATGTTCTGGAATTAGGTAATGGCAATGATTGCACAACTCTAAGTATGCTAAAAACCACTGCAATACACACTTAAAACTGGTGAGTTTTATATAAAGTGTATCTCATTCATGAGTGCTACTTGGCTTATCACAGCTTATCACAATGACAACATCGTTTTTACAGTTAATTTTTCAAAGAATTTTAAAAATAAAGCTGTTTTGTAAAAAAAAAAAAAAAAGGTCATAATACCTCCTCTGTCACATTGGTAGAAATAAATAAGATTTTATATTTTTTTATCTTTTTAAGTTTATTTTGGTACAAAAAATTTTTGAAATCCGTGTATAGTTTGTTTCATAATACACATTTTGAAGACCCCCTCATATGCATGGATTTCAAAATTTTTGCATCAAAATAAACTTATATTTTAATTCTATTTTCCATGAATTTTTCAGTGCCCTCATGTGTTTTAGAAAAAAAAGGAAATAGGTACTTGACTCCAGTATTCTATAAAATTAGACCCAAGAGAAGTGACTTTTAAAAAACATTCATTGATTTATTTGTAGATTCTGGTTATCAATCCTTTATCTGTAGTATAGTTTTTATTTGAGAGGCAGAAAGAGAGAGTCAGACGACAGAGCTCCCATTGGCTGGTTCACTCTCCATGCACCAGCAACAGCCAGGGCTAGGCCAGGCCAAAGAGGAGCCCAAAACTAAATCTGTGTCTCGCACGTGAGTGGTAGAGAACCAACTACTTGAGCTGTCTTCATGCCTCCCAGAGCTCATATTAGGAGCCATAAACTGAAACCTAAGCACTCCTAAGGACACTTGAGTTGTGTGCATCCCAGCTGACATCTTAGCTTCTAGATCAAACACCCATACCAGGTGATCTTAGCTTCCTTCCTTTTATGTCATGCATACATTCCCTTGGAAAATTCTTTTGCTTTTTCTTCCCTTATTTTTAGCTGTTATAAAACATTAAACCAGCACTATGCCCAACACTTTAAATCTTTTGCTAAATAATGCATTTGCTACTTTTTTTTGCTTTTTTAAAAGATTCATTTGCTTATTTATTTATTTGAAAAGCAAAGTGACTGAAAGATCTTCTGTCCACTAGTTCACTCCCCTCAAATCTCCACAACAGCCAGGGCTGACCCAGGCCAAATCCAGGAGTCCAGAACTCAGTCCATATCTCCCATGTGGGTGGGCCATCAAGTGCTACTTTCCAAGCACGTTAGCAGAAAGTTGGATCAGAAGCACAGAACAGTTGGGACTTGAACCAGGCACTCTGATAGGAGATACGGGCATCCCAAGCAGCAGCTTAACTTGCTGCACCACAATGCTTGCCCTGCTATTTATTTTTTAACTGTCTGACTAGTGTCTTAGCCAAGTGAAAACAAAAGCTACCTAAAAACAAAAGCTAAAAGTATGTCTTGAGTTTCCATCACCCTCATTTTCGTGAGGTTTGTCAAATACATGAAGTTTCAAGGATGTAGGTTTCAATGTCATGTAACAAACTTTTCCTGTAGAGTTTTCCAAAGTTAGAGTGGGCTATCTTAGGAGATTATGAGCTTCTTCTCAGTGAAGAATTCAATAAGTAGCTAGATCACCACTTAAAGGAAGGTGGAGGAAGGTAGGAGGGTCTGGAGGTAGAAAATCAGGTACTGTAGAGGAAATTCAAGCAAAAGTAAATGTGAGGCTGATCTGATGACCTTAGACTTAAATTCCATCCTTGGAAGATATTCCTTATCCTGTGAAATTAGCTTAAAGATCTATTTTATTTATTTGAAAGGCAGAGTTATGGGGTGGGGGTGGGGGGGGTCAAGAGATCTTCCATCTACTGGTTTACTTCCCAAATGGCCACAACAGCCAGAGCTGGGCCGGACCAGAACCAGGAGCTTCTTCCGCATCTCCCATGTGGGTGGCAGGGGCCCAAGTACTTCGGCCATCTTTCTCTTTTCCCAGGCACATTAGCAGGGCGCGGAATCAGAAGTGGAGTAGCTGGGACTTGAACCAGCACCCAGATGGCACCCGACCTGTTAACAGCACAATGCCACCCCCTGTGAAATTAGTTTAAGCAGAATTTGCCTCATTAAATCTTTGATAGTTGCCAGTATCCTCTTAGGTGTTGAATTTCTCAGTCTAAGGAGAATCTGTCCGGTTTTGCATTCTTTTTCTCCTTGGTTGTATCCAAGGTCATTCTGTGTGTTTAATTATCAAAAACCCAGCTTATTAGATACTTAATTAAGCAGTGTGCCCTTCACTTTTTTTTTTGGAAGTGTCGACTTCCTAAAGAGTCAGCTTCAACAATGAGATTTCACTATTTCTTTTTTTTAAGATTTATTTACTTATTTGAAAGTTACAGTTACACAGAGAGAGAAGGAGAGGCAGAAAGGGAGAGAGAGAAAGAGAGAGAGAGAGGTCTTCCCTCCACTGGTTTACTCCCCAGTTGGCTGTAAAGGCCAAAGCTGTGCTGATCCAAAGCCAGGAGCATCTTCCAGGTCTCCCACATGGGTACAGGAGCCCAAGGACTTGAGCCATCTTCTGCTGCTTTCCCAGGCCATAGCAGAGATTGGGATTGGAATTGGAGCAGTCGGGTCTCGAACTGGTGCCCTTATGGGATACAGGCCCTGCAAACAGCGGCTTTACCCGCTATGCCACAGCGCCAGCCCCTCTCACCATTTCTTAGAAACAAATTCTCTCTTGTTTTTGCCTCTTCCTCTACATAAACATGTGAGTATAAACGCACCCATGCGTTTTAAATCTTCGGAAGGCAAGCCATAACCCTGTAACCACTAATGGTAATTATGGCTTTAAGTCTATAAATGAATAGTGTAATGTTTAAAAATTATTTTCACAATGTCTATAACCATACTGATAGAACTTCCAACAAGATGGAAGTTTTTACATCTCTGGTAACCAGTATGGTTGAAATGTGGCTAATGTGACTGAGGAACTTAATTTTTCATTGCATATAATTTTAATTAGTTTAAACTTATGACTAGTTGGCTACCATGTTGGACAGCTCAGGTCTACAGAAACAATTTCAAGAAGTTAGGTTACTTAGATATTGGAATTCCTGTGACTATTTTAGAACGAATGGTTGCTCTGGTAGTAATATCGACTTTTCCTTTTATTTGTTCAGAAACATTTTCTGGGCAAGTTCTTGTTTAATAGTTGATAGCAATGCAACAGTGAGTGACACAGCCACTGTCCTTAAGATTTATAACCAGGGTTTTGACAGTTATGATACTTCAGGTACAGTGCTAAAAATACAACTATAGAAGCATATATAAGGTGATGCAGGGGACACAGAGAAAACACTACCTGATTGCTTATGAGAGTCAGGAAAAGCATCTCAGAAAAGCTTAAAGCTTGAGTTCTTTTTTTTTTTTTTTTTGACAAGCAGAGTTAATGAGAGAGAGAGACAGAGAGAAAGGTCTTCCTTCTGTTGGTTCACTCCCCAGATGGCTGCTAAGGCTGGCGCGCTGTGCCGATCTGAAGCCAGGAGCCAGGTGCTTCTCCTGGTCTCCCATGCGGGTGCATGGCCCAAGCACTTGGGCCATCCTCCACTGCACTCCCGGGCCACAGCAGAGAGCTGGACTGGAAGAGGAGCAACTGGGATAGAATCCGGCACCCCAACCGGGACTAGAACCCAGAGTGCTGGCGCCGCAGGCAGAGGATTAGCCTAGTGAGCCGCGGCACCGGCCCAAAGCTTGAATTCTTGAGCTGAAACTTTAAAAGGGGGAGTTTCACATGTTTAAGCTTCCGTTTTTGCTGTTTTCCATAAGAGCAGGCTTCCTGAGTTACTTGAAAAGCATCTATCATGGTCAGTTTAGGACCAATTTTCTCCTTGTCTTTCATTTGCTTCCTAAAAGCTGTTAATTTAGGCCCAGAGACATAGGGCTCTCCCTCTCGCCCCCAACCTTGACAGCTGTTTTCTTCTTGTAGTGTTCTGTGAAAAGCTGCATCACTGCCTTCCACGTCACCTGTGCCTTCGAGCACAGCCTTGAGATGAAGACCATCCTAGATGAGGGGGATGAAGTGAAGTTCAGGTCCTACTGCCTCAAGCATAGCCAAAACAGGCAGAAACTCAGGGAGGCCGAGTACCCCCACCACAGGGCTACAGAGCAGAGCCAGGCCAAAAGCGAGAAAATCAGCCTGCGGGCCCAGAAGCTTCGGGAGCTGGAGGAAGAGTTCTATTCCTTCGTCCGAATGGAAGATGTGGCTGCAGAGCTGGGGATGCCCACGCTGGCTGTGGATTATATCTATAACTACTGGAAACTGAAGCGCAAAAGTAACTTCAATAAGCCATTATTTCCTCCGAAGGAAGATGAAGAAAATGCCCTGATACAGCCAAAAGAGGAAAGCATTCACACTCGCATGAGAATGTTTATGCACCTTCGGCAGGACCTGGAAAGGGTAAGGTGACCACCTGTGACTGATGTGTTATGGTCTGCATAGAAATGGAGTACCCACTTCCACTTTAAAAATAGTTCATTATGGTGTGGGCTTCTGAGTCCTTGCTTATGTTATAATATCGTTGTGGCCCCAGACATTGGGCTCTGTTTAAATTTTTGGCAGGCACATTCAGGGGATTGGAGAGGCCTCATTTATATGCTCTGAACTTTTAATTTGAAATAAATTCTCATTTAGTTTACTTTTATTCACTTTTGAGCCTAAATTGACTCAACTGTATTTTACTGACACATTTTGATACTGCCACCTGAAGAAAGCTTTAGTGAATTTTATTCAAGAACGTGTTAAATCAGGGTTTCAAAAACTCAGCATTGTGGAGATTTGGGGCTGAATAGTTGTTTGTTGTAGGGGACTGTCCTTTGTTGTAGGAGACATTGTACGAAGAGCAGCATCCCTGTCCTCTACTCACTAGATACTTGTAGCACCTCCATGACTCCCAACATGACAGCCAAAAATGTCTTCAAATTACCGCATGTACCTGGGGGGTCAAAATCATCCCTGGTTGAGATCCACTTGACCAGACAATTCAGTATAACTCATATGTATCATATCTAGTAAATTAGGTACTGCAGGGGTTCAAAGCTAAGTTAGGTCCTATGTTTTTCCTAGAGAATTGCATAATTATAAAGTGACTTGAATTGTTTCTGTACCAAATTTGAAAGAGAATTGACATATCTGCCTCACTTTTAAAAATTTAATATGTACCTATATAATATCTACTATTTTGTTGTCAATAGTGTTTTCTGCATTTCATAAATGTTAACTCATTTAATCCTAGTATGCATCTGGAAAGATACTGTTATCATCCTGTTTACAGATGAATAAACTGGGACACAGTATAAGAAAGTGAGGACTTTACTCATGTGGTTGTGGAAACTTGTTGAGCTCAAAGTATGAGCCAAAAAACCACTTCCGCGTTCTCAGCATACCTTTATCCTGCTGGTCCAGCACTCCTTAGAAAATTGTACTGGATTCAGCATTGTCATCATTTGTACTCACATATCTGGAGGGAAAGCTGAATATTTTTTAAAGATTTATTTGAAAGGCAGAGTTACAGAGAGCCAGAGACACAGAGAGAGAGGTCTTCCTCTGCTGGTTCACTCCCCAGATGGCCACAATGGCTGGAGCTGTGCCTATCCAAAGCCAGGAGCCAGGAGCTTCTTCTGGATCTCCCACAGGGATGCAGGGGCCCAAGGACTTGGGCCATCTTCCACTGTTTTCCAAGGCCATAGCAGAAAGCTGGATTGGAAGTGGATCAACCAGAACTCGAACCAGTGCCCATATGGGATGCTGGCATTGCAGGTGGCAACTACCTGCTATGCCACAGCGCCAGCCCCAAAGGTGAATTGTTAAAACCATCAGTTGATGTTCCCAGCATGGCTGCTCAGATTAATATTGATTCCAGGATACTACAAATAGAGCAGATTTCAGAAGGCTGTTTTGGAGTATTTTGCTGTGCTATTGATTGATATGGGAACTATGATCCCATCATTGACCATCCTGTGTGCATTCCTGTGGAGTGACTATTCTAGGACCCTTGGGTTCTATCTTCTGTTTTCACCAACCCCCAGCCCCTCTTCTGACTTCAGTTGTCTTCAGTGAAGCTTAACAGCTTCAACTGTCAGATTGTTTAACGTGACAAACATCTCTGCTTGTTGGGGATTGGGCTTTCAGGTCCGAAACCTGTGCTACATGATAAGCAGACGTGAGAAGCTGAAACTGTCACAAAACAAACTACAGGAACAGA
Organism: Lepus europaeus; assembly: GCF_033115175.1. Classification (NCBI taxonomy): domain Eukaryota; kingdom Metazoa; phylum Chordata; class Mammalia; order Lagomorpha; family Leporidae; genus Lepus; species Lepus europaeus. The sequence goes on along the minus strand of NC_084850.1, from coordinate 102,416,694 downwards.
TCTTCGGGTTGCAAGTCCAGCTTATTAACCAAGAAATTGCTGCAGGTAACCTGTGTGTTCAAGGTGTCCTAATGCATATGTAAACTCTTGTTTAACCTATTTTAGCAATTTAGATTGTATGTCAATTGTCCACTGAAAAATCCTTTTAAAATCTTGTCTAATATCTCATTTGCTTCCATCCGGCACTGATAAAACTTTGCAGTGTCAAATCATGAAGCAAAAAGTCCCAGAGTGAGGTTGTGGGTGTTTCAGGTCTAAGACAGATGATCTAGGTCCCAGAGAGATATTCACGGCCATTAGTTGGAGTCACAAAATTATTCTTTTACATTTAGAAATCAATGTGATAAGATCTAATCCAATTTTCCAGAAAACACTTAACCCCAGAGTTACTCAGCTTAATAAGAGTCTATTAAAACAAATCCTTAACTAGGAGTTACAGATCTGGGCTCTTTTTATTTACTAATATTTTTTGAGCACCTACTGTGGACTAAGAACTGAGTTAGAAGACAGATGGTTAGCAAGACTGAATTCTCAGCTGCGACATACACTGCCCACTTGATGAGAGAGGTATGTCAGCGTAATTACAGTGCCCTAAGCATGGGGAGCTTGGCTGGAATGACGACAGCCAATAGCTACAGGTATCAGCGATACCTATAGCTTCCCTGTGCCTCATTTAACACAGAGGTTGATGGCAGAGCCTGAGTAACTAGGGGTCACTAAGCAAGATGTGCAGAATCAGCTCCTGCCTTGGGCCAGCCATAGAGCAAAAGAAACACTCAGAAATGAAGTGTCAGGTAGGCAGCAGAGGCTCTGAGGCATTTGTGAGTGGCAAGAATCACAGAGTGGTGTAGAAGGGGCCAGCACGCCTTTGCAGCTGAAGAGTAACATGCCAGGTAAAACAAGGCAAACCAAAGGACAGCAGGGAGGAGCCCCCCATGCCACCACCACCCCCCACTGAGGAAATTGGCCCCTAGTCACATGGCTTCTGATTGGTAGGAATCAGCCTCATTACAGCTTGCAGCATCAGCAGGTGGCAACCCCAGGTAGAGGTGGGGGCTGTAGATATTCCATACAGACCCTTGAACAAATGCTGCCCATTGGGACAACTAAAAGCTGTCCTCTCAGTTTTTCATTTTTGTGAGTCTGCAGTAAGATGATAATGACAAAAGATTAAGTAATATGCAGAGAGGAATTATTTGATACTGTTTTTTTTTTAATTTCAGAGCACTCAGAATAATAGAGTTAGATCTATCCTGTGATTTTGAGCAACATCACCAGGTAGCTGATTGCCCACGCTCCCCAGGCCAGGCCCATAGCTGGCCACTGACAGAAATGTTGTAGTTCTTTTCTGCTGGCCTTACCACTGCAAAACCTCATCCACACCTCCAAAATTGTCATTTGTAGTCAGGGGATTATTCTAGGTTAAGATCATAAAATTCACAGGAACTTCTAATGCCAGGGTAGAGCACATACATACTCTGTACTACCACAACCTGTGCCACATTTCTGCAGGTTTGTATTTGGTTTGCTTTAGGAAGGCGAAGAGTTATTGGAGGAGGGGATCTGTAAAGTCTGTGTTTAAGGCACATCCCAAGTGCTAGACAGTACCCACACATGCACACACACAAACACACAGATGTACAATTGGAAGACCCTGTTCCACATTGCTCATGACACTGTTTTCAGAAATGGAAGGAGCAGAGTTGGAGATGCAGGAGACAGCAGACAACTCTTTGTGATCATTTGTGGACTAGGAGAACAGAGGTGAAGAGATAGAGGATTGCCATACAGCAAACAGTGTCATTGCTAAGCTTTTCGTCTGCAGCACACTTAGCTGCAGCTTCTGGTTTAGCTTACTCTGGCTGCTACCCCATAGTATACACGCCTGTTGAAGACAGGTGCTCGTCAGACATTTGGAAATGTGAAAGTAGGTATGTGCCCTAATTCTGCCATAAGCATGGACATTGTTATTTAAATCAGTGGCTAAAATGAGTATTTTCTTTTTGAACTCAGGACTTCCTTTGACAACTACACCAGAAAGCTCATTGTTCTACCCACCACCAAGAATTACCTTAAAGTTAAAAATGCCCAAGTCAGCTGCAGAAGACTGCAGAAATGGCTCCACAGAGACTGATCACCAGTCCTGCTCTCCTGACAGCGCCTCTTCTGGTCACGATATAAGGAGCCTGCAGGCACTTCAGGAGTCGCTAGAAATGAGTATGCAGTCGATACCAAGGCAGCCACTAGAGAGCAAGAATAACTGCTTGCCAGCCACTCTCAGCCATTCCAGAGGTGAAGCAAAGGATTCCAGTCCTGGTTGGAGAAGTCCATCTTTGGAGTACTATCATGGGCAGTCACAGGGAAAGCCTCTGGTCCTTCAGGCTGCCCTCCAGGGACAGTCTTCCATTGGGAATGGGAAAAATCAGCCTAGCTCCAAGTTTGCCGCACCTAATGGTCTGGAGGGCAACTGGTCTGGGAATGTCACCCAAAAAGACAGCTCACACGAGATGTTCTCTGACCAGGAGTCTGTGAGCAGCCCCCACTTGGCTAGTCAGTGCAGCTTTAGAAAATCCAGTATGGATCACTTCAGCAGGTCATTTAAAGAGACCACCAGTAGGTGGGTGAAGACCACTGAGGACCTCCAGTGCTATATGAAGCCAACTAAGAATGTGAATCCCAAGGAAC